>NW_027422597.1:5334413-6041974 GCF_048934315.1 Petromyzon marinus
CCCAGTCCTGTGCTTCAAAGATGTCTGTAAACGGGACATGAAGAGCTGCGACATGAACCCAAATGACTAGGAGAAAACTGCCGGCGACCGACTCAGCTGGCAGCAGGCTGTGAAAACAGGCCTCAGGAGAGGCGAGGAGAAAAGCCACACTGCTTGGCAGACCAAGAGGGAGCAACGTTAAGAAAAAGCAACAAACACCTCTGGAGCTGCCACCGCATTCACTTTCCATTGCTGTGGCAAGGATTGTCACTCAACGATTGGCCAACTAAGTCATTCTAGACCCTGCAAAACCGACAGCTGACCATGTAAAACGCAAAAGAATTGTCTCTTGAGACACACAGGCCTATGTATTAGTATTATATTATTTTATACAGTGAGGGAAACAAGTATTTGATCCCCTGCTGATTTTGTACGTTTGCCCACTGACAAAGAAATGATCAGTATATAATTTTAATGGTAGGTTTATTTGAACAGTGAGAGAGAATAACAACAACAAAATCCAGAAAAACGCATGTAAAAAATGTAAAAAATTGATTTGCATTTTAATGAGGCAAATAAGCATTTGACCCCCTCTCAATCAGAAATATTTATGGCTCCCAGGTGTCTTTTATACAGGTAACGAGCTGAGATTAGGAACACACTCTTAAAGGGAGTGCTTCTAATCCCAGATTGTTACCTGTATAAAAGACACCTGTCCACAAAAGCAATCAATCATTAGATTCCAAACTCTCCACCATGGCCAAGACCAAAGAGCTCTCCAAGGATGTCAGGGACACGATTGTAGACCTACACAAGGCTGGAATGGGCTACAAGACCATTGCCAAGCAGTTTGGTGAGAAGGTGACAACAGTTGGTGCGATTATTCGCAAATGGAAGAAACACAAAAGAACTGTCAATCTCCCTCGGCCTGGGGCTTCATGCAAGATCTCACCTCGTGGAGTTGCAATGATCATGAGAACGGTGAGGAATCAGCCCAGAACTACACGGGAGGATCTTGTCAATTATCTCAAGGCAGCTGAGACCATAGTCATCAATGAAACAATTGGTAACACATTACGCCGTGAAGGACTGAAATCCTATAGCGCCCGCAAGGTCCCCTGCTCAAGAAAGCACATATACATCCCCGTCTGAAATTTGCCAATGAACATCTGAATGATTCAGAGGACAACTGCGTGAAAGTGTTGTGGTCAGATGAGACCAAAATGGAGCTCTCGCCGTGTTTGGAGGAGGAATGCTGCCTGTGACCCCAAGAACACCATCCCCACCATCAAACATGGCGGTGGAAACATGCTTTGGGGGTATTTTTCTGCTAAGGGACAGGACAACTTCACCGCATCAAAGGGACGATGGACGGGGCCATGTACCGTCAAATCTTGGGTGAGAACCTCCTTCCCTCAGCCAGGGCATTGAAAATGGGTCGTGAATGGGTATTCCAGCATGACAATGACCTAAACACACACGGCCAAAGCAACAAAGGAGTGGCTCAAGAAGAAGCAGATTAAGGTCCTGGAGTGGCCTAGCCAGTCTCCAGACCTTAATCCCATAGAAAATCTGTGGAGGGAGCTGAATGTTCAAGTTGCCAAACGTCAGCCTTGAAACCTTAATGACTTGGAGAAGATCTGCAAAGAGGAGTGGGACAAAATCCCTCCTGAGATGTGTGCAAACCTGGTGGCCAACTACAAGGAACGTCTGACCTCTGTGATTGCCAACAAGGGTTTTGCCACCAAGTACTAAGTCATGTTTTCAGAGGGGTCAAATACTTATTTCCCTCATTAAAATGCAAATCAATTTATAACATTTTTGACATGCGTTTTTCTGGATTTTTGTTGTTCTTATTCTGTCTCTCACTGTTCAAATGAACCTACTATTAAAAGTATAGACGGATCATTTCTTTGTCAGTGGGCAAACGTACAAAATCAGCAGGGGATGAAATACTTTTTTCCCCTCACTGTACCTACGCGACTTTAACGAAAGAACCAAAGAGTATGGATTCCTGCAGTCATGAAAGATTCAAATCAAGATTATTATATCAAATATTCACTGATTATTATTATTATTCATGAGTGATTCTTATTATTATTATTATTCATGAGTGATTCATAGTATGTGTATACAGATACTAGCGATTATTAGTATGTGTACACTAATGTAGTGGGTTCCACGGAGACCAGAGATGTGGTATTCAGAGGCAACACGTTCATTCTTAATTAGGTACACGGTCCCTAATACAGAGGGGTAACGACCCCTCTACCCGACATCTATGGAGGTACAGCCTCCGGACTACCGTGCCCTATACACGGGGACATCTACACTCAGCCCTCCGGCTACAATGGGTTCTAGGGGAGGCTAACAGACCCGACTCAGCCAAGGTCCTCAGGGACTCAACCACTGGCCCACGCTCGGCCTCGGCCCTTAGAATGGTGTCAGGTCCCAGGGATCCCCAGGGTCCGACCGCTGGCCCGCTCAATCCCGGCCCTCAGAAGGACGTCGGGACTGGGGTCCTCGCCTAGCTGCTCTTCGAGCTTGGTCTTCCAAGAACTGCCCCAAGCCGTCCCGAGGTCCGGCTTTTATATCCATCCGGGGGACTCTCCGCCCCTGGTGCCGCCCCCCTTCTAGAACTTTCCAGGGGGCTCCGGAATAAGCCTCCAACCCCTCAATTGGGGTTGGGGTAACCTACTCTTTGGTTCTATTGGGTAAAGGCACGTAGGTAAAAACTAAAATAACAAAAATCACGACGTTTCGTCCACAACACAAGCGGCCTTCATCAGGTGAAGGGACGAGACTGTCTGGAGGACAGCGCTGGAGTGAAAAAAGCCACGCTCAGATCACGACCTTTAAGCTGTGTGAGAAGAAACAAAGCGCATTGACAAAGGAATTAGCATATAATTTAGCATTGAAATGACTGAGTGATTAGCTTGTGACTGGTCACAGAAATGGCTATGTTAAAGTTAAAGCATACACATCCGCAAAGGCACCCCTTGACAAAGGAATTAGCATAGAATTTAGCATTGAAATAGCTAAGTTAAAGTATACACATCCGCAGAGGCACCCCTTGACAAAGGAATTAGCATAGAATTTAGCATTTAAATAGCTGAGTGATTAGCTTGTAACTGGTCACAGAAATAGTTATGTTAAAGTCAGAGCATATACATTTACCGAGGCACCTAGTACAAATCAAACAGGAGAATTTAGCGAAACACAACCACCCTCAGACCGCGGACCTTTAAGCTGTGTGCGAGCAAACAAGGTATCCTGACAAAGAAATGATAAAAAAAATAGCATTTGATTGGCAGATATTAGAAAAGAGGTGGTGATTGTGCCGGTGGACTTGCCGTTTGGCGCGGGGGGGGGGGGGGGAGTTTACCTATTGATGGTGTGAAAAGGGAATTTATAAGAGCTGCGAAAGTTTGGGGTACCACTACTTGAAAAATATACTGTACCATTGAAATTAGTTTAATGTTTAGTTCGATTTAGAACATCTTTCCAATGGTTGCTTAATTTGAAACCATCTTCTCGGTTGAAATTGTGTCTGTGTTTGTAGATCTGAATTACCTCGTGAACAAATCTCTGATAAAAACCCGTGGGTTTGCAAAGAACCTTGGTATCGGAGACAATTATATCGTGATCACTCACAGCGTTGTAACAGTGATCAGCCACGGCAGAAGAATTCGTTTTGCCTGTTTCAAATCTGATTTGTGCTCGCGAAATCGGTCAGAGACATGTCGCTTTGTCTCCCCGATATAGCAATCACCGCAGGTACAACTCAATTTGTAAACCTCGGGGTACTGTAAGTCAGGAATGACATCCTTCACGGATGGGATCAGATCACGAATTTTGTGTACTGTATTGAACCGGACCTGGATCTTGTGTTTGTTTAGAATTTTGGAAATTTTTTTAGTAACGCCTGCTATATATGGTAGTATGATGGTTTTGACCGGAGTATCAAGTGGTTGTTTCTGTATGGAGGGAGAAACAGCTTGGCGGATGGTACGGTCAGAGTAACCATTCCTTTTGAGGGCCAGGTGTACATGTTTTAATTCACTGGTCAGGTGGTGTTGGTCCGAAATGCAATGAGCCCTATGGTATAAAGTTTTGATGAGATAATTATTGTGGGCTGGGTGGTGGTGGGAATCAGGTTTCAAGTAGGAATCTGTGTGGGTGGGTTTCCTGTAGACAGAATGCCCTAATGAGCCATCAGGTCTCCTCTCAAACAGAACATCTAAGAATGGTAACTTGCCATCTTTCTCCACTTCCATGGTGAATTTTATGGCGGGATGTCTGGAATTGATGTGGTGTAGCATAGGTTCAGAGCTGGGAGGCCATGTGGCCAAATGACGAAGGTGTCATCCACATATCTCTTCCACAGGGAAGGTCTGAGGGTGGAAGTCTGGATGGCGTCTGATTCAAATTTCTCCATGAAAATATTGGCTACCACTGGTGACAAGGGGGATCCCATGGGGGTATCCTCATTTTGTTTGTAGAAGGAGCCATTCCAAGTAAAGTAGGTATTGTTGAGGCAGTGCCGAACCAGTGCAGGTGTGTCGGGGTCTAGTCCATGTTGGACCAAATTTTCAATTATTTCAACGGTATCAGTTACTGGGACCTTGGTGAACAAAGAGACCACATCGAAGCTGACAAGGATATCGTCAGGGGACAGTACAACGTCTTTGACCATAGAGACCAATTGGGATGAGTTAAGTACTGCTGAGGCGGTCTTGCCAGTGAAAGGCAGCAAGGTATCTGACAGAAAACGGGCTAGTCTATAGGTAGGGGAGTTGATCGTGGATACGATGGGTCGTAGTGGGGTGCCTTCTTTATGAATTTTGGGAAGACCATATAATCTAGGGGGTCTTGCAGCAGAAGGTTTTAGGGAGGGACGTTTAGTTAGGTCGATTAGGGAGGTCGAACTTGTGATGATCTTGTTGGTTTTCATCGCTAGGCTATTGGTAGGGTCATTTTTTTATTTTTTAGTAACTTCCATCGTTGAGCAGATTCTGGATTTTGTTGTTGTATGAATCTTTATCTATAATAACAGTAGCGTTGCCTTTATCGGCTGAGAGGATGACAATATCACTTCTGTTTTTTTTTTATTCGCGAGTTCAGAGCGTTCATTTTTGCTGATGTTACTAATTGGTTTCTTAGCATTCTTAAGAATAATGGCTATTTCAGCTCTCGCAACGTCTGCTTGGATGTGTCCTACGCCTTTGAGGGCTACATCGACCTGACAGATGATATCATCTACTGGTATGTGTTTTGAGGTGACAGCAAAATTTAGTCCCCTATCCAGTACTGTTTTCAGATTGTCCGAAATCGGGGTGCTACTCTGATTAATGACGATTTTGTTAACATCTAGTTTTGTTATATGTGGAACTGGGTTCTTCTTTGATTGGTGGTTGAATTTAGAAATCAGGTTAGCTTTACATTTGGCTGACAGTGACTCAGCAGAAGAAGCAGTCATGTTGTCTACGTGATTCCAATCAGAAGGTGACATTTTTTGTGTTAACATTAAATGAGCTTGTAGGAGAGTCCTGTCTAAAGTATCGAGTTCAAATCGGAGTAGCCTTATCCTCTCTGAGATTAAAGATAGGCTGGCCTTAAGCAGAATCTGTTTAGAATTCGGAGAAGATACAGCAGCAGAAGTGAGTGTGAAAGCGATGGGTATGACCTTGTGATCGCGGCATCTTTTGAGGAAGGTCAGCGTCTCGATGAGCTGTGACTTCTTGTCCCGTTGTCTGTTAAAAGCTCTAACAGATAGGTGAAAGCCCTCCCCATAGAGGTTATCAATTCTAGATTTAAAGCTTTCGTGACTGCAAGGATCCATACTCTTTGGTTCTATTGGGTAAAGTCACGTAGGTAAAAAATAAAATAATAAAAATCACGACGTTTCGGCCACAACACAAGCGGCCTTCATCAGGTGAAGGGACGAGACTGTCTGGAGGATAGCACTGGAGTGAAAAAAGCCACGCTCAGATCACGACCTTTAAGCTGTGTGAGAAGAAACAAAGCGCCTTGACAAAGGAATTAGCATAGAATTTAGCATTGAAATGGCTGAGTGATTAGCTTGTGACTGCTCACAGAAATGGCTATGTTAAAGTTAAAGCATACACATCCGCAAAGGCACCCCTTGACAAAGGAATTAGCGTAGAATTTAGCGTTGAAATAGCTAAGATGAAGTATACACATCCGCAGAGGCACCCCTTAACAAAGGAATTAGCGATAGCCAATATTTTCATGGAGAAATTTGAATCAGACGCCATCCAGATTTCCACCCTCAGACCTTCCCTGTGGAAGAGATATGTGGATGACACTTTCGTCATTTGGCCACATGGCCTCCCAGCTCTGAACCTTTTCCTACACTACATCACTTCCAGACATCCCGCCATCAAATTCACCATGGAAGTGGAGAAAGATGGCAAGTTACCATTCTTAGATGTTCTATTTGAGAGCAGACCTGATGGCTCATTGGGGAATTCTGTCTACAGGAAACCCACCCACACAGATTCCTACTTGAAACCTGATTCCCACCACCACCCAGCCCAAAAGAATTATCTCATCAAAACTTTATACCATAGGGCTCATTGCATTTCAGACCAACACCACCTGACCAGTGAATTAAAACATGTACACCTGGCCCTCAAAAGGAATGGTTACTCTGACCGTACCATCCGCCAAGCTGTTTCTCCCTCCATACAGAAACAACCACTTGATGCTCCGGTCAAAACCATCACACTACCATATATAGCAGGCATTACTAAAAAGATTTCCAAAATTCTAAACAAACACAAGATCCAGGTCCGGTTCAATACAGTACACAAAATTCGTGATCTGATCCCATCCGTGAAGGATGTCATTCCTGACTTACAGTACCCCGGGGTTTACAAATTGAGTTTTACCTGGGGAGATTGCTATATAGGGGAGACATAGCGACATGTCTCTGACCGAATTGGTGAGCACAAATCAGATTTGAAACACGGCAAAACGAATTCTTCTGCCGTGGCTGATCACTGTTACAACGCTGTGGGTGATCATGATATAATTTTCTCCGATACCAAGGTTCTTTGCAAACCCATGGGTTTTTATGAGAGATTTGTTCACGAGGCAATTCAGATCTACAAACACAGACACAATTTCAACCGAGAAGATGGTTTCAAATTAAGCAACCATTGGAAAGATGTTCTAAATCGAACTAAACATTAAACTAATTTCAATGGTACAGTATATATTTCAAGTAGTGGTACCCCAAACTTTCGCAGCTCTTATAAATTCCCTTTTCACACCATCAATAGGTAAACTCCCCCCCCCCCCCCCCCCCCCGCGCCAAACGGCAAGTCCACCGGCACGTACACCACATCTTTTCTAAAATCGGCCAATGAAATGCACATTTTGTTGCTTATTTCTTTGTCAGGACACCTTCTTTGCTCGCACACAGCTTAAAGGTCCGCGGTCTGAGCGTGGTTGTGTTTCGCTAAATTATCCTGTTTGATTTGTACTAGGTGCCTCGGTGAATGTATATGCTCTGACTTTAACATAGCTATCTCTGTGACCAGTTACAAGCTAATCATTCAGCTATTTCAGTGCTAAATTCTATGCTAATTCCTTTGTCAAGGGGTGCCTCTGCGGATGTGTATACTTTAACTTAGCTATTTTAATGCTAAATTCTATGCTAATTCCTTTGTCAAGGGGTGCCTTTGCGGATGTGTATGCTTTAACTTTAACATAGCCATTTCTGTGAGCAGTCACAAGTTAATCACTCAGCCATTTCAATGCTAAATTCTATGCTAATTCCTTTGTCAAGGCGCTTTGTTTCTTCTCACACAGCTTAAAGGTTGTGATCTGAGCGTGGCTTTTTTCACTCCAGCGCTGTCCTCCAGACAGTCTCGTCCCTTCACCTGATGAAGGCCGCTTGTGTTGTGGCCGAAACGTCGTGATTTTTTATATTAAATTTTTTACCTACGTGACTTTACCCAATAGAACCAAAGAGTATGGATCCTTGCAGTCACGAAAGCGTTAAATCTAGAAGAGAAGTTGGGGTAACCTGGCATCCCAACGGTCCGGCTCTCCCTCAGCCGTCCCATGGTGGCACCCCCTACAGATCCATGTCAGCAACTGCAGGTTAGCATGTATAACGCGATTCGCGATGTCTATATCCGACGCTACACTAACGAAAATTAGTATATTCTTTGTTGTTTCGGTAAAGTCACGTAGAAGGGAAACAATAAAATAATAAAAATATAAAACGATAAAATTCTCACGACGTTTCGACTGCAACACAAGCAATCATCGATAGGTTTGAAAACCACAACAATACATTTTGAAAAAAGTGGTGGTAATTTTTAACGTTAGTACCACGGAGAGAGATTTGACAGTTTGTTCAGATGGACGAGTCCATCTGTGTTCGGAAAAGAGGAGGGGGGAGACGAAACATAATGGATGCGGTCTGAAAGCCACCCTAAGCGTGATCAATCAATTAAGACCCGAAATGGTTTATCAAATCCTTCCAATGATTGCTAAGCCAAAATCCATCTTCTCCGTTGAAATTGTCTCTGTGTTTGTATATGTGGATAGCCTCATGAACGAATCTCTCATGGTAGCCAAATGGCTTGCAAAGAACCTCTGTCTTGGATAAGTCAATGTCATGTGAACCTACTGAATTAAAACAGTGATCCACCACGGCCGAGGTGTTGGTCCTACCGCGTTTCAGGTCTGCTTTATGTTCACGAATGCGGTCTGAGACATGTCGTTTGGTTTCTCCAATGTAACTACTACCACAGAGGAAACTTAGTTTACGCCAGGGTACTGTATGTCCGGAATCACATCTTTTACAGACGGAACCAGATCACGGATTTTACGTAATGTGTTGAATGTGTTGAATCGGACCGTAATGTTGAATCAGACCGATTCAACATGTGTGTGTACACGCCACGTGAGTGTGTGTACATGCCATGTGTGTGTATACACGCGACGTGTGTGTGTACATGCCACGTGTGTGTGTCCACGCCACGTGTGTGTGTACATGCCACGTGTGTGTGTACACGCCTCGTGTGTGTGTGTGTACACGCGTTGCAGTGATGGCTGGACGTCGTCACTCTCCTCTCCACAGATGGACGCTCACCAACTCTGGACACAAACTCAGCCCACGACGACCTCCAGATTTCCTCAGATCTCAGGACGGTGACACGGAGTGATGTCCCCCAGGGTCGCCCCCATCACCCACACCGCATTGAGTGCTGGCCACAGGCCCTGTGCTCTGAGAGCTTCTCGTCGGGTCAGCACTACTGGGAGGTGGACGTGGGGAGAGCGGGGTGGTATCGGGTTGGAGTCGTGTACGGGACGATCCCACGGAGAGGGCATGGTGATGAGTGCGGCCTGGGAGGGAGTGACGTCTCCTGGTGTCTACAGAAACGTGGCGCCAGATTCTCAGTGCGGCATGGCGGGGTAGCGACCTCACTGTCGGTGCCTGAGCCTCCGCAGAGAGTCGGGGTCCACCTGGACTGGGACGCAGGGCTGCTGTCGTTTTACAGCGCAGACTCCATTGCGCCGTTACACTCATTTCACCAAACCTTCCCTCAGCCCCTACACCCTGGGCTGTGGGTGGGGTTTAACGGTGCCTCAGTGAGGATTGTGGATCTGAGTGGTGCGTCCTGAGAGAGGTGAAAGTGAACAGCGGGCAGACGCCACGACGCACAGCGCTCGCCACCTTCGTGTTGTGTTGGTGGATCACCACAAACACAACAACCATCACCAGAACCACCACCACAACCACGACCACAACCACCACCACCACAACCACCACCATAACAACCACAATTATCACCACATCCTCCACCAAACCACCACCACAACCATTACCACCACAACCACCACAACAACCATCAGCACAATCACAACAAGAATCACCACCACAACAACAATCACCACCAAAACAATCACCATAACCACCACAACCATCACATCCACAACCTCCGACACAACCTCCACCACAACCACCACCATAACCACCACCATAACCAACAGCACAACCACCAAAACCACCACCATAACAACCACAACCATCACCACATCCTCCACCAAAACCACCACCACAACCACCACAACAACCACCACAACCATAACCAACACCTCAACCATCACCACCACAACCTGATTGTTGTTGTGGTTGTGGTGATGGTTGTTGTGGTGGTGTCGGTTGTTGTGGTGGTTGTGGTAGTTGTAGTAGCTAGACGGTGTCACGTGACACACCGTGGTGCTGGTGTTGATGACAGCGGTGTGGTAGTGGTAATAGCTAGATGGTGCCACGTGACGCACCGTGGTGCTGGTGCGATGACAGTGGTGTGGTAGTAGCTAGACGGTGCCACGTGACTCACCGTGGTGCTGGTGTGATGTTGCTGCGTGATCCTCCATTGGCAACGCTTGGAGCTGGGTCCACAAAAAAACAAAAAAACACAAATGGGGGGAGGGGAGCAGTGAGGAAAAATCTTTGGGTGATGCCGAATTTACGGATTGGGACTTCGTGGCTAGAGGCCGACCGAAACTGAATTTCTGGTTTCGGTCGAAACTTAAAGTAAACCGTAAGTAAAAAAAATACTTTCGGCCGAAACCGAAAGAAAACAGAAAGTTAACTTTTTGGCTTCGACCGAAACATAAACTATGCCGAAAGAGGTAACTTTACAACTTTCGGCGCCGAAACCAAAACTGAATTTCTGTCTGCCTCTAGACGCGTCAAAGACTCGCACGCACACCCAAGCCCCCTCCTGCTGTGTGAAACCATGTGGAGAAAGAGGAGGACATGGGGTGGGATGGGGTGGTGGGAGGGTTGAATTGGATCATTGGAGGGGTGGGTGGGTTGGTGTGTGTGTGGCCGGTGAGCGGATAAGTGAGTGAGTGTGCGTGCGCGTGTATGCACACTGATGGCTCAGTGTGCTGTGCGTTCGCGCGTCTGTGTGCTGTGCATGCGCCTGCGTGTGTGTTGTGCGTGCCTCGAGCTGCCTGTGAGCCGCTAAAACAAAAGTGCTCCTGGTGGACTGCTGCTGCGAGTGCTGGCTACGCGTGTGCTGCTTGCTGCTCGCGAGTTTGGTGGTTTTGGGGGGGAAGTTATTTTTTGCTTATTCTTCTCCGTCGTCTGTCTTATCCCCCCCACCACCACCACTACCAGCACACCCCTCTCACCCCCTTCCTTGCTTGAGTGTGCGTGTGTGTTCTTGTATATATATAGGCCTTTTTCCCAAAAAATTATATAAAAAATAATTCTGCCATTTTTTTATAATAATAACAATCGATAAAATAAATAAAACACCCTCAAACCCGCTACCTCACACAAGCACCAAGCAGCTGGAGGTCGTAAAAGGCCATTATATAATAAACTCCGTGGCAAAGGATAGTTAACGACTATCTGGAAAATCTCCAGATTGCCAAAGGACAGTTCACAAACAAATATCCAAAATCACAGGCACAGATACAGAGCACAGGGCAAACGGACATTATAAGTGATATATATTACGGAAAAAGTTGAAGCTTGGCTATAAGAATAAGTCGACATTATAGACTGCAGTATTCCTTCTATTATTTCTAATTGTATCTTTCTATCTACGTGACTTTACCAAGAGAACCAAAGTACATGAGTTCTTGCAATCACGAAAACTTAAGTCCAAACTAAGCTATATATCTGACCTTGGGAATAAAACGCACGGATCCCTGGATGCAGACAGGGAGCAAAAAGTAATAAAACCCTTGAAATACCGGAGGTAACATTTAATGACATTACAAATCTTGGTTAAACATAAACCAAATAATAATCACGAGAGATTAGACCTACGGTAACTCAAAAGATATACAAGAAAATAGGTCAAACACACAAGACCACATAATATGTATTCCATGAAATCAGAGCCTCCCCGGCCGCCTTTGTCTTCCAACAATTTGACACAAACACATGGTAGCCATAAATACGTATGAAAGGTGCCTCTCCTCCCTAATAGGAGAGACCACGAAGAGAGGGGTTGGGAATGCAAACAAACAAAATGTGATGGTAAAACAGTCAGTCAAAGGTCAAAAAGGGGGGGGGGGCGGCAGCCAGGCCGCTGCTGCCACGGGAGGAGGACGGTGACAGGGCATCTGTTTTTATCTTCTCTCTCGCAAGAGACGTGGAGAGAGGAGAGATAATTTCACATTTAAGCTCGGCAAGGGACAGCGAGACAGCAGCTCGACATGGGGAGCTCGGCAAGGGACAGCGAGACAGCAGCTCGGAAGAGGACAGCAAGCCAGCTCCGGGAAATGGCCTCGAGATCAACAATCTGTGTGGTGCATCACGGAGAAGAGGGGCGAGGTGATGTTAGGTGCTGAGAAGCGATATGCTACGCCGTGCGAATTCAGCTCGGAAATCATTCCGCTCTGGGCATCGACTCACAAGAGCCACTGCAGTTCGAGCTAAGCTGACGAGAATTCCAGCATCATCCGCGAGAGAGGGCGGAAAGCGCCAAACGTCGACCAGGCCTTCCATCAACAAATGAAAGCATCGTTCATCGCCAGAGAGCCGGAGCCGGTGAGGGCGCGCAGTCACACCACCAGAGCCACCAAGCAAAGGTGCCAGCTGCCAGCGGACAAGCGTTGTGCGGACTCGGCTCATCCAGCAGGGGAAATAGCCTGACCAGCCTCCCGTGAGCAAGAGTGTCAGCACCAGCGAGCGCGCCGTGGGTTCGACCCACACGTACACCGACCAGCACCAGCTGGGAACCAAGACAAGAGTGAGGAACTGCAGCCAGCGGAAGAGCTGCGGTCGCTATCTGAAGACGGATCATCGCGCACTGACGGTGAGCGTCGTGCCGACTCTTACACCCAGCTGTAGACCAAAACTGTGGCCGCCCCCGAGCAAGAGAGAGAACGAAGCCGTTTGTATGACCCTCCCCCACACTCACACCCTCACGACGCATCGCCCGGCGTCTGCTTTACGCAAAGAATTGAACAAGTGGCAAAGAAAACACAACACGCATATCCGCACAAATAAGATTGTTCCAAAAAGTTATATTTGTGTTTCAAGAAGGGTTGGCATTACAAGGTGGTGCATTAAATATCAACTGATCGTGAAGAACATTGCTGCCCATTGAGTTACGTGGCTACTGTCATTTAGACGTATTTTAGTCATTCAGTTTTTATTTATTGCATACTCTTACAAATGAATTAATTGATAACTACTCTTGCCTTAGGGACATGTTTATTTATTGCCCTTCATATGAATATCGTTGCATGAATTTTAAGTACTTTTCCTCTCGCCGTGTATTCTTGCGTACTCTGAGGAATAATCGATTGTACTGTTACCCAGTTATCAAACGTGACCATTGAGGGTTAAATGTATGGATCAATGAGGGGAACATCTCCAGGAGTACTGTGTTGACAATTCCAAGCATAAGAGTTCGCATATTAGAGTGTTAAGGTTTTATTTAGAAATTAAAATTGCTTAACACAGAAGTGTTTGAGTGTTTCTTTCCTAAGTTCATGCGTAATAATCTTAATCATAAGAACTGTATCCTGCAGTGAGATTTGAATTTGGAGACCTGACATAAACACACCAAGACATAATCAGTAAATGTTAAAGCGAGAACAATTGTATTATACCGATTGATAATACGAACCTAGACAACGAAGCTGAGCTTAATCGAGCATACTTACAGCACACCTGCATAACCTCATACAATTAATTGTGTGATCCCGATTAATAATACTACCCTCGACAACGAGGTTGAGTCTAATTATCATAACAGTGTGCATTAGCATAAGAGCACACATTGACATAAATTAAAACGATTATCTATCTAATGCATAATTTATGTGCACAATCGATTGACATCATTTTGGATAATTAAGCATTTTTTGAATTTCATTCAGTTTTTATTATTTTCATCAAAATTTAAATACCCGGCATATACAACAGTGCGCTGTTTGCAATCGCCAGAGAGAGTGAGGAGCATCTGCCATCAAACACCGCCGCCGCTGCTGCTGCCCGAAGTCGCATGCGCGCACGTGTAGTTTAGGGGCTGACCGAAACTGAACTTCTGGTTTTGGTCGAAAATTAAACCAGATCGAAGGTAAAAAAATATACTTTCAACCGAAACCGAAAGTAAACCAATAGTTAAAAATGTACTTTCGGCTGAAACCGAAACTATGCTGAAAGAGGCCATTTGCTAACTTTTTGCGCCGAAACTGAAACCGAATTTTGGTCGGCCTCTATTCGTGGCAATTGAGAGCTTTAATAGGCAATGGAGCGTTCACATTGGAGAATATTTTAATTAGCAAACAATTATCATGTATTTATATACTTCACTCTGATCACATTCCCCACACAAGAACGGCCACCAGCCCCTCAGAATGGAAATCTATTCCGTCTGTGTGGGATGAAGTGTCTCCCCTCCATCCCTCGCCTCCCTGCTCCATGTGGCGCCATCTGGCCACCTCGCAGCCCCTAGCGTGACCGTCACCTTCAAAAGGCTTCATCACAAGCCCGGTTCCATCGCGCGGTGTTCAACAAGATGGTCGTGAAACGTGCTCAGTGCTTGCATTCCACTGCCATCGCTATGCTTACGGAGTGTCTCACCCCCCTCCTCCTCTTCCCCCCTCCTCCTCCCCCATCCCCCCTCCTCCCCCTGCTCCCCCTCCTCCTTTATAGTTTAAGATCTTCATAAGTTTACAAGCGATTATTATTCATTTCTGTTCAGGATATCGACAGTCAACCAAAGGGAGGCAATAGGATGAGAAGTATCATGGTGCACAAGACACTGTGTGGGTGGCTGACTCCCCCCTCTTCCTCGGCCAATTCTCGCCGGGCTGCCACCGATCGGGTGATCGGCCTCCCCCCGCACCAGCACCCTCTCTGAAGGACATGGCTAAGTGGCTGACTCACCACCGCCCGGAGTTATCCCACACACTCCCCACGTACACCACCACTAATGCGGAGGTGGCTGCGTGCTCGCGCATACCTGCGTAGGCGCACCGTCGCTCACCATGGCTTTCGTTAAAAATAGCCATATGAATATGCACATGCCCCTCACCCCTCCTTTTGGGTTGGCCTTAATCTGCTGTGTAAACACGCATGCGGGCACAAGCACGCGGGCACAATGACGTCTGTATTGATGATAATATACGCGCGCCCCACCGTTAATGTGATCGTCGCTACGTAAACACCCTGCGTAAAACGCGCTGTGTAAACACGCACGCGATCGTCAGCGATCGTTTATGGTTGAATACACGCACACTTCACATGCACGCACGTACTCACACCACACCTACGCTCTCCCCACACACACAGAAAGCACGCGGCATCGGTGCTCGGTGCTAAAGTTTATTAATGGAGCGTCTATAGCAAGCCCTGTGCGGCCCGGAGTAAATACTCAATGAGCAGCGCCGAGCCTACCCCTATTCAATCCCTAAGTGTACCCTTCCCCTACTTCTCACCTCGCGGACGTACTCACGGGGTCGTACGGACGCGGTGAGAGTCGGCGGGATGAGGGTACGAGAGGTTTCTGCTTCATCGTGCCCATACAATTTTAAGCTAATTCACGGGGACGGGGCCGCAATGCAATTCGGCCTGGTGGGGGGGGGGGGGGGGGTGTTGGCCAATCTCCTGGCACTGGGGCCCCTCGGGTGAAAACCCATGGTACCAGGTGACCCTCCCACGAGACCCTACGTGGGTGCATGTGTGTATTTAGTGGGAAGTGCGTGCGTTCGTGTGGAGGGCTGCGAGGGGATAGCAGCGCTGGCGAAGTTGCTCCATTGCTGTGGCACCACAACTGGCACGAGGCTCAGAGCACCATTCCATATCAAAGCGCCACAGTGGCTAGGAGACGTTAACTTCCTCGCCTGGTCTACAGGAGGCTGTGGGTTCGATCCTAACCCTGATGCCTGCTTATATTTGAAGTTTCCGTGTCTTTCTCTGTCCCTGTGGTTACGTGGATGTTTCTCCGGAAAATCTGGTTTTACCTCCAAATTTAGAATTCTAAGTATTTGGCTGCTATAAATTTCCACGTGTTCCGAGATTGCTTCTGTGTGTAGAACTGTAAAAGAGCTGCATATTTCAATGGCACTTTCCTAGTAAATCGCCCAATGTAGCTGCTTGTTGTTGTAGTCACCAGCGGATTGTCACTCAACTCAAATCGTCAACGTGTAGTGGGTTCACTCTCCAACACACAACCGGTGAGTGCTGAAGTAGTCACTGATTAAATTTTGATTTAAAGCTTTCGTGACTGCAGTAATTCATATTCTTAGTTTTTTCGGTAAAGTCACGTTGAAGAGAAACAACAAAATAATAAAATATATATAAAACAAAAAAAATTCTCACGACGTTTCGACCATAACTCAAACGGTCATCTTCAGGTGTGTTGGTTTGCATAAATTAATTTTTAAACGGCGCATTTATTTATTTATAAAAAAACATTAGCGCCACGCGCAGCGATTTGGCAGTTTACCCAGGACTAGTCCATCTATATTTTGAAAAGAGGAGGGGGGAGACGAAATTTTTTATAATGTATGCTGTCTGAAAGCCACTGTAAGCGTGAACAATCAATTAAGAACTGAAATGGTTTATCAAATCTTTCCAATGATTGCTAAGATAGAATCCATCTTCTCGGTTGAAATTGTCTCTGTGCTTGTATATGTGGATAGCCTCATGAACGAATCTCTCATGGAAGCCAGATGGCTTACAAAGAACCTCTGTCTTGGAAAATTCAATGGCATGTGAGCCCACTGAATTAGAACAATGATCTGCTACGGCCGAGGTGTTGGTCCTACCGTGTTTAAGGTCTGCCTTGTGTTCACGAATGCGGTCCGAGACATGGCGTTTGGTTTCTCCAATGTAACTACTACCACAGAGGCAACTTAGTTTGTAGACACCAGGGTATTGTAAGTCCGGAATCACATCTTTTACAGACGGAACCTGATCACGGATTTTATGTAATGTGTTGAAACGGACCTGGATCTTGTGTTTATTCAAGATTTTGGAGATCTTTTTTGTGATCCCAGCAATGTAGGGTAAAGTGATGGTTTTGAAAGGCTCCTCAAGAGGGTTCTTCTTCATGGTTTGAGTGATAGCTTTGCGGATTGTATAGTCGGAGTAACCATTAGCCCTAAGAGCTTGGTGTACGTGCATGAGTTCACTGCTTATGTGTTCCTGGTCGGATATGCATTGGGCTCTATGATACAGAGTCTTGATGAGATAATTTTTCTGTGATGGATGGTGGTGGGAATCCGGTTTCAGATAAGCATCCGTATGGGTAGCTTTCCTGTAGACAGAGTGGCTCATTGAACCATCAGGTCTCTTTTTAATTAGGACATCCAAAAAAGGTATCTTGCCATCTATTTCGACTTCCATGGTAAATCTGATGGCTGGGTGTATGGAATTGATGTGGTCGAAGAATTGGTCTAGAGCAGGCCGGCCATGTGGCCAGATGACAAAAGTGTCATCCACGTACCTCTTCCATAAGGTTGGGCGAAGAGTGGCAGTCTGGATGGCGTCAGTCTCAAATTTCTCCATGAAAATGTTAGCTATAACTGGAGAAAGGGGGGAGCCCATTGGGGTGCCCTCAGTTTGTTTTTAGAAAGTTCCATTCCAAGTGAAGTATGTATTGGTTAAACAGTGTCTCACCAGGGGGGGTACCTCAGTGTTTAGTCCTTGATGAACCAAGTCTTCAATGATTGCAATGGTGTCAGGTACAGGAACCTCATCAAAACTGACAAGCAGGTCGTCTGGGGACAGGGAAATACCTTTGATTGTCGATGCCAGGTGAGTAGAATTTTGTACCGCAGAGGTGGTCTTTCCAGTGAAAGGACGCAGGATTTCAGACAAAAAACGAGCTAGTTTGTAGGTGGGGGAGCTGATAGTAGAGACTATGGGACGAAGAGGTGTATCTACTTTATGTATTTTTGGTAAGCCGTATAATCTTGGTGGCCTGGCAGCAGAAGGTTTCAACGAAAACTGTTCAGATTGATCAATTAATGCGGTTGAATCAGAAATTGTTTTGTTGGTTTGTGTGACGAGGCTGTTGGTGGGATCTCTTTTTATTTTTGTATAACTACCATCGTCGAGTAATTCTTTAATTTTGTTGTTGTATTCTATTTTATCCATGATGACAGTAGCATTGCCTTTGTCAGCTGAGAGGACTACAATATCATTCCTCTTTTTTAATTTATATAATTCAAAACGCTCATCTTTGCTGAGGTTGCTAGCTGGCATCTTAGCGTTTTTGAGGGTTGCAGCGATTTCAGATCTTGCTACGTCTGCAGCGATGTGACCCAGGCCCCTGAGAGCAACGTCTACTTTGGCAATTATATCATTAACTGGTATGTGTTTAGGTGTGACTGCAAAGTTTAGACCTTTAGCTAAAACGGATTTCAGACCATCGGAAATAGAACTGTTACTGCGATTAATTACGACTTTATTAACGTCTATTTTTTTGGTGTGTAGGTCTGGTCTTTTGTTGAAGAGGAGGTTAAATTTGGAAATCAGGTTTTCCTTACATTTGGTCGACATAGTAGCAGCTGAAGAGGCAGTCATATTGTTTACATGTTCCCAATCCGATGTGGTCATTATTGCCGTCAATGATAAGTGTGATTTGTAGAGTGTCTTGTCTAACTGATCTAGTTCTGTGCGTATAAGTCTGATTTTTTCTGAGATAAGAGCTAAGCTAGTTTTGAAAATAATTCGTTTCGCATTAGAAGAAGTTACAGCAGCAGAGGTCAGTGTAAATGTGATTGGTATTACCCCAGAGTCGCGGCATCTCTTCAGGAAGGTGAGAGACTCGATCAGCTGAGTTTTCTTATCCCGGAGTTTGTTGAAGGATCTTAAAGTTATGTGAAAACCCTCCCCGTAGAGGCGATTAAATTTTGACTTAAAGCTTTCGTGACTGCAGTAATTCATATTCTTAGTTTTTTTGGTAAAGTCACGTTGAAGAGAAACAACAAAATAATAAAATATATATAAAACAAAAAAATTCTCACGACGTTTCGACCATAACTCAAACGGTCATCTTCAGGTGTGTTGGTTTGCATAAATTATTTTTTGAATAAACACAAGATCCAGGTCCGTTTCAACACATTACATAAAATCCGTGATCTGGTTCCGTCTGTAAAAGATGTGATTCCGGACATACAATACCCTGGTGTCTACAAACTAAGTTGCCTCTGTGGTAGTAGTTACATTGGAGAAACCAAACGCCATGTCTCGGACCGCATTCGTGAACACAAGGCAGACCTTAAACACGGTAGGACCAACACCTCGGCCGTAGCAGATCATTGTTCTAATTCAGTGGGCTCACATGCCATTGACTTTTCCAAGACAGAGGTTCTTTGTAAGCCATCTGGCTTCCATGAGAGATTCGTTCATGAGGCTATCCACATATACAAGCACAGAGACAATTTCAACCGAGAAGATGGATTCTATCTTAGCAATCATTGGAAAGATTTGATAAACCATTTCAGTTCTTAATTGATTGTTCACACTTACAGTGGCTTTCAGACAGCATACATTATAAAAAAATTCGTCTCCCCCCTCCTCTTTTCAAAATATAGATGGACTAGTCCTGGGTAAACTGCCAAATCGCTGCGCGTGGCGCTAACGTTTTTTTATAAATAAATAAATGCGCCGTTTAAAAATTAATTTATGCAAACCAACACACCTGAAGATGACCATTTGAGTTATAGTCGAAACGTCGTGAGAATTTTTTTGTTTTATATATATTTTATTATTTTGTTGTTTCTCTTCAACGTGACTTTACCGAAAAAACTAAGCATATAGTCACTGATTGTCACGTGTTATGCGTGGTGACATCACCACGCACGTTCCCATGCATAGTGGCTGTGGCGCGCGTCTCCATAGCAACCAGCTTCTGTATTAACCAGCTGTTTGTATTGAAGGCGATATAAAAACAACTTACATCGATCTTCTTGTTTCGGTTTCAGTTTAATTTATTTGGTATAGCCACGTGAGCCATTCGGCTCTTGAATCGGGTGCAACCGCAACAAACAAAAAAAACATGAACAAGAAAACATCTTAAAGTGACTTTGTGTGTGACTGTGCAAACAGAAAATCCAGGAAAAAAAACAGCAAAATATTTCAGAAAAAGCACCGTACACCAACGCTGTGTGCAAAAATCTGAGAGGGATGCAAGTCAAACAACAACAACAACCACAAGACAACTTAGATTAAGGCCATCAGTCTAACTCCATACTAAAACAAACACACATGGCCAAACAAAAAATACGTTTTCGAAACCACCAAAATAAAGCCATAAAAGCAATGTAACATTGTATCACTAGATGGCAGCACAATCCAGACTAGCGGAGACAACAACAAAGATCCCCCGTGTAGCCTTAACAGACTGTTGAGGCTAGTGCTGTTAGCGAGTAGCAGCACTTGTGAAGGCCATCACTGTGGCACACGAGGGGGTGGGTGGCCAGCACTACGCCCGGCCGCCTTTGTCTCCCTAGTGGCGATGTTTCCTATACACCGCCCCAGGTATACATTTAATGCCGAGTCGACCTAGGGGAGGCCCAGGACCGGTTATTCAAATCATTCGTCACCGGCGTTGGCGGCCATGAGCGGGAATCCAACTCAGTTGGCCCGGTTTCGTAGCGCAGCGCGCTGCTAACCGCTGCGCCACCGCTCCCCACGCCGGGTGGCAGCGCAGCCCCGAGCGGCAGAGACGCGGACACCGTGGGGCTCCCATCACGAGGAGACCCCACGTGGAGACGTCTCAACGTGAATTCGCGCCGCTGACATCGCTCCTTCACACCGTTGCCGTAGTCCAGGATGCGTCTAATACGACGCGTTGCTTTGAGTGAGCGAGCAGCCTGGCTGAGCGGCAGCGATGGACCGCACGGAGGGATCCGCTGAACGAGCAGCTGACCGTCATCTACCACGTGACGAGCACGAGGCCTAGCCCAGCCCTCACCAATTAGAGACCAGCACATGAAGTGGGGTGCGAGGAGGTGGGGGGGAGGGCGCCCTTGATTTGTGGGGGGGGGGGGGGTGAGGGGGAGGGAGAGGGGTAGTGGGATGGGTAGGGGGAGTGGTAGAGGTAGGGATTGGGGGAGGGCGTGTGCGGTGCTCGGGAAGGGTTCGTGAAGGTGGGGAGGAGTTGACTGGGTATGGTGGGGCTTGGGGGTTGTCACGCGAGAGGAGGGACCCCTAGGGGCTGGAGGAGATGGGGATGTTGGGGGTCACGTGGGGTTAATTTGTTTGACTGCCGGCACTGGTCCAGAGTTGCGGACCGAGTCACGAATCGCGACCGATTCCCAGACATCGTTTGGGTCCCAGCGGTGCCTGGAGCGGTGTTGCTGCGCGCCACGCGAGGACGCTGCCACTCCACCGCAGCGATTCGCGGGGCGCGCTGATTAAGGGGCCATCCATTTAGTACGTACTTGACCATTCCCCCCCTCCCTGTACGTACGTACCCTTTTTACACCCTCCCCCCCCCCCCACCTGCGTAAGTAGGCTTGACTAACCCCCCCCCCCCCCCCTCTGAAACCTATAGAACGGCCGATATTTAATCCACGCAGAAACGATCAAGGATTACTAATATTAACGTGTTTAAGCAAACAGGTAGTCCACCACCGGCTGCATTATTATTATAAAGGCTTCATCCCCCCCGCCCGTTTCTAATGCGTACGTACATTATCAGTAGACCCCCATACGCAAGCTTACGCATTTGGGTTAACCCCCCTCCCCCCTCTATGCGTACATACTAAATGTATGTCCCCGAATGAAAGTGCACAGGAGACTTCAAAAGAGGCTGTGGCCAAATCAACCCGGAATGTCGCCGATTTTTTTCCAGATCTCGGAAGCGACGCAAGGTTGAGCCTGGACTGTGGCACTTGGATTGGTGAGCGGCGTGCACGTCAGAGTGCGGTGTGCAGGTTACGTGTTGTGTCTTTCTTCGATGCGCTTTCAGGTTATCCCGCTTGTTGATCATCGCGATGTCTGTGACGTTCCCTCCATGTGTTGGGAGCATCGTCAACATTTGAAGCTTCTTCAGTTGTAAGCGGAAATGTTAGAAGCATTGACAGCTTTCATTCTTCGTTACGGTGGTGCTGAGATTCCAATTAAAATTAAGTTATTTAATGAGCTTCAGGATACTCTTCGAGCCATGGATGAGGTTTTACATATTTGTTCAAGTAACGAGACATTGACTGAACATGAAGGGACTTGCATTTCTCCTCCTCAATCGATCTTCCGTCTGCGTGCCAACATCGCCCTCACTCAAGTGGGCATCTCGGCACATCACAGCAGCACGGGACCAGTACCAGGTCAACTTGCAACGAATAGCAGAATAACATTAAGTACCAAATAAAGTGAATAATAGGTAAATAAAATTAAGAATGAATTGAATATTAAAGAATAATACAATTGTAAATTAAATGAATACATTACGTGAGTTGACGCATTTAAATAAAATACAACTTTTTTATATAATTTAAAAAAAGTGAATTATTTATGAATAAGTAAATAATAAAATAAATATTTGTCATTTGCGTTATAATTTAAATATAATCAAACTAGAAAATAATGTTTATAAAATATCTACTAATTTAAATAAAATGAACAATGTATGAATAATACATGGACAATAAACAACAAGCAAATTAAAAGAATAATAAAACACCAGTTCCCCCTCCGCATTGTTAAATGGTGGATATTAGGGGCAGGCGAGTGTGAGTAGATGCGTCTTGTCCAGAGCACGGAGTTGAGAGACACCCGGCGCGTTGTGGACGTCCTGTCGAGTGAACAATCCCGGTGCGGTTTGGATGAACTTATTCAATCGCACAAACGCCACTCACCCATTGTACATCACATAAAGTGCGGGGGAAATCAATGCTGTTGGGAATGTATTTTTTAAATCAAATGAACCACGCGTGACAGCACCCTCTGCATGTAGGCACACGAGCTACACTATCAAAGTGAAGGAGTGTGCATACGTCAATGAGAATGGACGTGAGGGGTCGTGAGTAGCAACGCTGCTGAGTTGCTCCAGCGCAGCTGCTCGAGTGGAGGAGGAGAGGTGAGTTTGATGATGAACCCGAGTACCCAGACGCATCTAACGCGATGGAGCAGGTGGAGATGAGTCCACTTACTGTACTGCCATCTGCTGGCACGCCAGGTTATGGTGACCTCAGTGCCCAGGGGGATGGGAGTGATCCACCTGGATTACAGGGGATCCCTCCCTCCTCAATGGAATCCAGTGCTGGATTTCAGGCACTCATCACCACAGCTCGTGCTATGCAGGTACAGCACAGTAGGTTGTTGGAGGGTAAGAAGAAGGTGGTTGGAAAGTCTGTAGAGAAGTTTATGAATGACAACAAAAAAAGTGTCACGTTGACAAAAGACAAATAATTCACTACTTTAGCCCACCGGTGTGTTGAAAAGTGAATCCACATTTACAGTTTGAGTACGACGTTTCGCTGGTAAATACATCCAGCATCATTGGGCAATTCGCCAGAATGGTAAAGCCCTCGCTTGCTTCCGGTTTTATATAGAGCAGCAGGGTGACGTCATCACTTAACTCATATCAGGTGCAGTGATTAGAGGCGGAGGGGGTATTGTAATTATATAATCGATTAGTAATCAGTCATTGGTTATGATTATTCAAAAACTAGTATCTTGCACTAAAGACGCATTACCTAAACTATCAACAGAAGGTGTATATCGGATTAATTGTTCATGTGGCAGCTGCTACATTGGGCAGACGGGACGTAACATCAGTGTAAGACTAAAAGAACATCAGAGAAATATTAAATTATCTCAAACACAACTGTCGGCAGTGGCAGAACATGCTTGTCAACAAGGACACTCAATTGATTTTGACAATATTGCAGTGGTGTGTAAAACTAATTATTACTGGCAAAGACTAATTAGAGAATCCATTGAAATTGAGAGGAACAAGAATAACTTTAATCGCTCTGACAGCTACCGGCTTAGTGCAGCCTGGAAGCGTATTATTAAATAATACACATTACATTTTGATTTAAAGAATTACTAATCTACAACTCATTACTAATCATAACCAATGACTGATTACTAATCGATTATATAATTACAATACCCCCCCCCCCTCCGCCTTTAATCTCTGCACCTGATATGAGTTAAGTGATGACGTCACCCTGCTGCTCTATATAAAACCGGGAGCAAGCGAGGGCTTTACCATTCTGGCGAATTGCCCGATGATGCTTGGATGTATTTACCAGCGAAACGTCGTACTCAAACTGTAAATGTGGATTCACTCTTCAACACACCGGTGGGCTAAAGTAGTGAATTATTTGTCTTTTGTCAACGTGACACTTTTTTTGCTGATTGGCCGTGTCGGGTGGTGGAGGGTTACGACACATTTATAAATAAACGCGATCTAACCCAAAAACCGTTATTATGAATAATATTGGTCGCGAAAGCCTACGTGTTAAACTTAAAATGACAACAAAACAACCGAAGGCTTTAGCTGGTTGAGTAAAAAGAAGTAAAGCTGTCGAGAGAGATCGATATTGTTGGGGATATCTGCTGTGGACGGAGCTATTCATCTACGAGCCACCCATTTCAACGCGCGCAGTTACTCAGAATAAATAATTTATAGTGTCCACAGGCCGTGCGGATCGTGGGGGTTGTTTGGCCATACTTCACTACGCCAACCAGTACGGGTTGGTGATAGACGTGGGATCTATAGACAGAGGTACATATTGCAGTACAACATTGGATTGTTCAGCTCTACCCTGTTCTACCCACATCAATGTCCAGCCTACCAATTGGAAAATAACTGACTGACAGAGGCAAGGCACTTATAAGGCCACACAGAAGGTTTAACGAACCCGCTTCATGTACAACATCTGGCTATTTTGCAGGTCAACTATTTTTGAGTTTCACAAATATTGGTGATCCACCAACCCCCCCCCCCCCCCACCTCCACAAAACGGGCTTTCACTCAGATGGGCTCCACCGAGTGACGCTGATGAAGGTGGTGGTGAAGCCTCTTCAGCCTGTGCGCGTGTTGTACTATCGATGCGCTGTGCTTTAAGAATTGTAATCGTCATCGTTTTTCAAAATAACTCAACACATCAATTATACCACCATGAAAATAAATACGCGACGTTTATAGCAATTGCCATTCTTCTTAAACCCATTATGTATATGCTCTCAAGAAGAGCCATTGTCTGAAACGTCACCAGTTAAGCGTTATCTATTATCTGGCTATTGTTGACGAATGTGTTGAGAGTTTGTTATCTTTGCTTGTGCACACCTGGCAACGCAGTGTCATTAAATAATAATAATTGGAAATTTAAAAGTTAAATAAGAGGTTTGTTTTACGTTGAGGGCTGACAGGCGGCTTAAAGGTTAAAATACCTGCGACCTGTGGAGACCAACAAGAAGTGGAATGATTCAGCAGGCACTGGCACAAGTCTCAGCAGCATTCAAAATTTGAGCACCTTATCTCTTGAACAGCTGCAATGCGAATAGTTTAAGCACGAGTTGTCATTCCATTTTGCACTTTAACCATAAGCAAACAAATCACGTGACATGTTTCAGGCTATTTGGGGACAAAATGAGGGTATAGTCTATCGTCTCAAAAGTAATTGAGACTGCCTAACAACACAGATATAGTAAGTTCAACATACATAGTATCCATGCATCTTGCCTGATATTCATTGAAGTCTGCCTGACATTTTTCACATGTCCCTGAAGTTACAGATGTTTTTTGCTATCGTCTACTAGATGATGAGGTGCACTAAGCCTCATCAAATTTAAATACTCCACATGTGGTTGTCTGGGTTGGGCTGCGTGTTGACCGTCACGTCTCTCAAGCATTCTCCAGGTGCTAAAGTGGCCATTTACAGGCGTTAAATACGAAATACAAAAGTTACTTCTACTATGACTCCTTCATATGTCAGCAGCGCGTTCTTCAACGCACAGCCTAACCGAAGACAATGCACTTGGATTACGAGCCGATGTGAACACTTGAACGTTAAATTAAATGAAAAGAGTATGAAAATTACTTTCTCGCAATAAATACAATAGGAGTATAAACATACAATCCGGATTGGTGAAGTGGGGTCGAGGCCCATTTAATGATCAACTCTTCAATGATGTTGGACGTGGCCAGATATTTAACTCATATCACCAGATTAGCCTTGACATCTCTTCACAATGGTCACTGTTAGCCACTCTCCTACCTTCATTGGCCTCCTGGATTGTCACTTCATTATCAGCAGTCCAGCTCTAGAGGAGATGACGTCTGACTGCTCAGGCTGCCGGAGTTTATCGGTCAAAGCGGGGAGTCTTTATCTGCGGAAACCGAGCTCCCATGGAGAGTCTCTCACGATTCTGACCTCGGCCTCGTGCTGGTCACGGCCTACGCATCTCCTATTGGCCGCCTCATTAAGAGCGTTGGCGTCAAACACCATCGCTGCGCAGACAGCACCAGATTCCTCGCCTCAGTTGATTACACGGAAGATTAAAAGTAACAATATAGATAAGCAGTCACTACGACCCCTTAATATAGTTATTGTTTTTAACCTGAGGTGCATGCAACCCCTAGAGATGCGAGATGCCCTTTCTGGGGGTGCGAGACATGCCAGATTTTTTAGAAGGTAAATAATTGAAACACAAATTAAGAACGGACACGTAAGTAACGTAACAACTTTGTTTCATCAAACCCTATGTATTTATTAATATTGTACATTTTTTTACGATTGATAACGAAATCGATGCAAAGCTGCAATAAAGGTTAAGAACCACTGCCTTCATATATCTGTCCCTCCA
Organism: Petromyzon marinus; assembly: GCF_048934315.1. Lineage (NCBI taxonomy): Eukaryota > Metazoa > Chordata > Hyperoartia > Petromyzontiformes > Petromyzontidae > Petromyzon > Petromyzon marinus. The sequence goes on from NW_027422597.1 coordinate 5,361,193, forward strand.
AACAAAGACGACGACTGTGTTTATTACAGAACTCATGAGGCCCATTATCTTCTGGGAGAGTCACATGTGACATGTCAGTAGCATTAATAATTATACAAGCAGATTCTGCATTGGCTTTGATGTACAGTATGTCTACATCATTATACCTCCTTTGCCAGTACCAAAATCTAAAAATCGAGTTGTTCCATTTTTTATGGCAACTAAACTGAAATATTTTACGAGGAATCATGTCTGCATTAACCACAATACTTATGATCAAAATGCAAACAAAAACAACACGCACGCACCTTCTGGGGGTGCGAGACATGGTCAGTTTTTTGTTTAAAGGTAAATAGAAAAATAAATAAATTACAGGTACATAACTACAACTACCTTGTTTAAAAAAAATATTTATTACTTAACATTGTAATTTTGTTAACGATTAAGAACCAAAGGGGTGCAAGGCTGCCGTGAATGTTAAGAACCACTGAGGTAGAGAGATGAAGATCTACAGATGAGTGAGGAGGGCTTCAGAGTCGGGGTGGTCACACACAGAAGTCGCGCGATGCATGGGAGGCTTCAGCTGGTTTAGAGACAGCAGAGATGCCGGCAGAACCGGCTGAGCGCGACCCCCGTAGAACGCCGATTTCGTTGTCGTGCTCTTTGTGCAGGAGAACATTTTAACATCTACAAAAATAAATTAAATCAACAAATCTTCAAAGTATCTACGAGTGAGAATACACAGCAGAGCTGGACGAGTAAAGTACCCACCCCCATCATTCGCTCGACCAATGAGAGCGTCGATTCGAAGATTTCGTGACTGCAGGAATTACTCTTTAGTTTTTTCGGTAAAGTCACGTATAAATAAGAAATAATAAAATAACAAAATAGCGTACGACGTTTCGGTTGCAACACAAGCAGCCATCATCAGGTACAGAAGAGCTAAATTTACGAGAGAGCAAACACATATCCCCAGACGTATATACAGACACCCAAGTAGGGGGAACTAACACAGATTCAACAGGGGACACAGAGACAGAATCACACCAAACAAGCAGGGTTTAGCAAAATTTGGAAACCATATAATGCAACACAGACGGTCGGTCACAACACAATTAACGCATAGTCTGGTTGATTACGCTATTTCAAAGATTGATAAATTGCAAGTTAAGTATGAAATTTTAAAATACAGACCACACACACACACACATAGACATCCAAGCAGAGCGAACCAGCACAGAGTGAAATCGCCTTAAATAGGCAGAGAAGGTAAGGCTGAGAGACAATGGGACAAATTAGCATGAGGTGTGCATGGAGCAAAGGGGGGTGCGGAAAGTGTGGAGCAGCAGCACACACTCGGAAACACCAAGGCCCACACACAGGCAGAGACAGCACAGAGACACAAATCCAAGCCAAGACAAAGGCAGATACACAAGCAGAGACAACACAAAGACACAGACCTCATACCTCCCCGTAGAGGTGGTTTAGACTTGATTCGAAGCTTTCGTGACTGCAGGAATTACTCTTTGTTTTTTTCGGTAAAGTCACATATAAATAATAAATAAGAAAAAATAAATAAACATAATAGCGTACTACGTTTCGGTTGCAACACAAGCAGCCATCATCAGGTGCAGAAGAGCTAAATTTACGAGAGAGAGGAAACACATAACCCCAGATGCATATACGGACACCTAAGTTTCGGGAACTAACACAGATACAACAGGGGAAACAGAGAGAGAATCACACCAAACAAACAGGGTTTAGCAAAATTTGGAAACCATATAAAGCAACACAGACGGTCGGTCAAAACACGTCCACGCATCGGTGGGCACCAGGAGACAGGGCATGGCTTCACTGCCCCCAGGTGCCGGTGTCCACATCGGAAAAACTCCTCAGGCCATGGCGGGGTCCGGTATAGGTGGTTGAGGTCCTGCGTCCCCAATGTATTCAAATTCGCTGGGGACGGCGTCACTGGTTCGTTTACCCTTCTCGGTTAAAACCCTTCATCACGCCGTGCACGCCTGCGACACACACACAACACGGGGGCCGAGTGTGCGACGCGTCCGACGAGCCAGATGTTGCCCCATTGGTGCCTAACCCACAGCGCAGGTGTGTCATTCCTCCTGCAGATGACACGGGAGTGACAGCTCTGTGCAGGCCACGTTTGGCCTCGATGGACCATGGATCGTCAGGTGTCCTCGTGGAGATGCCTCAAGACCCACCTCATGACCCACCTGACGCTCTTGTTCATACTCCTGCTCCTCCTGTGCCGCCGACGAAGCCTATCATCCCCTACGATGGCTCTGCAAAACACACGTGCGCTAAATCTCGCCGGTTTTCATGATGCTTCTCTTCCTTGCTGACACGTTCTCGGTTCCTAATCGGTTTTGCTACACTCGCCGCCTGCTCTATCACATCGTGTGTATGTTCGGTGTCATGACTGATTGCCTTGTACATACGCTGTGTTGTTAGGGGGGAATTTACATGGGTTTTTTTCTGTTCTTGTGAGGCACACTCACCATTCTTCCATCGTTGATAATTTCGGAGTTGCACATTGTTGCAGCCAGGACGGATGGATTTTCCGAAGGAGGTGGTGATGTAGAGGTGTTAACTTCTCACTGTTGGGTAACCTGCATTGTCACTAGGTATCAAAGGGGCAGTGCAGCGTTACCTCTGTGTACATAACGGTTGGGGTCAGACGAGGTGAAGTGGATCGTAGCCACAGTTTGGTAAGAACCAATCAGACAGTTCCACGTGGGAATGTGGGATTGGTTACACCTGGCCACAAACGGGTATAAGAAGGGTGACCGCGCAGAGCGCGGGGAGTTCTCTCCCTACACGAAGACCGAAGCCCGGGCTGAAGATAGCCAGGACCGTGGACCCAGCCTTCCAGCCCTTCTGAAGGCTAAGGCTCGGCGTATCCAGTGGTCAAGACCAGCCGGGCCAGCGGTGGGTCAGATAGCCTCCCCTAGGTCCCAGCCGGAGGACTCTAGGATAGCGGTAGACGTGTGAGTAAGTCCCGCCAAGATAGGAGGCTGTTCCTCCTTAGGTTAGGAAAAGACCTGTGTGTAGGTCACGCTAAGTCCGGAGGCTGTACCTTCTTAGGGTATCAGGTGAGGGGACCGTATACCCCTCTGTTTGCTAAGGACTGTGTAAAGAGAAGTATTACAATAAACAGAGTGTGCCTCATAAGTTTATTCGTCATTATAAACACTACAATATCAACAATAACAACTTATTTCTTTAAGCGTTCTTTTTCATTTAATGCGTTTTTCTAAAGAGTAGATTCCTTTGATACATTATGTTCATTAAAGTTAAATTCCAACAGGTGTGTAGAGTCGCCGTGTGCATTGTGTTTGTGCAGATAGGATGCAAGTTCACATTCCAGGCAGTGTCTCAATGTCAATAACGACAATCAAAACATTAAACGTATTTTACTCCCGTCTACACCGTCCTGGTCCAGCATCTTTCTGAGCCACACAGCGAGCGATCCGAATGAAGCCAACCACCGTTGCCTCCAGCCTGCTCGTTCCACTCCAATAACTCATTGCTCCCAGCATGCGCTGATGCTCCACTGCAGTGTTCATCAATTGGTCTCTACAAGTCTACGGGTTCCTCTGAGTGGATCTTGGAGACTTGTTCTTTTCAGTGAGTCTATGCACGTGTGGGTGTCTACGTCAGTCCAGGTTGGTGGCTATGCTTGTAGCCTCTATACCCACAATATCTGGAACTATTCAGGCAACTTCACCTGTCCCCTGTCTAATTATGTTGTTAGAACCCCCCTCATCAACTCTGCCTCGTTAACCCCCTTGATTTATTTCTGATCGTCAATAGGTGGGTACGTGTATAGGTATTCAAAGTTTAACCCACCGAGAACTGGAGAGACCAGAATGAGTCGCATCTGCAAGCTTGAACTGGTGCAGGAGTCTGCCAGTAGCAGGCGGTGATTGCAGCTGCTGTGTGCAATCACAATTGAGATAACATCTCGCCGTGGTGGTGAGATGTTAACTCCCTTGCTTGGTATGGACGAGGTCGTGGGCTCGATCTCGACCCTGACGCCGGTATATTTGTTTTTTGCATCTTTTCTTTCTCCCCCTGGTCATGTGGATTTCTCTCTGGATTCCTCAGGTTTTTCGCTCAATATTTAGAGTAATTGGCTGCTGTAAATGTCCACATTATGATAAGCCACTTCTTTGTGCTATCATATGTGATAGCCAGGTTGCTTTAAAAAATAGCTATATAGCTCAGTGGCTCTTACCTCGTAAAATAAAAATGGGAAATAATTTGCCGTGTCATTTTTGGAATTTGGAAAAATGACACTCGGTCCCAATGGGGCCTACCCTTCGGAGGATGGTGAACGTCGACTGTGCAGTAGACAGAGCAGTGACGGTGACAGCACCCGCATTCGTGGAACCACTGAAACGGAGTGGCAATAACTTCCGCAAGGCCACCTCGCTGCCCCAAAATGTGGATTAATCGATCTTTATTCCACGTGCAAATATCGCCCTCACTAAACTAGGCATCGCTGCACGTTACAGCAGGACAGAGACGGTATCGAGGGCATAGTAAAACCAAAATTGAAAAAATCCAGTCACGACCACAGTGCCCGAATGGGCAAAATAAAGTTAAACCATATGCAACGAATATATAGCGTGAAAGATATATACTTCGTAAATAAAATAAATACAAATTAGAGAAACAGTTTAAAAAATACAAATGGGTGCGATTGGTGGGCAATTTGTCTTTGTGAGAACGACATTTTTTTCCATCGCATAACTCTGTGCTCCTTAACGGATGTAATTTGATTTGGCACAAGCTGAGCCAACTTTTTTTGGCCCCTATGCAAGTTAACCACGCATTGCACTACCACCATTTCCAAAGCAGTGAGGGTGGCCCGTGGTAAAAATATTCAAATATTTAACCTGGGAAATGTCCCCTCAGATGGAACCTCTCATTAACTTAAGGGTGTTCAGGGTGCCGATTGACGCGTAGAAAAAAAAAATGAGCATCATGGAGAATACAAAAATTAAAAATGCCTTCAAAATGCAACACATTAACCTGATTGCAAAAAAAAAAAAACACTCCCATACAGAAATACAGGTCTCGCCGGTTCTGCCACCCGTTCAATCCATGCACAACGCATCCGAACCGCTGTTGCCTGAGCGCAAGACTGATCAGGTTCGGTCAGGAAGCCACTGGAGCTATGGTACTTTTAAATCATAAGAATTTACAAACTAATTTCTTTAGAACTGCTTCTGAGGTGTGTTTAGTTTGTTGTCCTTCCCCTGCACCACCAAAAATCGCGGTTGGCTACGTACGATGTGAAAGAAGTTCCAAATCTATGTCTAATATTCACATGCATTGTGACAGCAACTCTGGAAATATTTTAGTTTTTTACCGAATTCGAAAAAAAATGGCTCTTGTTATTTTGTACTTGATTTGAAGCTTTCGTGGCTGCAGGAATTACTCTTTGGTTCTTTTGGTAAAGTCACGTTTAGAGAAAATAAATAAAATAATAGAGTACGACGTTTCGATTTGCAAAACAAGCAACCGTCATCAGGTAGAACTATTTTTTTTATTTTGGTTGGCGACCCTTGACCTCGGTAGAGGCACCGCGTCCATCATCAGGTGGAGATGACGGACGCTTGTGTTACGCCAGAAACATCGTGACTTTACCGAAATAATCAAAGAGTATGGATTCCTGCAGTCAGGAAAGCTTCAAATCAATAAATTTTCTGGTTGTTGAGGAGAGGCCGTCAAGCTTTTTTAGCTGCCACGACGTCTGTGCATCGCACCACGCTGTGCCTCAACATGCCCGAGGAGCAGCGTGGTGCGATAAGAAAAGACCGGAGCACTTGGGGTGGGGATGGGCTGTAGAAAGATGGATGGGGGACACGTGTTTAATAGCTGTGCGTGTGATTGGGAAATAACCCAGGTGAAATAAGCAGTGGGTGCGTCTGTGAATGATTGGGACGGGGATCTGCAGTCTTGGACAAGTTGAGAGTGAGAGGCAGTGACTGCCAGCAGTGGGTGATGGAGGCAGGTAGAGTTGGTGATAGATTCACACGGCTAGCAAAAGGCTCAAGATTCCAGGATGGGTCACGGGAGTCTACAGACAAATTCCATCTCGGATGCCACAATGAAATTAAAGCAACACATCGCATTGAGCCAATTACCCAAAGATGGAATTACAGGACATCATGAGATATCTAAAACTACACAAACTTTTAAATTTTACCAGGCAAGGCTCACTGAGCTATGTGGCTCTTTGTCAGTAGCGACCTGGCTATTACAAATGAGAGCACAATGAAGCGGCTTGTGTGGAAATTGATTGCAGCCAAAAACTAAAAACGCGTGATGTTGATTATAAATGTAGAGGGGACAATCGGAGGACCCAGATACAAATTCACGCTATCAAGGGGAGACAGATAGAGAGACACAAACTCTAAATATAAAGCAGTCATAAGGCGAGAGAGATAACTTCTCCTAGAGACTGTGGCATGCAACCCATTGCTCTGTCTTACCATAGACATAAACTTGTGCGCTAAGCTTTGGAAGGATAACTTTATCTCTCGATGCTCATTTCACGAATCAGCCATCACAGCTGAACCTCTACGACTTATATTAGCAACTATTTTTTTTTAAGTTCCTCTGATACATTTTGTTCATGTAGCGGTGTGTACAGTATCCGTGTTTAGGCTGCTGTTTGCGCACCTCGGGGCGCGGGTTCACATTCCAGGCAGTGTCTCGTGATGTCAGTGACGACAATTAAAATATTGTAAGCATTTTACTTCCTTCACCGTCGCTATAAGAGAGAGGTCCTGGTCCAGCGTCTCTCTGAGCCACACAGCGAGCGATCACAGCGAAGCCCATGGGTCATGGCGAGCGCGACTCCAAGTGAGAGTGCGGATAGTGAGCTGCGCTGCCCCATCTGCCTGGACACGTTCGACTGCCCCTCTACACTGAGCTGCGGACACTCGTTCTGCATCCGGTGCCTGGAGGCCACCTGGGAGACGGCGAGCAGCTTCAGCTGCCCGCAGTGCCGAGCGACCTTCCCTGTGCGACCTCAGCTGATGAAGAACGTGGCCCTCGGGAAACTGGTGGAGCAGCTCAGAGTTGGAGACGGGATGGCCGTAGCCGTCGTCATGTGTGACATCTGCGGTGATGGCCACACTCCTGCAGTGCAGACCTGCCTAAGATGTGAGATGTCCTACTGTGCGATGCACGCGAGGCCTCATGTAGAGAATCCCAGGCTGAGAGACCACGTCTTGGTGTCTCCCACTGCGAACCTGGAGGAGCGACGGTGCCGGGAGCACAGACAGGAGCTCATTCTTTACTGTGTGCAGGACGAGAGCCCGGTCTGCCCAGTCTGCCCCGTGGCAGGAGACCACTCCAGGCACAGGGTCATCACGGTGGAAAAAGCACAACAGACAAAACAGGTGAAGTGTCATGTTCTGTTGTAATCCACATTGTTACAGGAGGTTGAGAGATTCACATCAGCAGGTCATGACCCCTCACCTCGAGCAGGTGAGCTCCTGTTGAGACCAAACGCCCCTTTACAGGGAGACCCAGGTAGAGGTAGCAGGGAGGCTCAGATGTCGGAATGCTAATGCTGAATTGGAATCTAGTCGGTCGCCCATGGTTTTAACTGGATTCTCATATTTATTGAGTTGATGGTTTAAGCCCAGTCAACATTTGACAGCATGTCAAATCATATTTTGCATGATAATTCAAAATATGAGTTTGATTAAGTGAGAAACGTTATGATTGCGATAAGCCACTACACCCATAACTTGAAGAGGTTTAAACATATTTTAGAATGTACATGATATTTGTCGATGTTATCTCACAGGATATTGTATTGCCCCATGGTAGTTCCCATTAAATTATTCGGGGAGACGTATGCAGAAATATGACAACAGATGTGGTGTGTATGCGTTTTGAACTTATGAGACCTCGTTTGCCAGAAACAAGATATAGGAATAGGTTTTACCCTTTTAACTGGCACAAAAACTGACACCTTTATTCAAGGTATCATGTTTGCAATAACCACAACACAAGCAGTCAGAATGCAAAGAAAAAAGACAACTCTGGTAATAATATGCACTGTCCTTGAATTTGATTGGTCCACACCCGAGACAGCTTTTCTTAGAGCCTAGTCTCCATTGGTGTTGGACCAGAAGACGCCAAAAGGCGTACAACTCAAAAACAGCGCACTATCAGAGTATTGAGGGCTCGGGGTGAGCATTTACATTATACTATTCCTATATCTTGTTTCTGGCAAAGGAGGTCTCAATGTAAATGCTCACCCCGAGCCCTCAATACTCTGATAGTGCGCTGTTTTTGAGTTGTACGCCTTTTGGCGTCTTCTGGTCCAACACCAATGGAGACTAGGCTCTAAGAAAAGCTGTCTCGGGTGTGGACCAATCAAATTCAAGGACAGTGCATATTATTATCAGAGTTGTCTTTTTTGTTTGCATTCTGACTGCTTGTGTTATGGTTATTGCAAACATGATGCCTTGAATAAAGGTGTCAGTTTTTGTGCCAGTTAAAAGGGTAAAACCTATTCCTATACGTTTTGAACTTCTTTTGTAGTCATCCGTATTCATCGGGGAGATGCGGGATGATGATCTATCAGTGATCCAACCAATGGCAATGGCGAGTACCGCGTATTTATTTATTTATTTATCTGCCACAACGCAGGAGGAGCTCTTAGTCCAGAAGAAGGGGAGAGAAGAGAAGAGGAACACGGCGGCGTCACGGACACGGACGCTCAGGGATGACTACCGGCGCGTGGAGGTTTGCCTACAAATCGTATTTCATTAAACCTTAGGGTTTATTATTAAACTTCGCTCTTATCATTGACGAGCACTGCCCCACACGTTGGCATTGGATATAAATTCGGTGAATTGCAAGCGGTGTGGATTTTAAGCGAATCGTTTCCCAATGACAACTCGCTGGCTGCCTACTTTCAGTCTACAAAATAAACGACATCAAATTGTAACGGAGCAAAGTGTGAGTTCGTAGCTGTGTTTATCTGAAAAGTTTTTTAAAGCCCACTTTTTGAGCGCATAACTTTTCTGAAACTTTAATCTTCTATGAAATATATTGCTTTCGTGTATGTTTACACATCAGGAAAAAAATGTGGAAAACATTACAACCGGTTTAGGATGACCCAATTTGCAACACACGTTTACGACGTGATGAGAAGGTCTCCACGGAATTACACAGAAACTTCATTTATGACGTAACTTCCAACATAACAGCAGTTTTGGTTTACGAGGGGATGGAATCGATCCGCGCTGGACGATGCGTTGGCGACTTGCCCTATCGATTCCTTTATTGATCACAACCACGATGCTTGCCATGGAAGGTTGCGATTCCTCCCTTCTGACCCCCAAAATCTGGACAGCACCAACTTAGCCTGAGTGCAAGGGAGAGTCGACGTGAGTATTGCCTTATAAATCAGCATAGTTTGTCTATTTAAGCATAATTTCGCTTAAAACAATAGAGCAATGCCACGTGAATTTGTTCTGTATATTCGCAAACGTTTCACACAATTTCCTGGGAATGTCCTCGGCAAGAGACTTGGTTTTAATTTAATTCGCATTTCCCTCCGACGCTTCGTTTGGTAGATCCAGTGGGACGGACAGACAAACAGATGTGAATGATACCCATAGAGATGTATTTAATTTCCCCCAGAAAGACACTCAACAACGTGTAGCTACAGACAGAAGTTATTCATATACTACCATTGCCTATGACATTACCCCTTTCATCCCATTCTCATTCTCTCTGTGCTATATATGTTCACGAGCTCCCAATGCACACGTCGCCCATCCTCCGTGTACATAATCGAGGCAATGGTAACAATCATTGACTGTACGACACCACATTGCGTCGTTACCTAACAAGTGACTCAACAATTCGGCACTGTCTGTGTAGGAGTATGTGCGTGGGGTCAAGGTGCGGATCAGCCGAGAGTTTGAGCGCCGGAGGGAGCGGCTGAGGGAGGAGGAGAGGGAGGCGCTGGAGTGCGTGGACGAGGAGGGCTGCTCCGTGCTGTCCCGCATCCAGGCGGACATCGATCACTACAATAGAAGAGCACGTGACCTGGAGCAGGAGATCAACCAGCTGCTCGCTGCCCTCGCCGTGCAGGACCCGCTCTCCTTCCTGCAGGTGGCACCACCTCCATTCACTTGCCCTGGTGGCTCGGAGATGTTAACTACCTCGCCTGCTATGTAGGAGGTCATGGGTTCGATGCCAACCCTGACGTCTGCTGTATATCTGGAGTTTGCGTGTATCTCTCCCCCTTGTCGTGTGGAATTTTCTCCGGGTCCTCTGGGTTTTCCCTCCACATATAGAATCATGCATTTAGAGAATTTGGCTGCGATACAGTTTCATACGATAAGCCACTTTGTTGAGCTTTCATTTGTGGCAAGGTTTCTTCTGAAAAAGAGCCTTAAGTGGTAAAATAAAAAAAATAGTTTATATTCACAGCCTTGGTTTATTAGAAGAGGGTTTATCTACAACCAGGAGAGGCGCACCACCCTGTGAGACGTTGACATTGTTGGCAATCTTATTTCAGTGTTTTATGATCTGGGAGCAAGCGGTAGTGTCCAGAAATAGACGCGCGTTTGCTTCCGTGTGACATTCAGACCTGGACTTGTCCAGTACAACATCGCCATCTTCCTCGCCTGCTATACAAGAGGTCGTGGGTTTGACCCCAACCCTGATGATGCCTGCTGCTGTATATTTAGAGTTTGCGTTTTTCTTCTCTCTCTCCCCATGGTGGCGTAGATGTTCCTCTGGATTCTCCAGTTTATCCCCTCCACGTTTAGAATCAATATCACGTGTTTAGAGTATTAGGCAGCTGCTATAAATTTCCACTTGATAAGCCCCTTTATTGAGCTGTCATTTGTGGCTAAGTTGCTTCTGAAAAAGAGCGACATAGCTGAGTGGGCTTTTCCTGGTAACATTTTTAAGAAGTTAAATTTATTCAGAGTTGAACGCACGAGTTGATGCGCGTTATTAAACCACTCGTGTAGGTGCTGGACCAGGCCTGTAAAGAGCGGTTTTGTAATTTTTAGACATCCGTCTGTGTCCAGTTAAATGAACCATGTTTTTCACCATTCTCTGTGTACAGGTATTTGTTAATTCCCTGATGTCGCACTCCACTGTTAATTAGCAGGCGACTGTGTGGAGGTGGGGCATCTGTTTAAGATGTGAATGTTAATCTGAAATGCGGGTTTGTGTTTTTCAGGATCCTCTGCATGAGAGTTTCAGGTCAGTAACAACCCAGACTCAAACTCGAGCTCTGTCTGCCACCTGGTGGACAAATCAGCAAACGGTCGTGATGTGATTCTTATTAAACCAAATTGTATGCAGTCGTATCCCCATATGGTCAATTGTATCCCATAAAGGTAGTCCTCGGATTATGCACGTAATTTATTCCTGAGACTCGTTCGTAAGTCGAATGGTTCATAAGTCGGAAAACAATAATGCACCGTACTGAAATGCTGACATGGTTATAAAATGTGTTAGGGTTCAACAAAGAATTAAGCATTGTTAAACTTATAATTAAGAAAAAATGCTGTACATTTGCATCTAACAATGTAAAAAAAAACCTGTATAGTAAATTAAACATTAAATAAATTAACAAATACAAAACAAATTTTATTTTCACTTACATTGATGCTAGCCTGCAGTTGGAAGGTTGGCAATTAGTCAGCACAACAAACGTGGCACGCATGCACACACATCGACAAAGACACCCCAACGACAATAATCCCCCGTGTAGCCTTAACAGGCTGTTTTTGGCAAGTCCTCTCAGCGAGCAGTGCCCAAGATGGCCGCCACTGTGGCACACGAGGGGGTGGGTGGCCAGCATCACAGCCCGCTGCTTTTGTCGCCCCGGTGGCGATGTTCACCCACCACACCAGGTACACCAGGTACTGGTGTGGCGCAGTGCACTCACCGCTATGCGACCGCTCCCCACACCAATACCAATACTCAACATTCACCACTAAGTGACTGTGACGTCACCACGGCGCCTGTACCAGGCCAGGTGCACTTTGAGGCCACGTGAAATGTCAAATGTTCGCTGACAGGAGGTCTCGGGACAAACCCAGGTGCCATGGTTTGGCTTTGATTGAGATGACTGGTAGATGCACCGCTGTACCCCCCACACTTTCACACACACAATGTCTGTACACACGTAAACACTCCCAGCACGAGGCCGACTCATTACATCTCGCGGAGGATTGCTCCTCTGAACAAAATAGTTCTGATGTTCAGTTTGCAACTGCGAGTTTGCATTTTAAGTCAAAGTTATTTTTTTATTTCATGGAAGCTGGTTTGTAAGCATGGGCGTTCGTATGTCGAGGGCTGCCTGTATTGCCCATTTGTAGAGAGACATGAACCCTGATTAGACTCTGTATGTGCCCCGTGCTATGAGTGCAGAAAAAGCTCCATCTCTCAGGAGACTCAGAATGACCCAGCCCCTGCCTTCAGCCGCCTGAACCTCGCAAAAGTAATCTCAGTGGGAGGCATCCGAACGAATCTCCTGGCTGTTGTGTGTAAGTCTCTCTGCTTCACTCATAGCTGCAGCCCCATTCGCTACAAACACAAAATCAGCACCACGAGGCGGGCCTGTGTCGTGTATTAAAGCCAGGCGAGAGTGCACAGGCACTTGCCAACATGGGAGGGGGAGACGTGAGGTGGATTCAGCGATACACGCGGTCACTGAGGTGAAAACAAAGAGAGGCAGTGTATCAAGAGGTACATCACGCAGCGGACAGAGTGTTGCTTGAGAGCAGCACGGTGGCCGTCTAAGCCAGGGGTCGGTAGCCAACATAACAATAAGATAATTTAGTTTGATTCCAGTATGTAAAAAAAGACAATTCTATATTTCAAAAGCCACTGCAACGCATGAGGTGAACAAGAGACGGTGGTGACCTTGATAAATAACATCATGAAGCGGTCCCTTAAGGAGAGCCGTAGGTTACAGACCGCTGGTCTAGGGAGATCAATCGCCGTGCAGAGACTCTGAGTTGAATGTCGACGCCGCTGACCGTAGGGCACCCTCAGGCGGTCACCCATTCTGTCACGTGGGGTGGAGTGGGGAGCAGAGGAGGGTGACGGTGCTGGCTGCCGAGTTGGACTCAGGGCTGATGTGAGCCGAACACGTTGCTCCCTGCAGGTGTTCTAAACAAGGTACTGTTATAAGAATAGATTTTACCCTTTCTGGCAATAAAACAGTTGTGTTAAGATGTTAAAACACCAAACTGAAACTTTTACACGGAATCATGTCTGCATTAACCACATACACTTGTGGTGAACATGCAAACAAAAAAACCTATTCTAATATTTTGATACTGGCAAGGGAGGTCCCCTGATGTAGCTGTTCACGCCGAGCTCTCAATGTCCTGATAGTGGCATTGTCTTTGTGCTGTTCATCTTTTGGGCGTTGTCCTCTGGTCTAACACCGTTGAGACGAGGCTCTAAAGAAAGCTGTCTCTGGTGTGGAACAATCAGTTTAAAAGATAATGCATCATTATCATCATATACTATCATCATATACTATCATTATATACTATCATCATATACTATCATCATATACTATCATCATATACTATCATCATATCTATCATCATATCTATCATCACATACTATCATCATATACTATCATCATATACTATCATCATACACTATCATCATATACTATCATCATATACTATTATCATATACTATCATCAATCATATACTATCATCATATACTATCATCATATACTATCATCATACACTATCATCATATACTATCATCAAATACTATCATCATATACTATCATCATATACTATCATCATATACTATCATCATATACTATCATCATATACTATCATCATACACTATCATCATACACTATCATCATATACTATCATCATATACTATCATCATATACTATCATAATACACTATCATCATATACTATCATCATATACTATCATCATATACTATCATCATATAATATCATCATATACTATCATCATATACTATCATCATATACTATCATCATATGCTATCATCATATGCTATCATCATATACTATCATCATATACTATCATCATATACTTTCAGATCATTGTTTTGCATGTTCTCTCTCCTCGTGGTAGTGGCATGAGTTTTTCTCTGGGTCCTGCGGTTTTCCCTCTAAATTTAGAATCAACATCACACGTTTAGAGCATGCTAAGCCATTTCGTTGAGCTGTCATTTGTGGCCAGGACACTGAGAAATAATGAACAACTAAATAGCTCAGTGGGCCTTACCTGGTAAAATAAAAATATTATAAAGTTGTTTTTATGAATTAACAAAAGGATGCTCAGAGACCTACACTGCAGCAGAGCTGTGAGGAGCTGTAGAAGTATGACATCAAGAGCACGTGTGACTAGACTCAGTGTACTCACACACCAAGATGGTGAAGTGCACGCTCCAATACAAGAACTGTTGTATACACCACGGTGGGGAGGGAGATGTTAACTGCCTCGCCTGGTATACAGAAGGTCGTCGGCTCAATCCCCACCCTAATGCCTACTGTGTATTTGAAGTCTGCATTTTCTCTCCATGGTTGAGTGGATTTTTCTCCTGGTCCACGAGGTTTTCTGTCCAAATTTAGAAAAATGTGTTTAGAGTTAGTAATTGTGTACGTGTACTAGTCATGCATGTGCACGCAAAAACTAATGAATGCTAATATGTGTACATCACTAATAACGAATAATAATACATGTACACAAATGTTAACGAATATTAGTATATGTGTTGAGGTGCATTAGACGACTCGGAGGCAGATCTTCAGTAGGGGCTTGCACCAGATGTTTATTAAGGGCTTATGCCAGTGATTGTAAAGGAATTAACACTCGATCTCCCAGGGGTAGGAGTTCTATGCTCGGTCCTTCACCCGGACCCACACTCTGTCTGCTCTATAGCTCGGCTAGCTTCCCGGGCTCTCTCCTCTACGTCGGCAGAGAGATCAGCCAACATCGACCGACCGAGGAGAGCAGCCGCTCCTATTGCTATTGCCGGCTTCTCTCCAGACTACCCTACCCCTGGTTCACTCTTCACCCGTTCCCGGGCTCCCACAACGACCCCACTCACATCCTGGGCTCCAGCTTAAGTACCCCAGAGAGACATGACCTCATCGCCCTGCCCACTCCGCATGACGTCACTTCCCATGACGTCAACATAGCGGAATGTGAGCATGACGTAATGTCCCCAACAACTCCTCTACATTAACCCCCCCCCCGTGAAAAAAAATCAGCCGACCCGGCTGTAACCAATACGAAAGCGGAGCCTGGCAACCCAGACAGGAAGACATAACAACACTGAGGGAACGCATGTGACATGTGTGTGAAGGCGGGACTGACTGCAAGAACATGAACCCAACATTAGGGCAGCACAGCAACAAAAATAAAGTTTGAAGGCCTTCATCACACGGCAACGTATAACTGGGCGACGAAGGCTGGAGGCCGATGAAAAGGGCCGCACTGGCCATCACCGGAGCCGCATGCCCCTCGAGCGTGTATGCGCTGCAGGCCAGCTCCCCCGTACGGAAGTGGGGATGAATTCACGAGGCTAGATGGCGCATATCGTTTGAGCCGGGATGGGTGCACTATCCAGTGCCGGCGACTGAACCGAATCCAAACACATTGCAGCCGACAGACTTCCACGACCTCAACAGGGCCCTGCCAAGGGCGATGCAATTTGGGAGATGTGCCAACTGGTACCTGGGGACAGTGTAGCCACGCCTTCTGGCGCCTTTCCCAAGCTTGATGTCTGGGCAGGTGCTCGTTAGCCACCTGTCGGTTGGTCGAGTTGTCGACAGCCACCTGCCGTGCCTCGCGCAGCCAGTCGAGCGCGACCCTCATTGAAGCGGGCACTGACGACCCCTTTTTGGAAGGAATGCCGTCCATCTGGATGTGCATTAGGGGCTCTTGTTCCTTTTTATACATTAAATAAATATGCGAGAACCCTGTTGAGGCATGAGGAGCCAACCTATATGCAGCCAAAACCGCCGGAATGAACAGGTCCCAGTCCGATTGGGATGTATTCACGTGGTGGCACAGCATGGACCTGAGGGTGCGTTTCAATCGCTCTACCATCCCGTCAAACTGAGTGTGGTAGGGCGAGGTGCGGATTTTCTTGGTGCCAAGGAGATCGCACACCTCCTTGAGCAACCGAGAAGAAAAATTCCGCCCTTGGTCAGTTAACAATTGTTCAGGCGCACCCTTGTCCAGAACGTACCCTTGGACAAATGTCTCGGTGATGGAAGAGGCTGATTGGTCCACCAGAGGCAACGTCACAGGCCAACGTGTGATGTACTGGACATCCACCAAGAGGTACATATGGCCCCGTTGGGATGCTGGGAATGGGCCAAAAATGTTGAGTGCCATGAGCTCATTGGTACGAGAAACCTGGATGGACTGCAGTGGGGTCTGATCCTGGCCAACTGGGTCCTTAATTTCAAAATCAGTGCCACATCACCCTCCACACCCTGCCAGTAGTAGTTCCATTTAAGGGTCAACAAGGTCTTATTGTAGCCAAGGTGCATACGTTTATCGTGAATGGCTCGGGTTAATTTACCTCACAGGCCAGTGGGTACAACCACACAATAACGTTCCAATTGGGCATCCCAGTGCATGAGGAGGCTGTCATGCACGGCGATCACTGGGGCAGCCGATGGAGCTGAGCTCCGGGTATTTGGCCCAACACGGCGTTGTAACCTCAGCAGAGAGGAATCCTCCATCTGCAACTTAGACCATACCTCTCGGGGGAGTCCCAAGCCAAAATCAACAGGAAATGCCACACCCGGAGGGGGGGCCTCTTCGGCCGATGCAACCAACTGGGCCGCGGTGTCCACTGGGGCCTTGCAGCGGCTAGAACCCAGGGAACAAGCGCACTCACCCTCTGTAGGAAACCTGGAAAGCCCATCCGCATTTCCGTGCTGTGCCCCCTTCCTGTGGATAACATCAAAGGGGTACTCTTGGAGCACCTCGAGCCAGCGAGACAGCTGACCCGAGGGCTGGTCAATACCCAGCGAAAATTGCAAGGCCGCATGGTCGGTCCGGACGGTAAACCACCTGCCATACAAATAGGGCCTGTACAGCTGCACAAAAAATACTATGGCCAGCAGCTCCCTCCGGGTCACACAATACAACTGTTCAGCGGGGGACAAAACGCAGCTGCCATATGCGACCACCCTATCAACTCCATAGACCACCTGAGCAAGGACTGCCCCAATGCGCGTGTTGCTGATATCGGTGTTGAGGAGGAATGGTTTAGAAAAATCCGGGTACCTCAGGGCGGTGCATCCGTCAAGGACGTGCAAAGTGCTACAAAAGCGGACTCCTCCTCCATGCCCCAGCAAAACTTTTGACCTTTGGTGGAGAGGGCGTGCAGTGGCTTCGATATCATCGCAAAATCGTGGATAAACCGACGATACTACAATGCGAAGCCGACGAAGCTACGCACCTCAGCGACAGATGTGGGAGTTGGCCACGTCCGGACACAAGCAGTCTTTTTCGGATCCGTGGTGACACCTGACGCACTAACAATGTGTCCCAAATACTTCACCAATGCTTGTAACAAATAACATTTCTGGGGTTTCAATTTCAAGCCCTCAGCACGCACTTTGACGAACACTGACTCAAGACGTTGCAAGTGCTCGTCAAACGTAAGGCCGAAAACAATAACGTCGTCCAAGTAAATTAAACAAGACTCCCACTGCAGCCCCACCAAGACCATCTCCATGAGACGCTGGACGATGGCCGGGACCGAATGGAGATCCATGGGAAGCCGATTGAATTGGAACAGCCCCTGGTGTGTGCGGAAGGCTGTCTTGGGTCTAGAGACCTCGTACAGTGGCAACTATCAGAAGCCTTAGAGTAAATATAGAGTAAAGAAAAAATGCGCACATGAGAGGGCGTCCAGAGAATCATCCTTGCGAGGCAATGGATATGCATCAGCCACCAAGATCTTGTTTCATTTTCGGAAATCGACGCAGAACCGGAGACTCCCATCCCGTTTCTTGACTAGCACAATGGGGGCACCCCAAGGGCTAGTGGATGGAGAGATAATGTCCGCTGCCAAGATCTCGTCGACGGCCAAGTGGACATGCTCTTTTTCCGCGGGGCTGAAGCGGTGCAAATTTAGCCGAATAGGGGCCGAATTACCTGTGTCTATGTGATGTTCCAAAAGAGTGGTGAGACCAAGATCGAATTTACTCTGACTAAACACACCGGTGAAACTTTCAATGAGTTTGCGGAGCCGCTGGCGCTCCTCGGGGGATAAAAAAACATTCTAATGACACAGCGCATAAATCCATGATGCGTCGGCCTTCCCACCATGCGTCATGCCCGCCACAACACCCCCAGTTGGCACAGCGTCATCGGGTGGAGAAGCCAGGGTTGCGTGCGCCAAAACGGTGCCTACCGGAATCGCCTTGGTCAAGGGACCTGAATTCAGGATCTACAAGAAGGGGTCCTGGTCCTCTGACACGGCCATCAGGGCACCCACCACACAGGGCGTCCTCGAGAAGTAGTTTGAGGGCGATAACTGGATGCCCATCTCAGGGGAACACGAATCCAGGGGCCTGCGCAACTTCAGGGGTACCAGCCTTTGTGACCCAGGTGGAATGGTCACAGACTCCTTCGTCAAAGCCCGTACACTGGGGGGACAATAAAATGGGAGACTGCAAGAAATGCAGCCGTTGGTCCGATGGAATCTCCACACAGCCTTGGTCCACGAGAATACGGATGGGCATCTTGGCCAACAAATCAGTTCCCAAAATACATGGCACTGCCAAAGCTTTGGAGACCAAAACCGGCCCCTCCAATTAGATTTTACTAATCCGTATTGCGGCAACAATGTGGGCCATAATGCCCAAACTGCCGCCATTTGCGGCAACACAAGCCCCTAGAACTGGGCATAATGGGCCAACGCTGTGTGGCAACAACCCACAGATGCACTCGGACATAATAGTGGCCGACGCTCCCGTGTTCACCATGACCCGTACCTCAATATACTGAACAAAACGAGCAATCGCCGAGGAACCCGCCGCGGCCGCCACAACCCAATGCATGAGCGCATCCCATTTACGGACCCGGCGAGTGACAACGAAGGAGCACAGGGCATTTCTGAGCTCTAAGTGATGGCCTTGTTATCATGACCCCTAACCCCGCTAGATGAGTGAGGTGAGGGGAGCGGCCGAATGAATGATGCGTCGCGACTTGCCTGAGGCCCTGGCGATGCCAATGTGGAGCCGGAGGACGACGAGAGCATGCTGAAGGCCCCAGGGGGATTGCGGCAGCCCAATACGATGTGGCCCTGCTGACCACAACGAAAGCAGGAGGTGGATGCCGACCACCACGAGCGAGGAGCCCTCGCCAGCCACAGTTGCTCCGTCCAGCTGCCCCCGGCACCCCTCCCATGTCGGTCACCCCCTGCGAAGGCTGTGAGGCCGTCTACCCCTGTAGGTGTGCCAGCCCCCTCAAGACCTGTGACCCCAGTGCACACCACCATGCCAGGAGGCTGGTGCATGGCGAGGTGGGCCTGGATTCCCTGCACCACCCGCAGGGACGAGATGTCCGCCTCCTCGGCAATCGCCAGCGCTACACCCAGCTCCCATGCAAGGCAGAGCAGCCGCTCCCATGCAAGGCAGAGTTGCGGTAGGCGAGCGGTGTTTCCGCTTCCTCCCATCTGGCCATCTGGGCGTACGCATCATGCAGCGTCGCCCGGTCAGCAGCCCTGTTTTTCAGTGCTGTGGGGAGCACTTTCAGAGCCTCCTTCATGGGCCATCCAACCGATGCATATGCTGCATCAAACCGGTCCTGAAACGCTGACCAATCGCTGCCCATCGTGATGAATTGGTGCACGGGAGGCAATCAGCGGAGCCTCTGGCCACCGGACTAAACTGCGGCCGAGGGCGCACCCACCATCAAGCTCGGAGACGCTGCTGCAGGAGCCATTGCGACGCCAGGTTGCCGATCCGCGTCGGCAATGGCGGCCGCATACGGAGTCGCACCCCTAATGGCGCCCGGTTGCGGCGTCGTAGGTAAAATGGCGCCCAGTTGTGGTGTCGTGGGCAAAATGGCGCCTGGTTGTGGTGTCGCAGCTCAAATGGCGGCCGAAGACTGCGTCATGTCCCGCGCAGTGATGGCGCCCAATACCGGAGTCACAGCCGGTGGGGAAATGGCGCCAATTGCAAATGAAGCGGGAGGCGCGATGGCGGAAACCCGCCGATTCCGTTCCGAAAACATGCCGAGTGCACGCGGATGCGATCCCACCTTTGCCATCATCGCGACGAGTTTGGCGGCCGACTGCAGGAGCAGTCCTAGCTGGCTCATGAATACCTGCCCGATGTCTGGCGGCAGTGAGGAGCCACCCACGGCCCTCTCCTCCTCCAACTCGGGACAGCCCGACTCCACGGGGCGCATCTCCGGGGCCCCGGTCTCCGAGGACATCGCGGGAGTCTCCTCCAAGGCCTCTTCATCATCGCCCTTAATTTGTGCGTGGCGGCGAAGGCTAGAGACACTTCTGGCACCAGTTGTTGCGTGGTGAATGACGACTCGGAGGCATGTTTCCAGGTAAGAGCTTGCGCCGGTTTATTAACACAAGGGAGCAATAACTGCACCAAAGGTAGGTGGCCCTACACTGGGTCCTTCACAGGGACCTCGGGCTCTCTCTGCTGCTAGCCCAGCTATCTTTGGCTCTATCTGCTGCTAGCCCAGCTATCTCTTGCTCTCTCTGCCACTTGGCCAGCTATCTCTGGCTCTCTCTGCCGCTTGCCCAGCTATCTCTGTCTCTATCTGCTGCTAGCCCAGCTATCTCTGCTCTCTCTGCTGCTAGCCCAGCTATCTCTGTCTCTAGCTGCTGCTAGCCCAGCTATCTCTCGCTCTATCTGCCGCTTGCCCAGCTATCTCTGGCTCTCTCTGCTGCTAGCCCAGCTATCTCTGGCTCTATCTGCTGCTAGCCCAGCTATCTCTGCTCTCTCTGCTGCTAGCCCAGCTAACTCTGTCTCTATCTGCTGCTAGCCCAGCTATTTCTGCTCTCTCTGCTGCTAGCCCAGCTATATCTCACTCTCTTTGCTGCTAGCCCAGCTATCTCTGGCTCTCTCTCTCTCCTGCTAGCCCAGCTATCTCTGCTCTCTCTGCTGCTAGCCCAGCTATCTCTGCTCTCTCTGTTGCTAGCCCAGCTATCTCTGCTCTCTCTGTTGCTAGGCCAGCTTTCTCTCGCTCTCTCACTCGAGTCGGAATGGAGGCTTAACGTATGTGTGTGTACACGCCACGTGTGTGTATACACAACGTGTGTGTGTGTGTACACGCAACGTGTGTGTGTGTGTACACACCACGTGTGTGTGTGTACACGCCACGTGTGTGTGTGTACACGCCACGTGTGTGTGTGTGAGTACACGCCACGTGTGTGTGTGTGTACACGCCACGTGTGTGTGTGTACACGCCACGTGTGTGTGTACAGGCCACGTGTGTGTGTGTGTGTACACGCCTCGTGTGTGTGTGTGTACACGCGTCGCCGTGACCGCTGTGCCGGCATTGTCGTTGTCCTCACCACAGATGGATGCTCACCGGCTCTGGACAAAAACTCAGCCCACGACCACCTCCAGATTTCTTTGGATCTCAGGACGGTGACGTGGAGCGGTGTCTCCCAGGGTCGCCCCCAACGATCACGCCGTTTTGATGTCTATTACCAAGCCCTGTGCTCTGAGAGCTTCTCGTCGGGTCAGCACTACTGGGAGGTGGACGTGGGGAGCGCGGGGCCGTGTCGAGTTGGAGTCGCATACGGGACGATGCCACGGAAAGGGCGTGGTGATGAGTGCAGCCTGGGAGGGAGTGACGTCTCCTGGTGTCTACGGAAAGATGGCGACAGCTTCGCAGTGCTGCATGGCGGGGTAGAGACCTCACTGTCGGTGCCGGAGCCTCTGCGGAGAGTCGGGGTTCACCTGGACTGTGACGCGGGGCTGCTGTCGTTTTACAGCGCAGACTCCATGGCGCCGTTGCACTCGTTTCACCAAACATTCACTCAGCCCCTACATCCTGGGCTGGCCGTGGGGTGGAGGGGGTGGTACGGTAAAGTTGGTGTCTCAGTGAGGATCGTGGATCTGAGTGGTGCGTCCTGAGATAGGTGAACGTGAACAGCGCAGAGGACAGACGCCAGGACGCACGGCGCTCGCCACCTTCGTGTTGTGTTGGTGAATCACCACAAACACAACCATAACCAGAACCACCACCACAACAATCATCACAACAACAATCACAAACACAACAATCACTAACACAACAACCACCACTACAACAATCACCACCATAACAACCACCACAACCTCTACCACAACCATCACCACAGCAACCACAAGAACCACCACAATCACAACCACAACAACCACCAGAACCACCACAATCACCACCAGAACGACAACCATCGCAACAACCACCAACACCACAACCACGAGAACCACAACAACTACGACAACCACCACCAGAACCACCACCACAACAACCACCACAACAACCACCTCCACACAAATAACCACCACAACCACAACAACCTCCACCACAACCACCAGCACAACCACCACAACAACCACCACAACCAACACCACAACCACCACCACAACCACCACAACCACCACAACAACCACAATCACCACTGCAACAATCACTACAAACACTACCACCACAACAACCACAACCACCACGACAACAACCACATCTACCAACACAACAACCACCACCACAACATCCAGCACATCCACAACAACTACCACAACCACTACAACAACACCATCACAACCACCACAACTACCACCACCACAACAACCACCACAACAACCGCCACAACGACCACCACCACACCCATCACCCCCATAACCACCACAACCACCACCACAACAACCGCCACAATAACCACCACCACAACCATCACCACCACAACCACAACAACCACCACAACCAACACCACAACTATAATCACAACAACCTCCACAACCACCACCACAGCTACCACCACAACAACCATCACAACCACCACAACAACCACCAAAACAACAACAACCACAATATCCACAACCAAAACCACCCCACATCAAACTACGTGACCGTGAATCAGAGCCAATCCCTATACATCTTGGGGTGCGACAGGGATGTCCACTGCCTCCCACATTCTTTTACATATATTTGGACCACGTACATCGTTAAGCCTTCAATGCCTCTACCGGAAGAATTCACATCTGGTACAGATACAATGGGAGGCTTATCGATGCCCGGGTGCGGTCAATCGATGGCTCCCTATTGGTCAACCACGTTATGTATTCCGATGATCTGGTAATTATTGCTCACTCAGAAGAGGAGTTGGACGCTCTGCTGCTCAACCTAGAGCAGGCCA
This sequence comes from Petromyzon marinus, assembly GCF_048934315.1. Classification (NCBI taxonomy): domain Eukaryota; kingdom Metazoa; phylum Chordata; class Hyperoartia; order Petromyzontiformes; family Petromyzontidae; genus Petromyzon; species Petromyzon marinus. The sequence continues at coordinate 5,384,620 of NW_027422597.1, forward strand.
CTAAGAGGTGGGGCCTTACCATCAGCCCCACCAAAACTAAGCACCTGCCTGGGTATTTTGTACCATAGGACAATCCACCCCAATAACTCACAATTGCTGATGGGCCAGTTGTGGAGAGTGCAGAGTTTCCCATACCTGCCCAGTGTACTCATGACCGGCTCCGGTTTAACACCAGAGGTCTCACTCTGAATCAGTTGAGTGGCATTATTTTTCATCGGCTGTGTAACACTGTGTTGAAGCTACCTGGTCTCTCGCTCCGCACGAAGCTCCACGTCGTCTCGCCCATGGTCATTCCCTCCCTTCTCTACACTTGCGAAACTTGGACCCCCCTATTGCAACATTTTTGCCGGTTACAAACATTTAGGCTGGCCTGCCTATGATCCATCCTTGGTTTAACCAGGCTGGATTGTGCGATGAGCTCACAAATACTTGAAAGATCTGGACAAAGTCCCATTGGTGACCTCCTACGCCAGGCAAGGCTGCGTTGGCTGGGCCATGTAGCCTGCATGCCCAGCCACCGCATGCCTAAACACCTTTTGTTCCGCCGGATCGAGGTCTCTAAACGGGTGCGGCACAGGCTAGAGAAGAGATGGAGTGATGTGCTAGGACGATGTGCAGCTGAGTGGACTTGTCGATGACTGGTACCAGCGGTGTCAAGGTCAATATCTGTGGAGGAGCCTCGTGAAGGATGCTAAAGGCCAGTTGGAGGCAGTCGGCCTCCAACAACAACGGAGGGCGGAGGAGCGACGCTCACAAGAAGGAGCGGTGCACCGTGTGGCTAAAGTACAGCGAGTTAGCAGGGTACAGGGCATAGGTGGTGCATTTGCCAGTCATCTCAGTCGACCTGTGCCATCTGGGTCTGCCCCGTGACCTCCTGCCGGCAAGTGTTCGACACTTCACGTGGCTTCGAGGTGCACATAGCCTGCCACAAGCGTTGTGGTGACGTCACTGCCACTTAGTGGCGAATGGCGGTTGTTGTTTTTCAGTCTGTGTATGTATGTGTGAGTCGATATGTGTGTGTAACTCTGTGTGTTTGAGTCGATTTGTGTGTGTAACTACATGTGTCTCTCAAGTCGATGTCTATGTGTGTGAGTCCATATGTGTTTGCGTGAGTGTAAGTCAGTGGGTTTCTATGTGTATGGGTCCAGGTCTGTTTGTAAGTCCACGTGTGTGTCTGCCTTTTTCGCCCTGGCAACGCCGAGTACTAACCGCTAGTATACCTATAAATATCTATTCATAGGTATTTATACCAGCTAAACGGTGCCACGTGACACACCGTGGTTCTGGTGCGATGACAGTGGTGTGGTAGTGGTAGTAGCTAGACGGTGCCACGTGACGCACCGTGGCGCTGGTGTGATGACAGCGGTGTGGTAGTGGTAGTAGCTAGACGGTGCCACGTGACGCACCGTGGTGCTGGTGCGATGACAGTGATGTGGTAGTGGTAGTAGCTAGACGGTGCCACGTGACGCACCGTGGTGCTGGTGCAATGTTGCTGCGTGATACTCCATTGGCACTGCTTGGGGCTGGGTCAAAAAATAAAAATAAAAGAAATGGGGGGGGGGGATGGTGAGGACGTTAATAAGCAATGGAGCGTGCACATTGGAGGTGATCAAAATTTTTTTATTAACAAATAATTATATAGTTTAGCACGTGGGTTTTCGCGACCAATATCATTGATAGAGGTTTTTGGGTTATATCGCCAACTAGTAAGGGTTGTCACGTAAACAGAACATGTCAATTGGTCACTAGTACACCAGTGTGTTGGAGAGCCAAGCCACAGCATTTACAATCTAAGTACGACGTTTCGTCAGTAATTACAACTAGCTTCATCAGGCGACGGCCAGATTTGTGAAGTCTTACTGTTTCGTTACTTATATAGAGGCTTAGATGTGTTGACCACGCTTCTGCGCTGTTGTACAATGTGGGTTACTGAGGCAAGGTACATTATGCATGTGCATTATGCGATCTCTTTGAACTTGTCCTTCCTGTCTATTGTGTTGATTAAAATAGCCCTACCGACGGTAATCTCTATTGAAGTACGCTGCCCTTTGTAGGCAAGCATTTAAATAATTTATTATTTGATGATTCGCTTCCACAAAGCACTAAGACCGGAGCTATCCGAATGGTTAAAGTTATTTTGATTTCTTTCAATTTCGATATATACTCTAATTAGTCTTGGCTAGTAGTCGCTAGTTTTGCACAAAACTTCAACATTATCAAAATCGATTGAGTGTCCGTGTTGGCACGCGTGCCCACAAGGACACGCGTGCCAACAAGGATACTCCGCCAGTGATTTTAAGTCTTCAACGTTGCTTCATTTTCTGCTTTTTTTGGCGCCAAACGTGTAAATACAATTAACGAGCGTTTGGTGACTTTGTCATTGAAATTCTGAGGTAAATGAATTCCCATTGAGCATTCGGAAGGCGGTAACAACCTTCTGAATGGTAAACACATATATAGAGGCCTTTATTTGCGTAGCTTGTTCATTTGTATGTATTTTTTGTAAGTGTTAATGGTTAAAACATACAAAATGGGACGCCTGGCTGCTTTGGGTTGAGCGTTTGTCGTGAGCCGAGTTTGTTCTGCGTCAAGGTCGAGATGACTGCAGTGGCTGATTCAGAAAAAATAATCGTTTTGGTTTTATTCATTCGTGATTAGTACGGTATCATTTGCCTCATGAATATGATGAGATATGATGATGCATTTATTATTACACCTTAATATTGTTTCATTTCCGTATTATCAAAGCGGTTTTGAAAAGGAAACACAGACTAACATATATTTTAGTATTTTCTGTTAACGTACGTATTGTATTCAGTGCTGGTTCTATAGGCCATGGGGGGGGGGGGGGGGGTTGAGCAGAGTGCGGGATTGTGGCATGTGGGATGATGCGAACTAAAAACTTTTTTAAATATGTTACTAGGCAAGGCTCACTGAGATAAGTCTCTCTTGTTCACGTGTGACCTGGTTATTACAAATTACAGCTCAACTGGCTTATCACGTGAGTATTTATAGCAGCAGCCAAATACTCTGAATGCAAATTTATTCTAAATGTGGAGGGGGAAATCGGAGGACTCGGAGAAAAATCTACGCGACAGCGGGGAGAGACGTGATGACTCGAAATATACAGCAGGTGTTCGGGTCAGAATTGCACCCATGACCTCCTGGAAACCAGGCGAGGTAGTTAACATCTTGCCACTAATGCAATAACTCTTGACCACTGTTGCAGAGATACTCAGAATTGATTTATTTATTTAGAGTGCACAATGCAATAATAACTCATGCGTACATTATTTCATTATTGCAGTTCAAGAGATAAGACACTACATTTTGGAATGCTGCTGAGCCTTGTGCCAGTGTTTGCTGAATAATTCCACTTCTAGTTGGTCTCCAAAGATCGCAGGTATTTTAACCTGTAAGCTGCCTGTCAGTCCTCAAAGTAAAACAAACCTATTACGTAACTTATAAATTGAAAATTATTATTATTTGATGACACTGCGTTGGTAGTTGTGCACAATCAAAGATAACAAACTCTCAACACATTCGTCAGCAATAGCCAGATAATATAAACGCGTAACTGGTGACGTTTCAGGCAATGGCTCTTCTTGAGAGCATATTCATGATGGGTTTAAGAAGAATGGCAATTGATATAATCGTCGCGTATTGTGTATATAGACGCATTTATTTTAATGGTGGTGTTATTTATGAATGTGTTGTGTTATTTTGATAAACAATGAAGATTACAATTCGTAAAGTGCAGCGCATCGTCAGTAGAACACGCGCACAGACTGAAGAGGCGTCACCACCACCTTGATCAGCATCACTCAGTGGAGCCCACCTGAGTGGAGGCCTTTTGAGGGGGGGTGGGGGGTTTGGTGGATCACGAATATTTGTGAAACTCAAAAATATCTGAGGCTGCAAAGTCGCCAGATGTTGTACATGAAGCGGGCTAGTTAAACCTCCTGTGTGGCCCTGTATGTGCCTTGCCTCCATCAGTCAGCTATCTTTTGGTTGCTAGGCTGGACACTGATGTGGGTAGAACAGGGTAGAGCTGAACAATCCAATGTTGTATTGCAATATGTACCTCTGTATATAGATCCCACGTCTACCACAAACCCGTACTGGCCGGCGTGGTGAAATATGACCAACCAACCCCCACGATCTTCATGGCCTGTGGACACTATAAATTATTTATTCTGAGTAACTGAGTGCCTTGAAAAGGGTGGCTCGTAGATGAATAGCTCCGTCCATAGCAGAAATCCCCAACTATGGTAAAGTTAGGGATTTCTTCTTCGGTTGATTTGTTGTCATTCATAAACTTATCCACGGATATTCCAACCACCCTCTTCTTGCCCTTCAACAACGAACCGTGCTGTACCTGCATAGCACGAGCTGTGTTGATGCATGCCTGAAATCCAGCACTGGATTCTATTGGGGAGGGAGGGATCCCCTGTAATCCAGGTGGATCAGTCTCTTACCGCTGGGCACTAAAGTCACCATAACCTGGCTTGCCAGTAGATGGCAGTACAGCAAGTGGACTCAGCTCCACCTGCTCCATCGCGTGAGATGTATTTGGGTACTCGGGTTCATCATCAAACTCGCCTCTCCTCCTCCACTCGAGCAGCTGCGCTGTTAGCAGATCGGCAGTGTTACCACTCATGACCCTCACGTCCATTCTCTTTGACGTACGCACACTCCTTCACTTTGGTATTGTAACTGGTTTACCTACACTCAGAGGGTTCTGTCACGCGTGGTTTCTTTGATTTAAAAATAAAATATATTCCCAACAGCAGTGATTTCCCCCGTACTTGATGTGATGTACAACGGGTGGGTGGCGTTCGTGCGAGTGAACAAGTTCATCCAAACCGCACCGGGATTCATCTTCTTTGGTTCTTTCGGTAAAGTCACGTAGAATGAGAATAAAATGATAAATTAATAAAATAACACAATAAAATTCTCACGACGTTTCGGCCACAACACAAGTGGCCTTCATCAGGGACGAGACTGACAGTCTGACAGTCTCGTCCCTTGACCTGATGACGGCCACTTGTGTTGTGGCCGCAACGTCGTGAGAATTTTATTGTGTTATTTTATTTTATTAATGTATTATTTTATTCTCATTCTACGTGACTTTACCGAAAGAACCAAAGAAGATGGATTCTTGCAGTCACGAAAGCTTCAAATCGAAATAAAATTGCACCGGGATTGTTCACCCGACGCTGGTGGGACGAGCAGTCTCGAGCACGCCATGCCCACAGAACGTCCACAACGCGCCGAGTGTCTCTCAACTCCGTGCTCTGTACAAGACGCATCTACTCACACTCGCCTGCCCCTAACCTCCACCATTTAACAGGGCGGAGGGGGGACCGGTGTTTCATTATTATTTTAATTTGCTTGTTGTTTAGTTTACTATTCATGTATTAAATATTGATTTAAAGTTTTCGTGACTGCATATCGAAAAACCCAAAGAATATTAATATATTATTCACACATGATGCATTTTAATCAATATGATTTATATTAATTATTATGTTACGTAAATTATTACATAAATACTAAATATACATTTTATTTTTAAGGTATTATTCATAAATAATTCACGTTCTGATTTTTTTTATAAAAATGTCATTTAAATGCGTCAATTCATGATACTTACACATTTTATTTATAATAATTGTACTATTCATTATTACGAATTTAATTATATAAATTTCTTTATTTATACATTTTTTTACTTATTATTCACTTTATTTGCTACTTAATGTTCTTCTGCTATTCGTTGTACGCAGTTGCAAATTGACCTGCTGAGGTTGTGATGGGTTTCTTTTGTTCCATTTCTGATACTCTGTTTTCCCGGTACTGTTCCCGTGCGGCTGTGATGTGCACCGATGCCCACTTTAGTGAGGGCGATGTTGGCACGCAGACTGAAGATCGATTGAAGAGGACAAATGCGAGTCCCTTCGTGTCTAGTCAATGTCTCGTTACTTGAACAAATATGTAAAACTTAACCCATAGCTCGAGAAGTATCCTGAAGCTCATTAAATAAAGGAATAGGTTTTACCCTTTTAACTGGCACAAAAACTGACACCTTTATTCAAGGCATCATGTTTGCAATAACCACAACACAAGCAGTCAAAATGCAAACAAAAAAGACAACTCTGATAATAATATGCACTGACCTTGAATTTGATTGGTCCACACCCGAGACAGCTTTTCTTAGAGCCTAGTCTCCATTGGTGTTGGACCAATTATGATTGGTATCTGAGCTCCTCCCGAACAAACAACGAAAGCTGTCAATGCTCCTAACATTTCCATTTTCAACTGAAGAAGCTTCAAATCTTGACGATGCTCTCAGCACGTGGAGGGAACGTCACAGACATCGCGCTGATCAACAAGGGGCAGAACCTGAAAGCGCATCGGAGAGAGGCACAACGCGTAATCTGCACACCGCACTCCGACGTGCACGCCGCTCACAAATCCAAGCGCCACAGTCCAGGCTCAACCTTGCGTAGCTTCCGAGATCTGAAAAAGAAATTGGCGACATTCCGGGTTGATTTGGCCACAGCCTCTTTTGAAATCTCCCGTGCACTTTCATTACTCAGCGCGCCCCGCGAATCCCTGCGGTGGAGTAGCAGCGCCCTCGCGTGGCGCGCACCAACACCGCTCCAGGCACCGCCGGGACCAAAACAACGTCTGGGAATCGGTCGCGATTCGTGACTCGGTCCGCAACTCTGGACCAGTGCCAGGCAGTAAAACAAATGAACCCCACGTGACCCCCAACATCCCCATCTCCCCCACCCCCTAGGGGTCCCTCCTCTCGCGTGACAACCCCCAAGCCCCCTCCCCCCCCAACCAGACAACCCCCCCCACCTCATGCACCCTTTTATAGCACCTCGCAGCACCCCATCCCACTAACCCTCCCCCTACCCCTCCCACGACCCCTCCCACTACCCAGGCCACTCCGCAACCCCTCCCACTACCCCTCCAACTACCCCTCCCCCTACCCCTACCACTCCCAAAACCCCTAACCCCCCCCCCCCTCCTTGCAACCTGCTCAGCGGATCCCTCCGTGTGGTCCATCGCTGACGCTCAGCCAGGCCGCTCACATACTCAACGCAACGCGTCGTGTTAGATGCATCCAGGACCACGGTAACGGTGTGAAGGAGCGACGTCAGCAGCGCGAGTTCACGTTGAGACGTCTCCACGTGGGGTCTCCCCGTGATGGGAGCCCCACGGTGTCCGCGTCTCTGCTGCTCAGGGCTGCGCTGTCACCTGGCGTGCGGAGCGGTGGCGCAGCGGTTAGCGGCATGCTGCGCTTCGAAACCGGGCCAACCGAGTTGGTTTCCCGCTCACGGCCGCCAACGCCGGCGACGAATGATCTGAACAACCGGTCCTGCCCCCCCCTAGGTCGACTCGGCCTCAAATGTGTACCTGGTGTGGTGTGTAGTAAACATCGCCACTAGGGAGACAAAGGCGGCCGGGTGTAGTGCTAGCCACCCACCCCCTCGTGTCACAATGCCGGCCTTGACAGGTGCTGCTACTCGCTAACAGCACTTGCCCCAACAGTCTGTTAAGGCTACACGGGGGATCTTTGTCGTTGTCTCAACTAGTCTGGGCTGTGCTGTAATCGAGTGATACAAAAAGATCGATGTAACTTTTTTTACCGCCTTCAATGCAAACAGCTGATTAATACATAGGCTGGTTGCTATGGAGATGCGCGCCACAGTCACTATGTATGGGAGCGTGCGTGGTGACGTCACAATGCACAACACGTGCCAATCAGTGACTACTTCAGCACTAACCGGTTACATTTCTATTTAAAGCTCTTGTAACTGCAGGGATTCATATACTTGGTTCTTTCGGTAAAGGCACGTAGAAACGAAAATTTTATTTTTTATTATTTCATTATTTCCCTTCTACGTGACTTTACAAAAAAAAACCAAGAATATACACTAACCGGCTGTGTGTTGGAGAGTGAACCCACTACAACGTTGACAATTTGAGTTCCGTGGCGTCTCGCTGGTGACTACAATATCAAGCAGCTGCATCGGGCGATTTGCCAGGCAAGGCCCACTGAGCTATGCGGCTCTTTTATAGTTCTACTCAAAGAAGCGACCTCGAAACACGTGACGACAGCTCAATGAAGTGGCTTGTCACGTAGAAATTTATAGCAGCCAAATACTCACAATTCTAAATGTGGAGGTAAAACCGGAGGACCCGGGAAAAAATCCACACGACCACAGGGAGAGACACAGAAACTCCAAATATACAGCAGGCGTCGTCAGGGTCGGGATCGAACCCACGACCTCCTGTACGCCAGACGAGGCAGTGAACATCTCCTAGCCACCATGGAGCTTTGATGTGGAATGATGCTCTGAGCCTCGTGTCAGTGTCTTGTGCACCAAGATACTTCTCATTATATTGTCACTCTTTAGTTGGCTGTCAGTATCCTGAACAGAAACAAAATACTTGCTTATTAACTTCTGAAGATCATAAAATATGAAGGGGGGAGGGGGAAACGGGGGAGGATGGGGAGGGGGTAAAGTGGGAGGAGTGGGGAGGAGGAGGGGGCAGACACTCTGTAAGCATAGTGATGGCAGTGGAATGCAATCACTGAGCATGTTTCACGACCATATTGATGATGGAACCCGGCTTGTGACGAGGCCTTTTGAAGGCGAGGGTCACGCTAGGGGCTGCAAGGTGGCCAGATGGCGCCACATGGAGCAGGTCCGTGACGCCCTCCTTGACGCTCCTCGCCTTCGTCTCCGTGACGCTCCCTGTGGTTGACGCCGAGACGACGTCGTGGGCAGTAGGAGGCAGTGTAACGACATCCGTGGCAGTCCCTGCACTGTGATAGGCTCCCAACGTCTGTCTACGCGTGCCGTCTTCACAACCCGCGTTTGCCAGCGTGGCGAAGTTCTGTCAAATAACTCCCATCACCCGCACGGCATAGGGTGGCCTTAGTCAGTGTACATATCTATGTAAATACGTGTATTGAACTTCTTATGCACCGTACATAGCGTCCGTGCTAATCGGAGGTGGGGGAGTACGGTCGTGGGTTGAGAAGAATAATAACAAAAACAAAGCTGATTTCAACTTGTAGCACACCACACGGTAAGTCGCCCGCTCTCATACAGAGGGGACGACCTCTGAGGCGCCAGGAGGGAGGATCCACAGACAAGGAGCGGGATAGGCAGCAGCCAGGTGACGAGGAGCCGGCGCCACCAACGATTGCGCCGAGCTAGGAGCTCCTCCTCTACAAATTAAAGTGGCGTCGGGCAATTTTTGATTAGGGGCTTAAAAATTCTGGGAGGTGAACGGAGAACCCGGAGTGAGAGAGGGAGTGGAGGGAGGGAAGGAGAGGGAGGGAGGAGAGGGAGGGAGGGGAGGGTTGGAGGGAGGGAGGGAGAAGATTCCCATTGCGAGGCACTGGTGGGCTGGTCTTGTATGGGAAACTTGAAAATCAAATGTGATCAGAGTGATCAGAGTAAAATAAAAAAAGATAACATATTTAATGTTAATTCGTGAGTATTGTCAACACATTGCCTGGAATCTTCTCCAGGTAGTCTCCAGAGCCCGGAGGTACATTTGTGGTGGTATCTTTGCAAAGTTTCAGAAGTGTTCACATTTTTTTAAGCACCCTGTATATAAAATTATTGAAGCACCCTGTATATATCATTATTGAAACATTCTGTTTTGTTGACCATAGGCCAAATTTGTGTGCAGCGTGTTCACAAAATGCCTGGGGCCGATTTTTCTTTTTAGTTCCCAGTCCCTGTCACTGTGTAAAGTTCAAACGTGGTGATGGTTGTGGTGGTGGTTGTTGTTGTGGTTGTTGTGGTGGTGATGGTTGTGGTGGTTGTATTAGTGGTGGTGATGGTTGTGGTGGTGGTTTTTGTTGTTGCTGCTCCACCGCCTTCTGGCGCACACCAGGATCACGTGGCGCCTCGTTGACTCGCCCTGGCGGGGAGTTCCCAGCAGCGTCAGTGGTGATCCACCAACCCCCCCCCCCCTCACAGTGCTGGGTCACAGCAGCGAGACTGCAGGGTGCCCTTCAGTGCCTCTGTCTGTTTTTGTTGTCGCCAACGCGGTGACGTCACAGCGAGGCTGCAGTGTGCCCCTCAGGGCCTCTGTTTTTGTTGTCGCCAACGCGGTGACGTGGTGACGTCACAACGCGGGACTCCCCCAGTGGCGGGAATCCAGAATGTCAGAATCTGTGTTCTGTTGCAGGAGGAAGCTGTGAAGCTCTTTGTGTTCACAGATGGTGCAGTGGTGAGGGGCGGGCGTGGGGGGAGCGCGTAGGGGGGTTGGGGGAAAGGGGAGGGGTGACGTGGTGACGTCATCACGTTGGGGGAGCGTGCGTGGTGACATCACCGGGTCCATGACGCTGCAACAGCAGATAACTTGAACAGATGGGACATTGTTTGGCGCATTTTGTGTTTGGCGCCATCTCTTCATTTGTTTATTAATTTGTAGATTTAATTTGCTTGGCAGTGGCTGTGTAGAAGATTTGGGCCTCGTGTTTAATTAATGAACAGCGTTGCGGGATGCAGTGAGCACGAATGACGCTGTACACAACTACATTATTATTGGTGCTCTGTATTTTTATTGTCGAATCAACAATACAAGGATTACAATGTCATTGTCATACGTGTAGATTTAAACCTTTTAAAATTCATATTATTGTTGTGTTTCTCCCATAATCAATTATAGCAGTCTATGAACACATCCCAGTTCACCATTGCTAATCACTGCACCCCTACACTATTCTCACACTCCTCTGGCACTGTGAATACATTCACATTGGCTTCACACACAGAGCGGTACTGATTGTATAACCCCCTAGAAATATTGTGAGGATTGTTTATGCTTAACCCCCCTTTATGATGGAGAGCCACGCTTCTCCTCGCCACCGACGGCCACCGACAGCCACCGGCCAGCCACGGGCGTGGCACTGCGCGTGATGGTGACGAGGGTGGCGAGCGCCGTGCATCGTGGCGTCTGCTCTCTGCGCTGTTCACGTTCACCCCTCTCAGGACGCACCACTCAGATCCAGAATCCTCACTGAGTCACCATCATCACCCCACCACCCCACCAGCATCCCAGGATGTAGGGGCTGAGTGAATGTTTGGTGAAACGAGTACAAGAGTATCATGGAATCGGCGCTGTAAAACGACAGCAGTCCCGCGTCCCAGTCCAGATGAACCCCGACTCTCCGCGGAGGCTCTAGCACCGACAGTGACGTTTTTACCCCGCCATGCACCACTGAGAAGCTGTCGCCACGTTTCCGTAGACACCAGGACACGTCACTCCCTCCCAGGCGGCACTCATCACCACGCCCTCTCCGTAGGATCGTCCCGTACGCGACTCCAATCCGACACCACTGTCCCGCACTCCCCACGTCCACCTCCCAGTAGTGCTGCCCTGATGAGAAGCTCTCAGAGCACAGAGCTTGTTGCCAGTAATCAAAGCGGTGTGGGTGATGGAGACGATTCTTGGGGACACTGCTCAGTGTCACCGTCCTGAGATCCGAGGAAATCTGGAGGCGGTTGTGGGCTGAGTTTGTGTCCAGAGTCGGTGAGCGTCCATCTGTGGTGATGACAGCAACGATGCCCGCACAGCGGTCACGGCGACGTGTGCACAGTAGTGGCACGAGCATTGCCCATAGCGTGTACACACACACACACACGCTGTGTGTTGTGTTGTTAGTTGTGTTGTTGTGGTCATACTGGAGTACATATTACATTGATACATAACAAAGTGAATATGATGTGTTAGTATTTGTGTGAACATACTCGTGTTCATTACTATTTGTGTACACATACTAATATCCATTGGTATTTGTGTCCACATACTAATTTTGGTTAGTATTTGTGTACGCATAGTAGTGTGCCCTACGGTCACCGGTGTTGACATTCATGGCGATTGATCTACCTAGACCAGGTATCGGCAACCTGGGGCTCTCCTTAAAAGACCGCTTAGCGATGGTATTAATCAAGGTCACCACCGTCTCATGTTCACCTCATGCATTATGGCGACTTTTGAAATATAGAGTTGTCTTTTTAATACCGGATTCAAACTAAAAAATGTCTCTTGTGATTTTGGCTACCGACCCCTGGCTGAGACGATCACCATTCTGCTCTCAGGGAACACTTTTCCCGCTTTGTGATGCACCTCTTGATACACTGAGGCTCTCATTGTTATCACCTCGGTGACAGCGTTTCTCGCTGAATCCACCTCAACTCTCACCCTCCCAAGATGACAAGTGCCTGTGTACTCTCGCCTGGCTTTAATACACGACACAGGCCCACCTCGTCTTGCTGATCTTGTGTTTGTAGCGAATGGGGCTGCAGCTATGAGTGAAACAAAGATACCTACATAGAGCAGCCAGGAGATTCGTTCGGACGTCTCCCACTGGGATGACTTTTGCGAGGTTCAGGCCGGTGGAGATGGGGGCTGGGTCATCCTGAGTCTCCTGGGATACCGAGCTCTTCCTGCACTCACAGCATGGGGCACACACCTAGTCTGATGAAGGTTCATGTCCCTCTACACACAGCATGAGACACAGAGTCTAATTAGGATCAATGTCTCTCTACACACACAGCACGGGACACACAGTCTAATGAGGGTCCATGTCTCTCTATACACGGACAATATGAGAGACAACTGCATACAATTGGGTTTATTAGGAATCCCTTTATGACCGGTCACTGATTTTTCCACCAGGTGGCAGACAGAGCTCGAGTTTGAGTCTGGGTTGGTACTGACCTGAGACTCTCATGCAGGGGATCCTGAAAAACACAAACCCGCATTTAACATTAACATTGACATCCTAAACAGATGCCCTACCTCCACACAGTCACTTGCTATTGAAGGTGGAGCGCGACATTAAGGAATTAATAAACACCAGCAAACGGAGAATGATTAAAAACAGGGTTATCTATGGGACCTATTTGCCAATCTCGAAATGTCATCATTAGACCTCCTTTGCCAGTACCAAAACATAAGAATGGGGTTTTTCCACTTTTTCTGGCAACAAAACTGAAACTTTTTTACGAGGAATGTCTGCATTAACCACAATACTTGTGGTCAAAATGCAACAAAAAACACACTAATATATGCATTGTCCTTGAAACTGTTTGGTCCACACCAGAGACAGCTTTCTTTTGAGCCTCGTCTCAATTGGTGCTAGACCAAAGGACGCCAAAAAGTGTATAACTCAAATATAATGCACTATCAAAGTAATGAGGCCTCATGGGTCATCGTCTACATCATTAGACCTCCTTTGCCAGTACCAAAATATAAGAATAGGGTTTTTCCCCTTTTTTTGGCAACAAAACTGAAACCTTATTATGAGAAATCATGTCTGCATTAACCACAATACTTGTGGTCAAAATGCAAAGAAAAAACACACTCTTGTATTGTGGTTAATACAGACATTATTCCTCGTAAAAACGTTTTAGTTTTGTTGCCAGAAAAAAGAGGAAAAACCCTATTCTTCTATTATCGAAATGATGAAAAAAATAGGAAGAGGCTTTATCCTTTCTGGCAATTAAAATAGGACGTGTTGAGATGTTCTTAACACCAAACAGATACCTATTGCAAGGTATCACTGCTCAACCAGGGCTATTCATTCTTTGATACTTGCTTAACCTTTCTACTTATAAGCCGATTTTTTTTTTTTTCTTCAAATACAGGGTTTGTTTAACTGGACACGGACCCCAACAAATGACAAAATCACTCTTTACAGGTCTAGATTATGCAGCAAAACAAAAAAAGGGGAAAACCCCTATTCTTGGTTAAGTAATGTTCAACAACTTATGTTTTGAACTCTGAATAAACTAAATTTGTATGTTCCAGGTAAGGTTACGTCGCTCTTTTTCAGTAGCGAGCTGGCTATCACAAAATATAGCACAACAAACTGCTTTATGTGGACATTTATAATGGCAGCCAAATACTATGAATGCATGATGATGATTATAAATTTGGAGTTAAAAATCAGATGACCGAGAGAAAAATCTATGCGATCACAGAGAGAGAGAGAGAGACGGACACTCCAAATATATAGCCGACGTCAGGGTTGGTATCGAACCCACAACCTCCTCCATACCAGGCGAGGTAGTTAACATCTCCTAGCCACCACAGTGAGTGAATGGAGTTGGGGTCACCTGCAGGAAGGAGAGCGGGTCCTGCACGGCGAGGGCAGCGAGCAGCTGGTTGATCTCTTGCTCCAGGCCGTGTGCTCTGCTCTCGTAGCGAGCGATGTCCGCCTGGATGCGGGACAGCACGGAGCGGCCCTCCTCGTCCACGTGCTCCAGCGCCTCCCTCTCCTCTACCCTCAGCTGCTCCCTCCGGCGCTCAAACTCTCGCTTGATCCGCTCCTTGGTCCCACGCACATACTCCTACAAAGAGAGTGCCGAGTTGTTGAGTCACTTGTAAGGTAATGATGCAATGTGGCGTCGTACAGGCAATGATTGTCACCATATCTCGATTATGTACACGGAGGTAAGCGACGTGTGCATTGGGAGCTCGGGAACATTTAAAGCACAGGGAGAATAAGAATGGGATATAAGGGGATAATATCGTAGGCAAGGGTAGTATAGTAAATACTTCTGTCTTTAGCTACACGTTGCTGAGTGTCTATCTGGGGACAATGAAATACATCTCTCTGGATATCATTCGCATCTGTCTATCTGTCCGTCCCACTCTGGATCTACCAAACGGTGCATCGGAGAGAAACGCGAATTAAACCGAAACAAATTATCTTGCCGAGGACATTCCCAGGAAATTGTGTCAAAGGTCTGCGAATATACAGAACATATACACGTGACATTACTCTATTGTTTTAAATTCAAATGTGTTGAAAGAAACAATGCTGGATTCGAAGGCAATACTAACATCCACTCCCCCTTGCACTCTGGGCAAGTTGGTGTGGTCCAGATTTTTTGGGGCCAGAAGCGAGGAATCACAACCTTCCATAGCAAGCATCGTGGTTTTATTAATGAAGGAATCGACAGGTAAAGTCGACAACGCATCAGCCAGCGTGGATCGATTCTATCCCCCCCCCAAAACCAAAACTTGTCATGCCGTAAGTTATGTTTCTGTGTGATTCCCTGGTGACCTTCTATTAACGTCGTAAACGTGTGTTGCAAATCTGGCTATCCTAAACCGGTTGATATGCTTCCCACATTTTTTCTAATTGAAGATAAAAGTTTCAGAAAGGTTATACGCTCAAAAAGTGGGCTTTAAGAAAATTGCGGACAGGCAAACACAGTTACGAACTCACACTTTGCTCTTTTACAGTTTGATGTCGTTGACTTTGTAAATTGAAAGTAGACAGCCAGCGAGTTGTAATTTGCAAACGATTCGCTTGAAATCCACACCGCTTGCAATTCACTGAAGTTATATAATGTGCCAACGTATGGGGCAGTGCTCGTCAATGATAAGAGCGAAGTTTAATGAAATACGATTCATAGGCAAACCTCCATGCGCCGGTAGTCATCCCTGAGGGTCCGTGTCCGTGACGCCGCCGTGTTCCTCTTCTCCTCTCTCCCCTCCTTCTTGACTCTAAGCTCCTCCTGTATTGCGATAGATAAATACATAAATACGTGGTGCTCGCCATTGGTGGATCACTGATATATCATCATCCCGCATCTCTGATTAGCACGGTTGGCTATGAAAGGTCAACACACACATTTCTGCATATGTCAACACACATATTTCTGCATATATCTCCATTTATATTTTTACTGTTTACGCGATTGTATCCCGACTGCACTGTCTGTGCCATGCATTGAGATGAAGAATCAAATCGAAATTACCGTGGAGCAATGCAATATCCTGTTAGACAACATTATCGACAAATATCACGTACATTCTAAAATGTTTTAACTTCTTCGAGTGATGGGTGTAGCGGATTATCACATGCCCTACTATGAATCGTAACGTTTCTCACTTAGTCAAACTAACAATTTGAATTATCATGTAAAATATGATTTTACATGCACTTAAATGTTGACTGGGTGTAGACCATGAACTCACTAAACTTGAGTATCCGGTTTAAACTATGGGCGGCCGACAAGATTCTAACTGAGCATGACAGCGTTACCATCTCAGTGTTCTGACATCTGAGCCACCCTGCCACCTTTACCTGGGCGTAAAGGGACGTTTGGTCTCAACAGGAGCTCACTTGGTCGAAGTGAGGGTTCACGACCTACTAATGTGAATCCCTCAACTTCCTGTAACAATGTGGATTACAACAGAACATGACACTTCACCTGTCTTGTCTGTTGCGCTTTCTCCACTGTGATTACACTGTGTCCAGAGTGGTCTCCAGTGATGGTGCAACCTGTGCAGACCAGGATCTCATCCTGTTCACAGAAGTACTTCAGCTCCTTTCTGTGCTCCTTGCATCTTCGCTCCTCCAGGTTCGCGATGGGAGCCACCACAGCGTGGTCTCTCAACCTGGGATTCTCTACATGAGGCCTCAAGTGCGTCGCACAGTAGGACATCTCACATCTCAGGCAGGTCTTCACTGCAGGGGTCTGGCCGTCAGTGCAGATGTCACACACGATGACCCTGGCCATCCCGTCTCCAACTCTGAGCTGCTTCACCAGGTTGGCGAGGGCCACGTTCCTCCTCAGCTGGGGTCGTGCAGGGAAGGTCGCTCGGCACTGTGGGCAGCTGAAGCTGCTCGCCGTCGCCCAGGCGGCCTCCAGGCACCGGAGGCAGAACGAGTGTCCGCAGCTCAGCGTGGAGGGGCAGACGAACGTGCCCAGGCAGACAGGGCAGCAGAGCTCACTATCCACACTTTCACTGGCAATCGCGCTCGCCATGACCCATGGGCTTCACTGGGATCACTCGTTGTGTGGCTCAGAGAGATGCTGGACCAGGACCTCTCTCTTATAGCGATGGTGAAGAAGGAAGTAAAAAATCAAATACTTTCATTGTCATCACTGACATCATGGGACATTGCATGGAATGTGAACCCGCACCGCAAGGTGCTCAAACAGCAGCCTCAAGGTGAACACCCCTAATGTACACACCTTTAAATGAACAACATGTTTCAAATAATCTTTCTCTTAAAAATATATATATTTTAAATTAGTGTTGTTAATATTAATCAGTGAGGCGCAGCTGCCGTGGCTCATTCGTACAGGATGTCATTGTTTTGATCCCGACGCTGATGTCTGAATATTTGGAGTTTGCATCCCTCTCTTTGCATGGTCGGTTGAATTGTTATGCGGGTCCTCCGGTTTTCTCCTCCACATTTAGAATCAACATCACGTGCTTAGAGTTTTTGGCTGCAATCTATTTTCATATAATCTGGTTCATTGCGCTGTCATTTGTAATAGACAAAGAGCCACATAACACAGTGAGCCTTACCTGGTAAAAAAAAACATTGGTATAGTTGTAGATATCTCATCATTTCCTGAAATTACAACTCCGGGTAAGTACCCCAATGCGATGAGTTGCTTGAATGTCATTGTGGCATCCGAGACAAAATTTGTCTGTAGACTCCAGTGACCCATCATGGAATCTTGAGCCTTTTGTTTTCAGTGTGAATCTATCACCCACTCTACTTGCCTCCATCACCCACTGTTGGGTAGGATCTATCTCGGTGCGAGATGCCCTTTCTGGGGGTGTGACACGTGGCCAGATTGAGCATGGACACGTAAGTACAACTATTTGTTTAATCAAACCAATGTATTTATTAACATATTTTTTTACGATTGAGAAGGCTATACTAAAAGGCTAAAAACGACTGCTCTGGTGTGAGATTTGTTTCCACGCAGAGCGTAGGAATGTGAAGCTGAACCGGTCAGAGGGGTTTTCATTTGGCCGGTGGGTAACAAAACTTTGAGCGAATATACCTTCAACTTCTGAAGTTACTAGACTGTGTTGTGATATTCAAAATGGGTTTGCTTTGATTACAGCATGAGTATTGCAACCTGCGGGGAGGAGTGGTGGCGCAGGGGTTTGCACATGGCATTACCAATCAGGACACCTGAGATCAATATCTGGCCACGTTCAAAATCGTTAATCACTCGCCTAACTTTCCCGCCCACTTTGTTAATTTATGCTTTTGTTATTTTTACAGTATGATCACAGCCTCGTGTCGTCCAAGGGCGGCTTTATGGGTTGAGCTGCGAGTAGCGTGTCTGAAGATGCCTGTGGTAGCACCTTGTGAACGCTCTACAAGAAATATTGACAGGTAATGGGGCAATAAATAACTATCACTGTATATCTCTCTTGATCGCAGTCACACAGCAGAGATAGTAAAAACACAACCAAGAGGCACAAGCCAGTATACCAAAAAGAGTCTGCCAATTTATGAGCATCTCAAAAAAGGTCACAGAGACTTCGTGAAATGTCACGCCATCGGAATGGATAATGGCTGCGTTTTTAGTGTCTCAATTAACTTCGACACATATTTATTAATTTTGCATTGTCCTCGAACAGCCCCTGAAGCTTGTCGTGTGATTTGTCTGACAGTCTTCGAGTGCAACATTTGGCTCAGCTTTAAACAATGTGCACTGCAGATGTTCAAGAAGTTAACGTAAACGAAACTATGTTGTAATTTGCTAGGTAAGGCCCACTGAGCTATACACATATTTTTCAAAAGCGACCTGGCCATCAAAAATAATAGCTCAACAAAGTGGCGTATTGCGTGAACATTTTTTTTTAGCAGCAGCCAAATACTCTAAACGTGTGACGTTGATTCTAAATGTGGAGGTGAAACCCGGATGACCCAGATAAAATTCTACGTGACCACAGTGAGAGAGAGATGCAAACTCCAAATAGAGAGCAGGAGTCAGGGTCGGGATAGAGTCAACGACGTCCTGTACATCGAGCGAGGTAGTTAATATCTCCTCTAAATCGCGTCTAAAAATATAATCAGTCGAATTATTCAATTGCTAGAGAATAAGCGCTGGCGGTGGGTCACCCAGCGCATATTAAAAACAGTGTCACCTTCACTGGCACTGCACAACGCTCGCGATGTAGCGCTTGGAAGGTGAGGAGGTTCTTTCGTCTTCTTGACTTTCTACCACCACCACGAACCACCACCAGGCTTGAGTCCTTGCGGGAAAAAGGGCCAGGTCGACATGGCGGCATCCGTGAAGCCGCCCGCAATGCCTCCTCTACGTCTGCACGAGGTGACTCTGCGGCCGCTATGCGGGCCACGTCGTTGGGCAGCGGAAACCGCTCTCACAACCGCTTGTTGTTGTACTGTACTGCAATATGCTCCTACATCGATCATCATGCCGCCTTTCACCAAACCTGCATTGGCCAGCGTGGTGAAGTATGTTCACGTTACCTCCACAACCTGGGGTGGATTGACATCACAAACCCGACTTTACCCAACCAACAGAGTTAATTTATGCTCTTGTAATGTTTACAGTCTGATCACAGACGAAAGTGTGTGCATTTTTAGTGACTGGATATGTCACTGTGTAGTGCCGGGCCTGCAAGGCCACGGCGGATAATGCATTGTCATCGTGCACACCCCAGATATGGGTGTAGTACCAACCCTAGTGGGGATTGGGGGAAGTGCTGGTTAGCGTGGTGGCACCACGCGCAGCGTGCGGTGCAGGCTCCCGCTAGAGAGAGCGAGAGAGTGTCAGCTCAGCCAGGGTTACCTGGGGTGCTGATACTCTGGCTGACCTGGGGACACGTGACCAAATGACACCGGAGAGGGCCCCAGGTGGAGGGGGCCAGAGGGTGGTCACATGGTCCGAAAGAGAGCCTTCGAGAGCCTTCAGGTAAGGGCGAGAAAGATCGCGAGGGTGGACGGGGCCAGGGGTGGCGCCGGCCCCAGCCCAGAGAGATAAAAGGGGGCCCCTGTCAGCCACGCGGTCCGGGACCCAGCTTCTGGTCCGGACTGGGATCGCGTATCAGTAGAAGTGATTACGCCATTGTGTGGTTAGCCGGGTGGTCAACACCCTAGATGTATGTTGTGTTTAACTAGTAATAAATATGCTGCTCCTAATGACAATGTTTGCGACTCAGTTGGACTCACTACACGTGTATAACGCGTCCATTCTTTGTGTCCTCACAGCCACGTGCCATCCAAACGCGGCTTCACCGGTCGAGCTGCGAGTGGCGCTGAAGATGCCTGCGGCAGCGCCTTGCGGACTCCCGAGAGGTGAACATTGCTCAGCACGCAGCCCGACCCAGAAGGCCCCAATTGAAGTATTTACATTTGATGGGGCTATAAATATATAATTATATATCTCTTGAACGCAATCAGACAGCGCAGAAAGTAAAAACACAACAATAAGCACAATCCAGGACACCAAATACAGCAATTTGACAATTCAAAGTCATCTAAAAACATTCAGAGAAATACAAACACAGAGATCCACGTAGGGCCTGAATATACTTGTGGGGCCAGTACTGTTAGCGTGCACTTATTAACGCAGGAAGTTGTACGAGATGGTGGTTGTGACGATAGCTGCACTCCCGACCGCCTTTGTCTCCCAGTGGCTGTGTTTATGCAACGCAACAGATTCTCAGTTGAGTTTGAGTCGACCCAGGGAAGGCCCAGTACCGGTTCAGATGATCGTCACCGGTCTTTGGCCACGAAGGGGAATCGACCTCGGGTCGCTGGGTTCGTAGCCCAGCATTGCACTCACCACTGTGGCCACCGCTCCCCCCACCCGGAGTCGTCCACAGGCGCTAGTGACACGCCGCTGGGGAATCCCCGCCGCGTGATCAGCGGAGGGGATTCCCCTTGGCAGCGTTGCCACTCACGACCCCTCACGTCCATTCTCACTGACGTGCGCACACTCCTTCACTTTGACGTTGTAGCTCGTGTGCCTAGACTCGGAGGGTTCTGCCACGCGTGGTTTAATTAAAAATATATTCTCAACAGCAGTAATTTCCCCCGTACTTTATGTGATGTACAATGGGTGGGTGGCGTTCGTGCGAGTGAATAAGTTCATCCAAACTGCACCGGGATTGTTCACCCGACGCTGGCGGGACGAGCCGTCTCGAGCACGCCCTGCGCACAGGACGTCCACAACGCACCGAGTGTCTCTCAACTCCGTGCTCTGTACAAGACGCATTTACTCACACTCGCCTGCCCCTAACATCCACCATTTCACAAGGCGGAGGGGAGACCGGTGTTTTATTATAATTTTGTATTTGCTTGTTGTTTATTTTATAATTCATGTATTATTAATACGTAATTTATTTTATTTTAATGATTAAATATTTGATTAATGTTATTTTCTAATATTATTTATCTAAATTATACGTTCATTGAAATTATTAATGCCATTATTAATTTATTATTCATACATACTTGATTTGACGCTTTCGTGACTGCAGGAATTATTATTTGGTTCTTTCGGTAAAGTCACGTAGAAATAGAAAATAATAAATTACATAACATCATACGACGTTTCGATTGCAAAGCAAGCAATCATCATCAGGCACAAATGAAAGAGAAACAAACCTAGTGAACTTAGAAATATAATGCAACAGCGCAGAAAGTCGGCCGACACAGCAATCAACACCCTACCTGGTTGATTACGTCCAAGAGACACAGAACCGGAGACACATACACACGTAAGCGGAAAGAGCTAACACAGAGACACAGAGAGAGAGAGACACACGCATGGGCACACAGAAACAACGTCCCTGTGTCGATGCCTTAAATAGCCAGAGAGGGGGTGCAGAGAGAGAGAGGGGGTCAGAAGAATTAGCATGTCAATGGGAGATCCCAAAATGAGAGCTCCCCCGCCAACGCCGAGGGGAGACAGAGACGGAGGCAACACCAAATCAAACTAAC
Organism: Petromyzon marinus; assembly: GCF_048934315.1. Classification (NCBI taxonomy): domain Eukaryota; kingdom Metazoa; phylum Chordata; class Hyperoartia; order Petromyzontiformes; family Petromyzontidae; genus Petromyzon; species Petromyzon marinus. Next base: position 5,406,416 of record NW_027422597.1, read on the forward strand.
TTAGCAACATTTGGAAATGTAATGTAATGCGACACAGAGTCGGTCGACACACAATCAACATATGGCCTGGTCGATTACGCCACTCCAAAGATTGCTCAATTAGAAGTTAAGTGTGAAATTTGGGAGAGAGACAAGGCACAGACATGGAGACACAAAGACAGACACACAAGCAGAGAGAGACAACAACGAGACACAGAGAAATTTGGGAGAGAGACATGGCACAGACATGGAGACACAAAGACAGACACACAAGCAGAGAGAGACAACAACGAGACACAGAGAGAGAGGAAAAAATAAACTTAAAACCTCCCCGTAGAGGTGGTTCAAACTTGATTTGACGCTTTCGTGACTGCAGGAATTATTCTTTGGTTCTTTCGGTAAAGCCACGTAGAAATAAAAAATAATAAATTACATAATGCGTGTGTCTCTCTCTCTGTGTCTCTGTGTTAACTTTTTCCGCTTGTGTGTCTGTGCATGTCTCCAGTTATGTGCCTCTTGGATGTAATCAACCAGGTAGGGTGTTGACTGCTGTGGCGGCCGACTCTCTGCGCTGTGTTGCATTATTATCTAAGTTCACTAGGTTTGTTTCTCTTTCATTTGTGCCTGATAATGATTGCTTGCTTTGCAATCGAAACGTCGCATGATATTATGTAATTTATTATTTTCTATTCATACATAATTAACTTAATTAAAATTATGAAAACTTATTTTTTATTTTATTTTAATTTGTAAATTTGATAAATTTTGTTTATATACTTTTAATTTTATTATTTATTCATCTTATAAATGTTATTATTCATTTTCTTAACTTTGTATTCATTTTCTTTACTTGATATTCAATTTATTTGCTACTTAATGTTCTTCTGCTATTCGATGCACGCAGTTGCAAATTGTCTTTGCTTAGTCAGTGGTCGCCGCCGAGGTCGTGACGGGTTTCTTTTGTTCCATTTCTGTTGCTCTGTGGCCCCAGTACCGTCCCCGTGCTGTGTGATGTGTCTCGATGACGACTTCAGTGAGGGCGATGTTGGCACGCAGACTGAAGATCGATTGAAGAGGACAAATGCGAGTCCCTTCGTGTCCAGTCAATGCCTCGTTACTTGAACAAAAATGTAAAACCTTACCCATCCTGAAGCTCATTAAATAACTTAACAATTATGATTGGAATCTCAGCTCTACCGTAACGAATAATTGAAAGCTGTCAATGCTCCTCACATTTCCACTTTCAACTGAAGAAGCTTCAAATCTTGACGATGCTCCCAGCACGTGGAGGGAACGTCACAGACATCGCGCTGATCAACAAGGAGCAGAACCTAAAACCGCATCGTAGAGAGGCACAACGCGTAATCTGCACACCGCACTCTGACGTGCACGCCGCTCACCAATCCAAGCGCTACAGTCCAGGCTCAACCTTGCCTAGCTTCCCAGATCAGGAAAAAAAATCGACGACATTTCGGGTTGATTTGGCCACAGCCTCTTTTGAAATTTCCCGTAAACTTTCATTAGGAGCCATCTATTGAGTAGCTATGCATAAAGGGGCGAGGGACGTTAACCCAATTGCGTATGCTTGCATATGGGGAGTCTACTGACAATGTATGTTCGCATGGGAAACGGGGGGGTGGATGAAGCCTTGATAATAATGCAGCCGGCGGTGGACTATCTGTTTTCTTAAACACGTTAATAGTATGAATCCTTGATCGTTTCTGTGTGGATTAAATATCGGCCGTTCTATAGGATTCGGGGGGGGGGGGGGCGGGGGTGCGTCAAGCGTACGTACGCAGGTGGGGAGGGGGGTGTTAAAAGTACGTGTGGGGGGGGAGGAGTCAAGTTTTTAAAGATTTTTCCGTACATACTACATGGATGGCCCCTCTTCTTGGTTCTTTCGGTAAAGTCACGTAGAAGGGAAAGATAATAAAATATAAAAAAAACATTATTATTTTATAATTTCCCTTCTACGTGACTTTGCCGAAATAAAACATACTATTATTATTTTATCATTTCCCTTCTACGTGGCTTTACCGAAAGAAGCAAGAAGATGAATCCCTGCAGTCACGAAAGATTTAAATGGATTTCCCTTAATTCAGCCCGCGCCGCGAATCCCTGCGGTGGAGTGGCAGCGCCCTCGCGTGGCACGCACCAACACCGCTCCAGGCACCGCGGGGACCCAAACGGCGTCTGGGAATCGGTCGCGATTCGTGACTCGGTCCGCAACTCTGGAGCAGTGCCGGCAGTAAAACAATGAACCCCACGTGACCCCCAACATCCCCATCTCCCCCACCCCCTAGGGGTCCCTCCTCTCGCGTGACAACCCCCAAGCCACCCCCCCCCCCCCCCGAGAGAGCCCCCCCCCACTTCACGCACCCATCCTGGGCACCCCGCACCCCCTCCCACTCCCAGTACCCTTCCCCCTATCCCTCCCCCAACCCTTCCCCCTATCCCTACCCCTCCTCCTACCGCTCCCCCTACACCGCCCCCTACTCCCCCTACACCTCCCCCTACCCCTCCCACTGCCCCCGCCCCTACCCCTACCCCGCCCCTACCCCGACTCAACCCCGTCACCTACCCCTCCCACTACCCCTTTCCCAAACGCTCCCCCAACCCCGATCACTACCCCTCCTCCTACCCCTCTTCCTACCCCTCCCCCTACACCACCCCCTGCTCCTCTCCCTACCCTCCCCCTACCCTACCCCGCCCCCTACCTCGCCCCCTCCCCCTCCCCTCCCCCCTCCCCCTCCCCTCCCACTACCCCTACACCGGCTCCTACCCCTCCCTTACCCCGCCCCCTATCCCTACCACTACCTCGCCCCCTACCCCTCCCCCTACCCCCCTATCCCTACCACTACCCCTTCCTTTACCCTCCCCCTACCCTCCCACTACCCCTCCCCCAACACCTCCTCCTCCCCCTACCCCGCCCCCTCCCACTACCCATCCCCCTACTCCTCCCCATACCCATCCCCCTTCCCCGCCCCCTACCCCTGTCCCAGCCAAAAATGTGTTTGCAAAACGAGCAAATTTTTGCTTAACGGGCCGAGACCGATCGATCGAATGAGTTCCATGGCGACACGGGGTGGGGGGGGCGTCTCACGGCGGCCTGCAGCTGTTTGCTTACCAGCTGCGCTGTGCTGGGCGATTCGCCGTGTGGGGGAGGGGGGCGTCGAGGTGGTACTATAATGGGGGTGATGCTCAACACCGCACAGAGAGATTCACCCAAAACGCAGATCCAATTCAATGCAATTCAATTCAATGCATCATCTCTAGACTTAACCTGTTGGTGTACTGCCACCCCCAGCCGCGGTTGCGAGATTTTAACTACCTTGCCTGGTATACAGGAAGTCGTGGGTTCGATCTCGACCTTGATGCTTGCTGTTATATATTTGGAGTCTGTATGTTCTCCCTGGATAATTTTTCTCCAGATCCTCCAGTGTTTCATTACACATTTAGAAACACGCGTTTGGAGTGTTTGGCTGTGAGTATAATTGTCCACGTGATAAGCCACATTGTTGAGCTGCTATCATTTGTGATGGCGAGGTCGATTTAAAAAAAAGTGACGTGACTCAGTGGAGCATTATCTGTTAAAATAACCCCACGAGGTAGGAGGTGGGGTAGGGATAGGGAAAGGGGTTGGGGGAGGGGTAGGGGGAGGGATAGGGAGAAGGGTACTGGGAGTGGGAGGGGTAGGGGGTTCGGGGTGCCCGGGATGGGTGCGTGAAGTGGGGGGGGGGGCTATCTGCGTGGAGGGGGGCTTGGGGGTTGTCACGCGAGAGGAGGAACCCCTAGGGGGTGGGGGAGATGGGGATGTTGGGGGTCACTGGTCCAGAGTTGCGGACCGAGTCACGAATCGCGACCGATTCCCAGACGCCGTTTGGGTCCCCGCGGTGCCTGGAGCGGTGTTGGTGCGTGCCACGTGAGGGCGCTGCCACTCCACCGCAGGGATTCGCAGGGTGCGCTGAATAAGGGGCCATTCATTTAAAGCTTTTGTGAGTGCAGGGATTCATCTTCTTGCTTCTTTCGTAAAGTCACGTAGAAGGGAAATAATAAAATAATATGTTTTATTTTTTATTATTTCCCTTCTACGTGACGTTACCGAAAGAACCAAGAAGAGGGGCCATCCATGTAGTATGTACGGAAAAATATTTCAAAACTTGATTCCCCCCCCCCACGCGTACTTTTAACACCCCCCTCCCCACCTGCGTACGTACGATTGATGCACCCCCCCCTCCCCCGAATCCTATAGAACGGCCGATATTTAATCCACGCAGAAACGATCAAGGATTCATACTATTAACGTGTTTAAGAAAACAGGTAGTCCACCGCCGGCTGCATTAAAGGATTAAGCTGCGTACATTTAAAAAGTGTGTCTAGTCTCGGCTAGCGTCTAACGTCGACTGCACCCAGTCGAACACGTTTCGTCTTATAGGAATTTCGTCTACACGCACAATGTCAGGCTGAAGCACAGCAAGGCCAATGTAGACAAATTATTATCGAGGCTTCACCCCCCACCCCCCATTTCCTATGCGTATGTACGTTGTCAGTAGACCCCCCCCCCCCCCCCACGCAAGTGTACGCATTTCGGTTATCCCCCCTCCAAGAGTACATACTAAATGGATGGCCCCTTATTAAAATGGATACTTGTACCACAGTGAGCTAACAGAGCGAACCTCGCTGCACAATTGAGGCGGAACAAATGGGACAAACGATACAAAAACTAGACGGTAAAAAAACACTCGAGAGAGAAAATAAAATAATCGATTCGTGAATGTAATCGTGAATCTAAATCGCCACGATTTTTCAAAATCGCCGCAGGGTGAATCTCCCCCGCCCCCCCCCCCCCACCGCTTTCCCCATCTAGCTCCATGCGTCGCTCAAGACAGGCGCCTGAACCACTGAGAGATCGGAATTCCGATGCCGAGTGTGGATTCGGAATCATTAAAAACCGCGAGACAGACTTGGCCACTGTGAGCTCAGCACTCAGTTAACAATATGATCATGAATAACAATTAGAAAATGTTCGCATTGTCAGACCCCGTGGTGCAAAGTGCAGTCTCCAACCCTTATCAGCTCTCTATCTCTTTTGCCTCTCTGAGTGCTAAGCAGAATAAGGGCCATTGCCTGACAGTTGCCTATTGGAAGGTTGTTCTAAGGTGGTGTCATTGACGAATGCGTTGAGCTCATTCGTTAAACAGGAAGAGGCGAGTGGGGTGATGTGAGATTACACTGAGAGGCAGTGGAGTACTGTAACAGTTGTAATGATCTTGATTTGAAGCTTTCGTGGCTGCAGGCATCCATACTCTTTGGTTATTTTAGTAAAGTCACCTAGGTATAAAATAAAATAACTCACGTTTCGATCGCAACACAAGCGGACGACCGACGTTTCGATCGCAACACAAGCGGTCGTCCGCTTGTGTTGCTATCGAGACGTCGTGATTTATTTTATTTTATACCTACGTGACTTTACCGAAAGAACCAGAGAGCACAGTTGTAATAAATCTGATTAATATTCGGCTAGATCACTTGCCTGATTTTCCACATCATAGCACACCTACTACCTTGTATTCTTCAATTGAATCATTTGGCGGGACCCCGGGGTCCCACAAAAATCAGGTCAATAATTATTATTTTTCAGTCCGCCCACTCGTGATCCCGACAGCAACGCGCCGCCCGCCCAGACTCGCGCCAACAAGCACCAGCAGGTGGCGATCAACACGATGGGCGCCACCCCACCGGCCAAACGCAAGCCCGGGCGTCCGCCGCAGTCGCGCACGGCAACAACGCCCTTCGGTTAGCCGTCAATCCTCAGCTTCTTTGCCAAGGCGAGCCCGCCCCCGCAGTGAATTTAACGCATTTATGTAATTTTTCAACTTTTTACGAAACTTAGTGCCCCGAGTAGCTCTCGACGAGGCCAATCGACACTAGTTTTGTTGTCGGTAAGGCTAGACTCGTGTCGCTACGCGGTTTTTCCCACCCCGGGGTAATGATAGGACCCCGGGGTCCCGCCAATTGCTTCAATTGCTGCTTTCCCACAAAGTGGTTATGCTTTATTGATCATGGAGATATCATGGGCAGAGTGGAAATCTTTGACGGCATCTCTGATTAGCGTGATTGGCAATGTGCGGTTCAAATGAAGTTCAACATCCATACAAACAAATGGTCGCCATACGTCTGTCTCATCACGAGTGTGGTGAGGCTTGGGAGAGCTGAACCCTTTAGGAGCGGGCAATAAAATGGCTCTCAATGTTGATGCATAGCAGCTCAAACTCCACAGGGCTTTATTCAAGGCTGTAGCCATGGAGTCAACATTGGGGGGGACCAAATCTTCCAGGGTGTCTGGGGGTCCCAACCCAGAAAAATATCTAAATTTGATAACTAATTTCCAGCCTAAAATAAAAAAGAAATCACTAACACATGGGATGGACTTTTTATTTATTTTTTACAATGTCCAATAGTTTATTGTATTACATTGCTCTGTTTTTACTTTTTTACCATTTCTTGTTTCATTGTATGTAATGGCAGAGATTAGGGATTAATAAAGTATTAACATAACCACAATTAAATTAACATAAATCTATGCATTTATTTATATGAAGACAAGTCCAGATATTGTGGCCAAGGTTTAGCAAATTGTTATTTTTATTTACATAGCAATTATGTTTTTTTTAATAACAATATATTGAGGAGGACATTTTGAGCATATTTGAATATTGGGGGGGGGGGAGGGGGGATGTCACCCCCCAATATATATTATAATTTATCTGATCTCAGCATCTCGGTGTCTCCTGCACAGAAGGCAACTTGCCAGTCTCATCGCATGGGAATCTTTTGTTCTCTCCGTGAGAGATGTCTCACCAGCTTTCTAAGTGACGCCTCCCACACTCAAGCTGCCTACCAACACTGCGATCGTGGAGCACGCAGAACATAATAGGGCATCGCGAATGTTAAAATAATAGGTTACATGAAGTTATACAAATGCACTTTTTACAATACAAAACTAAAATCTTGACTTAAAGCTTTCGTGTCTGCAGTAATTCATATTCTTTGGGTCTTTCGGTAAAGTCATGTAAATAGGTTCAAATAACCTTATTTTTCGTTATTTTCTATGAACCTATCTACGTGACTTTACCGAAAGACCCAAAGAATATATACACAATCTACAGGTTTTACAGACAAATACCAAACAAAGAATTACCTTCCTATAGTCAAATAACATTTAGAGCATATGTGTCTGTTTCCTTGACTCAATTGGCCTACTAATTGTAAATATATAAAAATGTTCCCAGTATCCAAAGATCTGTGATCTCTACAAATAACTCATAACAAATGTCAGCACAGTATAACACTGGTCTACAATTGTTGGACGTCGTCTGCTTCAGAGATGCAATCTTATGTTTATTACGGATTTTGATGTGCTGAATTTAAATATGGCAATAAAAACAACTGATTGGCTACTGTTCCCAAGATATTTCAGTTTTTACATTTTATGTCTATGTATATTGTATGGATTGTAGAGTTTTACTCATAAATAGTAAACAAAGGTATTTTCACGTGTTTATGGTTGCTTTACATGATAACATGTCATCTGTCCTGTTCATGTAACACTTTAAAAACCAGCAAAAGGGTTACATAAATAAAATGTTATTAAACAAAAAGAAAAAACTGTTATGTTTCTATATAAATACATAGTTTACTCCTTATTCAATGTCTACTCGGAGAATCTTGGCTTCATTAAATGGAGCATCTCTTGTCACTCTGCAGCAATCGTCTGCCAGCATTGATGGGCTCCATTTGCCCTGATATCATTTCTCCAATGTTGCAATGTCCTGGTGAAATGGCTCGCCATGTTCGTTGCTCACTGCTCTGCAGTTCAGTGGGGAAAAAATCGAGATAAGAGTGCAAAAATGTATCTTTAGTGACATGTTGCAACCAAGTCTTTTGTATGACCTGAGGTTTTCCACCAATTCCCTGTAGTTGTCTGCCTTGTTTCCGAGAAAATTTGTTGCCACTAACTGGAAGGCTTTCAATGCCGTCTGTTCCTTGTCACGCAGTGCACTGTCAAATGCATCATCTCGAAGAATTTTACGAATTTGAGGACAAACAAAGACACCTTCCTTTATCTTAGCTTCACTTAACCTTGAAAATTTCCACAGAGATACTGTAGGCTTTGACAAAGTTCTCCGTCAGACCCAGCTTGATGTGTAAGAGTGGTAACAAAATATTCCTTGATTCAAAAAGTGGTGGATGCTGACCACTTTTCCTCCCAGGCTCCAATGGCTATCGGAGTAGCCAATCTACCTTGATGTAGTGGGAATCTCTCGCACAACTATCCCATTTGCAGAGAAAACATCATTACGTTGTGTATCCAATCTGCAGACCAAGCAAGAGAGCAACAACCTTCAAATCTACACAAAGCTGCCACTGATGTTGGTCATAGTTTATGCACCTCAAAAGTTGTTTCATGTTATAATAGATTTCCTTCATATGGACTGCATGACCAACTTGAATTGATGGCAAAACATCCCCATTATGCAGCAAAACAGCTTCAGGACTCATCTTCGATTCATAAATGAACAGTCTCCACTCATCTGGATCATGAACGATGGGGGCTGCCATCACTCCATCGATGTTGTTGGAGGCTACAAGATCACCTTCCATAAAGAAGAATTGGACAAGATCCTTTTGATGGTCACGGAACATGGAAACCCTATCATCACCTCCTAGGAGATTCTACTGCTGCAGTCTGGAGCACAGCTCTGCCTTACTCTCTGACAAGGTCATTCAGTTCACCTTGTGTTATGAGATGTGGTTCAGAGGCGGATGATGGGAGAAATTCTTGGTCATGTGAACTTGATGGTTCACGACCAGAAATTTCAACCTCTTCCTCGTCTGACTCAAGTGAGAATGATTCTGGTGCAGCAGGAACCGGCAGTCCTTCTCCGTGGTGTACTGGGCGTATAGCTGATGGAAGGTTTGGATAATTCACAGTTCACTTTTTCTTATTTGAAACACCTTTCCCAACTGGAGGCGTCATGCAGAAGTAACAATTGCTTATATGATCTGTTCGCTCTCTCCAAATCATTGCCACTGAAAAAGGCATAGATTTCCTTTTCCCCTTCAACCACTGGCGAATATTTGTTGCGCAAGGGTTGAAGTATTTGTGTGGGGCCCACATCTTGTCCTGATCTCCAATTTTGCAGCCAAAACAAAGGTGACAGGCTTTCTTAACCATAGTGGTTATACTGCACTTTTGTGATGCAAAAGTCACTTCACCACAAACCTAGCAGACGTTATCTGCTTTGTTCACACACGTACGAGGGATCTCTGCTCACTTTGGATAAGCATAAATGTGTCCCTTTGTAAAATAAAACACTGACAAATAAGAGATCACGGCACTGTATGACTTGTAGTGCTGATATAGGGCAATTTGTTCAAGAGGGATGCACCATCCATGATTTCTCAGAATGACATGATGTAATTAATATCATGTATGATGCAATACCAGCTTCAGAATGCTTCAATCATTGTTTTACTCAAAAAGCAAGTACTGCCCAAACCCAGTCATAGATTTATGTCATAGATCCAGTCAAAGATGTTTTAGTTATTTCTGGTTAAAATTGAGATCCCTTCCTTTTATAACTCACTTATCCTCCGCCATTCCTAAGTCAAGGGTTGTATATACTGATCCAGTAGCATATCTTGAAAACTAGAGCCAATCAACAATTCAGCGTTGGTGGTGGTGATGGTAGTAGTCCTGGCGAGGCACCGCTCTTCCTCCATGAGGCGCTTCTCCTCCTCGACGCTCTTCACGTTGGCGAGACACTTCTCCTCCTCCAGACGCTTCTCTTCCGTGAAGCACTTCACTTTAACGAGGCGCTTCTTGAGGAAACAGTCCCTGAAGCAGTTCTCCTCTGTGCGGCGCTTCACCCTGGCAAGGCGCTGCACCTCAAAGAGGTGCTCCTCTACCATGTGGCGTGTCTCTGTCACATGGTCCTTCTCCTCCTGGAGATGCTTCACCCCGCTGAGATCCTTCAACTCCCCAATTATCCTCTGTTCAAGCAAAGATAATCACATGAATATTCAGACATGCAAGCAGAAATTCATTTAAGTTTTTCAGATTCATTTATTTGGTATAACCCTGTGAGCTATGTTGCTCTTGACTCGGGTGCAACCGCAACAAACAAAAACATGATCAAGGAACATCTTAAAGCGACTACACGCAACAGAAAAATCCAGGAAAAGACAGCAAAGTCTTCCACAAAAGCACCGTATATCAATACTGTGTGCAAAAATCCCGGTGGGATGCAAGTCGAATAATAACAATCATAAGACAATTTAGTTTAAAGTTATCAGGCTAACTCTGTACTACAAAAAACAAACATGGCTAAACCAAAACGTTTTCAAAATCACCAAAATAAAGCTATAAAAACAATGTAACAGTGATCATAGGAACTATGATTCAAATTTAACAATAAACGAAATATACATAACATGTACGACCAAACTTTTCAGCCATAGCTGGCTGTATGAGTCACTCCATAACAGCAGGATTATGAGTCGCAGTATATAAAAAAATATTCAATACACCTTTAAAGATCAGCACACTATTCAAGTGTACATCTATGGTACAATTTATTGAAAATAAGTTTTGGGAACAGAAACTTATTTCTTTTAAACAACAGACAAATATTAACAAGCACTGTTTATTACATTAACTTTTTTAACTTTTTTGGTCCCAGTTGAGACATTCAGAACTATGACAAAACAAATAATTGTGCTCTGATCTAATGTGCAATCTGTGGCATGTGAATTTGTTAAGGTGATGTTGTCCGGTCCTGTACATATCAAGTACAGTGAGGGAAAAAATTATTTGATCCCCTGCTGATTTTGTACATTTGCCCACTGACAAAGAAATGAACAGACTATAATTTTAATGGTAGGTTTATTTGAACAGTGAGAGGCAGAATAACAACAAAAACATCCAGAAAAACATGTCAAAAATGTTATAATTTGATTTCCATTATCCTCCTAGCGAGGCCACGCTAGGAGGATAAAAGGGGACCCCGGGCAAAGGTTTGGGGCTGTTGCTTGGAGTGGAATCTCGTCGGACTGCTGGAGTCATCGTCACCATCTGCAGCTTCTCGGTGGTGTCAGACAGGCAGTCTGTTAGCTCTCTTGACTGAAAGTGTAGTGACCCCTTGTACCCTGTGAAGGCTATAATAAATAGAGTACCTCCTCCTCCTCGTGTCTCTGCGTGTATCGCTAGACGTGGATCATAACGACAGCAGATGTACGCTCACTCTGAGTTTTTACTCAATGACGTTAAACTTCACATCTACCCTACCTCCATGCTACATGCCGACAACCCAGTGCTTTGGTAACCAAACTGCAACATCTTTTATTAGTAAACCTGCATTTTCTAATTTTACCCAAATCTTAACCACGGTTGGATGTTGCCATCCTGCCGTGGAAACAACGAATCATTCGTGTCTCGAGCAGAAGATTGCAAGCCTTGTGTTAGAGAATGGCCCACTGAAGCTGTAATCACGGAGCTACTTCTGAGTACCTTTCAAGTGCCCTCTCATCCACGTAATAAAGAGCAGGATCCTCCCTCCTGTAACGTTGGTCGTAACAATGTTCTTACTTATTTGTGCTGTCAAGGACAACCGGGCTCACTTTGGTCTGTCTCACTGTCACACTCACCTCTATTCGTACACTCACTCATCTGGGTCTGTCTCACTGTCATACTCACCTCATCCACACGCACTGACGTAGGTCTGTCTCACTGTCACACTCACATCACTAGTCACACTCACCCACCTGGGTCTGTCTCACTGTTACACTCACCTCTCTACCACACTCACCTGGGTCTGTCTTACTTTAACACCACATTCCACAGACACTTACATTGGTATGTCTCAATGTCACACTCACCTCTACCCACACACTCTCACCAGAGTCTGTTTCACTCTCTCACTCATTTGTCTTCCTACACTCACTCACTTGGGTCTGTCTTACTGTCACACTCACCACTCTACCCACACTAACCTGGGTCTCACTGTCTCGCCTCCCTTCAAAAACACTGAATTCCTGCTGAACAACACGCGGTTCAACCCACAAGCACTTGGGAGAGCTACAGGGCTCACATACCATGTCCTTCACAGTCCTGTAATTCGTTTTATTATTATTGCCCTAATTGAGTTTGGCAAAAGCCTGTGCGAGACTTTGAACAATGTACACACAGGACCGTCCATAGGGGTGCTAGGCCAGGGGAAAATCCCAGCATGTGGGCCTCCGACGCCTTCAAATTCCACCGCAAGTATTACATCTGACACCCCCGTGACATTGAAGCGCAGGGCCCCCCCAATACCCGCGGACCTGGGCGGTCGCTCCAATTCTCCGTATCCAAGGGGCGATTCTGTGTGCACAATGCAGACCTCCTTGTAAAAACATGGTTTTACGAGGGCCTCCTCACGCAAATTAAGTAGAGAACCACATTACTGCCATGTGATGGTTTATGTTTCGCAGTCATTGACGACCAGGCTGAGATCATGAACTCGCTAGACTTGACAACCCACTTTGATCACAGGCGGGTGCCTGGATTCAAACCCAGTTACTCCGTGGTCCCACTTCAGTGCTCTGACCTCTCGGTCACTGGGCCGCCTCTAAACACCCCCCATGTTAAATACATAAGTAGCAACCTGTATCGTGAGCAGCAGCATTCTTTGAATACTCTGCCAAAACAATTTGAATTGTGGAGTGTTGACACAATTTCGCAATTGCTTTATCATACCTCTGGTTGCAGGAATAATTTCTACAAGACCGAGTTCTAGAGAGCCCCTTTACACGATGTTTTGTTCTACTCTTCCACACTGAGCAGATATTTTAGAAGATGGAGTACCCACACTTTAACACACCACATGCACCTTGCTGCTCGATTGTGGCTTACCCATTTCTACTGATTGGTGGACAGAGGCAGGGGGGGTTAAGAAACTCAAACGTTTTTTTCAACTGCTGTTACAGAAGGGGAACAGATTGGCAGTGGAGCAGGGAGGTAGAGGGGCAGTGGAGTAGAAGGGCAGTGGAGCATTGGAGTAGTGGAGCAGTAGGGCAATTGAGCAGATGGGCAGTGGGGCAGTGGGACAGCGGAGCAGAAGAGCAGTGGGCCAAATGGGTAGTAGGGCAGTGGAGTAGTGGAGCAAAGAGACAGTTGGGCAGAGGGGCAATGGATCAATTGAGCAGTGGGACAGTGGGGCAGTTGAGCAGTGGATCATTGGGGCAGTGGAGTAGAGTGGCAGTGTTGTGAAGGAGGCGAATCACCTGAATATCTTTTCCCACCGACATTTGTATGTGCTCTAAAGAAGGACCATCTCTCAAAACGGCGATCATTCTATATTTGTCCTTGTACCTCCACACACAGCTGGAAAACTGCACACCCGAGCCAAGGCACATTTAACCAACTCAGGCAGCACTTGCAAGCAATTCAAATATATTTTGTGTCATCATGGGTTTATTTCAAAGAGTTTATAGTACCAATAAGAACAATGGTATTTAACCGTATTATTTGCAGGGTGGCCCTGGGGCTTGCCATGTGGCAGGTGTCGTCCATTGTCCGATCCAGACCCCTCCAGCTCTCTCACCCTGGCTTTTCTGCCCCTTCCGTGTCATGGAAACCATGGTAAGGTCATCCCATGAGGACTGCCTGGATAAAAACCAGCATGGAAGGGGCCCAGGGTGGGGCCGGCTATGCTTTTGGGCTAGTCCCGTGTGTGTGTGGTGTGCGTGGTGTCTTGGTAGCAATCGTTCTCCACTTCAACAGCTGTGGTCCCAGTGGCAACGTTTCTCTGGGGAACCGTGTGGTAAGTGTGTTTCATGTATCACGGGGTGGGTGGGTGTGGCATGTATCACAGGGTGGGTGGGTAGTATGGTGATAGTGGTCATGGTTGGCACCAATCCACGACCACCACCATCACCCCTACTGAGTGGTGGACATGCTACCACAAAGCAGCACGCGGCGGAGGAGTGAGGTGATCGCTCTTGCAACGTGAGCGAGGCCCCCTCGCTTCCTCTTCTTTCCCTGCATCACCACCTCCACCAACTGCACCTCTTCCATCTCCTGCTCCTTTGTCTCGTCCTCCATTTCATCTTCATCCTCCACCACCATCTTATCCCCCTTCTCTGTTTTCTCCATTCTCTCCTCATTCTCCTCAACCTCCTCGTCCTCGGAGGTGGCAGAAGTGGTGGCAGTGGTGTCGGTGGTGGTGGTGTTGGCTGAGGTGGCAGTGCCGGTGGTGTCAGTGGCGGTGGTGGTGGTGGTGGCGGTAGTGGTGGTGTTGGTTGCGTTGGTAGCGGCAGAGGTGGTGGTTGCCATGGTGGTGGCAGTGGTGGTGGCGTTAGCGGCAGGGCGGTCGGTGGTGATGATGGCGGTGGAGGTGGTGGAGTTGGTGGAGGTGGTTGCGGTAGCGTCAAAGGTGTCGGTGTTGGCGGTGGCAGCAGTGGTGGTGGCGCTGGCGGTGGAGTAAGTTGTGGTGGTGGTGGCAGAGGTGGTGGTTGCCGCGGTGGTGGCGGTGACGGTGACGGTGGCGGTGGTGGCGGTCGTGTCAGTGGTGGCAGTGATGGCGGGGGTGACAGCGGTGGTGGTGGTGGCAGCGTTGCTGGCAGTGGTGGTGATGGTAGCAGTCCTGACGGGGCACTGCTCCTCATCAAGGTACTTCTCCTCCATGAGGTGCTTATCCTCATCCTCCTCCAGACGGTTCTCCTCAAGATGCTTCATCTCACGAAGTCGCTTCTCCTCCGCGAAGCACTGCACTATAACGAGTCGCTTCTTGAGGAGATAGTCTCTGAAGCAATTCTCCTCTGTGCGGCACTTTACCCTGGCCAGGCGCTGCACCTCAAAGAGGCGCTCCTCTACCATGAAGCGTTTCAGCGTCCCAAGGTCCTTCTCCTGAAGACGCTTCACCCCGCTGAAGTCTTTCAACTCTCCAATTATCCTCTGTTCAAGCAAAGATCACCACATTAATATTCAGACATGCACATGCAAACAAAAATTAATACCCACATGCATGCAAACATAAACGTGCACATAAACCCAACACAAATGCATACTCACACATCTTTGTACAGATGCAGACATCCACGTTCACTCATTCAAACTCGCTTTTAACACTCGCATGAATATACACAGTCAAGAAAATTTCAAATCAAGATTGAATATATAAAATCACCTGATAACATAACACCTTATCCATCAATACTTTTATCACATTGTACGTGTAGCCCTAACCCTTAATTATCCCAACCCCTACATAATCAAAATACATGTTACATCCTCATATATCCTCACACACCCCATACATGCACTTAAGTCTGTGATCGACTGGGATTATTTCATAGCAATTGTTGGCAACAATCATCACTGGCAATAGTTTCCACAGAATGTTACATTATAAAGATCTGGTAGCCCATAATCTCGACAAATTTCACGCAGTGCCCATAGTGGGCAACTGGAATGGCTACTTCCAATCAACTGAACTAGCAGACGTAATTAATGTAACTGATTTATATAATTCCGTCCTCATTGGTAATAAATGACCAATGCATGAGTTGGATGGTGGAGAGATTGGCTGATGGTGTCTGGAGCTGGTTTTGATATACAGAGAGGTGAAGCAGAGGAATGTTCCAGAGAGATGGTGTCTTGTGATGTTATAGATTCATGATAAGGCTCTATGATGGTCTATTTAATTGGTGGTGGTGTGGTGAGAAAGGTGATGTGGAGAGATGGTGTGCTAGTTTTGTAGAGAATGTTGTGTATTTGACCCCCACAGACCCCATACACACCTTTGGGGAGCGATGCTTGTAACCTTGGCCTGGGAAAGGGTCCACTTTATCCATAATGTCACCCCAGGTGGTCGACTGGCGCGACGATTCCCGGCCTGCGAAGAGCAGACAGGTAATTCAAAGGACGAGTAATGAATTAGAGAACGAAGAACATGGAGTTTCACAGAACGAATTTTAAGATCCCTGTAATTAGCTCTTTCCACACAACAGGAGCTGCTATTGAGAAATATTCATCACATGGCAGTAAAACTTTCCAAGTCATGTTTTTGTGGGCATGCTGAGACCATTAATTCCATAAGCTTGAGACCCCAGTTTAAACAAAAATGGCTGAAATTCAGATATAAACCCATCGTTTCTGGAACACTCGATCATTAGGTCTTCCCATCACCACCAAGCCATGTCTTCTCAAAGTAATTGATAAAGGAGCCTCCTTCTCTGTATATAAGCCACGTGATGCAGGTATCTGGGACTTACCATCATAGTCATCCACGATCTCAGCCCACTTGATTTGGCTATCCATGTTGTTGGGAAAGAGTAGATTCTGCGTGAAGTTGGATGGCCTGTGGAGTTTGGAACAACGCTAAGATTTAGCAACAATTTGAATCACTCATCCTCTAAAATATTACATATGTGGCCACTCACTGCACCAATCCCATCACTTCCATGCCTGTTGCTTTCAAGCCAACGCCCGCACTTGTTTGCCACTCATACGTGCTTCTGATCACTCACTCATCGATCCACACAAAACATGTTTATTCCACCAGCCTATTACATTAAACATAATCGCCAAACTTAATGATATTTAATCCACACATGCATGTTAATGTACAGCTCATTTGCATTAATCGAATTCTTGATAAACCCCCCCCCCCTATGCCTTGTAGGTCATGAGGGTCATATGACCTTACTTAAATTATTTGTTATAACCCGAGCATGACGTCGTGGGTCACGTGATGTCAGAGACACCACCCATGTTGCTGTGACATCACAGATTAGAGACAACTATGGCAGCAGCTGGGGTCTGAACATGAAGGCAGACTCCTCCCCAATGTTGAATAATATTCAATACATAAAATGTAGGGCACAATTGTGCCAGCAATCAGAAAACAATAATTGTAGACATGTTATTCATACTCTGAGATTTAAACAAGTTAGTTATTAATTTTAAAATGCTGACTCGCTTATGTCTAAACAGTGACAGTAAAAGCAACATATCAGGGCATGCCAAATAACCTATCTAGCAGTCCTAATTTGATTGCAGAAAAAAAAATACCAACATATCAACAATAATGAGGCTTTAGTTTGCGGTCAAAATGTAAAATAAAGATAAACAACACTCATCGTCAACAGGGACGCTCACCTCGTTGAGGATTCGCTCTCAAACGTCGTCTGCAGCTGCTCCCTCGTGCGCATTCCTCTCGACTGGCGGTGGAGGCATGGCTATGACGTCCAAGAAATGACGTCACTTCCGCGAGGCTCCGCCCCCACGCGCACAGCTGCCGCACCACGTGGTGCAGTGCGGGTGGTGGCCGTGGGTTGTGATGATGATGGGTGATGATGATGGGTGGTGGTGGTTGATGATGGTGGGTGGTGATGATGGTTATAGATGATGATGGGTGGTGATAATGATGGGTGCTGATGGCTGTTGATGATGGTTGATGGGTGATGATGTGTGTTGATGATGGTCGGTGGTGGTGGTGTTGATAGGTGGTTGATGATGATCGGTGGTGATGATTGTGATAGATGGTGATAATGATGGTTGGTGATGATGGTGGGTGTTCATGCTGATAATTGGTGTTAAGGATGTAAGGTGGTGATCACGATGGGTGGTGATTATGATGGGTGATGATGCTGATTTGTGGTGAGGATAATGATGGGTGATGGTGATGTTGGGTAGTTGGTGGCAATGATGATGATGGTGGTCCGTGATAATGGGTGGTGGTGATGATTAGTCATGGTGATGATCATGGTTTATGGGTGGTGGTTATGATACGTAAAAGTGATGATGGGTGGTGCTGATGATTGGTCATGGTGATAATGATGGTTGATTGGTGGTGGTTTTGATAGTTGGAAGTGATGAAGGGTGGTAGTGATGAAGGGTGGTGATCATGATGGGTGGTGATGATGATTGGTGGTGATTGGTGGTGATTGGTGGTGATTGGAGATTGGTGGTGATTGGAGATTGGTGGTGATTAGTTGTGATTGGTGATTGTTGTGATTTGTGGTGATTGGTGGTGATTGGTGATGATTGGTGATTGGTGGTGATTTGTGATTGGTGGTGATTGGTGATTGGTGGTGAAAGGTGATTGGAGATTGGTGGTTATGGATGGTGTTTGGTGGTGATTGATGGTGATTGGTGATTCATGGTGATTGGTGGTGATTGATGGTGATTGGTGATTCATGGTGAGTGATGGTGATTGGTGATTGTTTTTGATTGGTGATTCGTGGTGAATGTTTGTTATTGGTGTTTGGAGATTGGTGTTGTTTGGTGTTGATTGGTGATTAACAGTGATTGGTGGTGATTGGTGTTTGGCGGTTGGTGGTTATTGGTTGTGATTGGTGATTAACGGTGATTGGTAATTTGTGGTATTTGGCGATTAGTGGTGATTGGTGGTTCTTGGGTGGCGGTTGTGGTTGCTTGGGGGTGGTGGTGGGTGGTGGTGGTTGGAGGGTGGTGGTGGGTGGGTGGTTGTGGGTGGGTGGTTGTGGGTGGTGGTGGTGGTGGTGGTGGTTGGTGGTGGTGGTTGGTGGATGGTGGTGGTTGGTGATATTGGGTGATTGATCATGATGGGTGGTGGTGATGATGGGTCTGTGGTGGTGGTGATGATAGGTGATGGGTGGTTGTGATGAAGGATGGTGGTCATGATGGGTGGTGATGTGTGACGGTGATGTTGGGTGGCGATGATGATGGATGATGATTATGTGATGATGAGGGGAGGTGGTGGTTGTGGTTGGTGGTGGTTGTAGTTGCTGGTGGTTGTGGTTGGATGAGTTGGTCGTTGGTTGTGGATGGTGGTGGTTGGTGGTGATTGGTTGTGGGTGGTGGGTGGGGGTGGGTGGTGGTGGGGATGGGTGGTGGTGGGTGGTGGTGGGTGGTGGTGGTTGGTGGGTGGGGATGGGTGGTGGTGGGTGGTGGTGGTTGGTGGGTGGTGGTGGTGGTAGTGTTTGGTGGGTGGTGGTGGTTGGTGGTAGGTGGTAGTTGGTGGGTGTTTGTGGGTAGTGGTGGTTATGGTGGTTGGTGGGTGGTGGTTTGTGGGTGGTGGTTTGTGGGTGGTGTTTGGTGGATGGTAGTGGTTGGTGGGTGGTGGTGGTGGTTGGTGGGTGATGGAGGTGGTTGGAGAGTGGTGGTGGTGGTGGTTTGTGGGTGGTGGTTGGTGGATGGTAGTGGTTGGTGGGTGGTTGTGGTGGTTTGTGGGTGGTGGAGGTGGTAGTGGGTGGTGGTGGGTGGTTGGTGGATGTGGGTGGTTGGTGGTTTGGTGGTGGTGGGCGGTGGGTGGTTGGTGGAGATGGGTGGTGGGTGATGGTGGGTGGTGGGTGATGGTGGGTGGTGGGTGGTGATGGGTGGTGATGGGTGGTGGTGGGTGGTGCTGGGTGGTGCGTGGTGCTAGGTGGTGGTGGATGGTGGTGGGTAGTAGTGGGTGGTGGGTGGTCGTGGGTGGTGGTTGGTGGTGGTGGGTGGTGCGTGGCGGGTGGTGGTGGAGGTGCGTGGTTGGTAGTGGGTTGTCGTGGCTCGTGGTTGGTGGTGGGTGGTGGTGGGTGGTGGCTAGTGGTTGGTGGGTAGTGGGTGGTGGTGGTGGTGGTTGGTGGTGAGTGGTGGATGGTGGAGGTGAGTGGTGGTGGGTGGTGGTGGGTGGTGGTGGGTGGTTGGTGATGATGATTTATAATTGGTGCTGTTGATGATAATGATGATTGGTGCTGGTGATGATGATTATTGCTGCTGGTGATGATGATGATGATGATTGGTGCTGGTGATGATGATGATTGGTCCTGGTGCTGGTCATAACGCTGATGATTCGTGCTGGTGCTGGTGATAATGATGATGATTGGTGCTGGTGATGACGACTGATGATTGGTGATGACAATGATGATTATTGCTGATGCTGGTGATGATGATTGGTGCTGGTGATGATGATTGGTAATGAAGATGATGATTGTTGCTGGTGATGATGATTAGTGCTGGTGATGATGATTGGTGATGATGATGAGCATGATGATGAGTGCTCGTGCTGGTTATGATGATGATGATGATTCGTGCTGGTGAAGATGATCATGATTGGTGCTGGTGATGATGATTATTTGTGCTGGTCATGATGATGATGATGGTTCGTGCTGGTCATGGTGATGATGATGATTGGTCCTGGTGCTGGGGATGATAATGATGATTGGTGCTGGCCATGATGATGATTATTGGTGCTGGTTATGATGATAATGGTTCGTGCTGGTGCTGGTGAAGATTATTGGTGCTGGTGATGATGATTGGTGCTGGTGCTGGTAATGATGATGATTATTATTATTGGTGCTGGTGATAATGAAAGTTTGGGTTCATAATTGCCCGGTAGAATGAGTATATAATGGCCAGGTAGGGTGGGGTCACTCACCAACTCATCCACTCATCTTGTGTGTGGTGATCCACCAACCCCCGCCTAGATTTCAGGCGCCTTCCTAAAACCGCAATTAGACTCATTCACTCGCCCACGCACTCAATCACTCACGCACCCACTCATTTACTCACCCACCCCCTCATTCACTCACCCACGCACTCATTCACTCGCCCATGCACTCATCAACGTACACACCCACTCATTAACTCACCCACCCACTCATTCACTCACCCACCAACTTACTCATTCACTCACCCATACACTCATCAACTTACCCACCTACTATTTCATTCACCCACTACTCATCCACTCACCCACCAACTCGTTCACTCACCCATTAATCATTAACTCACCCACCCACTCATTCACCCCCCCCCCCCCCCCACTCATTCGCTCACCCACCCACCCACACATTCACTCACCCAACTATTCATTCACTCACCTACCCACTCATTCACTAACTCAACCACTTACCCACCCACTCATTCACTCACCCACCCACTCACTTATTCACCAACCCATCCACTCATTCACACAACTATCCTTCTGTTCACTAACCCACCCTATTCACTCATTCACTCACCCACCCATTCACTCACCCACCCTTTCACTCACACACCCATCTACTCATTCACCATCACATCTACTCATTAACTCACCCACCCATTCACTCACCCAACCACTCATCCACTCACTCATTCACCCACCCACTCATTCACTTACCTAACTACTCATTCACCCACCCACTCACTCACTCATTCAGCCATCCACTCATTCACTCACCCACCCACTCATTCACTCACCCACCCAAAGACAAAGGTTCCCACAGGACAGCCTGCACAGACTGTCGGGGAAAGTGCTGTCAGTAGCGAGCAGCGCTTCCTATGAAGGCCGCCACTGTGGGCACACGAGGTGGGTGAGGGTGGTCGTCACCACCACCGCGCCACGGCCGCCTTTGTCTCTCTCCCCTTAGCGACGACGTCCACCGCTACGCATCACGGCACCTGGTGGCTCATTTGAGGCCGAGTCGACCTAGGGAAGGAGGCCACCACCAGAGGCACCGGCACCTAGCCTGACAGAGCAGCAGACAACCCATGTGACCTGCTGGGTCTGTCCCGTGACTTCCTCCTCATGCACCTAGCCTGGCACAGCAGCAGTCAACCCATGACACCTGCTGGGCCTGTCCCGTGACCTCCTTCTCCTGCACCTAGCCTGGCACAGCAGCAGTCAGCCAATGGCACCTGCTAGGTCTGTCCTGTGACCTCCTCGTGCACCTAGCCTGGCACAGCAGCAGTCAACCCATGGCACCTGCTGGGTCTGTCCCGTGACCTCCTCCTGCACCTAGCCTGGCACAGGAGCAGCAGCAGCAGTCAACCCATGTCACCTGCTGGGTCTGTCACGTGACCTGCTGCACCTCGCCCGGCACAGCACGCGCCGTGGTGACGTCACCGTCGCCGGTGGCTTCGTGACGAGTGGAGGGGAGGGGGTGAGGGGGGGCAAGGGGGGTGACGTCACGCGTTTTCAAAAGCGCGGGAAACCCCCCACCCCCGTCTCGCCCCAGCAATGGCGGCTGTCTCTGAGTCGTCCTCGCGGCTTCCTCCGCCCGCGATGGCGCCTCGGGCACCGCGGGGCCACGCGGATCGACATCGGTGAGGGGGATCTGCGCGTCTCGCTGCTCTTCACCACCTCGTCAACCTCCACCTCACCTCGTCCCCCTCCTCACCCATCACCTCACCTCGTCTCTCCTCACCCCTCACCTCACCTCGTCTCCCACCTCACCCATCACCTCACCTCGTCTCTCCTCACGCAGCACCTCACCTCGTCTCTCACACATCACCTCACCTCGTCTCTCCTCACCCATCACCTCAACTCGTCTCTCCTAACGCAGCACCTCACCTCGTCTCTCCTCACCCATCACCCCACCTCGTCTCTCCTCACCCATCACCTCACCTCGTCTCTCCTCACCCATCACCTCACCTCGTCTCACCTCACCTCGTCTCTCCTCACCCATCACCTCACCTCGTCTCTCCTCACCCATCACCTCACCTCGTCTCACCTCACCCATCACCTCAACTCGTCTCTCCTCACCCATCACCTCACCTCGTCTCTCCTCACTCCTCACCTTACCTCATCTCCCACCTCACCCATCACCTCACCTCGTCTCTCCTCACCCATCACCTCACCTCGTCTCTCCTCACCCATCACCTCAACTCGTCTCTCCTCACCCATCACCCCACCTCGTCTCTCCTCACCCATCACCTCACCTCGTCTCTCCTCACCCATCACCTCGTCTGTCTCCTCACCCATCACCTCGTCTCACCTCACCCATCACCTCACCTCGTCTCTCCTCACCCATCACCTCGTCTGTCTCCTCACCCATCACCTTGTCTCACCTCACCCATCACCTTACCTCGTCTCTCACCCATCACCTCACCTCGTCTCTCCTCACCCATCACCTCGCCTCGTCACTCACCCATCACCTCACCTCGTCACTCCTCACCCATCACCTCACCTCGTCTCTCTCCTCACCCATCGCCTCGTCTCCCACCTCACCCATCACCTCACCTCGTCTCTCCTCACCCATCACCTTACCTCGTCTCCCACCTCACCCATCACCTCACCCATCACCTCACCTCGTCTCCCATCTCACCCATCACCTCACCTCGTCTCACCTCACCCATAACCTCACCTCGTCTATGAGATGTTAACTACCTCGCCTGGTATCCAGGAGGTCGTAGGTGCGATGCCGACCCTGACGCCTGCTGCTGTATATTTGGAGTCTGCGTCTCTCATCAGGGTTACGGATCTGGGGCACCTCCTCACCCTTCCGTAGCCCGGGGAACTGTCTCTACACACAACTTACATCTTTACTTGAAGCTTTCGTGACTGCAGGAATTAATATTCTTGGGGCTTTTGGTAAAGTCACGTAGATAGGTAAAGAAAAAATAACAAAAAAACTACGACGTTTCGATCCCAACACAAGCAATAGTCATCAGGAGGAAACAAGGAGGTGAAAAGGTGCTGATGCAGGCCGTTTTAAAAGTCTTTGACGACCGCTTTTGTTGCGATCAAAACGTCGTAGTTTTTTGTTTTTTTGCTACTTTCTCTGAACCTATCTACGTGGTGACTTTACCGAAAGACCCAAGAATACAAATACAACTTATTGGGTAGTCAGAATTCATCAGCACCAACCTGTATGTTGAACCTCTTTCGCACCGTACGTAGCCAACCGTGCAAATCTGTAGGTCTCTCTGGGTGTCTATAATGAGTGACCCATTGTTACTTAAAACAATTTTGGCAATGAAGTGATACGTGATATAATTGAATAGATTTTAAGCACTACAACTTTGAATAAAAAAATATTGAATAAATTAAAAATAAAGAATAAAAGTAAGTACATGGTAATAAAAGCAACAGTTAAAATGTGTTGGATTTAGTAATAGCATGCCAAATGATAAGTTATTTAGCCTGAAAAATAGTGCAAATACAAATAGATTTTACAAGGAAAAGTGATTTATATTTACTAAATGTCTGAGCAATGGTAATTTAGATTTACTAATTATTTGGAGGAATCTGATTAATATTTATTAATGATCTGGGTGAAATTGATTTACATGTACTAATTGCCTGGGTGAAATTGATATAAGCTTACTAAATATCTGGATCAATGATTTGGATTTTCTAAATAAAATACTTATATTGAATGTCTGTTGCCATAACATTTATATTTCTAATCCACCCAATAGCATGCCTTCATGGTGCCACAATTCACTTACGTTAAGTCAACCGAGCACCATCAAAAAGATAAGAACTATGAAAAGGAACAGCAGATTGACATGTATTTGTGCAATTTTGTCTCAACATGTTTATCCAACATATTAGAAGTACAAAAGAAAGAGGGGCTATGAAAAAACAAAGACAGAAACCATGTATCTGTACAATAGGGATACAATACCTGAAGTCTATTAATAATTTGTGGGCATTACAGGCACAGATTCCTTTTTTGGATGTGATTCAAGGTTTTAGTCTTGTTAGTGCATTTAAATTACGAAATGTTTAAAAAAATCTGTAAAGATACTTTCATAATATTTCTTTCTTATGTGCGCAAATTGAAATCCTAAGGGCCAATATGTTTATAAAACAGCTAAAAGAGATTAAAACATCACGTGAATTGATCCACAATCCAGGTGGACCTATCTTTTTTAACATGCACAATTACAAGCATGGCTTCCTAACAAGTAAACTAGCACAGCCTTCAGATGTTCCATGCATCTTACATCTATTCCTTTCGAAACGTCGTGATAATTTTTATTGTTTTATATATATATTATTATTTTATTGTTTCCCTTCAACGTGACTTTACCGAAAGAGCTAAGAATATGAATTACTGCAGTCACGAAAGCTTTAAATGAAAATTTTACCGCCTCTACGGGGAAGGTTTCCACGTCACTTTAAGATCCTTCATCAAACTCCGGGATAAGAAGGCTCAGCTGATCGAGTCTCTCACCTTTATGAAGAGATGCCGCGACTCTGGGGTAATTCCAATCGCATTTACACTGAGCTCTGCTGCTGTAACTTCTTATAATGCGAAACGAATTCTTTTCAAAACTAGCTTAGCTCTTATCTCAGAGAAAATCAGACTTATACGCACCGAACTAGATCAGTTAGACAAGACACTCTACAAATCACACTTATCATTGACGGCAACAATGTCCAGGTGACCTTCCCTCCCGGCTCTACGTGGGGTGTGCGTGCATTCGTGCGAGGGGGGCGCCGCATCGGCGCCGTCACTCCCAGGTGGCGGCGTCACGGAGGTGGGCACGGCCCCGACGGAGAGGCTCCTCTGCGGCAGCACCACAACTGTGTAGAGGGTAAACAGCGGACGTCTGCGAGAGCACCGGCCTCGGGAGAGTGGCGGGAAATCCGAGGCACCGGTGGTGGCGTCACGGCGGTGGGTATGGCCCCGACGGAGTGGCTCAGCTGTGGCAGCACCACACAGCCCCCCGAGGTGTCAGTCCTTGTCCCGGGTTGACTGGAGCACCTCGTCTGTGTTGCCCCTACAAGGTAGCGCCGCGGGGTCCGCGGGACTCGTCCGGCTCTCGTGGCTGGCCTTGGCGGTGGTGGCTCCACCTCTCGGGGTTCCGGCGGCGGTCTCCTCCTCCACTCCAGTGGTTCTCTCCCGTCCTGGGTACGTTCGAGCTGGGAGACAAACTCGGTAGCGGTAGGGTGCAGGGGCCGTCGTACCCGTCTCTCCTGGCTCGGGTCGGGACCCCCTGGGGCCCGGGGCTCCGTGGGGCCCATATACTGTGCAAGGCCCCCGGGTATGGGGGGGGGTGTGGGGACCCCGGGGTATCGGGGTCCTCGAACGGCGGGGTTCTCCCTCGCTGATGCCGCCCTCCATGGTTTTAGTCGACGGACATTGACCACCATCTCCCGGCCTCTCTCCCCCCCTTGAATCAGTACCGTCCAGGGGGAGATCTGTCGCCCCACGGTCCAGGGTCCCCGCCAGTAGGTGGTTAGCTTCCCCACCTGTCCGGCCCCGACGCGAGGGGTGTGCAGCCACACCTTGGAGCCGGCCGAGTAGAAGGGGGCTCCATCCGGGGTCGTGCGCCCTGCTCCTACCGCTGGTGTGCGGCCTCGCCTTGCAGGTAGGCCCGGACCCTAGCTCCTCATAGAGTCGAACTCACTACCCTGGTCAGTAATGACTCGTTCGGGGATCCCGTGCTTACGTACGTAGTGTTCCACGAATGTTCGGGCCACTATGGGGGGTTGTCTTATCGGGGATGGCCACCGCTACGGGATAGCGTGTGAAGTACAACACCGCTACAAGAATATATCGGTTGCCCCGGTGGGATCGCGGGAATGGCCCCTGCAGGTCGATCCCAACCAGCTGATTCGTCCGACTGACGCGGAACGGTCTCAGGGGGACCTGGTATCACGCTGGTTTGGGCCCACATTGCTGAAACGCGCGGCAGCCCTGCACCCAGGCGGCCACGTCTTGTGCTAACTTGGGCCAGAGATATTGGCGACGCAGGGTCTCCCCGTCGTGGCCCCCGAGCAGGTGGTCATGCACCAGTCTTAGCAGCTGGGGTCGCACCTGGGCGGGAACACAGATGCACCCAGGCTGGCTGGCTTCGGTGAGCTCCCGTACCACCCCGTTCTGCATGCACAACCGGGCGTACAAACCACTCCAGGGTCCTGGTAGGGTGTCCTTCTTCTCCCGTAGGGCCGCTTCCACCGCCGCCAGATCTGCATCCTCGCAGCTGGGTCCGTCTCAGCTACTCGTCGTCCAGGCCTGGGAAGGCGCAGCCGATGTTCTCCTGGATCCGATTGGGTGGGGTTAAGCGACCCGTTGGGCCCCGGGGCATGGGCTCCGCGTCCGCCGGGTGGTCCCCCGGTTCCCTGGTTCCCCCTGCCGGGGTTTCTGTGGCACATATTGCACTCTCCCCCGCGAGGGGGGTTTTAGTTTCGGCGCGCCCTCGGTGGTCCGCTGCTTGCCGGCAGCGTCCCCCCGTGAAGCACGGGCAGACTTCCTCCGCCCTTGTCTCGGCGCACACCGCGGGTCGCCTCGACAAGGCGTCCGCGTTTGCATGTGTACGCCCAGCTCTGTACTCGATTTGCAATTTGTATTCCTGCAACTCTGCCAACCATCGGGCCATCTGCCCCCGTGGTTCCTTGAACGTAAGGAGGAACTGCAGGACATGATGGTCGGTGCGCACCCGACATTTCCTGCCGTACAAATACGGTCGGAACTGTTTACACGCGAAGATCACGGCATACAGTTCTTGACGGGTCACGCAATAATTCAGCTCGGCCCCACTCAGGGTCCGACTGGCGTATGCGATGACCCGCTCCGTCCCACCCTGCACCTGCGACAGCACCGCGCCCAGCCCACTGCTGCAGGCATCGGTGTCTAAAATAAAATTAGTGGTGAAATTGGGGAAAGCTAGGGTGGGGGTGTGGGCGAGGTGGTCTTTGAGGGTGGTGAAGGCCGTCTGGCAGGCCTCCGTCCACTGATAGGGGTTCTTAGGGGAGGTGAGTTGGGTGAGGGGGCGTGCAATCTCGCTGAATCCCTTTACAGTTCGACAATAATAGGTGGCGAGCCCCAAGAATGATGTGATCTCCGTCAGGTTCCTTGGCCGTGGCCATTCCACTACGGCGCGTACCTTCTCCGGATCGGTGCACACCCCGCCTCGCTGACTCGGTGTCCGAGGTACGCCACCTCGCACTGCGCAATGTAGCACTTACGCGGCTTGAGCTTGAGATGGGCTGCTCGCAATCGCTGGACCACCTCTCGCAGCCTGGGCCAGTGTTCCGACAGATCTACTGAACACTATCAGCTCGTCCAGGTAAATCAGGCACTGTTCCCACTGCAAGCCCCGCATCACCAACTCCATCAATCGCTGGAACGTTGCGAGCGCGTAAGTGAGTCCGAACGGAAGCACTCGAAACTCGAACAGTCCAATCGGGGTGGTGAATGCGGTTTTTGGCCGATCCTCCTCTGCCATCTCCACCTGCCAGTACCCGGACCCCAGATCGAGGGTGGAAAAATACTGTGCTATTGCGAGGCTGTCAGAGGTGTCGTCGATGCACGGTATGGGGAAGGCGTCGCCGAGGGTGACTGCGTTCAACTTTCGGTAATCAACACAGAATCGGGTCGACCCATCCTTTTTCGTCACTAGCACTACTGGGGCAGACCAGGGGCTCGCCGAGGGCTGGATTATGTTATCACGTAGCATATCCGCGACTTCCTCTTTGATCTGGGTCCGATCAGGCGCACCCACTCGGTATGCGGGGAGTTTGATGGGTCGGGCTGTACCTGTGTTAATTTGGTGCTTAACAAGGTCTGTCCGGCCCATATCTGAATCGTGCTCACTAAACACGTCGGCGTACTCCTGCAACAATCTGCACAGCTGATCGGCCTCCCCCTTAGGTAAATCTGCCCAAGGCACATGTATCGCATCATGCAAGGGAACGATCTCGGCTCGGGGGGTCGGGCTGACTCGCCAGGCCAGATCGATGTTATATAGACTCGCACACACATTGACCGAAACAAACACAAATATGTACTTACAAAGACACATATCAACTAAGACACACACACAAGAACACATGCACACACTTCGACTTACAGACACACATCGACTCACACACACATACATAGACTGACACACACACATATGAACTTATACACACATATCTAAGCACAAACTCAAATGAACTCTCACGCACATACACACATTGCCGTACACACATCAACTGACACACATAGACTCCCACACAAACATGCATGTACTGACACACGCACATAGAGGCACACACACATGGACTGACACACACACACGGACTTATGCACATACAACACATGTACTAGGTGCCTCGGTGAATGCATATGCTCTGACTTTAACATAGCAATTTCTGTGACCAGTTACAAGCTAATCACTCAGCTATTTCAATGCTAAATTATATGCTAATTCCTTTGTCAAGGGGTGCCTCTGCGGATGTGTATGCTTTAACTTAGCTATTTCATGCTAGATTCTATGCTAATTCCTTTGTCAAGGGGTGCCTCTGCGGATGTGTATGCTTTAATTTTAACATAGCCATTTCTGTGACCAGTCACAAGCTAATCACTCAGCCATTTCAATGCTAAATTCTATGCTAATTCCTTTGTCAAAGCGCTTTGTTTCTTCTCACACAGCTTAAAGGTCCCGATCTGAGCGTGGCTTTTTCACTCCAGCACTGTCCTCCAGACAGTCTCGTCCCTTCACCTGAAGAAGGCCGCTTGTGTTGTGGCCGAAACGTCGTGAGAATATTATTGTGTTATTTTATTTTATCAATTTATTATTTTATTCTCATTCTACGTGACTTTACCGAAAGAATCAAAGACGATGAATCCTTGCAGTCACGAAAGCTTTAAATCGAAATTTAACCACAAGGCTTGTTTGAATCTAATCGGCTTCCGATGGGTCTTCATTTCGTGTGGGCTACATTGCAGCGATTGATGGCTCTAGTTCTAGCTGGCCTGCAGTGGGACTCGTGCCAGATATATATATCGACGATGTTTTCGTTTTTTGCCGTACGTTTCAAGAACATCTGGAATGGTTACGTGCTGTATTTCTTAAAATGCATTCAGCGAACCTCAAATTTAAACCTCGGAAGTGTCACTTGCTCCACAAATCTGTTTGGTATCTTGGCCACATAGTCAGTTAATCAGGAATAGCGATGGAAACGGACAAAACCGCGCATGTGCGTTTTTGTGTCTTATTACCGCCGTTTTGTCCCTGGGTTTGCCATTTTCGCCAAACCTCTCCACTCCTTGACGGCAAAGGATCAGAAGTTCCATTGGAGGGAGGAGGAGGCCGCATTTTTTGCGCTCTGGGGTGGCTTGGTGAACGCCCCTCCAATCCTATACCCCGACTTTTCCTTGCCGTCCATCCTTGATACAGACGCTAGCAACACCGGAATTGGCGCTGTTCTGTCTAAAGTCGTTAATGGCGTCAAGAGTGTTGCCACATATTCGTCAGCAGAGTGCTGTCTCTGGCCAAACAATGGTACTCTGTCACACGCCGGGAACTTTTGTCTATTGCTATTTTTTGTGCAACAGTATTGTCCCTATCTTTGTGTCAGACTATTTGAGGTGCACTCTGACCATGCAGCGCTACAGTATGCACTGCGTATTGAGCAGCCGTCTGGCCAACTTTCAAGTTGGTTGGCAGTCCTCCAGTTCTATTCCTTTACTGTTTTTGATCGCAAAGGTACCCGTCACACGAACGATGGGTGCACGTTTTTCTTGGGCCCTGGGCACTGTAAGACGCCTACCAAGGACTCGCACCCTCCCCTTGTGGCATCGGCCGAGGTTGAAACCTCTGAGGAAGCTGAGAGTCATGTGGCGCATGACGCTGTCATTGTCTTGGACCATGTTGAGTGGGGGCGCCTCCAGCTTGAGGGCACTTCCCTATTCAAGTTACGACGCCGTGTCAAGGAGGCGGATCGGGGTGTGAATCGAGGGGGTGTAGCCTCTGTCATCCTCAGAGGCGGATTGCTCATGCATTGGGATGAAGGGTTGCAACGTTACAACATTGTCGTGCCTACTGCCCTACGAGGTAAAGTCATCTGGGCGGTACACGAGCCACTGTTGCACTTTGGTGTGCATAAGATACTCGCCACACTTAAGCTCGACTTCTTCTAGCATGGCATGGCAGAAGATGTCGCTAATTTATTGAAGGGGTGTGTGCAGTGCACTCGGCAGAAACCCCCGTCTAAACCCTGTTGTCCACGGTTGCAATCCATTCAGGTCTCTTGATATCCTTGGTCAATTTCCCTCGACGTAATAAGTATTTAATAGTGGGCGTCGAATATTTTTCACGCTGGCCAATGGCCTGGCCGCTTCCCCACCAGTCAGTGGCAGCCATCACCGAGGCATTCCTCAATGTCTATGTGATGAACAAGGGGGCCCCTGAGCATCTTCTGACTGATCAGGGTAATATTTTTCTCGAAATTGCTGCGGGAGGTGTGTGACTTATTGGGAACAAAGAAAGTGCGTAAATCACCATACCTTCCACAAACGGATGGAATGGTGGAGCGCTTGCACAGGACTCTGACGTCGATGGGACATTTTCAAATTCCCCCAGGGACCCCCAGGCAGAGTAAGCCCACCTCCAACTCGGGGCCTGGCCACAAGGACTCGATGATAGACTATCTGTTTTCGTGATCCCCATACAAACACACTCCCACACTATCAGTTGGTTGTCACACTCGGCAGGCCTGGCCTTTATTGTGCTTGCGGGTGTTGTTACATGGTGAGGGTGGTAGATGCTCGTGCTGGAGGGGGTCCTGAGGTTTTGCGTGTTACTGCGTTTTTCTTTGTTCCCTTTTCTCTCTTCCTTTGTTTTTTTTTGCCTATTGTTGTACTGTTCTTCCATCCCCTTTGCCCGTTAGTTACTGTTTATTCTGTGTATAGTGTACATATTGTATAGAAAGGGTTGTGGTACTTATTTGTTGAAGCACACTAAAGGGTTTGGTTCTTTTGTTGATGGGGGATGGCTGAGTGCTACGGATGGGGGTGGGGGGGTTGATGTAGAGACATTGCGGGATGCCACTCTGCAGTGCCGGCCATTTAGAAGTACGGTGTGCGGTGTAACGACATCACGGACACCACATTGGTGTGGGTGTTGTACTGGCCCTAGAGGGGCCCGGTGACTGCTGATTGATAGCGCTAGATAGCACCACGCTTGGCGTGCAGTACCAGCCCTACAGTACAGGGTGTGGGAGTTCCGGCCGTAGGAATGGGGTTACTAAAGGCCATGGCACTCTGGTTGACCCGAGAGGACACGTGACCAGTTAAGTCTTATAAGGGGCCCAAGTGAGGTCGAGGGGTGATCACGTGCTGAACATCCAGATCCTTCCCGAGAATTCTGGAAGGTGGTCGTGGCCAAGGGCGGAGCCAGCCATGCCGCATAGAACATAAGCCGTATCCCCAGAGGGACCAGGGTTGTTGTTTACCCTGAAGAAAACGTCATCAGCATTCTATGTTCTCCACTCAACGAGTGTCCAACATGTGGACCTTGCCCCGAGCTGTGTTCCCGGTTATTTACTGCAAAAAATTGTTAAACTGGAATAACTATACTGAGGGACAATTGAGAGCATCTGTGTCCACCACAGGCCATGAGATGACTGAAGGAAGGGGAGAGGGAGGCCTGGCCTTGATGTCACTTAGGAAATTACTTCAATAAATTAGAACAGACAGACATACACGTTCACCAGACAAACGGTCACAATCAAAGGGAAAGTTTAATTGTCGTAAGAGGAAACTGACCAATCACAGGCTGAGGAGCGAAATCAAAGGCATTCCGGTCGTTTCTGAGAAGACGAGACGGAGGCGAAACATTTTGGATAAAACAGAGAAGCCAAAATACCCAAATCAGTCTTGCAACGGCAAGCTCCGGGGTATGGTCCTCGAAATCAACCTTGCGTGGGAGGGGGGGGGGGGGTGAGGTGGCACGTCCCCCCCCAAAGATCCGATTGAAATCCCTCATTTACATCGGATCATTGGGGTTTATTAAAATACATTTATGAGTTTCACGGAAGTGAGTGAGGAGCTGCAACGAGCAGCGTCGAGCAGCTCACTGCAGGAGCCTCCTGGAGGGAGGGAGGGGGGGGCACCATAGGTGGTCGCACAAAGCCAGCTGCTACTCACAGGACCAGCAGCGCAGCGGCTAACAACTAACCACGATCGTGCTGACTCGGAAGCCCCATGCAAGGATCAAAGATCAACAATGTCTGGTTCCAAGGGGGGGAGGAGTGATGCGCTGCAGTCCAGCGGACGAGCTGCGAGCGCTCTCTGGCGATGGGACCATCACGCACATCGACACAGACGGAGCCGGACCCATCATCCCTGCCAGCACTTGCGCCAGTGTGAGCAGCGTGCAGACTCAGCAACCACCCCAGTTGTGGAGAGAGACTGACGGCGCAGACAAGAGCGCCGTGTGTTCGATGCACATACACACGCCGACCCAGCGCCCCTGCTGGGGACTTGAGGTATTTACGGTACAATGAACGCTGCACCGCCTAAGCCACTGATTAGTCAGAACCACAGTTAGCAGGAATAGTAGGTGGACAACTCAAAACATAATGCCCGCTATAATTATTTGACCTCGTGGTGACAGCCCTCCCACACACACATTTCACGCATATCGGTGCGAATAATATTGTTCCAAGTTTCTAAAAGGGTTTCCATCTCAAGGTGGTGTGTAAACTATTAGCTGATCGTGAAAAATTGTTCTGTCCCTTGAGTTGCATGAATAGGGTCATTTCGAATTATTTTATTAATTCATTTTCTTTATCGCGTAACCTTACCAACGACTTCGTTGATGACACACTAAACATTTATAATTATCTATGTTATGAATCTACACACTCACATGAAAACTTATTTTGAGATATTTATTTTGATCACAGAATATTGCCCCCGAATTCATTGATGTGCCATGAGCCAATTGATAAGCACCTGTAAGGCAAACCTACACATTCGAACATACACTATTGTTTAGGGACATTCTGTATATTGCTTAATCTTCCAAATTAAGTCATTGATGTCCACTTTTGCCATTGGGCACATGTTTCTTGAGCACGGTTCCGTCATTTTTAAGGACTTTTCCTATCGTCGTGTATTGACGTGCTACTCTGAGGAGTTAGCCTATTGTTATATTGCTCAGTTTTAACAACGTAACCATTGAGGATTAATTGTATGGATCGATGAGTAGGACATATACAGGAGTACTGTGGTGGTCATTCTGAACATTGTCTGTTCAGAAATTAGAGTGTTTATAGATATTAAAGTTTCTTAACACAGAAGAGTCTGAGTGTTTCCTTCCTAAGTTCATGCGTAATTATCTTAATTATAAGAAATTAATCCTGTGGCGAGCTCTGAATTTTGAGACGGGACATAATAACACTAAAACATGAACAGTAAAAGTTAAAGCGAGAATCATTGTATTATCACGATTGGTAATACATCCGAGACAACGCAGTCGAGCCTAATTTATATAATTTGAACATATTTGCATACTTCAATAACTATTTTATTTTGATAAAATGACAATTTTATAATGTATTTTTTTTTTCAAAACAATATATAGAACAAGGCTATAGGGGACCTTTGTCTTCATCTCAGTGTCTTTGTGTGTGTCTCCTTGACTGTCTCCATGTCTATATCCGTATCTCTCTGTGTCTCGTAATGAGAGCAAATGCCCAGTCGGATGAACCTGAAGAGTTTCACTCAGTGGTGGGTCCTCAACCTTCACTCGGCCCCACGAAAACAAAGCACCTGTATGGGTATTTTATGAAGAAGGTTCTCGATTTTTTTTGTGTGTAAGTGTGCGTGATTTTTAAATGGGTAATTTTAAAACTAAATTATTCCCAAAATTTCCCCCATCATAAATTAATCAAAGTGTTTTATGAACCAAGAAAATTTTTCTTTTTTCTTTTTGGTCATAGGGGTACTGTTGGTGGCATTGATAGCGGTGATGGTGACAATGGCGGTGGCGGTGATTTTCTTGGCATTGGTGTCGGTGTTGGCGGGGGTGGCGTTGGTAACGGCGGTGGCGGCGGCAGTGGCGAGACGAAGCATCTCAATCTCCTGAAGGAGCATCTCCTTCTTTCGAAGCAGCGTCACGTTCTCCAAATGCAGCCTCTCATTTTCTTGACGCAGCATCTCATATTGCCGCATCACTCGCTCTTGTAGCATCGTCTCTGCGTGCATCGCCACAAACTCCTGACGAGTCACCTCCATCCTTGCACGCAGCGTCGTGTTTTCTTCGTGCAGCTTCGCTCTTCTCCGCCCCAGATTCTCGTTCTGCTGTCGAAGCGTCGCGTTGTGCACTTCAAACGTTGACAAGGCTGTAAAGTGTGAAACAGGGATCATCATTAGGAAAGAGACTGAAATATGAAATGTACTTTCTCTGCAATGTAGTGATAACTTTACTTGCAACTGTATTGTATTTGACATATCTCCACGTCTGTTTACAGACCAGTGGAAAAGTTACCCTCGATAAAATTTGAAATTTGAAGCATGTAATGGGTAACTGTCTGTAAAAGATGTGATAGTAGTTACATTTGAGATACCAAACGCCATGTCTCGGACCGCATTCGTGAACACAAAGCAGACCTTAAACACGGTAGGACCAACACCTCGGCCCTGGCAGATCATTGTTATAATTCAGTAGGCTCACATGACATTGACTTTTCCAAGACAGAAGTTCTTTGTAAGCCATCTGGCTACCATGAGAGATTCGTTCATGAGGCTATCCACATATACAAGCACAGAGACAATTTCAACCGAGAAAATGGATTCTGGCTTAGCAATCATTGGAAATATTTGATTAACAATTTCAGGTCTTAATTGATTGTTCACGCTTACAGTGGCTTTCAGACAGCATACATTAAGTTTTTCGTCTCGCCCCTCCTCTTTTCAGAACATAGATGGACTAGTCCTTCCAAAAACACTGCCAAATCACTGCGCGTGGCGCTGACGATTTTTTAAATAATTAATACACTGTTTTAAAATAAATAAATTAATGCAAACCGACACACCTGATGACGACCGTTTGTGTTATGGTCGAAACGTCGTGAGAATTTTTATTGTTTTATATATTATTATTTTATTGTTTCCCTTCAACGTGACTTTACCGAAAGAGCTAAGAATATTAATTACTGCAGTCACGAATGCTTTAAATCAAAAGTAATTATTTCGTTTAGGGAAAAAAAAACACATACACTAATGTACACTAGATTTGATCAACGATACCTCTGCATTGCAAATTTTATTTGATGATCATTAAAATAATGGGCACACTTATTTTACACTGGATTCAAATGTTTGTTTTTATTCCGTTTAACATATAGACTTTCGTGATCAATGTTTTCTATAATATAAGTTTTTGGGTTAGATCTCTTGAATATAAATGCGTCGTTAAACTCGCCACCACTGTCAATTAAGGCTGCTCCATTACCATTGAAACTACCTTCTCTTGCTGTTCACGTTACCCTTACACATTTACAAATATGCGTGTTGATTATTTGGCTACTATAAATTTTAACGTGATAAGCTTCTACGTTGAGCTATCATTAGTCACCAGGTTGCTTTTGAAAAGCAGCGAATAGCTTAGAAGGTGTTCCATAGCAAATGCAATAGTTTAGTTTACACTTTTAATCATTCAACATCATTGTCAACCTTTATCATCCAACATAACATTTTACAATGTGTCATTAATTGTAAATGTTGTGGGCTATGTAGGAGCCTAAACCTACAACATTAACAATGGTAAATGTATTTTGTATTACTATATGCAACTTATTTTATTTTATCATTATTCATGGAAAGTTGTTTCATATTAAGTAAATCAATCATACTGAAATAATTTTAGCAGTAGGAAAATAATACACTGGAATAAAATGCAAATTTCATAGCACTTCATGTCAATCGCTTAACCCTCACATTAGGATTTCGTTGAGGGTCGCTGTCCAAACACTCACTGCTGATGAGGTCATTTGGGATGATTTCTGAAATGTGCCAAAACTTGGACCATCATGTTGGCCTACACCTCCGATTAGTATGGTTGGCTAAGAAGTTCAACATACATACACAATCTTGATTTGAAGCTTTCGTGATTGCAATAAACCATACTCTTTTGTTCTTTCTGTAAAGTCACGTAGGTAGAAAAATTAAACTAAATAAAAAATAATATATCACGACGTTGCGATCGCAACACAAACGGTCGTCCTCAGGCGGAAAAAAAATCTCCCCCATTAACACAACTGACGTGCTTGCGGATGGAATTGCTTTCCAGCTCAGACCCCGCTTGCTTGCCCATCGCCACATATATAACCACTTGTTGTAACAGCTCTCTCGCTGGTTCAGCAGTTCCACTGCTGGATTATTTTTTCAGCCTGAGGACGACTGCTTGTGTTGCGATCGAAACGTCGTGAAATATTACTTTTATTTTGTTTTATTTTTCTACCTACGTGATTTTACCGAAAGAACCAAAGAGTATACATACACAAGGTCCACTCTTAATTGGCGCCGCAGTTGTGAAATGTTGCTCCCTCGCCTTGTATGCAGAAGGTTGTGGGTTCGATCCCAACCACGACACCTGTATATTTGGAGTTTCCGTGTCTGTCTCCATGGTCGCATGGATTTTTCTCCGGGTCTTTCGGTTTTTCCATCCACATCAACATCACGCGTTTAGAGTATTTGGCTAATATACATTCCCACGTAATAAGCCACTTTGTTGATCTTATCATTGGTGGAAAAATCGCTTCTCCACAAAATCTATATTGCTCAGAGGCCTTTTACATCGGGGGTATTAACTGGGGTGGCCACTGAAATTGAACCGCGAAACCTCTGCAAAATTAGACACCCCCATTCCTCGTCTATGTCACCACTTTTAAGACATATGTGTTTTACTTTGTTGTAATAATAAAAGATAATGAATGCACACAATATTTTACCGATTTAAAATATACATACATTGAGAGGAAGAGTGTCGGCGCTGGCGACCAGCGGACGAGCTTCGAGCGCAATCGTGCACCGTCAGGGACGAGCGTCATGCCGACTCAGCGGTCATCCAGCAGCAGAGAAGCCTGCAGTTGCCGCCAAGAGAGAGAACGCCATGTGTATGACACGCTCACACACACGACTCATTGCCCAGCAGGGAACCAAGGCATTTTTTAAGTACAACGAGTCGCCAAGGCGCCTTGACGTCTGCTTAAGAACAAAATACACCCACACACACATAACGCACATATCGGGACTAGTAAGATTACTCCAAAGTTCCCCTTGTGTTTCGAAAAGGACCATCTTAAGGTGGTGCGTTAACTAATAGCTGATCGTGAAAAACATTCTTCGTTCCATTGAGCTGCATAAATATGGTCGTTTAAAATATTTTAGTCATTCGTTTCGTTAATTGCATAACTGTATCAATGAATTCATTGAGGAAACCAAATTTTATAAACATCTATGTTACGAATACTATTATTTTGAGATTTCTTTATTTTGACGACACATTAATTTTTAAGGACTTTTTTTCCTATCGCAGTGTATGCTCGCTTTACTCTTAGGAATTAGCCGATTGTTCTTTTAACCCGCTTAACAAAGGTAACCATTGAGGGTTAAATGTACGGATCAATGAGGAGAACATCTCCAGGAGTACTGTGTTGACATTCCTAGCATGAGAGTTCGCATATTATAGTGTTATGTTTGTTTTACATATTCAAGTTGCTTAACAAAGAAGAGTCTGAGTGGTGCCTTCCTAAGTTAATGAGTAATAATCTTAATTGTAAGAACTGTTTCCCGTGGTAAGATCTGAATTTTAGACGTGACATAAAATACTAAAACATAATCAGTAAAAGTTAAAGCGAGAAACATTGTATTATCACGATTCATAATACACCCTTAGACAACGAAGCCAAGCCTAAATAGTATAATTACCTACACTTGCATAACTTCATACAATTACACCTTCATTTCATTATTACGTTAGGTAATACCCCAAGACAACGAAGCTAGACATAATTAGCATAAATGAATAATTAGCATAATTAGCATAATTTGTTTGCTTTGCCTGGTTTCGGGAAATTAAACATTGGTCAATTGTCATTTTTTTTATTATTATTATTTTTTAATTATTTTTCAAGACCTAAAATATACAACATGCGTCCGCGATTATTATTTCTGAGTTGATTTTTTACATGCTGCACCCTAAATGTCATATACTACGTCCCGTCAGGGCTCTCTGCCTTTCTGCAAATGGCAGCTCATTGGACATTATTGAGAAAATAACAGCGGAGGTGTGTATTGGAGATGTCAAATTTTACGGGACCAGTTCTTGTATCAACGTCCCTTGCTGTTCCTTGTTTTCTCGGGACTGACTTTTTTGGGAAGATGCCCCTGAACATTTTGATCGATAAGGGTTGCCTTGAGTTACCATCAGGCCGTCGAATGGCCATTTTGGCTTCTCCCACTACTCTACAAGTGCTTGCAAATAAGACCGTAAAGATTCCGCCTGGCGCGCAAATGTCGGTTCCCTTACAATTGCGCAAACTGCTAGATCAGGAGGCGACTGTGGGAGGAATCGTCCTAGGACCCTCAAACAAAGCCATTCGTGGGTTGACGTTGGTGGGGGCCCAGACTCACGTATCTAATGACCAGGAACCGTTCATTCAAGTCCTGAATCAGAAATCAGAATCAGAAATCAGAAAGGGTTTTATTCGCCATGAAAGTTCACACAGACACGTAATTTACTTTGGCAGGATGGTGCATACATTCAACATATAGGAATCTAAAATCTTAAAAAGTTGTAAACAAGTCTTACTATAATAAGGGTTCAAACTCTAACTAACACCAAGGGGCTAAAGTATATAAAATTTAATAAATATCGAATATAAAATAGCTATAAGACACAATCTAAAAATAAAATAAAAAAATACAAATAGGGTAACATAGTTAATATTGGCAAGGTATCATTTTGTAGATAATTAGTTATAGTCATTGTAAGCCCTTGGCCTTGTTTAAGAGGCCAGCAGCGGATGGAAAGAAACTGTTTTTGTGGCGTGAGGTTTTGGTCCTGATGCCAGAGGGGAGTAGCTGAAACAGAGAGTGTCCAGGGTGGGAGGAATCGGCGACAATCTTCCTCGCTCGCCTCATGGTCCTCGTGGTGTGCAGGTCCTCGAGGGTTAGTAGATTGCAGGCAATCACCTTCTCAGCAGTGTGGATGATACGTTGCAGTCTGCTCTTGTCCTTGGCAGTGGCAGCAGCGTACCAGATGGTTATGGAGGAGGTGAGGATGGATTCAATGATTGCTGTATAGAATTGCACCATCATTGTCTTTGGCAGGTTGAATTTCTTCAGCTGCCGCAGGAAGTACATCCTCTGTTGTGCTCTCTTGGTGAGGGAGCTGATGTTCAGTTCCCACTTGAGGTCCCGGGAGAGAATAGTGCCCAGGAAGCGGAAGGACTCTACAATTTTGAATGGGGAGTCGCACAGTGTGATCGGGGTGAGTGGGGCTGTATTCTTCCTGAAGTCCACAACCATCTCAACTGTCTTTAGAGCATTTAGCTCTAAGTTTTTCTGGCTACACCAGGTCACCAAGTTGTCAGCTTCCCACCTATAGTCAGACTCATCCCCACCAGAGATCAGCCCAATGAGGATGGTGTCGTCCGCAAACTTCAAGAGTTTGACGGACAGATGATTGGAGGTGCAGCTGTTGGTATACAGGGAGAAGAGCAGTGGAGAAAGGACGCAGCCCTGAGGAGTTTCGGTGCTGATGGACCTGGGGTCAGAGACTTGTGTTCACAGCTTAACGCACTGCTTCCTGTCAGACAGGAAGTCTGTGATCCACCTGCAGGTGGAGTCGGGCACATTCAGCTGGAAGAGCTTGTCATGAAGCAGGGCAGGGATGATGGTGTTGAAGGCAGAGCTGAAGTCCACAAACAGGATCCTGGCGTATAATGCTGGGGAGTCCAGATGCTGTAGGGTGAATTGGAGGGCCATGTTAACTGCGTCGTCCACAGACCTGTTGGCTCTGTAGACAAACTAAAGGGGGTCCAGGAGATAGTCTGTGATGGCTTTGAGGTGTGCCAGGACCAGACGCTCAAAAGACTTCATTACCACAGATGCAAGGGCTACCGGTCTATAATCATTTAGTCCTGTTGGCCTTAGCTTTTTGGGCACAGCGATGATGGTGGAGGACTTGAGACAGGCAGGTACATGGCATGTCTCCAGGGAGGTGTTAAAGATGTTGGTGAACACCGAAGACAGCTGGTCAGCGCAATGCCTGAGGGTGGCTGGAGAGACAAGTCCGGCCCAGCTGCTTTGCGTGGATTCAGCCTCTTCAAAAGTCTATTAACTTCTCCCTCCTGAAAGGAGAGAGTCGTCTCTGTAGTATGGGTGGGGGATGGGGCCTCTTTGGTGGGAAGTGGTAGTTCAGGACAGTCCAATTGTCTTTCAAATCTGCAGTATAACTCGTTCAGGCCGTTGGGTAGGCGGGAGTCGTTAGTGGTGGTGGGCGGCTCTGGGTTTGTAGTTGCTGATCTGCCTGAGCCCTCTCCATTCAGAAGCAGAGTCGTTAGCAGAGAAATGGTGTTTTAGTCTCTCTGAGTACAGTCGATTAGCCTCTCTCACGGCCTTGCTAAACCTGTTCTTCGACTCCTTTAATCTGTCTCTATCCCTACTCCTAAACGCTTCCTCCTTCTCCAACCTCAACCTTCTGAGCTTTGCTCAGAACCAGGGCTTGTTGTTGTTGAAGTTCACCCTGGTACGTGTTGGGATACAGCAGTCCTCACAGAAGCTGATGTAGGACGTCACAGCCTCTGTGAGTTTATCCAGACTATTGGTAGCAGTCGTGAACATATCCCAGTCAGTACAGTCCAACCATGCCCGCAAGTCTTTCACAGCCTCACTGGTCCACTGTTTAGATGTCCTCACAGCAGGTTTACAGAGTTTTAGTTTCTGCCTGTATGCAGGAATCAAGTAGACCATGGCATGGTCAAAGTATCCCAGTGCTGCTCGGGGGACAGCGTGGTAGGCTCTACTGACTGTAGTGTAGCAGTGATGCAGAGTGTTCCCTTCTCTGGTTGGGCATTTAATGAATTGTATGTATTTGGGGAGTTCGTTGCTGAGATTATCTTTGTTAAAGTCGCCAAGTACAATAACCAGCCGAATCTGGATTTTGTCGCTCCACACTCAGAATCTGGTTGGTGAGCATGCGTTGGGCCTCTTTAACATGAGGACATGGCGACAAATAAACTCCGACCAAAATGAGCGACGCGAACTCGCGAGGCGAGTAGAAAGGTTTACAGGTTATAAAAATTGATTCAAGGAGCGGAGAACAATGTTGCAGAATCACTGTGACATATACACACCAGCCACTGTTAATGTAAAAACAAATACCACCGCCTTTCGTCTTGGTGGAGAGTGCTATTTCACGATCCGATCTTACAAGATGGAATCCTGCTAGTTGTAGCGCAGTGTCCAGAATCAAATCACACAGCCATGTCTCCGTGAAGCGCAAAACAGAAGATGAAATAAAGTCTCTGTTTTTCACCATCAGTAGCAGAAGTTCGTCAATTTTGTTGTACAGTGAACGTACGTTGGAGAGGAAAAAGCTTGGAAGCACTGTTCGGATCCCGCGTCTGCGTAGCCGTACGAGACCCCCCGACTGTTTACCCCTTGGGCGGCGTTTCGTTGCTTGAGCAAAGCCTAGCGCGGCATTGACTAGAATGAACACTAATTCTGCCGCTGGAAGCAGAAAAGTAGGAATTAAATCCACAGGAGTTGTTTCCCTGATATTTAAAAGTTCGTCTCTTGTTAGGGAACTCCGAAAATCTTGGCAAAACACTGAATTGACAGACAAAACAAGACAAAACAGGGCGCACCGACCGGTTGAGGCCACCATCATCGGCGCCATCTTCTCACCAGTACGGGTGTGCTGAACAGCAGGACTTTCTCACCAGCACTGGTGTGATGAACTGTAGGCCCCTTTCACCAGCACAGGTGTGCTGAACAGCAGGCCTCCCTCACCAGCACAGGTGTGCTGAACAGCAGGCCCCTCTCACCGACACGGGTGTGCTGAACAGCAGGCCCCTCTCACCAGCACGGGTGTGATTAACAGCAGGCCCCTTTCACCAGTACTGTTGTGATGAACAGTAGGCCCCTCTCACCAGCACAGGTGTGCTGAACAGCAGGCCTCCCTCACCAGCACAGGTGTGCTGAACAGCAGGCCCCTCTCACCGACACGGGTGTGCTGAACAGCAGGCCCCACCAGCACAGGTGTGCTGAACAGCAAGCCTCTCTCACCAGTGCTGTTGTGATGAACAGCAGGCTCCTATCACCAGCACGGGTGTGCTGAACAGTATGCCCCTCTCACCAGCACGGGTGTGCTGCACAGCAGGCCCCTCTCACCAGCACGGGTGTGATGAACAACAGGCCCCTCTCACCAGTACTGTTGTGATGAACAGCAGGCCCCTCTCACCAGCACGGGTGTGCTGAATAGCAGGCCCCTCTCACCAGCAAGGGTGTGCTGAACAGCAGGCCCCTCTCACCAGCAAGGGTGTGCTGAACAGCAGGCCCCTCTCACCAGCACGGGTGTGCTACACAGCAGGCTTTTCCCTCTCTCACCAGCACAGGTGATCAAGCAAAACTAGACAAAACTGGACAAAACAGGGCGCACCAACCGGCCGAGGATGCCATCATCGGCGCCATCTTGATAACACGCAAAGGTTGGACACATCTGTCATTCAGGAGGGCACCGTGCTAGACCACGTATCACCAGTGCATCGCGAAGGAAACCTCGTTTGTGATTTTTGATTAAAAAGTGGATGGAAACGAATTGACCGAGTCACAGAGGGGGGAGTTGACGGAGCTTTTGCATGAATTCTCCGATGTGTTTAGCAAGGGCAAATTTGACATCGGCCGTACTACACTTTTGAGTCACCACATCGATACGGGTGACGCTGCTCCCATCCGGCAGAACCCCTACCGACTGAGCCAAATGGAAAAATAACACGTACGGCTGGCGGTTGATGAGATGTTGGCCGCCGATATTATTTCGCTGTCCACCAGCCCGTGGGGAGCCCCGATTGTTCCTGTTAAAAATCAGAATGGTAGTTTGCGCTTCTCTGTAAAATTTATATAAGCTTAATAAGTTCTATGCGGCTGATGCGTTCCCTCTTCCTCGGATGGACGATTCCCTGGATGCTTTTGCAGGAGCACGTTATTTTTCGACTCCTGACCTCCTATCCAGATTTTGGCAGTTGCCGCTAGATAAATCCTCTAAGCCCAAGACAGCCATTCATACACCACAAGGCTTGTTTGAATCTAATCGGCTTCCGATGGGTCTTCATTTCGTGTCGGCTACATTCCAGTAATTGATGGAACTCGTTCTATCAGTGGGACTCTTGCCTGATTAATATATATATCGACCATGTTTTCGTTTTTTGCCGTACGTTCCAAGAACATCTGGAACGGTAACGTGCTGTCTTTATTAAAATGCGTGCAGCGAACCTCAAATATAAACCACGGAAGTGGCTCATGCTCCAAATATCTGTTAGGTATCTTGGCCACATGGTCAGTAAATCAGGGATAGTGATGGACCCGGAAAAAACGCGTGTGTGCGTTCTTTTGTCTTATTACCGCCGTTTTGTCCCAAGGTTCGCCACTTTCGCCAAACCTCTCCACTTCTTGACGGCAAAGGATCAGAAGTTCCATCGGAGGTAGGAGGAGGAGGCCACAATTGGTGTGCTCTGGGTTGGCTTGGTGAACGCCCCTCCCATCCGATACCCCGACTTTTTCCTTGCCGTCCTTGATACAGACGCTAGCAACACCGGAATTGGCGCTGTTCTGTCTCAAGTCGTTAATGGCGTCGAGAGTGTTGTCGCATATACAGTGAGGGAAAAAAAGTATTTGATTCCCTGCTGATTTTGTACGTTTGCCCACTGACAAAGAAATGATCAGTTTATAATTTTAATGGTAGGTTTATTGGAACATTGAGAGACAGAATAACATCAAATAAATCCAGAAAAAGGCATGTCAAAAATGTTATAAATTGATTTGCATTTTAATAAGGGAAATAAGTATTTGATCCCCTCTCAATCAGAAAGATTTCTGGCTCCCAGGTGTC
This sequence comes from Petromyzon marinus, assembly GCF_048934315.1. Classification (NCBI taxonomy): domain Eukaryota; kingdom Metazoa; phylum Chordata; class Hyperoartia; order Petromyzontiformes; family Petromyzontidae; genus Petromyzon; species Petromyzon marinus. The sequence continues at coordinate 5,451,012 of NW_027422597.1, forward strand.
TCCTAATCTTAGCTTGTTACCTGTATAAAAGACACCTGTCCAAATAAGCAATAAATCAATCAGATTCTAAACTGTCCACCATGGCCAAGACCAAAGAGCTCTCCAAGGATGTCAGGGACAAGATTGTAGACCTACACAAGGCTGGAATGGGCAACAAGACCATTGCCAAGCAGCTTGGTGAGAAGTTGACAACAGTTGGTGCGATTATTCAAAAATATAAGAAACACAAAAGAACTGTCAATCTCCCTCGGCCTGGGGCTCCATGCAAGATGTCACCTCGGGGAGTTGCAATGATCATGAGAACGGTGAGGAATCAGCCCAGAACTACACGGGAGGATCTTGTCAATGATCTCAAGGCAGCTGGGACCGTAGTCAACAAGAAAACAATTGGTAACACACTACGCCGTGAAGGACTGAAATCCTGCAGCGCCCGTGAGGTCCACCTGCTCAAGAAAGCACATATACATGCCCGTCCGAAGTTTACCAATGAACTTCTGAATGATTCAGAGGACAACTGGATGAAAGTGTTGTGGTCCGATGAGACCAAAATGGAGCTCTTTGGCATCAACTCAACTCGCCATGTTTGGAGGAGGAATGCTGCCTATGACCCCAAGAACACCATCCCCACCGTCAAACATGGAGGTGGAAACCTTATGCTTTGGGGGTGTTTTTCTGCTAAGGGGACAGGACAACTTCACCGCATCAAAGGGACGATGGACGGGGCCATGTACCATCAAATCTTGGGTGAGAACCTCCGTCCCTCAGCCATAACATTGAAAATGGGTCGTGGATGGGTATTCCAGCATGACAATGACCCAAGACACACGGCCAAGGCAACACAGGAGTTGCTCAAGAAGAAGCACATTAAGGTCCTGGAGTGGCCTAGCCAGTCTCCAGACCAAATCTGTGAAGGGAACTGAAGGTTCGAGTTGCCAAACGTCAACCTCGAAACCTTAATGACTTGGAGATGATCTGCAAAGAGGAGTGGGACAAAATCCCTCCTGAGATGTATGCAAACCTGGTGGCCAACTACAAGAAACGTCTGACCTCTGTGATCGCCAACAAGGGTTTTGCCACCAAGTACTAAGTCATGTTTTACAGAAGGGTCAAATACTTATTTCCCTCATTAAAATGCAAATCAATTCATAACATCTTTGACATGCGTTTTTTCTGGATTTTGTTGTTATTATTCTGTCTCTCACTGTTCAAACAAACCTACCATTAAAATTATAGACTGATCATTTCTTTGTCAGTGGTCAAACGTACAAAATCAGCAGGGGGTCAAATACTTTTTTTCCCTCACTGTATGTCAGCAGAGTGCTGTCTCCGGCCAAACAACGGTACTCTGTCACACAGGCCGGGAACTTTTGTCTATTGTTTTTATTTGTGCAACAGTATTGTCCCTATCTTTATGTCAGACGCTTTGAGGTGCACTCTGACCATGCAGCGCTACAGTATGCACTGCGTATTGAGCAGCCGTCTGGCCAACTTTCACGTTGGTTGGCAGTCCTCTAGGACTATTCTTTACTCCTTCTTCTTTGGTTCTTTCGGTAAAGTCACGTAGAATGAGAATAAAATAATAAATTGATAAAATAAAATAACTCAATAATATTCTCTCTTCATCATGAAGGTCGCTTGTGTTGTGGCCGAAACGTCGTGAGAATATTATTGTGTTATTTTATTTTAACAATTTATTATTTTATTCTCATTCTATGTGACTTTAGCGAAAGAACCAAAGAAGATGAATCCTTGCAGTCACGAAAGCTTTAAATCGAAATATTCCTTTAATGTTTTTGATCGCAAAGGCACCCGACACACGAACGACAGGTGCACGTTTTTCTTGGGCTCGGGGCACTGTAAGACGCCTTCCAAGGACTCGCCCCCTCCCCTTGGGGCGTCGGCCGAGGTTTAAACCTCTGAGAAAGTCGAGAGTCATGTGGCCCGTGATGCTGTCATTGGCTTGGTCCATGCTGAGTGGGGGCGCCTCCAGCTTGAGGGCGCTTCTCTGTTCCAGTTACGACGCCGTGTCAAGGAGGCGGATGGGGGTGGGGATCGACGGGATGTAGCCTCTGTCAACCTCAGAGGCAGATTGCTCATGCATTGGGATGAAGGGTTACGCCGTTACAACATTGTCGTGCCTACTGCCGTACGGGGTGAAGTAATCTGGGCGGTGCACGAGCCACTGTTGCACCTTGGTGTGCATAAGATACTCGCCACACTTAAGCTCGACTTCTTCTAGCATCGCATGGCTGAAGATGTCGCTAATTTATGGAAGGGGTGTGTGCAGTGCACTCAGCGGAAACCCCCGGCTAAACCCTGTTGTCCGTGGTTGAAATCCATTCAGGTCTCCCGCATGAATGAGCTGGTCACTCTTGATATCCTTGGTCCATTTCCCTCGTTGCAATAAGTATTTACTAGTGGGCGTCGAATATTTTTCACACTGGCCAATGGCCTGGCCGCTTCCCAACCAGTCAGTAGCAGCCATCACCGAGGCATTCCTCGATGTCTATGTGATGAACAAGGGGGCCCCTGAGCATCTTCTGACTGATCAGGGTAAGACTTTTTCTTCGAAATTGCTGCGGAAGGTGTGTGACTTATTGGGAACAAAGAAAGTACGTACATCACCATACCTTCCACAAACGTATGGAATGGTAGAGCGCTTGCACAGGACTCTAACTTCGATGGGACATTTTCAAATTCCCCCAGGGACCCCCAGGCAGAGTAAGCCCACCTCCCCTCGCAGCCTGGCCACAAGGACTCGATCAAAGACTCTCGGTTTTCGTGATTATCATACAAACACGCTCCCACACCATCAGTTGGTTGTCACACTCGGCAGGCCTGGCCTTTATTGTGCTTGCGGGTGTTGTTACATGGTGAGGGTGGTAGATGCTGGTGCTGGAGGGGGTCCCGAGGTTTTGCATGTTACTGCATTTCGTTTTTTTTCTCTATGTTCTTTTCTCTCTCTTCCTTTGTTTTTGCCTATTGTTGTTCTGTTCTTCCATCCTCTTTGATCGTTAGTTACTGTTTCTTCTGTATGTAGTGTACATATTGTATAGAAAGGGTTGTGGTATTTATTTGCTGAGGCACACTAAGGGGTTTGGTTCATTTGTTGAGGAGGGATGCCTGAGTGCTACGTGGGGGGGGGGGGGGGGGTTGATGTAGTGACATCGCGGACACCACATTGGTGTGGGTGTTGTACTGGCCCTAGAGGGGCCCGTTGAGTGCTGATTGATAGCGCTAGATAGCACCACGCTTGGCGTGTAGTGTCAGCCCTACAGTACAGGGTGTGGGAGTGCCGGCCATAGGAATGAGGTTACTAAAGGCCATGGCACTCTGGTTGACCCGAGAGTACACGTGACCAATAAAGTCTACAAAGGGGCCCAAGTGAGGGCGAGGGGTGGTCACGTGCTGAACATTCAGATTCTTCCCGAGGATTCTGGAAGGTGGTCGTGGCCAAGAGTGGAGCCAGCCACGCTGCATAGAATATAGGCCGTGTCCCCAGAGGGACCGGCGTTGTTGTTTATCCTGAAGAAAACTTCATCAACATTCTACGTTCTCCGCTCAACGAGTCTGCAACACGTAAACTTTGCCCCGAGCTGTGGTCCCGGTTAATTACTGCAAAAAATTGTAAAACTGGAATAACTACACGGAGGGACAATTGAGAGCATCTGTGTCCACCACAGGCCATCAAATGACTGAAGGAAGGAGAGAGGGGGGGGTAGGCCTTGATGTCACTTAGGAAATTACTTTAATAAATTAAAACAGACAGACACACACGTTCACCAGACAAACGGTCACAATCAAAAGGACAGTTACGTCGTAAGAGGAAACTGACCAATCACAGGCCGAGGAGCGAAATAAAAGGCAATCCGGTCCTTTGTGAGAAGACGAGATGGAGGCGAAACATTTTGGATAGAATAGAGAAGCCAAACTACCCAAATCAGTCTTGCAACGCCAAGCTCTGGATATGGTCCTCGAAATCAACCTTGGGTGTCACTGGCAGAGCCAGTGGGAGGGGGGGATGGTGGGGTGGCACGTGCCCCCTCAATGATCCGATTGAAATCCCTAATTTCTATCGGATCATTGGGGTTCATTGGTAAGGCATCGGTATTTTGCGACCCCCACTGCCACTGTGTAGCATATTATTGAGTGCCAGGGACTCTATGAGATGATAGGAGAATAGTCCGAGTCCATAATTGGGAATAAGCAACGGCAAAGCAGTTATAAGTGACATACAGAATTGTGCGCAGTTACGTACACAGTCCACGACTTCCCTGAAGGCATTCACCTTCAGCGAGCGCGATGCCGATCACACAACGCGGTTCGAATTCGACCTTCGATCGATGGCTGCGCCATCGCCGCACACGCGTCGAATAAAAGGCAAGGGATAACTCCTTACTTACTAACAACTCCTATAATTTTTCATTGTTGGGGGGGTTGCCCCCCCCTACCTGAAAATCCTGGCTATGCCATTGTTAGGTGTCGAGTCTGGCAGAGGAGGGGCAATGTGTTGCTAAGTGTTGAGTTCGGCGCTGATGGAGTATTGCCGAAAGTTTTATTCTGCATTCATCCTGATGTTCTGAGTCCCTTGCAAAGTGAAGGACTGCGAGAAGTTGAATTTTCCTAAGCTATAAGAGTTTTGAGAAGCTAAGAGGTGTGCGAATACATTTTATGAGTTTTGGAGAAATGAGTGAGGAGCTACGATGAGCAGCGACGAGCAGCTCAAAGGAGGACCCCTCCTTTGAGTACGTTCCAAGAACATCTGGAACGGTTACGTGCTGTCTTTATTAAAATGCGTGCAGCGAACCTCAAATATAAACCACGGAAGTGGCTCATGCTCCAAAAATCTGTTAGGTATCTTGGCCACATGGTCAGTAAATCAGGGATAGTGATGGACCCGGAAAAAAACGCGTGTGTGCGTTCTTTTGTCTTATTACCGCCGTTTTGTCCCAAGGTTCGCCACTTTCGCCAAACCTCTCCACTTCTTGACGGCAAAGGATCAGAAGTTCCATCGGAGGTAGGAGGCCACAATTGGTGTGCTCTGGGTTGGCTTTGTGAACGCCCCTCCCATCCGATACCCCGACTTTTTCCTTGCCGTCCTTGATACAGACGCTAGCAACACCGGAATTGGCGCTGTTCTGTCTCAAGTCGTTAATGGCGTCGAGAGTGTTGTCGCATATACAGTGAGGGAAAAAAAGTATTTGATTCCCTGCTGATTTTGTACGTTTGCCCACTGACAAAGAAATGATCAGTTTATAATTTTAATGGTAGGTTTATTTGAACATTGAGAGACAGAATAACATCAAATAAATCCAGAAAAAGGCATGTCAAAAATGTTATAAATTGATTTGCATTTTAATAAGGGAAATAAGTATTTGATCCCCTCTCAATCAGAAAGATTTCTGGCTCCCAGGTGTCTCCTAATCTTAGCTTGTTACCTGTATAAAGACACCTGTCCAAATAAGCAATAAATCAATCAGATTCTAAACTGTCCACTATGGCCAAGACCAAAGAGCTCTCCAAGGATGTCAGGGACAAGATTGTAGACCTACACAAGGCTGGAATGGGCAACAAGACCATTGCCAAGCAGCTTGGTGAGAAGTTGACAACAGTTGGTGCGATTATTCGCAAATATAAGAAACACAAAAGAACTGTCAATCTCCCTCGGCCTGGGGCTCTATGCAAGATGTCACCTCGTGGAGTTACAATGATCATGAGAACGGTGAGGAATCAGCCCAGAACTACACGGGAGGATCTTGTCAATGATCTCAAGGCAGCTGGGACCGTAGTCAACAAGAAAACAATTGGTAACACACTACGCCGTGAAGGACTGAAATCCTGCGGCGCCCGTAAGGTCCCCGTGCTCAAGAAAGCACATTTACATGCCCGTCCGAAGTTTGCCAATGAACTTCTGAATGATTCAGAGGACAACTGGATGAAAGTGTTGTGGTCCGATGAGACCAAAATGGAGCTCTTTGGCATCAACTCAACTCGCCATGTTTGGAGGAGGAATGCTGCCTATGACCCCAAGAACACCATTCCCACCGTCAAACATGGAGGTGGAAACCTTATGCTTTGGGGGTGTTTTTCTGCTAAGGGGACAGGACAACTTCACCGCATCAAAGGGACGATGGACGGGGCCATGTACCATCAAATCTTGGGTGAGAACCTCCGTCCCTCAGCCATAACATTGAAAATGGGTCGTGGATGGGTATTCCAGCATGACAATGACCCAAGACACACGGCCAAGGCAACACAGGAGTTGCTCAAGAAGAAGCATATTAAGGTCCTGGAGTGGCCTAGCCAGTCTCCAGACCAAATCTGTGAAGGGAACTGAAGGTTCGAGTTGCCAAACGTCAACCTCGAAACCTTAATGACTTGGAGATGATCTGCAAAGAGGAGTGGGACAAAATCCCTCCTGAGATGTATGCAAACCTGGTGGCCAACTACAAGAAACGTCTGACCTCTGTGATCGCCAACAAGGGTTTTGCCACCAAGTACTAAGTCATGTTTTGCAGAAGGGTCAAATACTTATTTCCCTCATTAAAATGCAAATCAATTCATAAGATCTTTCACATGCGTTTTTTCTGGATTTTGTTGTTGTTATTCTGTCTCTCACTGTTCAAACAAACCTACCATTAAAATTATAGACTGATCATTTCTTTGTCAGTGGTCAAACGTACAAAATCAGCATCGGGTCAAATACTTTTTTCCCTCACTGTATGTCAGCAGAGTGCTGTCTCCGGCCAAACAACGGTACTCTTAAATTTTGATTTAAAGCTTTCGTGACTGCAGTAATTCATATTCTTAGTTTTTTCGGTAAAGTCACGTTGAAGAGAAACAACAAAATAACAAAATATATATTCATATTCTTAGTTTTTTCGGTAAAGTCACGTTGAAGAGAAACAACAAAATATATATATATTTTGTTATTTTGTTGTTTCTCTTCAACGTGACTTTACCGAAAAAACTAAGAATATGAACGGTACTCTTCTTTGGTTCTTTCGGTAAAGTCACGTAGAATGATAATAAAATAATAAATTGATAAAATAAAATAACACAATAATATTCTCACGACGTTTCGGCCACAACACAAGCGGCCTTCATCAGGTGAAGGGGGGCGAGACTGTCTGGTAGGACAGCGCTGGAGTGAAAGAGCCACGTTCAGATCACGGCCTTTAAGCTGTGTGAGAGGAACAAAGCGCCTTGACAAAGGAATTAGCATATAATTTAGCATTGAAATGGCTGAATGATTAGCTTGTGACTGGTCACAGAAATAGCTATGTTAAAAGTTAAAGCATACACACCCGCAGAGGCACCCATTGTTAAAGGGATTAGCATAGAATTTAGCATTGAAATAGCTAAGTTAAGGCCTACACATCTTGACAATGGAATTAGCATAGAATTTAGCATTGAGAAAGCTGAGTGATTAGCTTGTACCTGCTGCAGAAATAGAGCTTGTACCTGCTGCAGAAATAGCTACGTTAAAGTCAGAGCATACACATTCACCGAGGCCCTTAGTACAAATCAAACAGGAGAATTTAGCATTGAAATAACTAGGCGAATCCAGCATTGAAACAACTGAGTGATTAGCTAGTGACTGGTCACAGAAATGACTACACATCTGAGCTATTCACAGTACTATATAGTGAACCAATAAAAACTAAAATATAAATTACCTTCATGTTATCAATAAACTCTATATTCTCCAATCAGCTAAGCTACCAACAATAAGTCGTTATATATGACAATGCTATATGGCGAAAAAATGGGTGGATTCTTACCCTCAAATTTCAGCACCACGGGCCCCGTTCAGACGGACGAGTTCGTCCATGGTCGGAACAGAGGAGGGGGAGAGAGACAGCTGCGAGGCCCTAGTATGCTCCATATTGTAAAACTATACCATTAACCGTGGTGTGAGAGGTATTAAGAGGCAATGCTAGCGAAAGAGCTGCGGTCTGAAGGTCATCGTAAAAATACAATTAATTAAGAACAGAAATAATTTAAGACATCTTTCCAGTGGTTACTAAGCCTGAAACCATCTTCTCGGTTGAAATTGTCTCTGTGCTTGTATATGTGAATGGCCTCATGAACGAATCTCTCATGGTAGCCGGTTGGTTTGCAAAGAACCTCCGTCTTGGAGAAGTCAATGTCATGTGAGCCCACTGAATTATAACAGTGATCTGCCACGGCAGACGAGTTCGTCCTACCGTGTTTCAAGTCTGCTTTGTGTTCGCGGATGCGGTCCGAGATATGTCGGAACTCTGTCACACAGGCCGGGAACTTTTGTCTATTGTTTTTATTTGTGCAACAGTATTGTCCCTATCTTTATGTCAGACGCTTTGAGGTGCACTCTGACCATGCAGCGCTACAGTATGCACTGCGTATTGAGCAGCCGTCTGGCCAACTTTCACGTTGGTTGGCAGTCCTCCAGGACTATTCTTTACTCCTTCTTCTTTGGTTCTTTCGGTAAAGTCACGTAGAATGAGAATAAAATAATAAATTGATAAAATAAAATAACTCAATAATATTCTCTCTTCATCATGAAGGTCGCTTGTGTTGTGGCCGAAACGTCGTAAGAATATTATTGTGTTATTTTATTTTAACAATTTATTATTTTATTCTCATTCTATGTGACTTTAGCGAAAGAACCAAAGAAGATGAATCCTTGCAGTCACGAAAGCTTTAAATCGAAATATTCCTTTAATGTTTTTGATCGCAAAGGCACCCGACACACGAACGACAGGTGCACGTTTTTCTTGGGCTCGGGGCACTGTAAGACGCCTACCAAGGACTCGCCCCCTCCCCTTGGGGCGTCGGCCGAGGTTTAAACCTCTGAGAAAGTCGAGAGTCATGTGGCCCGTGATGCTGTCATTGGCTTGGTCCATGCTGAGTGGGGGCGCCTCCAGCTTGAGGGCGCTTCTCTGTTCCAGTTACGACGCCGTGTCAAGGAGGCGGATGGGGGTGGGGATCGACGGGATGTAGCCTCTGTCAACCTCAGAGGCAGATTGCTCATGCATTGGGATGAAGGGTTACGCCGTTACAACATTGTCGTGCCTACTGCCGTACGGGGTGAAGTAATCTGGGCGGTGCACGAGCCACTGTTGCACCTTGGTGTGCATAAGATACTCGCCACACTTAAGCTCGACTTCTTCTAGCATCGCATGGCTGAAGATGTCGCTAATTTATTGAAGGGGTGTGTGCAGTGCACTCAGCGGAAACCCCCGGCTAAACCCTGTTGTCCGCGGTTGAAATCCATTCAGGTCTCCCGCATGAATGAGCTGGTCACTCTTGATATCCTTGGTCCATTTCCCTCGTTGCAATAAGTATTTACTAGTGGGCGTCGAATATTTTTCACACTGGCCAATGGCCTGGCCGCTTCCCAACCAGTCAGTGGCAGCCATCACCGAGGCATTCCTCGATGTCTATGTGATGAACAAGGGGGCCCCTGAGCATCTTCTGACTGATCAGGGTAAGACTTTTTCTTCGAAATTGCTGCGGAAGGTGTGTGACTTATTGGGAACAAAGAAAGTACGTACATCACCATACCTTCCACAAACGTATGGAATGGTAGAGCGCTTGCACAGGACTCTAACTTCGATGGGACATTTTCAAATTCCCTCAGGGACCCCCAGGCAGAGTAAGCCCACCTCCCCTCGCAGCCTGGCCACAAGGACTCGATCAAAGACTCTCGGTTTTCGTGATTATCATACAAACACGCTCCCACACCATCAGTTGGTTGTCACACTCGGCAGGCCTGGCCTTTATTGTGCTTGCGGGTGTTGTTACATGGTGAGGGTGGTAGATGCTGGTGCTGGAGGGGGTCCCGAGGTTTTGCATGTTACTGCATTTCGTTTTTTTTCTCTATGTTCTTTTCTCTCTCTTCCTTTGTTTTTGCCTATTGTTGTTCTGTTCTTCCATCCTCTTTGATCGTTAGTTACTGTTTCTTCTGTATGTAGTGTACATATTGTATAGAAAGGGTTGTGGTATTTATTTGCTGAGGCACACTAAGGGGTTTGGTTCATTTGTTGAGGAGGGATGCCTGAGTGCTACGTGGGGGGGGGGGGGGGGGGGGGTTGATGTAGTGACATCGCGGACACCACATTGGTGTGGGTGTTGTACTGGCCCTAGAGGGGCCCGTTGAGTGCTGATTGATAGCGCTAGATAGCACCACGCTTGGCGTGTAGTGTCAGCCCTACAGTACAGGGTGTGGGAGTGCCGGCCATAGGAATGAGGTTACTAAAGGCCATGGCACTCTGGTTGACCCGAGAGTACACGTGACCAATAAAGTCTACAAAGGGGCCCAAGTGAGGGCGAGGGGTGGTCACGTGCTGAACATTCAGATTCTTCCCGAGGATTCTGGAAGGTGGTCGTGGCCAAGAGTGGAGCCAGCCACGCTGCATAGAATATAGGCCGTGTCCCCAGAGGGACCGGCGTTGTTGTTTATCCTGAAGAAAACTTCATCAACATTCTACGTTCTCCGCTCAACGAGTCTCCAACACGTGAACTTTGCCCCGAGCTGTGGTCCCGGTTAATTACTGCAAAAAATTGTAAAACTGGAATAACTACACGGAGGGACAATTGAGAGCATCTGTGTCCACCACAGGCCATCAAATGACTGAAGGAAGGAGAGAGGGGGGGTAGGCCTTGATGTCACTTAGGAAATTACTTTAATAAATTAAAACAGACAGACACACACGTTCACCAGACAAACGGTCACAATCAAAAGGACAGTTACGTCGTAAGAGGAAACTGACCAATCACAGGCCGAGGAGCGAAATAAAAGGCAATCCGGTTCTTTGTGAGAAGACGAGATGGAGGCGAAACATTTTGGATAGAATAGAGAAGCCAAACTACCCAAATCAGTCTTGCAACGCCAAGCTCTGGATATGGTCCTCGAAATCAACCTTGGGTGTCACTGGCAGAGCCAGTGGGAGGGGGGGATGGTGGGGTGGCACGTGCCCCCTCAATGATCCGATTGAAATCCCTAATTTCTATCGGATCATTGGGGTTTATTGGTAAGGCATCGGTATTTTGCGACCCCCACTGCCACTGTGTAGCATATTATTGAGTGCCAGGGACTCTATGAGATGATAGGAGAATAGTCCGAGTCCATAATTGGCAATAAGCAACGGCAAAGCAGTTATAAGTGACATACAGAATTGTGCGCAGTTACGTACACAGTCCACGACTTCCCTGAAGGCATTCACCTTCAGCGAGCGCGATGCCGATCACACAACGCGGTTCGAATTCGACCTTCGATCGATGGCTGCGCCATCGCCGCACACGCGTCGAATAAAAGGCAAGGGACAAGTCCTTACTTACTAACAACTCCTATCATTTTTCATTGTTGGGGGGGTTGCCCCCCCCTACCTGAAAATCCTGGCTATGCCATTGTTAGGTGTCGAGTCTGGCAGAGGAGGGGCAATGTGTTGCTAAGTGTTGAGTTCGGCGCTGATGGAGTATTGCCGAAAGTTTTATTCTGCATTCATCCTGATGTTCTGAGTCCCTTGCAAAGTGAAGGACTGCGAGAAGTTGAATTTTCCTAAGCTATAAGAGTTTTGAGAAGCTAAGAGGTGTGCGAATACATTTTATGTGTTTTGGAGAAATGAGTGAGGAGCTACGATGAGCAACGACGAGCAGCTCAAAGGAGGACCCCTCCTGGAGGAAGGAGGGGGCTCACCAAGGGTGGTCGTGCAAAGCCAGCAGCTACGCACAGGACCAGCAGTGCAGCGGCTAACAACTAACGATGAGCGTGCTCACTCGGAAGCCCCGAGCACATTCCAGCAAAGGTCAAGCTCAAGTATCAACAGTGTCTGGTGCCAAGGGTGGGGGGGGGGGAGTGATGCGCTCCAGCCCAGCGGACGATCTCTGAGCGCTATCTTGTGATGGGACCATCGCGCACATCGATGCAGACAGAGTCGGATCCATCATCCCTGCCAGCACAGGCACGGGCGCCAGTGTGAGCAGCGTGCAGACTCAGAAAACCACCCTAGTGGTGGAGAGAGACTGACGCCGCAGCCAATAGCGCCGTGTGTTCGATGCACATACACACGCCGACCAGGCGCCCCTGCTGAGGACTTGAGGTATTTTCGGTACAAGGAACGCTGAACCGCGGAAGCCACTGATTCGTAAGAACCACAGTTAGCAGTAATAGTAGGTGGACAACTCAAACCATACCGTCTGCTATAATTATTGGAACTCGTGGTGACTGCCCTCCCACACACACACTTCACGCATATCAGTGCGAATATGATTGTTCCAAGTTTCTAAAAGGGTTTCCATCTCAAGGTGGTGTGTTAAATATTAGCTGATCATGAAAACATTGTTCTGTCCCTTGAGTTGCATGAATAGGGTCATTTCGAAGTATTTTAGTTATTCGTTTTCTTTATTGCGTAACCTTACCAATGGCTTCGTTGATGACACACTAAAAATTTATAATAATCTATGTTATGAATCTACACACTCACATGAATACTATTGTTTTGAGATATTTATTTTGATCACAGAATATTGCCCGCGAATTCATTGATGTTCCATTAGCCAATTGATAAGCATCTCTTAGCCAAAAATACACAGCCGAACATACACTATTGTTTAGGGACATTCTGTTAATTGCTTAATCTTCCAAATTAATTCATTGATGTCCACTTTTGCCATTGGGCACATGTTTCTTGAGCACGGTTCCGTCATTTTTATGGACTTTTCCTATCGTCGTGTATTGACGTGCTACTGTGAGGAGTTAACCTATTGTTCTATTGCTCAGTTTTAACAACGCAACCATTGAGGGTTAATTGTATGGATCGATGAGTAGGACATATACAGGAGTACTGTGGTGGCAATTTCGATCATTAAGTGTGTTCGGAAATTAGAGTGTTTTTAGATATTAAAGTTTCTTAACACAGAAGAGTCTGAGTGGTTCCTTCCTAAGTTAATGCGTAATTATCTTAATTATAAGAACTGTATCCTGTGGCGACCTCTGAATTCTGAGACCGGACATAATAACACTAAAACATAATCAGTAAAAGTTAAAGCGAGAATATTTGTTTTATCAAGATTGGTAATACACCCGAGACAACGAAGCTGATCCTAATTTATATAATTTTAAATACATTTGCATACTTCAATAACTATTTTTTTTTGATAAAATGACAATTTTACAATGTATTTTTTATTATTATTATTTTTTTAAAACAATATATACAACAAGGCTATAGGGGGACCTTTGTCTTCATCTCCGTGTCCGTGTGTGTGTCCCCTTGACTGTCTCCATGTCTATATCCGTATCTCTCTGTGTCTCGTAATGAGAGCAAATGCCCAGTCGGATGAACCTGAACAGTTTCACTCAGTGGTGGGGCCTCAACCATCACACGGCCCCACGAAAACAAAGCACCTGTATGGGTATTTTATGCTGAAGGTTGTCGATGTTTTTGTGTGTAAGTGTGTGTGACTTTTTAAATGGGTAATTTTTAAACTAAATTATTCCCAAAATTGCCCCCATCATAAATTAATGAAAATGTTTTTTGAACCAAGAAAATTTGGTATTTTTCTTCTTGGCCATGGGGGTACTGTTGGTGGCATTGATAGCGGTGCTGGTGGCAGTGGCGGTGGTGCTGATTTCCTTGGCATTGGTGTCGGTGTTGGCGGTGGTGGCGTTGGTAATGGCGGTGGCGGCGGCAGTGGCGAGACGAAGCGTCTCAATCTCCTGAAGGAGCGTCTCCTTCTTTCGACGCAGCGTCACGTTCTCCAAATGCAGCCTCTCATTTCCTTTACGCAGCATCTCATGTTGCCACATCACTCGCTCTTGTAGCATCGTCTCCGCGTGCATCGCCACAAACTCCTGACGAGTCATCTCAATCCCTTCACGTAGCATCGTGTTTTCCTCGTGCATCTTCGCTCTTTTCCGCCCCAGATTCTCGTTCTGCTGTCGAAGCGTCGCGTTGTGCACTTCAAACGTTGACAAGGCTGTAAAGTGTGAAACAGGAATCATCATCTTACCATGTTTCCAATGACGCCGCTTCATGACCTGAATGAAAACCGTCATGACCATCAACCCAATCATGAGCAATACCAAAGTCCATGCCAGTGAATCCGTGCCAGGGTTCGGGCATGGTGGCTTGGGGATGAGATGTGAAGCTTTGCTTCTGTTGCCCACGAAGAGGGAGAAGAGGAACCGGACAAATTTGATGCAGAACTGCAACAGCAGTAGCATCAGCATCTTGCCGCTCGTGTTGTCAAAGTCCGTGTGTGAGTGCCAAGTGCGAGCGTGCGTTCGTATAGCACTCCCAGTGGTGACGTCATCAGTTCCGGCCGTGACGCATTGTTACAGGTTTCCTGTCATGACACGTGGTTAGAAAATCCCCTGTGACATCACAAGCACGACTGCACAGTAATTATTTCGTTTGGGTGAAAAAAACATTTACACTAATGTACGCTAGATTTGATCAACGAAACCTCTGCATTGCAAATTTAATTTGATAATCATTAAATCAATGGGCACACTTATTTTACACTCGATTCAAATGTTTGTTTTTATTCCGTTTAACATGTTGGCTTTCGTGACCAATGTTTTCCATAATAGAGGTTTTTGGGTTAGATCTCTTGAATATAAATGTGTCGTTAAACTCACCACCACTATCGATTAAGGCTGCTCCATTCCCATTGAAACTACTTTCTCTTGCTGTTCACGTTACCCTTACACATTTACAAATTTGCGTTTAGATTATTTGGCTGCTATGAATTTCAACGTGATAACCTTCTACGTTCAGCTATCATTAGTCAACAGTTTGCTTCTGAAAAGTAGCGAATAGCTTGGAAGGTGTTCCATAGCAAATGCAATAGTTTAGTTTAAACGTTTCACCATTCACCATCATTGTCAACCTTTATCATCCAACATTACCAATTTACAATGTGTCATTAATTGTAAATGTTGCGGGCTATGTAGGAGCTTAAATGTACAACATTTACAATTGTAAATGTATTTTTTATTACTATATGTACCTTATTTTATTTTTTCATTATTCATGGAAAGTTGTTTCATATTAAGTAAATAAATCGTACTGAAATAATTTTGGCAGTAGGAAAATAATACACTGGAATGAAATCCCAATTTCATAGCACTTCATGCCAATCGCTTAACCCTCCCATTAGGATTTCGCTGAGGGTCGCTGTTCAAACACTCACTGCTGATGAGGTCATTTGGGGAAATTTCTGAAATGTGCCAACACTTGGACCATCTTGTTGGCCTACACCTCCGATTAGTATGGTTGGCTAAGAAGTTAAACATACATACACAATCTTGATTTGAAGCTTTCGTGACTGCAGGAAACCATACTCTTGGTTCTTTCGGTAAAGTCACGTAGGTAGAAAAATAAAACAAAATAAAAATAATATATCACGACGTTTCGATCGCAACACAAACGGTCGTCCTCAGGCAGAATAAATCTCCCCCATTAACACAACTGACTTGCTTGCGTCCGTGGATGGAATTGCTTTCCATCTCAGACCCAGCTTGCTTGCCCATCGCCACATATATAACCACTTCTTCTTTGGTCTTTCGACAAAGTCACGTAGAATGAGAATAAAGTAATAAATTGATACAATAAAATAACACAATAAAATTCTCACGACGTTTCGGCCACAACACAAGCGTGTTATTTTATTTTATCAATTTATTATTTTATTCTCATTCTACGTGACTTTACAGAAAGAACCAAAGAAGATGAATCCTTGCAGTCACGAAAGCTTTAAATCGAAATATAACCACTTGTTGTAACAGCTCTCTCGCTGGTTCAGCAGTTCCACTCTGGATTATTTTTTTCCGCCTGACGACGATTGCTTGTGTTGCGATCGAAACGTCGTGAGAAATTATTTTTATTTTGTTTTCTTTTTCTACCTACGTGACTTTACCGAAAGAACCAAAGAGTATACATACACAAGGTCCACTCTTAATTGGCACCGCAGTTGTGAAATGTTGCTCCCTCGCCTTGTATGCAGACGGATTTGGGTTCGATCCCGACCATGACACCTGTATAGTTGGAGTTTCCACTCCGTCTCCGTGGTCACGTGGATTTTTCTCCAGGTCTTCCGTTTTTTCCCTCCACATCAACATCACGCGTTTAGAGTATTTGGCTTATGTACATTTCCACGTAATAAGCCACTTCTTTGAGCTTTTCATTGGTGGAAAAGTCGCTTCTCCACAAAATCTATATTGCTCAGATGACTTTTACATCCGCCGTATTTACTGGATTGGTCACTGAAATTGAGCCACAAACCTCTGCAAACTAGACATCTCCACTCCTCGTCTTTGTCACCACTTTTAAGACATTTGTGTTTTACGTTGTTGTAATAATAAAACAATAATGAATGCACATGAATACTATTGTTTTGAGATATTTATTTTGATCACAGAATATTGCCCGCGAATTCATTGATGTGCCATTAGCCAATTGATAAGCATCTCTTAGCCAAAAATACACAGCTGAACATACACTATTGTTTAGGGACATTCTGTTAATTGCTTAATCTTCCAAATTAATTCATTGATGTCCACTTTTGCCATTGGGCACATGTTTCTTGAGCACGGTTCCGTCATTTTTATGGACTTTTCCTATCGTCGTGTATTGACGTGCTACTGTGAGGAGTTAACCTATTGTTCTATTGCTCAGTTTTAACAACGCAACCATTGAGGGTTAATTGTATGGATCGATGAGTAGGACATATACAGGAGTACTGTGGTGGCAATTTCGATCATTAAGTGTGTTCGGAAATTAGAGTGTTTTTAGATATTAAAGTTTTTTAACACAGAAGAGTCTGAGTGGTTCCTTCCTAAGTTAATGCGTAATTATCTTAATTACAAGAACTGTATCCTGTGGCGACCTCTGAATTCTGAGACCGGACATAATAACACTAAAACATAATCAGTAAAAGTTAAAGCGAGAATATTTGTTTTATCAAGATTGGTAATACACCCGAGACAACGAAGCTGATCCTAATTTATATAATTTGAATACATTTGCATACTTCAATAACTATTTTATTTTGATAAAATGACAATTTTACAATGTATTTTATTATTATTATTTTTTTAAACAATATATACAACAAGGCTATAGGGAGACCTTTGTCTTCATCTCCGTGTCCGTGTGTGTGTCTCCTTGACTGTCTCCATGTCTATATCCGTATCTCTCTGTGTCTCGTAATGAGAGCAAATGCCCAGCCGGATGAACCTGAACAGTTTCACTCAGTGGTGGGGCCTCAACCATCACACGGCCCCACGAAAACAAAGCACCTGTATGGGTATTTTATGCTGAAGGTTGTCGATGTTTTTGTGTGTAAGTGTGTGTGACTTTTTAAATGGGTAATTTTTAAACTAAATTATTCCCAAAATTGCCCCCATCATAAATTAATGAAAATGTTTTTTGAACCAAGAAAATTTGGTATTTTTCTTCTTGGCCATGGGGGTACTGTTGGTGGCATTGATAGCGGTGCTGGTGGCAGTGGCGGTGGTGCTGATTTCCTTGGCATTGGTGTCGGTGTTGGCGGTGGTGGCGTTGGTAATGGCGGTGGCGGCGGCAGTGGCGAGACGAAGCGTCTCAATCTCCTGAAGGAGCGTCTCCTTCTTTCGACGCAGCGTCACGTTCTCCAAATGCAGCCTCTCATTTCCTTTACGCAGCATCTCATGTTGCCACATCACTCGCTCTTGTAGCATCGTCTCCGCGTGCATCGCCACAAACTCCTGACGAGTCATCTCAATCCCTTCACGTAGCATCGTGTTTTCCTCGTGCATCTTCGCTCTTTTCCGCCCCAGATTCTCGTTCTGCTGTCGAAGCGTCGCGTTGTGCACTTCAAACGTTGACAAGGCTGTAAAGTGTGAAACAGGAATCATCATCTTACCATGTTTCCAATGACGCCGCTTCATGACCTGAATGAAAACCGTCATGACCATCAACCCAATCATGAGCAATACCAAAGTCCATGCCAGTGAATCCGTGCCAGGGTTCGGGCATGGTGGCT
Organism: Petromyzon marinus; assembly: GCF_048934315.1. NCBI lineage: Eukaryota > Metazoa > Chordata > Hyperoartia > Petromyzontiformes > Petromyzontidae > Petromyzon > Petromyzon marinus. Next base: position 5,469,027 of record NW_027422597.1, read on the forward strand.
TGGGGATGAGATGTGAAGCTTTGCTTCTGTTGCCCACGAAGAGGGAGAAGAGGAACCGGACAAATTTGATGCAGAACTGCAACAGCAGTAGCATCAGCATCTTGCCGCTCGTGTTGTCAAAGTCCGTGTGTGAGTGCCAAGTGCGAGCGTGCGTTCGTATAGCACTCCCAGTGGTGACGTCATCAGTTCCGGCCGTGACGCATTGTTACAGGTTTCCTGTCATGACACGTGGTTAGAAAATCCCCTGTGACATCACAAGCACGACTGCACAGTAATTATTTCGTTTGGGTGAAAAAAACATTTACACTAATGTACGCTAGATTTGATCAACGAAACCTCTGCATTGCAAATTTAATTTGATAATCATTAAATCAATGGGCACACTTATTTTACACTCGATTCAAATGTTTGTTTTTATTCCGTTTAACATGTTGGCTTTCGTGACCAATGTTTTCCATAATAGAGGTTTTTGGGTTAGATCTCTTGAATATAAATGTGTCGTTAAACTCACCACCACTATCGATTAAGGCTGCTCCATTCCCATTGAAACTACTTTCTCTTGCTGTTCACGTTACCCTTACACATTTACAAATTTGCGTTTAGATTATTTGGCTGCTATGAATTTCAACGTGATAACCTTCTACGTTCAGCTATCATTAGTCAACAGTTTGCTTCTGAAAAGTAGCGAATAGCTTGGAAGGTGTTCCATAGCAAATGCAATAGTTTAGTTTAAACGTTTCACCATTCACCATCATTGTCAACCTTTATCATCCAACATTACCAATTTACAATGTGTCATTAATTGTAAATGTTGCGGGCTATGTAGGAGCTTAAATGTACAACATTTACAATTGTAAATGTATTTTTTATTACTATATGTACCTTATTTTATTTTTTCATTATTCATGGAAAGTTGTTTCATATTAAGTAAATAAATCGTACTGAAATAATTTTGGCAGTAGGAAAATAATACACTGGAATGAAATCCCAATTTCATAGCACTTCATGCCAATCGCTTAACCCTCCCATTAGGATTTCGCTGAGGGTCGCTGTTCAAACACTCACTGCTGATGAGGTCATTTGGGGAAATTTCTGAAATGTGCCAACACTTGGACCATCTTGTTGGCCTACACCTCCGATTAGTATGGTTGGCTAAGAAGTTAAACATACATACACAATCTTGATTTGAAGCTTTCGTGACTGCAGGAAACCATACTCTTGGTTCTTTCGGTAAAGTCACGTAGGTAGAAAAATAAAACAAAATAAAAATAATATATCACGACGTTTCGATCGCAACACAAACGGTCGTCCTCAGGCAGAATAAATCTCCCCCATTAACACAACTGACTTGCTTGCGTCCGTGGATGGAATTGCTTTCCATCTCAGACCCAGCTTGCTTGCCCATCGCCACATATATAACCACTTCTTCTTTGGTCTTTCGACAAAGTCACGTAGAATGAGAATAAAGTAATAAATTGATACAATAAAATAACACAATAAAATTCTCACGACGTTTCGGCCACAACACAAGCGTGTTATTTTATTTTATCAATTTATTATTTTATTCTCATTCTACGTGACTTTACAGAAAGAACCAAAGAAGATGAATCCTTGCAGTCACGAAAGCTTTAAATCGAAATATAACCACTTGTTGTAACAGCTCTCTCGCTGGTTCAGCAGTTCCACTCTGGATTATTTTTTTCCGCCTGACGACGATTGCTTGTGTTGCGATCGAAACGTCGTGAGAAATTATTTTTATTTTGTTTTCTTTTTCTACCTACGTGACTTTACCGAAAGAACCAAAGAGTATACATACACAAGGTCCACTCTTAATTGGCACCGCAGTTGTGAAATGTTGCTCCCTCGCCTTGTATGCAGACGGATTTGGGTTCGATCCCGACCATGACACCTGTATAGTTGGAGTTTCCACTCCGTCTCCGTGGTCACGTGGATTTTTCTCCAGGTCTTCCGTTTTTTCCCTCCACATCAACATCACGCGTTTAGAGTATTTGGCTTATGTACATTTCCACGTAATAAGCCACTTCTTTGAGCTTTTCATTGGTGGAAAAGTCGCTTCTCCACAAAATCTATATTGCTCAGATGACTTTTACATCCGCCGTATTTACTGGATTGGTCACTGAAATTGAGCCACAAACCTCTGCAAACTAGACATCTCCACTCCTCGTCTTTGTCACCACTTTTAAGACATTTGTGTTTTACGTTGTTGTAATAATAAAACAATAATGAATGCACATGAATACTATTGTTTTGAGATATTTATTTTGATCACAGAATATTGCCCGCGAATTCATTGATGTGCCATTAGCCAATTGATAAGCATCTCTTAGCCAAAAATACACAGCTGAACATACACTATTGTTTAGGGACATTCTGTTAATTGCTTAATCTTCCAAATTAATTCATTGATGTCCACTTTTGCCATTGGGCACATGTTTCTTGAGCACGGTTCCGTCATTTTTATGGACTTTTCCTATCGTCGTGTATTGACGTGCTACTGTGAGGAGTTAACCTATTGTTCTATTGCTCAGTTTTAACAACGCAACCATTGAGGGTTAATTGTATGGATCGATGAGTAGGACATATACAGGAGTACTGTGGTGGCAATTTCGATCATTAAGTGTGTTCGGAAATTAGAGTGTTTTTAGATATTAAAGTTTTTTAACACAGAAGAGTCTGAGTGGTTCCTTCCTAAGTTAATGCGTAATTATCTTAATTACAAGAACTGTATCCTGTGGCGACCTCTGAATTCTGAGACCGGACATAATAACACTAAAACATAATCAGTAAAAGTTAAAGCGAGAATAATTGTTTTATCAAGATTGGTAATACACCCGAGACAACGAAGCCGATCCTAATTTATATAATTTGAATACATTTGCATACTTCAATAACTATTTTATTTTGATAAAATGACAATTTTACAATGTATTTTATTATTATAATTTTTTTAAACAATATATACAACAAGGCTATAGGGAGACCTTTGTCTTCATCTCCGTGTCCGTGTGTGTGTCTCCTTGACTGTCTCCATGTCTATATCCGTATCTCTCTGTGTCTCGTAATGAGAGCAAATGCCCAGCCGGATGAACCTGAACAGTTTCACTCAGTGGTGGGGCCTCAACCATCACACGGCCCCACGAAAACAAAGCACCTGTATGGGTATTTTATGCTGAAGGTTGTCGATGTTTTTGTGTGTAAGTGTGTGTGACTTTTTAAATGGGTAATTTTTAAACTAAATTATTCCCAAAATTGCCCCCATCATAAATTAATGAAAATGTTTTTTGAACCAAGAAAATTAGGTATTTTTCTTCTTGGCCATGGGGGTACTCTTGGTGGCATTGATAGCGGTGCTGGTGGCAGTGGCGGTGGTGCTGATTTCCTTGGCATTGATGTCGGTGTTGGCGGTGGTGGCGTTGGTAATGGCGGTGGCGGCGGCAGTGGCGAGACGAAGCGTCTCAATCTCCTGAAGGAGCGTCTCCTTCTTTCGACGCAGCGTCACGTTCTCCAAATGCAGCCTCTCATTTCCTTTACGCAGCATCTCATGTTGCCACATCACTCGCTCTTGTAGCATCGTCTCCGCGTGCATCGCCACAAACTCCTGACGAGTCATCTCAATCCCTTCACGTAGCATCGTGTTTTCCTCGTGCATCTTCGCTCTTTTCCGCCCCAGATTCTCGTTCTGCTGTCGAAGCGTCGCGTTGTGCACTTCAAACGTTGACAAGGCTGTAAAGTGTGAAACAGGAATCATCATCTTACCATGTTTCCAATGACGCCGCTTCATGACCTGAATGAAAACCGTCATGACCATCAACCCAATCATGAGCAATACCAAAGTCCATGCCAGTGAATCCGTGCCAGGGTTCGGGCATGGTGGCTTGGGGATGAGATGTGAAGCTTTGCTTCTGTTGCCCACGAAGAGGGAGAAGAGGAACCGGACAAATTTGATGCAGAACTGCAACAGCAGCAGCAGTAGCATCAGCATCTTGCCGCTCGTGTTGTCAAAGTCCGTGTGTGAGTGCCAAGTGCGAGCGTGCGTTCTTATAGCACTCCCAGTGGTGACGTCATCAGTTCCGGCCGTGACGCATTGTTACAGGTTTCCTGTCATGACACGTGGTTAGAAAATCCCCTGTGACATCACAAGCACGACTGCACAGTAATTATTTCGTTTGGGTGAAAAAAACATTTACACTAATGTACGCTAGATTTGATCAACGAAACCTCTGCATTGCAAATTTAATTTGATAATCATTAAATCAATGGGCACACTTATTTTACACTCGATTCAAATGTTTGTTTTTATTCCGTTTAACATGTCAGCTTTCGTGACCAATGTTTTCCATAATAGAGGTTTTTGGGTTAGATTTCTTGAATATAAATGTGTCGTTAAACTCACCACCACTATCGATTAAGGCTGCTTCATTCCCATTGAAACTACCTTCTCTTGCTGTTCACGTTACCCTTACACATTTACAAATTTGCGTTTAGATTATTTGGCTGCTATGAATTTGAACGTGATAACCTTCTACGTTCAGCTATCATTAGTCAACAGTTTGCATCTGAAAAGTAGCGAATAGCTTGGAAGGTGTTCCATAGCAAATGCAATAGTTTAGTTTAAACGTTTCACCATTCACCATCATTGTCAACCTTTATCATTAAACATTAACAATTTACAATGTGTCATTAATTGTAAATGTTGCGGGCTATGTAGGAGCCTAAATGTACAACATTTACAATTGTAAATGTATTTTTTATTACTATATGTACCTTATTTTATTTTTTCATTATTCATGGAAAGTTGTTTCATATTAAGTAAATAAATCGTACTGAAATAATTTTGGCAGTAGGAAAATAATACACTGGAATGAAATCCCAATTTCATAGCACTTCATGCCAATCGCTTAACCCTCCCATTAGGATTTCGCTGAGGGTCGCTGTTCAAACACTCACTGATGATGAGGTCATTTGGGGAAATTTCTGAAATGTGCCAACACTTGGACCATCTTGTTGGCCTACACCTCCGATTAGTATGGTTTGCTAAGAAGTTAAACATACATACACAATCTTGATTTGAAGCTTTCGTGACTGCAGGAAACCATACTCTTGGTTCTTTCGGTAAAGTCACGTAGGTAGAAAAATAAAACAAAATAAAAATAATATATCACGACGTTTCGATCGCAACACAAACGGTCGTCCTCAGGCAGAATAAATCTCCCCCATTAACACAACTGACTTGCTTGCGTCCGTGGATGGAATTGCTTTCCATCTCAGACCCAGCTTGCTTGCCCATCGCCACATATATAACCACTTCTTCTTTGGTCTTTCGACAAAGTCACGTAGAATGAGAATAAAGTAATAAATTGATACAATAAAATAACACAATAAAATTCTCACGACGTTTCGGCCACAACACAAGCGTGTTATTTTATTTTATCAATTTATTATTTTATTCTCATTCTACGTGACTTTACCGAAATAACCAAAGAAGATGAATCCTTGCAGTCATGAAAGCTTTAAATCGAAATATAACCACTTGTTGTAACAGCTCTCTCACTGGTTCAGCAGTTCCACTCTGGATTATTTTTTTCCGCGTGACGACGATTGCTTGTGTTGCGATCGAAACGTCGTGAGAAATTATTTTTATTTTGTTTTCTTTTTCTACCTACGTGACTTTACCGAAAGAACCAAAGAGTATACATACACAAGGTCCACTCTTAATTGGCACCGCAGTTGTGAAATGTTGCTCCCTCGCCTTGTATGCAGAAGGATTTGGGTTCGATCCCGACCATGACACCTGTATAGTTGGAGTTTCCACTCCGTCTCCGTGGTCACGTGGATTTTTCTCCAGGTCTTCCGTTTTTTCCCTCCACATCAACATCACGCGTTTAGAGTATTTGGCTTATATACATTTCCACGTAATAAGCCACTTCTTTGAGCTTTTCATTGGTGGAAAAGTCGCTTCTCCACAAAAATCTATATTGCTCAGATGACTTTTACATCCGCCGTATTTACTGGATTGGTCACTGAAATTGAGCCACAAACCTCTGCAAACTAGACATCTCCACTCCTCGTCTTTGTCACCACTTTTACGACATTTGTGTTTTACGTTGTTGTAATAATAAAACAATAATGAATGCACATGAATACTATTGTTTTGAGATATTTATTTTGATCACAGAATATTGCCCGCGAATTCATTGATGTGCCATTAGCCAATTGATAAGCATCTCTTAGCCAAAAATACACAGCCGAACATACACTATTGTTTAGGGACATTCTGTTAATTGCTTAATCTTCCAAATTAATTCATTGATGTCCACTTTTGCCATTGGGCACATGTTTCTTGAGCACGGTTCCGTCATTTTTATGGACTTTTCCTATCGTCGTGTATTGACGTGCTACTGTGAGGAGTTAACCTATTGTTCTATTGCTCAGTTTTAACAACGCAACCATTGAGGGTTAATTGTATGGATCGATGAGTAGGACATATACAGGAGTACTGTGGTGGCAATTTCGATCATTAAGTGTGTTCGGAAATTAGAGTGTTTTTAGATTTTAAAGTTTCTTAACACAGAAGAGTCTGAGTGGTTCCTTCCTAAGTTAATGCGTAATTATCTTAATTATAAGAACTGTATCCTGTGGCGACCTCTGAATTCTGAGACCGGACATAATAACACTAAAACATAATCAGTAAAAGTTAAAGCGAGAATAATTGTTTTATCAAGATTGGTAATACACCCGAGACAACGAAGCCGATCCTAATTTATATAATTTGAATACATTTGCATACTTCAATAACTATTTTATTTTGATAAAATGACAATTTTACAATGTATTTTTTTATTATTATTATTATTTTTTTAAACAATATATACAACAAGGCTATAGGGAGACCTTTGTCTTCATCTCCGTGTCCGTGTGTGTGTCTCCTTGACTGTCTCCATGTCTATATCCGTATCTCTCTGTGTCTCGTAATGAGAGCAAATGCCCAGTCGGATGAACCTGAACAGTTTCACTCAGTGGTGGGGCCTCAACCATCACACGGCCCCACGAAAACAAAGCACCTGTATGGGTATTTTATGCTGAAGGTTGTCGATGTTTTTGTGTGTAAGTGTGTGTGACTTTTTAAATGGGTAATTTTTAAACTAAATTATTCCCAAAATTGCCCCCATCATAAATTAATGAAAATGTTTTTTGAACCAAGAAAATTTGGTATTTTTCTTCTTGGCCATGGGGGTACTGTTGGTGGCATTGATAGCGGTGCTGGTGGCAGTGGCGGTGGTGCTGATTTCCTTGGCATTGGTGTCGGTGTTGGCGGTGGTGGCGTTGGTAATGGCGGTGGCGGCGGCAGTGGCGAGACGAAGCGTCTCAATCTCCTGAAGGAGCGTCTCCTTCTTTCGACGCAGCGTCACGTTCTCCAAATGCAGCCTCTCATTTCCTTTACGCAGCATCTCATGTTGCCACATCACTCGCTCTTGTAGCATCGTCTCCGCGTGCATCGCCACAAACTCCTGACGAGTCATCTCAATCCCTTCACGTAGCATCGTGTTTTCCTCGTGCATCTTCGCTCTTTTCCGCCCCAGATTCTCGTTCTGCTGTCGAAGCGTCGCGTTGTGCACTTCAAACGTTGACAAGGCTGTAAAGTGTGAAACAGGAATCATCATCTTACCATGTTTCCAATGACGCCGCTTCATGACCTGAATGAAAACCGTCATGACCATCAACCCAATCATGAGCAATACCAAAGTCCATGCCAGTGAATCCGTGCCAGGGTTCGGGCATGGTGGCTTGGGGATGAGATGTGAAGCTTTGCTTCTGTTGCCCACGAAGAGGGAGAAGAGGAACCGGACAAATTTGATGCAGAACTGCAACAGCAGCAGCAGTAGCATCAGCATCTTGCCGCTCGTGTTGTCAAAGTCCGTGTGTGAGTGCCAAGTGCGAGCGTGCGTTCTTATAGCACTCCCAGTGGTGACGTCATCAGTTCCGGCCGTGACGCATTGTTACAGGTTTCCTGTCATGACACGTGGTTAGAAAATCCCCTGTGACATCACAAGCACGACTGTACAGTAATTATTTCGTTTGGGTGAAAAAAACATTTACACTAATGTACGCTAGATTTGATCAACGAAACCTCTGCATTGCAAATTTAATTTGATAATCATTAAATCAATGGGCACACTTATTTTACACTCGATTCAAATGTTTGTTTTTATTCCGTTTAACATGTCAGCTTTCGTGACCAATGTTTTCCATAATAGAGGTTTTTGGGTTAGATCTCTTGAATATAAATGTGTCGTTAAACTCACCACCACTATCGATTAAGGCTGCTTCATTCCCATTGAAACTACCTTCTCTTGCTGTTCACGTTACCCTTACACATTTACAAATTTGCGTTTAGATTATTTGGCTGCTATGAATTTCAACGTGATAAGCTTCAACGTTCAGCTATCATTAGTCAACAGTTTGCTTCTGAAAAGTAGCGAATAGCTTGGAAGGTGTTCCATAGCAAATGCAATAGTTTAGTTTAAACGTTTCACCATTCACCATCATTGTCAACCTTTATCATCCAACATTAACAATTTACAATGTGTCATTAATTGTAAATGTTGCGGGCTATGTAGGAGCCTAAATGTACAACATTTACAATTGTAAATGTATTTTTTATTACTATATGTACCTTATTTTATTTTTTCATTATTCATGGAAAGTTGTTTCATATTAAGTAAATAAATCGTACTGAAATAATTTTGGCAGTAGGAAAATAATACACTGGAATGAAATCCCAATTTCATAGCACTTCATGCCAATCGCTTAACTCTCCCATTAGGATTTCGCTGAGGGTCGCTGTTCAAACACTCACTGCTGATGAGGTCATTTGGGGAAATTTCTGAAATGTGCCAACACTTGGACCATCTTGTTGGCCTACACCTCCGATTAGTATGGTTGGCTAAGAAGTTAAACATACATACACAATCTTGATTTGAAGCTTTCGTGACTGCAGGAAACCATACTCTTGGTTCTTTCGGTAAAGTCACGTAGGTAGAAAAATAAAACAAAATAAAAATAATATATCATGACGTTTCGATCGCAACACAAACGGTCGTCCTCAGGCAGAATAAATCTCCCCCATTAACACAACTGACTTGCTTGCGTCCGTGGATGGAATTGCTTTCCATCTCAGACCCAGCTTGCTTGCCCATCACCACATATATAACCACTTCTTCTTTGGTCTTTCGACAAAGTCTCGTAGAATGAGAATAAAGTAATAAATTGATACAATAAAATAACACAATAAAATTATCACGACGTTTCGGCCACAACACAAGCGTGTTATTTTATTTTATCAATTTATTATTTTATTCTCATTCTACGTGACTTTACCGAAAGAACCAAAGAAGATGAATCCTTGCAGTCACGAAAGCTTTAAATCGAAATATAACCACTTGTTGTAACAGCTCTCTCACTGGTTCAGCAGTTCCACTCTGGATTATTTTTTTCCGCCTGACGACGATTGCTTGTGTTGCGATCGAAACGTCGTGAGAAATTATTTTTATTTTGTTTTCTTTTTCTACCTACATGACTTTACCGAAAGAACCAAAGAGTATACATACACAAGGTCCACTCTTAATTGGCACCGCAGTTGTGAAATGTTGCTCCCTCGCCTTGTATACAGAAGGATTTGGGTTCGATCCCGACCATGACACCTGTATAGTTGGAGTTTCCACTCCGTCTCCGTGGTCACGTGGATTTTTCTCCAGGTCTTCCGTTTTTTCCCTCCACATCAACATCACGCGCTTAGAGTATTTGGCTTATATACATTTCCACGTAATAAGCCACTTCTTTGAGCTTTTCATTGGTGGAAAAGTCGCTTCTCCACAAAAATCTATATTGCTCAGATGACTTTTACATCCGCCGTATTTACTGGATTGGTCACTGAAATTGAGCCACAAACCTCTGCAAACTAGACATCTCCACTCCTCGTCTTTGTCACCACTTTTAAGACATTTGTGTTTTACGTTGTTGTAATAATTAAACAATAATGAATGCACATGAATACTATTGTTTTGAGATATTTATTTTGATCACAGAATATTGCCCGCGAATTCATTGATGTGCCATTAGCCAATTGATAAGCATCTCTTAGCCAAAAATACACAGCCGAACATACACTATTGTTTAGGGACATTCTGTTAATTGCTTAATCTTCCAAATTAATTCATTGATGTCCACTTTTGCCATTGGGCACATGTTTCTTGAGCACGGTTCCGTCATTTTTATGGACTTTTCCTATCGTCGTGTATTGACGTGCTACTGTGAGGAGTTAACCTATTGTTCTATTGCTCAGTTTTACCAACGCAACCATTGAGGGTTAATTGTATGGATCGATGAGTAGGACATATACAGGAGTACTGCAATTTCGATCATTAAGTGTGTTCGGAAATTAGAGTGTTTTTAGATTTTAAAGTTTCTTAACACAGAAGAGTCTGAGTGGTTCCTTCCTAAGTTAATGCGTAATTATCTTAATTATAAGAACTGTATCCTGTGGCGACCTCTGAATTCTGAGACCGGACATAATAACACTAAAACATAATCAGTAAAAGTTAAAGCGAGAATAATTGTTTTATCAAGATTGGTAATACACCCGAGACAACGAAGCCGATCCTAATTTATATAATTTGAATACATTTGCATACTTCAATAACTATTTTATTTTGATAAAATGACAATTTTACAATGTATTTTTTTTTTAACAATATATACAACAAGGCTATAGGGAGACCTTTGTCTTCATCTCCGTGTCCGTGTGTGTGTCTCCTTGACTGTCTCCATGTCTATATCCGTATCTCTCTGTGTCTCGTAATGAGAGCAAATGCCCAGTCGGATGAACCTGAACAGTTTCACTCAGTGGTGGGGCCTCAACCATCACACGGCCCCACGAAAACAAAGCACCTGTATGGGTATTTTATGCTGAAGGTTGTCGATGTTTTTGTGTGTAAGTGTGTGTGACTTTTTAAATGGGTAATTTTTAAACTAAATTATTCCCAAAATTGCCCCCATCATAAATTAATGAAAATGTTTTTTGAACCAAGAAAATTTGGTATTTTTCTTCTTGGCCATGGGGGTACTGTTGGTGGCATTGATAGCGGTGCTGGTGGCAGTGGCGGTGGTGCTGATTTCCTTGGCATTGGTGTCGGTGTTGGCGGTGGTGGCGTTGGTAATGGCGGTGGCGGCGGCAGTGGCGAGACGAAGCGTCTCAATCTCCTGAAGGAGCGTCTCCTTCTTTCGACGCAGCGTCACGTTCTCCAAATGCAGCCTCTCATTTCCTTTACGCAGCATCTCATGTTGCCACATCACTCGCTCTTGTAGCATCGTCTCCGCGTGCATCGCCACAAACTCCTGACGAGTCATCTCAATCCCTTCACGTAGCATCGTGTTTTCCTCGTGCATCTTCGCTCTTTTCCGCCCCAGATTCTCGTTCTGCTGTCGAAGCGTCGCGTTGTGCACTTCAAACGTTGACAAGGCTGTAAAGTGTGAAACAGGAATCATCATCTTACCATGTTTCCAATGACGCCGCTTCATGACCTGAATGAAAACCGTCATGACCATCAACCCAATCATGAGCAATACCAAAGTCCATGCCAGTGAATCCGTGCCAGGGTTCGGGCATGGTGGCTTGGGGATGAGATGTGAAGCTTTGCTTCTGTTGCCCACGAAGAGGGAGAAGAGGAACCGGACAAATTTGATGCAGAACTGCAACAGCAGCAGCAGTAGCATCAGCATCTTGCCGCTCGTGTTGTCAAAGTCCGTGTGTGAGTGCCAAGTGCGAGCGTGCGTTCTTATAGCACTCCCAGTGGTGACGTCATCAGTTCCGGCCGTGACGCATTGTTACAGGTTTCCTGTCATGACACGTGGTTAGAAAATCCCCTGTGACATCACAAGCACGACTGCACAGTAATTATTTCGTTTGGGTGAAAAAAACATTTACACTAATGTACGCTAGATTTGATCAACGAAACCTCTGCATTGCAAATTTAATTTGATAATCATTAAATCAATGGGCACACTTATTTTACACTCGATTCAAATGTTTGTTTTTATTCCGTTTAACATGTCAGCTTTCGTGACCAATGTTTTCCATAATAGAGGTTTTTGGGTTAGATCTCTTGAATATAAATGTGTCGTTAAACTCACCACCACTATCGATTAAGGCTGCTTCATTCCCATTGAAACTACCTTCTCTTGCTGTTCACGTTACCCTTACACATTTACAAATTTGCGTTTAGATTATTTGGCTGCTATGAATTTCAACGTGATAAGCTTCAACGTTCAGCTATCATTAGTCAACAGTTTGCTTCTGAAAAGTAGCGAATAGCTTGGAAGGTGTTCCATAGCAAATGCAATAGTTTAGTTTAAACGTTTCACCATTCACCATCATTGTCAACCTTTATCATCCAACATTAACAATTTACAATGTGTCATTAATTGTAAATGTTGCGGGCTATGTAGGAGCCTAAATGTACAACATTTACAATTGTAAATGTATTTTTTATTACTATATGTACCTTATTTTATTTTTTCATTATTCATGGAAAGTTGTTTCATATTAAGTAAATAAATCGTACTGAAATAATTTTGGCAGTAGGAAAATAATACACTGGAATGAAATCCCAATTTCATAGCACTTCATGCCAATCGCTTAACTCTCCCATTAGGATTTCGCTGAGGGTCGCTGTTCAAACACTCACTGCTGATGAGGTCATTTGGGGAAATTTCTGAAATGTGCCAACACTTGGACCATCTTGTTGGCCTACACCTCCGATTAGTATGGTTGGCTAAGAAGTTAAACATACATACACAATCTTGATTTGAAGCTTTCGTGACTGCAGGAAACCATACTCTTGGTTCTTTCGGTAAAGTCACGTAGGTAGAAAAATAAAACAAAATAAAAATAATATATCATGACGTTTCGATCGCAACACAAACGGTCGTCCTCAGGCAGAATAAATCTCCCCCATTAACACAACTGACTTGCTTGCGTCCGTGGATGGAATTGCTTTCCATCTCAGACCCAGCTTGCTTGCCCATCACCACATATATAACCACTTCTTCTTTGGTCTTTCGACAAAGTCTCGTAGAATGAGAATAAAGTAATAAATTGATACAATAAAATAACACAATAAAATTCTCACGACGTTTCGGCCACAACACAAGCGTGTTATTTTATTTTATCAATTTATTATTTTATTCTCATTCTACGTGACTTTACCGAAAGAACCAAAGAAGATGAATCCTTGCAGTCACGAAAGCTTTAAATCGAAATATAACCACTTGTTGTAACAGCTCTCTCGCTGGTTCAGCAGTTCCACTCTGGATTATTTTTTTCCGCCTGACGACGATTGCTTGTGTTGCGATCGAAACGTCGTGAGAAATTATTTTTATTTTGTTTTCTTTTTCTACCTACGTGACTTTACCGAAAGAACCAAAGAGTATACATACACAAGGTCCACTCTTAATTGGCACCGCAGTTGTGAAATGTTGCTCCCTCGCCTTGTATGCAGAAGGATTTGGGTTCGATCCCGACCATGACACCTGTATAGTTGGAGTTTCCACTCCGTCTCCGTGGTCACGTGGATTTTTCTCCAGGTCTTCCGTTTTTTCCCTCCACATCAACATCACGCGTTTAGAGTATTTGGCTTATATACATTTCCACGTAATAAGCCACTTCTTTGAGCTTTTCATTGGTGGAAAAGTCGCTTCTCCACAAAATCTATATTGCTCAGATGACTTTTACATCCGCCGTATTTACTGGATTGGTCACTGAAATTGAGCCACAAACCTCTGCAAACTAGACATCTCCACTCCTCGTCTTTGTCACCACTTTTAAGACATTTGTGTTTTACATTGTTGTAATAATAAAACAATAATGAATGCACATGAATACTATTGTTTTGAGATATTTATTTTGATCACAGAATATTGCCCGCGAATTCATTGATGTGCCATTAGCCAATTGATAAGCATCTCTTAGCCAAAAATACACAGCCGAACATACACTATTGTTTAGGGACATTCTGTTAATTGCTTAATCTTCCAAATTAATTCATTGATGTCCACTTTTGCCATTGGGCACATGTTTCTTGAGCACGGTTCCGTCATTTTTATGGACTTTTCCTATCGTCGTGTATTGACGTGCTACTGTGAGGAGTTAACCTATTGTTCTATTGCTCAGTTTTAACAACGCAACCATTGAGGGTTAATTGTATGGATCGATGAGTAGGACATATACAGGAGTACTGTGGTGGCAATTTCGATCACTAAGTGTGTTCGGAAATTAGAGTGTTTTTAGATATTAAAGTTTCTTAACACAGAAGAGTCTGAGTGGTTCCTTCCTAAGTTAATGCGTAATTATCTTAATTATAAGAACTGTATCCTGTGGCGACCTCTGAATTCTGAGACCGGACATAATAACACTAAAACATAATCAGTAAAAGTTAAAGCGAGAATAATTGTTTTATCAAGATTGGTAATACACCCGAGACAACGAAGCCGATCCTAATTTATATAATTTGAATACATTTGCATACTTCAATAACTATTTTATTTTGATAAAATGACAATTTTACAATGTATATTTTTTTTAACAATATATACAACAAGGCTATAGGGAGACCTTTGTCTTCATCTCCGTGTCCGTGTGTGTGTCTCCTTGACTGTCTCCATGTCTATATCCGTATCTCTCTGTGTCTCGTAATGAGAGCAAATGCCCAGTCGGATGAACCTGAACAGTTTCACTCAGTGGTGGGGCCTCAACCATCACACGGCCCCACGAAAACAAAGCACCTGTATGGGTATTTTATGCTGAAGGTTGTCGATGTTTTTGTGTGTAAGTGTGTGTGACTTTTTAAATGGGTAATTTTTAAACTAAATTATTCCCAAAATTGCCCCCATCATAAATTAATGAAAATGTTTTTTGAACCAAGAAAATTTGGTATTTTTCTTCTTGGCCATGGGGGTACTGTTGGTGGCATTGATAGCGGTGCTGGTGGCAGTGGCGGTGGTGCTGATTTCCTTGGCATTGGTGTCGGTGTTGGCGGTGGTGGCGTTGGTAATGGCGGTGGCGGCGGCAGTGGCGAGACGAAGCGTCTCAATCTCCTGAAGGAGCGTCTCCTTCTTTCGACGCAGCGTCACGTTCTCCAAATGCAGCCTCTCATTTCCTTTACGCAGCATCTCATGTTGCCACATCACTCGCTCTTGTAGCATCGTCTCCGCGTGCATCGCCACAAACTCCTGACGAGTCATCTCAATCCCTTCACGTAGCATCGTGTTTTCCTCGTGCATCTTCGCTCTTTTCCACCCCAGATTCTCGTTCTGCTGTCGAAGCGTCGCGTTGTGCACTTCAAACGTTGACAAGGCTGTAAAGTGTGAAACAGGAATCATCATCTTACCATGTTTCCAATGACGCCGCTTCATGACCTGAATGAAAACCGTCATGACCATCAACCCAATCATGAGCAATACCAAAGTCCATGCCAGTGAATCCGTGCCAGGGTTCGGGCATGGTGGCTTGGGGATGAGATGTGAAGCTTTGCTTCTGTTGCCCACGAAGAGGGAGAAGAGGAACCGGACAAATTTGATGCAGAACTGCAACAGCAGCAGCAGTAGCATCAGCATCTTGCCGCTCGTGTTGTCAAAGTCCGTGTGTGAGTGCCAAGTGCGAGCGTGCGTTCTTATAGCACTCCCAGTGGTGACGTCATCAGTTCCGGCCGTGACGCATTGTTACAGGTTTCCTGTCATGACACGTGGTTAGAAAATCCCCTGTGACATCACAAGCACGACTGCACAGTAATTATTTCGTTTGGGTGAAAAAAACATTTACACTAATGTACGCTAGATTTGATCAACGAAACCTCTGCATTGCAAATTTAATTTGATAATCATTAAATCAATGGGCACACTTATTTTACACTCGATTCAAATGTTTGTTTTTATTCCGTTTAACATGTCGGCTTTCGTGACCAATGTTTTCCATAATAGAGGTTTTTGGGTTAGATCTCTTGAATATAAATGTGTCGTTAAACTCACCACCACTATCGATTAAGGCTGCTCCATTCCCATTGAAACTACCTTCTCTTGCTGTTCACGTTACCCTTACACATTTACAAATTTGCGTTTAGATTATTTGGCTGCTATGAATTTCAACGTGATAACCTTCTACGTTCAGCTATCATTAGTCAACAGTTTGCTTCTGAAAAGTAGCGAATAGCTTGGAAGGTGTTCCATAGCAAATGCAATAGTTTAGTTTAAACGTTTCACCATTCACCATCATTGTCAACCTTTATCATCCAACATTAACAATTTACAATGTGTCATTAATTGTAAATGTTGCGGGCTATGTAGGAGCCTAAATGTACAACATTTACAATTGTAAATGTATTTTTTATTACTATATGTACCTTATTTTATTTTTTCATTATTCATGGAAAGTTGTTTCATATTAAGTAAATAAATCGTACTGAAATAATTTTGGCAGTAGGAAAATAATACACTGGAATCAAATCCCAATTTCATAGCACTTCATGCCAATCGCTTAACCCTCCCATTAGGATTTCGCTGAGGGTCGCTGTTCAAACACTCACTGCTGATGAGGTCATTTGGGGAAATTTCTGAAATGTGCCAACACTTGGACCATCTTGTTGGCCTACACCTCCGATTAGTATGGTTGGCTAAGAAGTTAAACATACATACACAATCTTGATTTGAAGCTTTCGTGACTGCAGGAAACCATACTCTTGGTTCTTTCGGTAAAGTCACGTAGGTAGAAAAATAAAACAAAATAAAAATAATATATCACGACGTTTCGATCGCAACACAAACGGTCGTCCTCAGGCAGAATAAATCTCCCCCATTAACACAACTGACTTGCTTGCGTCCGTGGATGGAATTGCTTTCCATCTCAGACCCAGCTTGCTTGCCCATCGCCACATATATAACCACTTCTTCTTTGGTCTTTCGACAAAGTCACGTACAATGAGAATAAAGTAATAAATTGATACAATAAAATAACACAATAAAATTCTCACGACGTTTAGGCCACAACACAAGCGTGTTATTTTATTTTATCAATTTATTATTTTATTCTCATTCTACGTGACTTTACCGAAAGAACCAAAGAAGATGAATCCTTGCAGTCACGAAAGCTTTAAATCGAAATATAACCACTTGTTGTAACAGCTCTCTCGCTGGTTCAGCAGTTCCACTCTGGATTATTTTTTTCCACCTGACGACGATTGCTTGTGTTGCGATCGAAACGTCGTGAGAAATTATTTTTATTTTGTTTTCTTTTTCTACCTACGTGACTTTACCGAAAGAACCAAAGAGTATACATACACAAGGTCCACTCTTAATTGGCACCGCAGTTGTGAAATGTTGCTCCCTCGCCTTGTATGCAGAAGGATTTGGGTTCGATCCCGACCATGACACCTGTATAGTTGGAGTTTCCACTCCGTCTCCGTGGTCACGTGGATTTTTCTCCAGGTCTTCCGTTTTTTCCCTCCACATCAACATCACGCGTTTAGAGTATTTGGCTTATATACATGTCCACGTAATAAGCCACTTCTTTGAGCTTTTCATTGGTGGAAAAGTTGCTTCTCCACAAAATCTATATTGCTCAGATGACTTTTACATCCGCCGTATTTACTGGATTGGTCACTGAAATTGAGCCACAAACCTCTGCAAACTAGACATCTCCACTCCTCGTCTTTGTCACCACTTTTAAGACATTTGTGTTTTACGTTGTTGTAATAATAAAACAATAATGAATGCACATGAATACTATTGTTTTGAGATATTTATTTTGATCACAGAATATTGCCCGCGAATTCATTGATGTGCCATTAGCCAATTGATAAGCATCTCTTAGCCAAAAATACACAGCCGAACATACACTATTGTTTAGGGACATTCTGTTAATTGCTTAATCTTCCAAATTAATTCATTGATGTCCACTTTTGCCATTGGGCACATGTTTCTTGAGCACGGTTCCGTCATTTTTATGGACTTTTCCTATCGTCGTGTATTGACGTGCTACTGTGAGGAGTTAACCTATTGTTCTATTGCTCAGTTTTAGCAACGCAACCATTGAGGGTTAATTGTATGGATCGATGAGTAGGACATATACAGGAGTACTGTGGTGGCAATTTCGATCATTAAGTGTGTTCGGAAATTAGAGTGTTTTTAGATATTAAAGTTTCTTAACACAGAAGAGTCTGAGTGGTTCCTTCCTAAGTTAATGCGTAATTATCTTAATTATAAGAACTGTATCCTGTGGCGACCTCTGAATTCTGAGACCGGACATAATAACACTAAAACATAATCAGTAAAAGTTAAAGCGAGAATAATTGTTTTATCAAGATTGGTAATACACCCGAGACAACGAAGCCGATCCTAATTTATATAATTTGAATACATTTGCATACTTCAATAACTATTTTATTTTGATAAAATGACAATTTTACAATGTATTTTTTTATTATTATTATTATTATTATTATTATTTTTTAAACAATATATACAACAAGGCTATAGGGAGACCTTTGTCTTCATCTCCGTGTCCGTGTGTGTGTCTCCTTGACTGTCTCCATGTCTATATCCGTATCTCTCTGTGTCTCGTAATGAGAGCAAATGCCCAGTCGGATGAACCTGAACAGTTTCACTCAGTGGTGGGGCCTCAACCATCACACGGCCCCACGAAAACAAAGCACCTGTATGGGTATTTTATGCTGAAGGTTGTCGATGTTTTTGTGTGTAAGTGTGTGTGACTTTTTAAATGGGTAATTTTTAAACTAAATTATTCCCAAAATTGCCCCCATCATAAATTAATGAAAATGTTTTTTGAACCAAGAAAATTTGGTATTTTTCTTCTTGGCCATGGGGGTACTGTTGGTGGCATTGATAGCGGTGCTGGTGGCAGTGGCGGTGGTGCTGATTTCCTTGGCATTGGTGTCGGTGTTGGCGGTGGTGGCGTTGGTAATGGCGGTGGCGGCGGCAGTGGCGAGACGAAGCGTCTCAATCTCCTGAAGGAGCGTCTCCTTCTTTCGACGCAGCGTCACGTTCTCCAAATGCAGCCTCTCATTTCCTTTACGCAGCATCTCATGTTGCCACATCACTCGCTCTTGTAGCATCGTCTCCGCGTGCATCGCCACAAACTCCTGACGAGTCATCTCAATCCCTTCACGTAGCATCGTGTTTTCCTCGTGCATCTTCGCTCTTTTCCGCCCCAGATTCTCGTTCTGCTGTCGAAGCGTCGCGTTGTGCACTTCAAACGTTGACAAGGCTGTAAAGTGTGAAACAGGAATCATCATCTTACCATGTTTCCAATGACGCCGCTTCATGACCTGAATGAAAACCGTCATGACCATCAACCCAATCATGAGCAATACCAAAGTCCATGCCAGTGAATCCGTGCCAGGGTTCGGGCATGGTGGCTTGGGGATGAGATGTGAAGCTTTGCTTCTGTTGCCCACGAAGAGGGAGAAGAGGAACCGGACAAATTTGATGCAGAACTGCAACAGCAGCAGCAGTAGCATCAGCATCTTGCCGCTCGTGTTGTCAAAGTCCGTGTGTGAGTGCCAAGTGCGAGCGTGCGTTCTTATAGCACTCCCAGTGGTGACGTCATCAGTTCCGGCCGTGACGCATTGTTACAGGTTTCCTGTCATGACACGTGGTTAGAAAATCCCCTGTGACATCACAAGCACGACTGCACAGTAATTATTTCGTTTGGGTGAAAAAAACATTTACACTAATGTACGCTAGATTTGATCAACGAAACCTCTGCATTGCAAATTTAATTTGATAATCATTAAATCAATGGGCACACTTATTTTACACTCGATTCAAATGTTTGTTTTTATTCCGTTTAACATGTCGGCTTTCGTGACCAATGTTTTCCATAATAGAGGTTTTTGGGTTAGATCTCTTGAATATAAATGTGTCGTTAAACTCACCACCACTATTGATTAAGGCTGCTCCATTCCCATTGAAACTACCTTCTCTTGCTGTTCACGTTACCCTTACACATTTACAAATTTGCGTTTAGATTATTTGGCTGCTATGAATTTCAACGTGATAACCTTCTACGTTCAGCTATCATTAGTCAACAGTTTGCTTCTGAAAAGTAGCGAATAGCTTGGAAGGTGTTCCATAGCAAATGCAATAGTTTAGTTTAAACGTTTCACCATTCACCATCATTGTCAACCTTTATCATCCAACATTAACAATTTACAATGTGTCATTAATTGTAAATGTTGCGGGCTATGTAGGAGCCTAAATGTACAACATTTACAATTGTAAATGTATTTTTTATTACTATATGTACCTTATTTTATTTTTTTCATTATTCATGGAAAGTTGTTTCATATTAAGTAAATAAATCGTACTGAAATAATTTTGGCAGTAGGAAAATAATACACTGGAATGAAATCCCAATTTCATAGCACTTCATGCCAATCGCTTAACCCTCCCATTAGGATTTCGCTGAGGGTCGCTGTTCAAACACTCACTGCTGATGAGGTCATTTGGGGAAATTTCTGAAATGTGCCAACACTTGGACCATCTTGTTGGCCTACACCTCCGATTAGTATGGTTGGCTAAGAAGTTAAACATACATACACAATCTTGATTTGAAGCTTTCGTGACTGCAGGAAACCATACTCTTGGTTCTTTCGGTAAAGTCACGTAGGTAGAAAAATAAAACAAAATAAAAATAATATATCACGACGTTTCGATCCAAACACAAACGGTCGTCCTCAGGCAGAATAAATCTCCCCCATTAACACAACTGACTTGCTTGCGTCCGTGGATGGAATTGCTTTCCATCTCAGACCCAGCTTGCTTGCCCATCGCCACATATATAACCACTTCTTCTTTGGTCTTTCGACAAAGTCATGTAGAATGAGAATAAAGTAATAAATTGATACAATAAAATAACACAATAAAATTCTCACGACGTTTCGGCCACAACACAAGCGTGTTATTTTATTTCATCAATTTATTATTTTATTCTCATTCTACGTGACTTTACCGAAAGAACCAAAGAAGATGAATCCTTGCAGTCACGAAAGCTTTAAATCGAAATATAACCACTTGTTGTAACAGCTCTCTCGCTGGTTCAGCAGTTCCACTCTGGATTATTTTTTTCCACCTGACGACGATTGCTTGTGTTGCGATCGAAACGTCGTGAGAAATTATTTTTATTTTGTTTTCTTTTTCTACCTACGTGACTTTACCGAAAGAACCAAAGAGTATACATACACAAGGTCCACTCTTAATTGGCACCGCAGTTGTGAAATGTTGCTCCCTCGCCTTGTATGCAGAAGGATTTGGGTTCGATCCCGACCATGACACCTGTATAGTTGGAGTTTCCACTCCGTCTCCGTGGTCACGTGGATTTTTCTCCAGGTCTTCCGTTTTTTCCCTCCACATCAACATCACGCATTTAGAGTATTTGGCTTATATACATTTCCACGTAATAAGCCACTTCTTTGAGCTTTTCAATGGTGGAAAAGTTGCTTCTCCACAAAATCTATATTGCTCAGATTACTTTTACATCCGCCGTATTTACTGGATTGGTCACTGAAATTGAGCCACAAACCTCTGCAAACTAGACATCTCCACTCCTCGTCTTTGTCACCACTTTTAAGACATTTGTGTTTTACGTTGTTGTAATAATAAAACAATAATGAATGCACATGAATACTATTGTTTTGAGATATTTATTTTGATCACAGAATATTGCCCGCGAATTCATTGATGTGCCATTAGCCAATTGATAAGCATCTCTTAGCCAAAAATACACAGCCGAACATACACTATTGTTTAGGGACATTCTGTTAATTACTTAATCTTCCAAATTAATTCATTGATGTCCACTTTTGCCATTGGGCACATGTTTCTTGAGCACGGTTCCGTCATTTTTATGGACTTTTCCTATCGTCGAGTATTGACGTGCTACTGTGAGGAGTTAACCTATTGTTCTATTGCTCAGTTTTAGCAACGCAACCATTGAGGGTTAATTGTATGGATCGATGAGTAGGACATATACAGGAGTACTGTGGTGGCAATTTCGATCATTAAGTGTGTTCGGAAATTAGAGTGTTTTTAGATATTAAAGTTTCTTAACACAGAAGAGTCTGAGTGGTTCCTTCCTAAGTTAATGCGTAATTATCTTAATTATAAGAACTGTATCCTGTGGCGACCTCTGAATTCTGAGACCGGACATAATAACACTAAAACATAATCAGTAAAAGTTAAAGCGAGAATAATTGTTTTATCAAGATTGGTAATACACCCGAGACAACGAAGCCGATCCTAATTTATATAATTTGAATACATTTGCATACTTCAATAACTATTTTATTTTGATAAAATGACAATTTTACAATGTATTTTTTTATTATTATTATTATTTTTTTTTTTTAAACAATATATACAACAAGGCTATAGGGAGACCTTTGTCTTCATCTCCGTGTCCGTGTGTGTGTCTCCTTGACTGTCTCCATGTCTATATCCGTATCTCTCTGTGTCTCGTAATGAGAGCAAATGCCCAGTCGGATGAACCTGAACAGTTTCACTCAGTGGTGGGGCCTCAACCATCACACGGCCCCACGAAAACAAAGCACCTGTATGGGTATTTTATGCTGAAGGTTGTCGATGTTTTTGTGTGTAAGTGTGTGTGACTTTTTAAATGGGTAATTTTTAAACTAAATTATTCCCAAAATTGCCCCCATCATAAATTAATGAAAATGTTTTTTGAACCAAGAAAATTTGGTATTTTTCTTCTTGGCCATGGGGGTACTGTTGGTGGCATTGATAGCGGTGCTGGTGGCAGTGGCGGTGGTGCTGATTTCCTTGGCATTGGTGTCGGTGTTGGCGGTGGTGGCGTTGGTAATGGCGGTGGCGGCGGCAGTGGCGAGACGAAGCGTCTCAATCTCCTGAAGGAGCGTCTCCTTCTTTCGACGCAGCGTCACGTTCTCCAAATGCAGCCTCTCATTTCCTTTACGCAGCATCTCATGTTGCCACATCACTCGCTCTTGTAGCATCGTCTCCGCGTGCATCGCCACAAACTCCTGACGAGTCATCTCAATCCCTTCACGTAGCATCGTGTTTTCCTCGTGCATCTTCGCTCTTTTCCGCCCCAGATTCTCGTTCTGCTGTCGAAGCGTCGCGTTGTGCACTTCAAACGTTGACAAGGCTGTAAAGTGTGAAACAGGAATCATCATCTTACCATGTTTCCAATGACGCCGCTTCATGACCTGAATGAAAACCGTCATGACCATCAACCCAATCATGAGCAATACCAAAGTCCATGCCAGTGAATCCGTGCCAGGGTTCGGGCATGGTGGCTTGGGGATGAGATGTGAAGCTTTGCTTCTGTTGCCCACGAAGAGGGAGAAGAGGAACCGGACAAATTTGATGCAGAACTGCAACAGCAGCAGCAGTAGCATCAGCATCTTGCCGCTCGTGTTGTCAACGTCCGTGTGTGAGTGCCAAGTGCGAGCGTGCGTTCTTATAGCACTCCCAGTGGTGACGTCATCAGTCCGGCCGTGACGCATTGTTACAGGTTTCCTGTCATGACACGTGGTTAGAAAATCCCCTGTGACATCACAAGCACGACTGCACAGTAATTATTTCGTTTGGGTGAAAAAAACATTTACACTAATGTACGCTAGATTTGATCAACGAAACCTCTGCATTGCAAATTTAATTTGATAATCATTAAATCAATGGGCACACTTATTTTACACTCGATTCAAATGTTTGTTTTTATTCCGTTTAACATGTCGGCTTTCGTGACCAATGTTTTCCATAATAGAGGTTTTTGGGTTAGATCTCTTGAATATAAATGTGTCGTTAAACTCACCACCACTATTGATTAAGGCTGCTCCATTCCCATTGAAACTACCTTCTCTTGCTGTTCACGTTACCCTTACACATTTACAAATTTGCGTTTAGATTATTTGGCTGCTATGAATTTCAACGTGATAACCTTCTACGTTCAGCTATCATTAGTCAACAGTTTGCTTCTGAAAAGTAGCGAATAGCTTGGAAGGTGTTCCATAGCAAATGCAATAGTTTAGTTTAAACGTTTCACCATTCACCATCATTGTCAACCTTTATCATCCAACATTAACAATTTACAATGTGTCATTAATTGTAAATGTTGCGGGCTATGTAGGAGCCTAAATGTACAACATTTACAATTGTAAATGTATTTTTTATTACTATATGTACCTTATTTTATTTTTTCATTATTCATGGAAAGTTGTTTCATATTAAGTAAATAAATCGTACTGAAATAATTTTGGCAGTAGGAAAATAATACACTGGAATGAAATCCCAATTTCATAGCACTTCATGCCAATCGCTTAACCCTCCCATTAGGATTTCGTTGAGGGTCGCTGTTCAAACACTCACTGCTGATGAGGTCATTTGGGGAAATTTCTGAAATGTGCCAACACTTGGACCATCTTGTTGGCCTACACCTCCGATTAGTATGGTTGGCTAAGAAGTTAAACATACATACACAATCTTGATTTGAAGCTTTCGTGACTGCAGGAAACCATACTCTTGGTTCTTTCGGTAAAGTCACGTAGGTAGAAAAATAAAACAAAATAAAAATAATATATCACGACGTTTCGATCGCAACACAAACGGTCGTCCTCAGGCAGAATAAATCTCCCCCATTAACACAACTGACTTGCTTGCGTCCGTGGATGGAATTGCTTTCCATCTCAGACCCAGCTTGCTTGCCCATCGCCACATATATAACCACTTCTTCTTTGGTCTTTCGACAAAGTCACGTAGAATGAGAATAAAGTAATAAATTGATACAATAAAATAACACAATAAAATTCTCACGACGTTTCGGCCACAACACAAGCGTGTTATTTTATTTTATCAATTTATTATTTTATTCTCATTCTACGTGACTTTACCGAAAGAACCAAAGAAGATGAATCCTTGCAGTCACGAAAGCTTTAAATCGAAATATAACTACTTGTTGTAACTGCTCTCTCGCTGGTTCAGCAGTTCCACTCTGGATTATTTTTTTCCGCCTGACGACGATTGCTTGTGTTGCGATCGAAACGTCGTGAGAAATTATTTTTATTTTGTTTTCTTTTTCTACCTACGTGACGTTACCGAAAGAACCAAAGAGTATACATACACAAGGTCCACTCTTAATTGGCACCGCAGTTGTGAAATGTTGCTCCCTCGCCTTGTATGCAGAAGGATTTGGGTTCGATCCCGACCATGACACCTGTATAGTTGGAGTTTCCACTCCGTCTCCGTGGTCACGTGGATTTTTCTCCAGGTCTTCCGTTTTTTCCCTCCACATCAACATCATGCGTTTAGAGTATTTGGCTTATATACATTTCCACGTAATAAGCCACTTCTTTGAGCTTTTCATTGGTGGAAAAGTCGCTTCTCCACAAAAATCTATATTACTCAGATGACTTTTACATCCGCCGTATTTACTGGATTGGTCACTGAAATTGAGCCACAAACCTCTGCAAACTAGACATCTCCACTCCTCGTCTTTGTCACCACTATTAAGACATTTGTGTTTTTCGTTGTTGTAATGATAAAACAATAATGAATGCACATGAATACTATTGTTTTGAGATATTTATTTTGATCACAGAATATTGCCCGCGAATTCATTGATGTGCCATTAGCCAATTGATAAGCATTTCTTAGCCAAAAATACACAGCCGAACATACACTATTGTTTAGGGACATTCTATTAATTGCTTAATCTTCCAAATTAATTCATTGATGTCCACTTTTGCCATTGGGCACATGTTTCTTGAGCACGGTTCCGTCATTTTTATGGACTTTTCCTATCGTCGTGTATTGACGTGCTACTGTGAGGAGTTAACCTATTGTTCTATTGCTCAGTTTTAGCAACGCAACCATTGAGGGTTAATTGTATGGATCGATGAGTAGGACATATACAGGAGTACTGTGGTGGCAATTTCGATCATTAAGTGTGTTCGGAAATTAGAGTGTTTTTAGATATTAAAGTTTCTTAACACAGAAGAGTCTGAGTGGTTCCTTCCTAAGTTAATGCGTAATTATCTTAATTATAAGAACTGTATCCTGTGGCGACCTCTGAATTCTGAGACCGGACATAATAACACTAAAACATAATCAGTAAAAGTTAAAGCGAGAATAATTGTTTTATCAAGATTGGTAATACACCCGAGACAACGAAGCCGATCCTAATTTATATAATTTGAATACATTTGCATACTTCAATAACTATTTTATTTTGATAAAATTACAATTTTACAATGTATTTATTATTATTATTCTTTTTTAAACAATATATACAACAAGGCTATAGGGAGACCTTTGTCTTCATCTCCGTGTCCGTGTGTGTGTCTCCTTGACTGTCTCCATGTCTATATCCGTATCTCTCTGTGTCTCGTAATGAGAGCAAATGCCCAGTCGGATGAACCTGAACAGTTTCACTCAGTGGTGGGGCCTCAACCATCACACGGCCCCACGAAAACAAAGCACCTGTATGGGTATTTTATGCTGAAGGTTGTCGATGTTTTTGTGTGTAAGTGTGTGTGACTTTTTAAATGGGTAATTTTTAAACTAAATTATTCCCAAAATTGCCCCCATCATAAATTAATGAAAATGTTTTTTGAACCAAGAAAATTTGGTATTTTTCTTCTTGGCCATGGGGGTACTGTTGGTGGCATTGATAGCGGTGCTGGTGGCAGTGGCGGTGGTGCTGATTTCCTTGGCATTGGTGTCGGTGTTGGCGGTGGTGGCGTTGGTAATGGCGGTGGCGGCGGCAGTGGCGAGACGAAGCGTCTCAATCTCCTGAAGGAGCGTCTCCTTCTTTCGACGCAGCGTCACGTTCTCCAAATGCAGCCTCTCATTTCCTTTACGCAGCATCTCATGTTGCCACATCACTCGCTCTTGTAGCATCGTCTCCGCGTGCATCGCCACAAACTCCTGACGAGTCATCTCAATCCCTTCACGTAGCATTGTGTTTTCCTCGTGCATCTTCGCTCTTTTCCGCCCCAGATTCTCGTTCTGCTGTCGAAGCGTCGCGTTGTGCACTTCAAACGTTGACAAGGCTGTAAAGTGTGAAACAGGAATCATCATCTTACCATGTTTCCAATGACGCCGCTTCATGACCTGAATGAAAACCGTCATGACCATCAACCCAATCATGAGCAATACCAAAGTCCATGCCAGTGAATCCGTGCCAGGGTTCGGGCATGGTGGCTTGGGGATGAGATGTGAAGCTTTGCTTCTGTTGCCCACGAAGAGGGAGAAGAGGAACCGGACAAATTTGATGCAGAACTGCAACAGCAGCAGCAGTAGCATCAGCATCGTGCCGCTCGTGTTGTCAAAGTCCGTGTGTGAGTGCCAAGTGCGAGCGTGCGTTCTTATAGCACTCCCAGTGGTGACGTCATCAGTTCCGGCCGTGACGCATTGTTACAGGTTTCCTGTCATGACACGTGGTTAGAAAATCCCCTGTGACATCACAAGCACGACTGCACAGTAATTATTTCGTTTGGGTGAAAAAAACATTTACACTAATGTACGCTAGATTTGATCAACGAAACCTCTGCATTGCAAATTTAATTTGATAATCATTAAATCAATGGGCACACTTATTTTACACTCGATTCAAATGTTTGTTTTTATTCCGTTTAACATGTCGGCTTTCGTGACCAATGTTTTCCATAATAGAGGTTTTTGGGTTAGATCTCTCGAATATAAATGTGTCGTTAAAGTCACCACCACTATCGATTAAGGCTGCTCCATTCCCATTGAAACTACCTTCTCTTGCTGTTCACGTTACCCTTACACATTTACAAATTTGCGTTTAGATTATTTGGCTGCTATGAATTTCAACGTGATAACCTTCTACGTTCAGCTATCATTAGTCAACAGTTTGCTTCTGAAAAGTAGCGAATAGCTTGGAAGGTGTTCCATAGCAAATGCAATAGTTTAGTTTAAACGTTTCACCATTCACCATCATTGTCAACCTTTATCATCCAACATTAACAATTTACAATGTGTCATTAATTGTAAATGTTGCGGGCTATGTAGGAGCCTAAATGTACAACATTTACAATTGTAAATGTATTTTTTATTACTATATGTACCTTATTTTATTTTTTCATTATTCATGGAAAGTTGTTTCATATTAAGTAAATAAATCGTACTGAAATAATTTTGGCAGTAGGAAAATAATACACTGGAATGAAATCCCAATTTCATAGCACTTCATGCCAATCGCTTAACCCTCCCATTAGGATTTCGTTGAGGGTCGCTGTTCAAACACTCACTGCTGATGAGGTCATTTGGGGAAATTTCTGAAATGTGCCAACACTTGGACCATCTTGTTGGCCTACACCTCCAATT
The DNA here is from genome assembly GCF_048934315.1 of Petromyzon marinus. Classification (NCBI taxonomy): domain Eukaryota; kingdom Metazoa; phylum Chordata; class Hyperoartia; order Petromyzontiformes; family Petromyzontidae; genus Petromyzon; species Petromyzon marinus. Next base: position 5,497,497 of record NW_027422597.1, read on the forward strand.
AGTATGGTTGGCTAAGAAGTTAAACATACATACACAATCTTGATTTGAAGCTTTCGTGACTGCAGGAAACCATACTCTTGGTTCTTTCGGTAAAGTCACGTAGGTAGAAAAATAAAACAAAATAAAAATAATATATCACGACGTTTCGATCGCAACACAAACGGTCGTCCTCAGGCAGAATAAATCTCCCCCATTAACACAACTGACTTGCTTGCGTCCGTGGATGGAATTGCTTTCCATCTCAGACCCAGCTTGCTTGCCCATCGCCACATATATAACCACTTCTTCTTTGGTCTTTCGACAAAGTCACGTAGAATGAGAATAAAGTAATAAATTGATACAATAAAATAACACAATAAAATTCTCACGACGTTTAGGCCACAACACAAGCGTGTTATTTTATTTTATCAATTTATTATTTTATTCTCATTCTACGTGACTTTACCGAAAGAACCAAAGAAGATGAATCTTTGCAGTCACGAAAGCTTTAAATCGAAATATAACCACTTGTTGTAACAGCTCTCTCGCTGGTTCAGCAGTTCCACTCTGGATTATTTTTTTCCACCTGACGACGATTGCTTGTGTTGCGATCGAAACGTCGTGAGAAATTATTTTTATTTTGTTTTCTTTTTCTACCTACGTGACTTTACCGAAAGAACCAAAGAGTATACATACACAAGGTCCACTCTTAATTGGCACCGCATTTGTGAAATGTTGCTCCCTCGCCTTGTATGCAGAAGGATTTGGGTTCGATCCCGACCATGACACCTGTATAGTTGGAGTTTCCACTCCGTCTCCGTGGTCACGTGGATTTTTCTCCAGGTCTTCCGTTTTTTCCCTCCACATCAACATCACGCGTTTAGAGTATTTGGCTTATATACATGTCCACGTAATAAGCCACTTCTTTGAGCTTTTCATTGGTGGAAAAGTTGCTTCTCCACAAAATCTATATTGCTCAGATGACTTTTACATCCGCCGTATTTACTGGATTGGTCACTGAAATTGAGCCACAAACCTCTGCAAACTAGACATCTCCACTCCTCGTCTTTGTCACCACTTTTAAGACATTTGTGTTTTACGTTGTTGTAATAATAAAACAATAATGAATGCACATGAATACTATTGTTTTGAGATATTTATTTTGATCACAGAATATTGCCCGCGAATTCATTGATGTGCCATTAGCCAATTGATAAGCATCTCTTAGCCAAAAATACACAGCCGAACATACACTATTGTTTAGGGACATTCTGTTAATTGCTTAATCTTCCAAATTAATTCATTGATGTCCACTTTTGCCATTGGGCACATGTTTCTTGAGCACGGTTCCGTCATTTTTATGGACTTTTCCTATCGTCGTGTATTGACGTGCTACTGTGAGGAGTTAACCTATTGTTCTATTGCTCAGTTTTAGCAACGCAACCATTGAGGGTTAATTGTATGGATCGATGAGTAGGACATATACAGGAGTACTGTGGTGGCAATTTCGATCATTAAGTGTGTTCGGAAATTAGAGTGTTTTTAGATATTAAAGTTTCTTAACACAGAAGAGTCTGAGTGGTTCCTTCCTAAGTTAATGCGTAATTATCTTAATTATAAGAACTGTATCCTGTGGCGACCTCTGAATTCTGAGACCGGACATAATAACACTAAAACATAATCAGTAAAAGTTAAAGCGAGAATAATTGTTTTATCAAGATTGGTAATACACCCGAGACAACGAAGCCGATCCTAATTTATATAATTTGAATACATTTGCATACTTCAATAACTATTTTATTTTGATAAAATGACAATTTTACAATGTATTTTTTTATTATTATTATTATTATTATTTTTTTAAACAATATATACAACAAGGCTATAGGGAGACCTTTGTCTTCATCTCCGTGTCCGTGTGTGTGTCTCCTTGACTGTCTCCATGTCTATATCCGTATCTCTCTGTGTCTCGTAATGAGAGCAAATGCCCAGTCGGATGAACCTGAACAGTTTCACTCAGTGGTGGGGCCTCAACCATCACACGGCCCCACGAAAACAAAGCACCTGTATGGGTATTTTATGCTGAAGGTTGTCGATGTTTTTGTGTGTAAGTGTGTGTGACTTTTTAAATGGGTAATTTTTAAACTAAATTATTCCCAAAATTGCCCCCATCATAAATTAATGAAAATGTTTTTTGAACCAAGAAAATTTGGTATTTTTCTTCTTGGCCATGGGGGTACTGTTGATGGCATTGATAGCGGTGCTGGTGGCAGTGGCGGTGGTGCTGATTTCCTTGGCATTGGTGTCGGTGTTGGCGGTGGTGGCGTTGGTAATGACGGTGGCGGCGGCAGTGGCGAGACGAAGCGTCTCAATCTCCTGAAGGAGCGTCTCCTTCTTTCGACGCAGCGTCACGTTCTCCAAATGCAGCCTCTCATTTCCTTTACGCAGCATCTCATGTTGCCACATCACTCGCTCTTGTAGCATCGTCTCCGCGTGCATCGCCACAAACTCCTGACGAGTCATCTCAATCCCTTCACGTAGCATCGTGTTTTCCTCGTGCATCTTCGCTCTTTTCCGCCCCAGATTCTCGTTCTGCTGTCGAAGCGTCGCGTTGTGCACTTCAAACGTTGACAAGGCTGTAAAGTGTGAAACAGGAATCATCATCTTACCATGTTTCCAATGACGCCGCTTCATGACCTGAATGAAAACCGTCATGACCATCAACCCAATCATGAGCAATACCAAAGTCCATGCCAGTGAATCCGTGCCAGGGTTCGGGCATGGTGGCTTGGGGATGAGATGTGAAGCTTTGCTTCTGTTGCCCACGAAGAGGGAGAAGAGGAACCGGACACATTTGATGCAGAACTGCAACAGCAGCAGCAGTAGCATCAGCATCTTGCCGCTCGTGTTGTCAAAGTCCGTGTGTGAGTGCCAAGTGCGAGCGTGCGTTCTTATAGCACTCCCAGTGGTGACGTCATCAGTTCCGGCCGTGACGCATTGTTACAGGTTTCCTGTCATGACACGTGGTTAGAAAATCCCCTGTGACATCACAAGCACGACTGCACAGTAATTATTTCGTTTGGGTGAAAAAAACATTTACACTAATGTACGCTAGATTTGATCAACGAAACCTCTGCATTGCAAATTTAATTTGATAATCATTAAATCAATGGGCACACTTATTTTACACTCGATTCGAATGTTTGTTTTTATTCCGTTTAACATGTCAGCTTTCGTGACCAATGTTTTCCATAATAGAGGTTTTTGGGTTAGATCTCTTGAATATAAATGTGTCGTTAAACTCACCACCACTATCGATTAAGGCTGCTTCATTCCCATTGAAACTACCTTCTCTTGCTGTTCACGTTACCCTTACACATTTACAAATTTGCGTTTAGATTATTTGGCTGCTATGAATTTCAACGTGATAACCTTCTACGTTCAGCTATCATTAGTCAACAGTTTGCTTCTGAAAAGTAGCGAATAGCTTGGAAGGTGTTCCATAGCAAACGCAATAGTTTAGTTTAAACGTTTCACCATTCACCATCACTGTCAACCTTTATCATCCAACATTAACAATTTACAATGTGTCATTAATTGTAAATGTTGCGGGCTATGTAGGAGCCTAAATGTACAACATTTACAATTGTAAATGTATTTTTTATTACTATATGTACCTTATTTTATTTTTTCATTATTCATGGAAAGTTGTTTCATATTAAGTAAATAAATCGTACTGAAATAATTTTGGCAGTAGGAAAATAATACACTGGAATGAAATCCCAATTTCATAGCACTTCATGCCAATCGCTTAACCCTCCCATTAGGATTTCGCTGAGGGTCGCTGTTCAAACACTCACTGCTGATGAGGTCATTTGGGGAAATTTCTGAAATGTGCCAACACTTGGACCATCTTGTTGGCCTACACCTCCGATTAGTATGGTTGGCTAAGAAGTTAAACATACATACACAATCTTGATTTGAAGCTTTCGTGACTGCAGGAAACCATACTCTTGGTTCTTTCGGTAAAGTCACGTAGGTAGAAAAATAAAACAAAATAAAAATAATATATCACGACGTTTCGATCGCAACACAAACGGTCGTCCTCAGGCAGAATAAATCTCCCCCATTAACACAACTGACTTGCTTGCGTCCGTGGATGGAATTGCTTTCCATCTCAGACCCAGCTTGCTTGCCCATCGCCACATATATAACCACTTCTTCTTTGGTCTTTCGACAAAGTCACGTAGAATGAGAATAAAGTAATAAATTGATACAATAAAATAACACAATAAAATTATCACGACGTTTCGGCCACAACACAAGCGTGTTATTTTATTTTATCAATTTATTATTTTATTCTCATTCTACGTGACTTCACTGAAAGAACCAAAGAAGATGAATCCTTGCAGTCACGAAAGCTTTAAATCGAAATATAACCACTTGTTGTAACAGCTCTCTCGCTGGTTCAGCAGTTCCACTCTGGATTATTTTTTTCCGCCTGACGACGATTGCTTGTGTTGCGATCGAAACGTCGTGAGAAATTATTTTTATTTTATTTTCTTTTTCTACCTACGTGACTTTACCGAAAGAACCAAAGAGTATACATACACAAGGTCCACTCTTAATTGGCACCGCAGTTGTGAAATGTTGCTCCCTCGCCTTGTATGCAGAAGGATTTGGGTTCGATCCCGACCATGACACCTGTATAGTTGGAGTTTCCACTCCGTCTCCGTGGTCACGTGGATTTTTCTCCAGGTCTTCCGTTTTTTCCCTCCACATCAACATCACGCGTTTAGAGTATTTGGCTTATATACATTTCCACGTAATAAGCCTCTTCTTTGAGCTTTTCATTGGTGGAAAAGTCGCTTCTCCACAAAAATCTATATTGCTCCGATGACTTTTACATCCGCCGTATTTACTGGATTGGTCACTGAAATTGAGCCACAAACCTCTGCAAACTAGACATCTCCACTCCTCGTCTTTGTCACCACTTTTAAGACATTTGTGTTTTACGTTGTTGTAATAATAAAACAATAATGAATGCACATGAATACTATTGTTTTGAGATATTTATTTAGATCACAGAATATTACCCGCGAATTCATTGATGTGCCATTAGCCAATTGATAAGCATCTCTTAGCCAAAAATACACAGCCGAACATACACTATTGTTTAGGGACATTCTGTTAATTGCTTAATCTTCCAAATTAATTAATTGATGTCCACTTTTGCCATTGGGCACATGTTTCTTGAGCACGGTTCCGTCATTTTTATGGACTTTCCTATCGTCGTGTATTGACTTGCTACTGTGAGGAGTTAACCTATTGTTCTATTGCTCAGTTTAAACAACGCAACCATTGAGGGTTAATTGTATGGATCGATGAGTAGGACATATACAGGAGTACTGTGGTGGCAATTTCGATCATTAAGTGTGTTCGGAAATTAGAGTGTTTTTAGATATTAAAGTTTCCTAACACAGAAGAGTCTGAGTGGTTCCTTCCTAAGTTAATGCGTAATTATCTTAATTATAAGAACTGTATCCTGTGGCGACCTCTGAATTCTGAGACCGGACATAATAACACTAAAACATAATCAGTAAAAGTTAAAGCGAGAATAATTGTTTTATCAAGATTGGTAATACACCCGAGACAACGAAGCCGATCCTAATTTATATAATTTGAATACATTTGCATACTTCAATAACTATTTTATTTTGATAAAATGACAATTTTACAATGTATTTTTTTATTATTATTATTATTTTTTTTTAAACAATATATACAACAAGGCTATAGGGAGACCTTTGTCTTCATCTCCGTGTCCGTGTGTGTGTCTCCTTGACTGTCTCCATGTCTATATCCGTATCTCTCTGTGTCTCGTAATGAGAGCAAATGCCCAGTCGGATGAACCTGAACAGTTTCACTCAGTGGTGGGGCCTCAACCATCACACGGCCCCACGAAAACAAAGCACCTGTATGGGTATTTTATGCTGAAGGTTGTCGATGTTTTTGTGTGTAAGTGTGTGTGACTTTTTAAATGGGTAATTTTTTAACTAAATTATTCCCAAAATTGCCCCCATCATAAATTAATGAAAATGTTTTTTGAACCAAGAAAATTTGGTATTTTTCTTCTTGGCCATGGGGGTACTGTTGGTGGCATTGATAGCGGTGCTGGTGGCAGTGGCGGTGGTGCTGATTTCCTTGGCATTGGTGTCGGTGTTGGCGGTGGTGGCGTTGGTAATGGCGGTGGCGGCGGCAGTGGCGAGACGAAGCGTCTCAATCTCCTGAAGGAGCGTCTCCTTCTTTCGACGCAGTGTCACGTTCTCCAAATGCAGCCTCTCATTTCCTTTACGCAGCATCTCATGTTGCCACATCACTCGCTCTTGTAGCATCGTCTCCGCGTGCATCGCCACAAACTCCTGACGAGTCATCTCAATCCCTTCACGTAGCATCGTGTTTTCCTCGTGCATCTTCGCTCTTTTCCGCCCCAGATTCTCGTTCTGCTGTCGAAGCGTCGCGTTGTGCACTTCAAACGTTGACAAGGCTGTAAAGTGTGAAAAAGGAATCATCATCTTACCATGTTTCCAATGACGCCGCTTCATGACCTGAATGAAAACCGTCATGACCATCAACCCAATCATGAGCAATACCAAAGTGCATGCCAGTGAATCCGTGCCAGGGTTCGGGCATGGTGGCTTGGGGATGAGATGTGAAGCTTTGCTTCTGTTGCCCACGAAGAGGGAGAAGAGGAACCGGACAAATTTGATGCAGAACTGCAACAGCAGCAGCAGTAGCATCAGCATCTTGCCGCTCGTGTTGTCAAAGTCCGTGTGTGAGTGCCAAGTGCGAGCGTGCGTTCTTATAGCACTCCCAGTGGTGACGTCATCAGTTCCGGCCGTGACGCATTGTTACAGGTTTCCTGTCATGACACGTGGTTAGAAAATCCCCTGTGACATCACAAGCACGACTGCACAGTAATTATTTAGTTTGGGTGAAAAAAACATTTACACTAATGTACGCTAGATTTGATCAACGAAACCTCTGCATTGCAAATTTAATTTGATAATCATTAAATCAATGGGCACACTTATTTTACACTCGATTCAAATGTTTGTTTTTATTCCGTTTAACATGTCAGCTTTCGTGACCAATGTTTTCCATAATAGAGGTTTTTGGGTTAGATCTCTTGAATATAAATGTGTCGTTAAACTCACCACCACTATCGATTAAGGCTGCTTCATTCCCATTGAAACTACCTTCTCTTGCTGTTCACGTTACCCTTACACATTTACAAATTTGCGTTTAGATTATTTGGCTGCTATGAATTTCAACGTGATAACCTTCTACGTTCAGCTATCATTAGTCAACAGTTTGCTTCTGAAAAGTAGCGAATAGCTTGGAAGGTGTTCCATAGCAAATGCAATAGTTTAGTTTAAACGTTTCACCATTCACCATCATTGTCAACCTTTATCATCCAACATTAACAATTTACAATGTGTCATTAATTGTAAATGTTGCGGGCTATGTAGGAGCCTAAATGTACAACATTTACAATTGTAAATGTATTTTTTATTACTATATGTACCTTATTTTATTTTTTCATTATTCATGGAAAGTTGTTTCATATTAAGTAAATAAATCGTACTGAAATAATTTTGGCAGTAGGAAAATAATACACTGGAATGAAATCCCAATTTCATAGCACTTCATGCCAATCGCTTAACCCTCCCATTAGGATTTCGCTGAGGGTCGCTGTTCAAACACTCACTGCTGATGAGGTCATTTGGGGAAATTTCTGAAATGTGCCAACACTTGGACCATCTTGTTGGCCTACACCTCCGATTAGTATGGTTGGCTAAGAAGTTAAACATACATACACAATCTTGATTTGAAGCTTTCGTGACTGCAGGAAACCATACTATTGGTTCTTTCGGTAAAGTCACGTAGGTAGAAAAATAAAACAAAATAAAAATAATATATCACTACGTTTCGATCGCAACACAAACGGTCGTCCTCAGGCAGAATAAATCTCCCCCATTAACACAACTGACTTGCTTGCGTCCGTGGATGGAATTGCTTTCCATCTCAGACCCAGCTTGCTTGCCCATCGCCACATATATAACCACTTCTTCTTTGGTCTTTCGACAAAGTCACGTAGAATGAGAATAAAGTAATAAATTGATACAATAAAATAACACAATAAAATTCTCACGACGTTTCGGCCACAACACAAGCGTGTTATTTTATTTTATCAATTTATTATTTTATTCTCATTCTACGTGACTTTACCGAAAGAACCAAAGAAGATGAATCCTTGCAGTCACGAAAGCTTTAAATCGAAATATAACTACTTGTTGTAACAGCTCTCTCGCTGGTTCAGCAGTTCCACTCTGGATTATTTTTTTCCGCCTGACGACGATTGCTTGTGTTGCGATCGAAACGTCGTGAGAAATTATTTTTATTTTGTTTTCTTTTTCTACCTACGTGACTTTACCGAAAGAACCAAAGAGTATACATACACAAGGTCCACTCTTAATTGGCACCGCAGTTGTGAAATGTTGCTCCCTCGCCTTGTATGCAGAAGGATTTGGGTTCGATCCCGACCATGACACCTGTATAGTTGGAGTTTCCACTCCGTCTCCGTGGTCACGTGGATTTTTCTCCAGGTCTTCCGTTTTTTCCCTCCACATCAACATCACGCGTTTAGAGTATTTGGCTTATATACATTTCCACGTAATAAGCCACTTCTTTGAGCTTTTCATTGGTGGAAAAGTCGCTTCTCCACAAAATCTATATTGCTCAGATGACTTTTACATCCGCCGTATTTACTGGATTGGTCACTGAAATTGAGCCACAAACCTCTGCAAACTAGACATCTCCACTCCTCGTCTTTGTCACCACTTTTAAGACATTTGTGTTTTACGTTGTTGTAATAATAAAACAATAATGAATGCATATCCTTAGTTTTTTCGGTAAAGTCACGTTGAAGGGAAACAACAAAATAATAAAATATATATAAAACAATAAAAAAATCTCATGACGTTTCGACCATGGCTCAAACGGTCGTCTTCAGGTTATGGTCGAAACGTCGTGAGAATTTTTTTTATTGTTTTATATATATATATATATTTTATTATTTTGTTGTTTCTCTTCAACGTGACTTTACCGAAAAAACTAAGAATAGGAATTACTGCAGTCACGAAAGCTTTAAATAAAAAAATAATGAATGCACACAATATTTTACTGATATAAAATATACTCACATTGAGAGGAAGTGTGTCGGAGCTGGCGAAAAGCAGACGAGCTTCGAGCACCATCGGGCAACGTCAGGGACGAGCGTCATGCCGACTCAGCGGTCATCCAACGGCAGAGAAGCCTGCAGTTGCCACCAAGAGAGAGAGAGAGCGCCATGTGTATGACACGCGCACACACACGACTCATTGCCCAGCAGGGAACCAAGGCATTTTCGGTACAACCAGACGCCAAGGCGCCTTGACGTCTGCTTAAAAAGAAAATACACCCACACACACATAACGCAAATATCAGGACTAATAAGATTACTCCATCCCAATGTGGTGCGTTAACTATTAGGTGATCGTGCAAAACATTATTGGGTCCATTGAGCTGCATGAATACGGTCGTTTAGAAGTATTTTAGTCATTCGTTTCGTTAAATGCATAACTCTACCAATGAATTTATTGAGGAAACTAACATTTATGAACATCTATGTTACGAATCTACACACTCACAGGAATCATATTATTTCGAGATTTATTTCTTTTGATGACGGAATCTTGCCCATAAATCAATTCAAGCCCAATAGCCAATTGATAAGCATATGTTAGGCTAACAGACACTGCCGCACACTATTGTTCCAGGGCATTTCGTAAATTGCATAATCTTACCAATGAATTCATTGAAATATACTTTTGCCTTAAGCACATATTTCTTTATTACTGTTCGTATGAATATTGTCACATACATTTTTAAGCACTTTTTCCTATCGCTGTGTATGCTCGCTTTACTCTTAGGAATTAGCCGATTGTTATTTTATCCCGCTTAACAAAGGTAACCGTTGAGGGTTAAATGTACGGATCAATGAGGAGAACATCTCCAGTTGTACTGTGTTGACATTTCTAGCATGAGAGTTCGCATATTATAGTGATATGTTTGTTTTACATATTAAAGTTGCTTAACACAGAAGTGTCTGAGTGGTGCTTTCCTAAGTTAATGAGTAACAATCTTAATTATAAGAGCTGTTTCCTGTGGTAAGATCTGAATTTGAGACCTGACATAAAAATACTAAAACATAATCAGTAAAAGTTAAAGCAAGAAACATTGTATTATCACGATTGATAATACACCCTTAGACAACGAAGCCAAGCCTACATAGTATAATTACCTACACTTGCAAAACTTCATACAATTGCACCTTCATTTCATTATTACGTTAGGTAATACCCCAAGACAACGAAGCTGGGCATAATTAGCATAAATGCATAATTATCATGATTAGCATAATTTGTTTTGATATGCGTGATTTCGGGAATCAAACATTTGTCAATTGTCATTTAATTTTTATATTTTTTTTTTATTTTTCAAGACCTAATATATATAACATGCGTCCGCGATTATTATTTCCGAATTGATTTTTTTCATTCTGCACCCTAAATGTCAGACACTACGTCCGGTCAGGGCTCTCTGCTTTTCTGAAAATGGCAGCTCATTGAGCATTATTGGGAAAATAACATCGGAGGTGTGTATTGGAGATGTCAAATTTGACAGGACCAGTTCTTTTGTCAACGTCCCTTGCTGTTCCTTGCTTGCTCGGGACTTACTTCTTGGGGCAGATGCTCCTGAAAATTTTGATCGATCAGCGTTGCCTTGAGTTACCATCAGGCCGTCGAATGGCCATTTTGGCTTCTCCCACTACTCTACAAGCACTTGCGAGTAAGACCGTGAAGATTCCCCCTGGCGCGCAAATGTCGGTTCCCTTACAATTGCGCAAACTGCTAGATCAGGAGGCGACTGTGGGAGGAATCCTCCTAGGACCCTCAAACAAAGCCATTCGTGGGTTGACGTTGGTGGGGGCCCAGACTTAGGTATCCAATGACCAGGAACCATTCATTCAAGTCCTGAATTTAGGATTGGATACATCTGTCATTCTGGAGGGCACCGTGCTAGCCCACGAAACCTCGTTGGTGTTTTTTGATGAAAAGTGGATGGATACGAATTGGCCGAGTCCGAGAGGGGGGAGTTGACGGAGCTTTTGCGTGAACACTCCGATGTGTTTAGCAAGGGCAAATTTGACATCGGCCGTACTATACTTTTGAGTCACCACATCGATACGGGCGACGCTGCTCCCATCCGGCAGAACCCCTACCAGCTGAGCCAAATGGAAAAATAACACGTATGGCTGGTGGTTGATGAGATGTTGACCGCCGATATTATCTCGCCGTCCACCAACCCGTGGGGAGCCCCGATTGTTCTTGTTAAAAAGTAGAATGGTAGTTTGCGCTTCTGTGTTGAGTTCCGTAAGCTTAATAAGATCTCTGTGGCTGACACATACCCTCTTCCTCGGATGGACGATTCCCTGGATGCTCTAGCAGGAGCACGTTATTTTTCGACTATTGACCTCCTAATCAAATTTTGGCAGTTGCCACTAGATGAATCCTCTAAGCCCAAGACATACTTTCATACACCACAAAGCATATTTGAATCTAATCGGCTTCCGATGGGTCTTCATTTCGTGTCGGCTACATTGCAGCGATTGATGGAACTGGTTCTAGCTGGCTTGCAGTGGGACTCGTGCCTGATATATATCGACGATGTTATCGTTTTTATCCATACATTCGAAGAACATCTGGAATGGTTCCGTGCTGTCTTTCTTAAAATGCGTGCAGCGAACCTCAAATTAAAACCACGGACGTGTCTCCTGCTCCAAAAATATGTTTGGTATCTTGGCCACATAGTCAGTTAATCAGGGATAGCGATGGATCAGGACAAAACCGCGTATGTGCGTTCTTGTGTCATATTACCACCGTTTTGTCCCCGGGTTCGCCACTTTCGCCAAACCTCTCCAGTCCTTGATGGCAAAGGATCAGAAGTTCCATTGGAGGTAGGAGGAAGAGGCCACATTTGTTGCGCTCTGGGATGGCTTGGTGAACGCCCCTCCCATCCGATACCCCGACTTTTCCTTGCCGTCCATCCTTGATACAGACGCTAGCAACACTGGAATTGGCGCTGTTCTGTCTCAAGTCGTTAATGGCGTCGAGAGTGTTGTCGCATATGTCAGCAGAATGCTGTCTCCGGCCAAACAACGGTACTCTGTCACACGCCGGGAACTTTTGTCTATTTTTTTCTGTGCAACAGTATCGCCCATATGTTTATGGCAGACGCTTTGAGATGCGCTCTGACCATGCAGAACTACAGTATGCACTGCGTATTGAGCAGCCGTCTGGCCAACTTTCACGTTGGTTGGCAGTCCTCCAGGACTATTCCTTTACTGTTTCTTATCGCAAAGGTATCCGACACACGAACGACAGGTGTGCGTGTTTCCCGGGCATTGTAAGACGCCTACAGAGGACTTGACCCCTCCCCTTGCGACATCGGCCGAGGTTGAAACCTCTGAGAAAGCCGAGAGTCATGTGGCACGTGACGCCGTTTTTGGCTTGGACCATGCTGAGTGGGGGCGCCTCCAGGTTGAGGGCGCTTCCCTGTTCAAGTTACGACGCCATGTCAAGAAGGCGGATGGGTGTGGGGATCGACGGAGTGTAGCCTCTGTCAACCTCATCGACGGATTGCTTATGCGAACTACTCTCTCGAGACAACAAAAGGCCGAAAGGAACACCCCCCCCCCCCCACTGCCTGGCCCACACAAAAGACATCTGTAGGTTAATTACTGTGGAAAGTTATAAAACTGGAATAACTACACTGAGGGACAATTGAGAGCCTCTGTGTCCACCACAGACCATGAGATGACTGAAGGAAGGGGAGAGGAGGGCCAGGCCTTGATGTCACTTAGTAAATTACTTCAATAAATTAGAACAGACGGACACACACGTACACCAGACAAACGGACACAATCATGAGGACAGTTGTTCCGTCGTAAGAGGAAACTCACTAATCACAGGCCAAGGAGAGAAATCAAAGGCATTCTGGTCCTTTGTGAAAAGACGAGACGGAGGCGAAACATTTTGGATCGAAGAGAAAAGCTGAACTTGGAATAAAATCCCATTTTCACAGCACTTCATGCAGATTGCTCAACCCTCACATTAGGATTTCGCTGAGGGTTACTATCCAAACATTCGCCTCATTCTCACTGCTGATGAGGTCATTTGGGAAGATTTCTGAAATGTGCTAAAACTTGGACCATCATGTTGGCCTACACCTCCTATTAGTATAGTTGGCTAAGAAGATCAACAAATATACACAATCTTGATTTGAAGCTTTCGTGACTGCTGGAATCTATACTCTTTTGTTCTTTCGGTAAAGTCACGTAGGTAGAAAAATAAAGGAAAAAAATGATATATCACGACGTTTCGATCGCAACACAAGCGGTCGTCCTCATGATGAACGGATACTCGGACCGTACAATCCGCAAAGCTGTCTCCCCAGCCATGCGGAGACAACATTCTGAGGATCCAACCAAAACCATCCCTTTACCGTACATAGCAGGAGTTACTAAAAACATTTCCAAAATCTTAAACAAACACAAGATCCAGGTTCGTTTCAAAACAGTACACAAAATCCGTGATTTAATCCCATCCGTAAAATATGTGATTCCTGACATGCAATACCCTGGTGTCTACAAACTGAGCTATGTGCACTTTAAGGCCATATGAAGTGTCGATCGTCCGCTGGCAGGAGGTGAAGGGACAGACCCAGGTGCCATGGATTGGCTGACTGAGATGACTGGCAGGTGCCCCACCTGTGCCCCCTACTGTGTCACCTTGCTGTTTTTTTCTTAATAAAGGTTTTTGGGTTAGATCGCGTTATTTATAAATGTGTCATAACCCTCCACCACCCGACACGGCCAAACAGTAAAAAATGTGTCACATTTACAAAGGACGAATAGTTCACTACTGTAGCCCACCGGTGTGTTGAAGAGTGAATTACCATAATTTATAATTTGAGTACGACGTTTCGCTGGTAATTACATCCAGCATCATCGGGCAATTCGCCAGAATGGTAAAGCCATCACTTGCTCCCGGTCTTAAATAGAGCAACAGGGTGACGTCATCATTTAATTCATTCTGGTGCAGTGTTTTTAGGCGGAGAGGAGGGGGGTATTGTAATGTGCACTTTAAGGCCATATGAAGTGTCGATCGTGAAGGGACAGACCCAGGTGCCATGGATTGACTGACTGAGATGACTGGCAGGTGCCCCACCTGTGCCCCCTACTGTGTTAACTTGCTGTGTTTTTGTTCCCGGCACTTCGGTTGTTGTTTTGAGCGTTGCTCCTGTTCTCTCCGTTGTTGTTGAAGGAACACTGCATTCAATTGCCCAGTAGCATCCTTCACGAGCTTCCTCTACAGACGCCGATCTTGACACTGCTTATACCAGTCATTGGAAAGTCTACTCAGATCCATATCCTCTTGTACCACATCATTCCATCTCTTATTCGGCCCGCTCTGTGTCCATTTAGCCCCCTCTATTGGCCCGAACAAAAGTTGTTTGGGGATGCAGTGGCAGGGCATGCGGGCTACATCACCCAGCCAATGCAGAGGAGTTCACCGATGGGACTATGTCCAGATCTTTAATGGATTTGTGAGCTCACACAATACAGTCTGGTTAAGCCCAGGATGGATCGTAGGCAGGCCAGCCGGGATATTTATTACCGGGAAAGAAGTTTCATTAGGGTCGGGTTAACTTTTGCAAACATAGAGAAGGGAGGGCATGGTTGTACCCAAAAGGAACCAAAGTTTCGTGTGAGATGACAGACCAGGTATCCTCTACACACTCTCATGCAGCCAATGAAAAGATACTTCTGCTCGACTGATTCGGAGTGAAACCTCTGCTGTCAATCCAGAGGTGGTTATAAGCACAATGCCTAGATATGGAACCCGTTTAACTTTCTCCAGAACTGCCCCATCAGTAATACGGACTTGATGGGGCGGAGAGTGTTTAATGACACAAAATACCCAGACAGGTGAGGGGAGGGTGCATTTGCTGAGTCAAGTAGCCCACATGTCCAGTCACTGTATGCCCAAGCAGCTTATATTTGGCTGGATAGAGGGGGCTAATCAACCATGGCACGGGCTAGAGAAAAGATGAGTTAATGCGGTAGAGAAGGTTGTGGAGCTGATTTGACTTCATGATGACCGTGGCCAGCAGTGTCAAGACCGGCATCTGTGGATAAGGCTTATGAAGAATGCTACAGGGAATTTCGAGGCATTCGCCTTCCAGCAAGAATGGAGGGCGGAAGAGCGATGCTCACAACACCAAGTGGAGCGCAGTGTGGAGTAAATGCAGAAAGTGGGGAGTCATGATCAGACGTGGTGCATCTACCAGTAATCTCAGTTCGTCAAGCCATGTCAATTTAGTCTGTTGCATAACCTGCCAGCAATCCTTCGACACTTCATGTGGCCTCAAGGTATACCTAGCCTGGCACAAGTCCATGGTGCCATCTCCATTAATTTAATTGTGAAAGGTGGATGCTGTTTGATAATCGCAAATCCTCTTTGAGGTGGTCCATTGTTATACTCGGTGTGTCTTGTGCTGTGAGTGCAGGAGCTCGGTTTCTCAGGAGACTCAGGATGATCCTAGTCCAGTCTCTAGTCACCTGGACTTGGCAAAGGTCATCTCAGTTGGAGGCATCAAAACGAATTTCCTGGCTGTTTTGTGTAGGTCTTTCTACTGCACTGTCTATTTTATCGCTTTAACTACAATCACAGTGGTTAAAATAGCACTACTAGGTAAGCCGGAGTCTTCGTGAAATCAGGTGTGAACGCATTTGAAATTTCTGCATTTGCAAGGGAAAACTATGACAAATTCAATCAGAGCAACAGGCCTAAAGGCACAGCATGAAATATAGTAAATGGCACTGACTTGGTCCTCAAACGACAAGAGGTGCAAAAAGCACGTAGACATTCGTTGCTTGAATATAAATGGTAACTTGTAAGCTGTAAATCAACAACGTTCGTATCGCATTCATTAGCCCTCTTGTGGCGCCTGTGGTAGTGAGAACATAGTTATGTTGTGGTGATCACGGCTGCTGAGTTGGAATTAAGATAAACGTAAGCCAACAAATGTCACGTGTTGCAGATGTAGTGTCATAGATGATGGCACTATAGTGTAGCGACAGTACTGAGTGAGTGGTACTGTATGTGTGGAGCCTCTCCCTGGCACCTGAGTGAGCAGACCAGGGAAGAGGTCGGGTGAGGTCATGACAGTCTGGGTGAACCCGAGGGGGCACGTGACCGGATGAGGTGGCAACGAAGACCAAGGAGGTGGTGAGAGGAACACGTGATGTGGGTCCTGAACCATCGAGAAGGATCTGGAAAAGGGGCGTGGCCAAGGGCGGAGCCTGGCCACGCCGCAGCGAGCAATAGCCGAGTTCCGGTGGAGATCTTTGCAGTTATTCCATCCAGTATGTAAATAGACCCCTCCAAGTGTATATAGTTGCTCGTGGTAGTCACCACCCTTAGTCTTTTTCCCGTTAAGTAAAGAGTTACCTGTTGAGTAAATGAAGGTGTTGCCTCCAAGATCGAGTGTGCGCCTCAATTGAACCCACTACACAGGTATGCAAAACAAAATAACGTGCTTATTGTAAAGGGGTGTAACTCTCACACTGCATAACTTGAGCACTTTGGGCGAATTGGGATTAAACTATTTAAATAAAAAGGCCAGCGGGATGGATGCTGAATGCAATTGCATTACAGCACATCAACCTTCGAAAGCAGGACTCAGGGTGCAACATAAAACGAAGTGATTGTCTAGGTATCATTGCAACCGTGTGAAAAAGATTGTTTTAAAAGCAAATGTACAGTCCTTCATCAATCCATTCCTAAATGAAGGCTGTGCTATGCTGTGTCAGACAGCTGGTTGATTTAATGAACCGAACCACACTAGCCAGTGTAGGTTGGTGAAGGATATGCCTAATTGGCCAATCATTTCAGCCATGGCTGAGAATCAAACTCACACTGTAAAATGAATCAAGCAGTGCACAAATCGCAACATCACTCTCAATCACAAGCTCATTCTACAAATAAAATAAACTAATTGGCCTTTGGCCACACTGCGCCATATCATTTTTGCTGCCAGTTACACTGGTTTCATTTTCTGCTTTCATTTCTCCAGAAGTCAATAGGGAAGTTAACAGTTGAAGCACTCCTCTATTTGCGGAATTGTTTTCTTTTAAGTTGTCATGTTATGATATTCGTGGGTTTGCAGTTTTTTGCGCTTCCTGTTTTAATTGGAGGTCACTTATTTGTTATGTCTCTTTGACCCTTCCTGATTTGACCCCCACCCCGTAATTTCTTAGGCCCAGTCCCCTTCCTCTTAGGGCCCCTCCCCATCCTGTTTCGTCCTTCAGACACAGATTGGGTCTGTTCGTGTAGTGGCGAGGGTTGTAAAAGGTCTGCGAGTGTCCGTGCACAGCAGCAGCATCTCGTGGTGGGTGGTACACAGGTAGGGCTGCGGCGACCAAAATCGCTCTCACATAATACAGAATAAGATGACTACAGTCTGATTATTCACATACACCTAACAATAATTGCCCATCATTGCATGAGAAAGCTCTGGAGAAGGGCTATTGATTAATGTTTTGGGTATGGTAAAGTTTGGTCAAACAACCACATTAACAGTGTAGTGAGGTCTTTACCCAGCAGTGGACTGACAAGGAGTTGTAAATCATTAACATTATGAATGTCAATTACTATTGGAAGAGGTTACTCAACATCTTTTAAAAAAATCAAAAGTTGCGTGTGGTATAAAAGTAATAGATCACGACGTTTCGATTGCAACACAAGCAATCGTCATCAGGTGGGACAACCACAGCAAGAAAAAAACTGCTGAAGTAGGCGAGAGATCTGCCGTGGCATGAGGTTATAGAGGCCTCGGTAGTAGGGGGTGAGAGAGAAAGGGGGGTTGGGGAGGCGGGGCAGAAAGTGGACCCCGCAGCAGCACCCGGGTCACTGGAGTAAAGTGGACCACCGCAGCAGCACTGGAGAGGTCGGCTGCAGGGTGGGAAAGAGAAGGGGGGGGGGGGAGAGAAAGCAGGGAAGCACACAGAGAGAGAGAGAGATAGAAAGACACAGAAAGTCGGAAATAACAGCTGATATGGGCAGGTAGGATGGAGACATCACAATCAGTTAAGACTTTTTCTGGTTAGTAACGTCCTTCCAATGATTGCTCAGTTTGTACCCATCTTCTCGGTTAAAGTTGTGTCTGTGTTTATATATCTGGATGGCTTCATGAAAAAATATCTGATAATGGCTGGTGGGTTTGCAGAGTACCTTCGTCTTGAAAAAGTCAATTTAGTGTGAGCCAACTGCGTTAAAACAATGATCAGCAACGGCAGAGGTATTTCCTGCAGTCACGAAAGCTTCAAATCAAGATTTAGTTGTGTGTGGGTTTGTGTGTGGTCGCGCACTTGGCTCTCCAATGGTGGGATTTACGTGAAAATAAAAAAGCCATGTACCATGTCGTAAGCCCCACGGTCAGCAAGCGCTATTCCTTTTTCACATCCGTCAACTTTAAATTATCTTCTTTGGTTCTTTCGGTAAAGTCACGTAGAATGAGAATAAAATAATAAATTGATAAAATAAAATATCGCAATAATATTCTCACGACGTTTCGGCCACAACACAAGCGACCTTCATCAGGTGAAGGGGACGAGACTGTCTGGAGGACAGCGCTGGAGTGAGAAAGCCACGCTGAGATCACGACCTTTAAGCTGTGTGAGAAGAAACAAAGCGCCTTGACAAAGGAACTAGCATATAATTTAGCATTGAAATGGCTGAGTGATTAGCTTGTGACTGGTCACAGAAAAGGCTATGTTAAAGTTAAAGCATACACATCCGCAAAGGCACCCCTTGACAAAGGAATTAGCATAGAATTTAGCATTGAAATAGCTAAGTTAAAGTATACACATCCGCAGAAGCACTCCTTGACAAAGGAATTAGCATAGAATTTAGCATCGAAATAGCTGAGTGATTAGCTTGTAACTGGTCACAGAAATAGCTATGTTAAAGTCAGAGCATATACATTCACCGAGGCACCTAGTACAAATCAAACGGGAGAATTTAGCATTGAAATAACTAGGCGAATTTAGCATTGAAATAACTGAGTGATTAGCTTGTGACTGGTCACAGAAATGGCTATGTTGAAGTTAAGGCCTACACATCTGAGCTATTCACAGTAACTGGGTATACAATACAATATATAATGAATACTATATAGTGAACCAATAAAAAATACTAAAATATAAATTACCTCAATGTTATCAATAAACTCTATATTCTCCAGTCAGCTAAGCTACCTACAATAAGTCGTTATATATCACAATGTGATATGGCGAAAAATGGGTGGATTCTTACCCTCAACTTTAGCAACACGGATAGCTACGGGTCCCGTTCAGACGGACGAGTTCATCAATGGTCGGAACAGAGATGAACTCGTCCGTCTGAACGGGACCTGTAGCTATCCGTGTTGCTAAAGTTGATGGTAAGAATCCACCCATTTTTCAACATATAGCATTGTGATATATAACGACTTATTGTTGGTAGCTTAGCTGATTGGAGAATATAGAGTTTATTGATAACATTGAGGTAATTTATATTTTAGTATTTTTATTGGTTCACTATATAGTATTCATTATATATTGTATTGTATTCCCTGTTACTGTGAATAGCTCAGATGTGTAGGCCTTAACTTCAACATAGCCATTTCTGTGACCAGTCACAAGCTAATCACTCAGTTATTTCAATGCTAAATTCTCCTGTTTGATTTGTACTAGGTGCCTCGGTGAATGTATATGCTCTGACTTTAACATAGCTATTTCTGTGACCAGTTACAAGCTATTCACTCAGCTATTTCAATGCTAAATTCTATGCTAATTCCTTTGTCAAGGAGTGCCTCTGCAGATGTGTATACTTTAACTTAGCTATTTCAACGCTAAATTCTATGCTAATTCCTTTGTCAAGGGGTGCCTTTGCGGATGTGTATGCTTTAACTTTAACATAGCCTTTTCTGTGACCAGTCACAAGCTAATCACTCAGCCATTTCAATGCTAAATTATATGCTAATTCCTTTTTCAAGGCGCTTTGTTTCTTCTCACACAGCTTAAAGGTCGTGATCTCAGCGTGGCTTTCTCACTCCAGCGCTGTCCTCCAGACAGTCTCGTCCCCTTCACCTGATGAAGGCCGCTTGTGTTGTGGCCGAAACGTCGTGAGAATATTATTGCGTTATTTTATTTTATAAATGTATTTTTTTATTCTCATTCTACGTGACTTTACCGAAAGAACCAAAGAAGATGAATCCTTGTAGTCACGAAAGCTTAAAATCGAAACTTTAAATTAGTTTAATTCACGATTTAGTGCTTTTTGTGGGAGCTTCGCTGTTATTTATTTATTTATGACGCGTGCACGACCATACCAACTCACGCGCCTTTGGTCGCATGGCTTCGGTGGGAGTGAGGGGGATTAAAATAGCCAGGTACCACGCCATAAGCCCAGCCGTGAGCAAGCACTTTTAGAACGTCAGACAATAGATCAACTAGAAAGGGCATGTAACAAGTGGGAGAAGGATCGGTGAGCCGCTGGTTATTTGCTGGGTTTACCTACGCTATCAAAGATAGATCCGGGGTCCTGAAACCATTATTGACGGTTTATAACACCTTGGGGAAATGCAACCAAAGACAACTCTCATTCCACTCCTTCATAGACAATCGCCTCTGTGGGGCAACCAATAACTAATAGAATGCACAAGGGCTAACTGGGCTGGCAGGAGAGCGACAGGCTTGGAAAGGGTTGGGGACCTTCCAAATAAGGATACCAAACTATCAGAGACACCATCTCCAAAGCTACAAACAAAAACTTTGACGGCAGCACTCACCCCATCTTGGATGGTCTGGTGGACAAAAAGGAAATCAAAAGTTTGTGCAGGCATAGCACGTGATTTTTAAAGAGATTGAGACCGGGTTTAGACACAAAAATAGAAAGCTGAGGGAAAAGGCTGTTCAGACAGGAAATTCCTCACCCGAAATAGACTCAAATATGGTTGAGCCCAGACAGCAGGCCGCAGGTCCCTTCTGATAAACATGATTTTGTTCAAATTCAGGCATGGGTCCTACATGACGAATGACAGGAGAGCCAAATTCACAAATTCCTCTACTAATTGCCCTAGATACCACAAGGCATGGAACAGACATAACTGAATGCCTTCTGGACGTGCCCAGATATTTGAGAATTTTACGAGAATATAATGGATTATTTTAATCGGAACTGGGGCAGTGCTGAGCCCCTCAGTGGACTAAATTCTGCGGGGCTTAAAACTAAGAGGGCTTACAAGGCTAAGGGCGGTTTGTCTTAATTTTTTAGACAGGCCACCACTCGCTTATGCAGCTTTATGGAGCAAGGGGAGAAGGTTGAATGTATCAAAAAAACTCCAAGGAAAGTACTGAACACCCAAACCCATAGTCTCTCACTTATGCCCTTGTGCATTCTCGAACTCACATGCACTGTGAAACAATGTTGTCTCAGCTACCGCTAGGCAACCAAGGCTGTTCTGGATAGCTACACTGGGGTATTGCCACAGCGATTGACACTAGAACGCATCTCTTCTGGTCAGTGATACCACAGACACGAAGTAGTTGTGGTACTTCGTAATTCATGGACTTAATACACAGTCCGTCCAGTATCCTTCATCGGAGTCAGTGCAGTGCAGATAGATGTTCACAGCGCCATGCCGCAGCGAAACAGCCACACGCCAGCAGTGGCAGCTGACATCTGATGAACGACAGCCCCATACGAGTGCTGATGCAGTCGCGGGCCGTTAATCACAGCACAGCGACGCTTCTGGTATCAGTGGTGACAAAGTGTAGACGCGATCTTCTCATACATACCGACTGCCAAGTATTCTGGTCCCGTCAGGTGACAGCTCAGCACATAATTATAATAGTTCCATTCATATTCTGGGTTCTTTCGGTAAAGTCACGTAGAAGGGAAACAATAAAATAATAAAAATATAAAACAATATTATTTTATTGTTTCCCTTATACGTGGTGACTTTACCGAAAGAACCAAGAAAATGAATCCCTGCAGTCACGAAAGCTTTAAATTTAAATTTAGTTCCATTCATATCGCGCTTTTCGTCAATGATCTCAAAGCGGGGTACAGAACACAGCAGCAGCAGACAATCATCATAAACATCATAATATTATAAATAAATTTAATAACTATATCTTAACCGTGATGATAGTCCATGGATCTGTAGTTATGGAGTCACTATTTACCCCGAGTTGATTCCGGTTAGTGACTTGATTGGCACAGTAGAGTGCAGTGGGTGTTCTCTCCTCTGTGTGGATCTTCTCTTCGAGTCCTACTTATCTCAACGTATTCACCAACAACTTTTTACACATTACCTCTAAAACAATTGCAAATATGAAAATCTCCTTTTTTTGTTTTTATTGTAACTCGACATGAGCCCTGTACAAAGAACAAAACCGTAACGCAGGGAGGGGTCACAGAAACTGCGCAGACAAAACCCCAAGCTCAGTGCTCCTGGGTTGAAGGAAAAGCCACTGAAGTTGCAGAAGCTACAGTGTAAAGTTCTATCCTGATCACGTGTAGGGAATTCTATATTGTAAGTGTAACGCTATCCGCGTCCAATGTAGCATGGTCACACAATTGCTGGGCACTGCCAATGCTAAAGCTATGGACACGAGTTGAGTCGCACACACATGGGTGAACCTGTGGGCTGGGACGCGTCAACGTGCTCTCCTTTAGTACAGTTCGTGCTCTTTTTTTAATAACAATATATTTAACAATAGACAACATTTATTACTTATGCTCGTCATAAAATATATTCAGCCTTCCACGTCCAATAAAACCCATAATTCATCTTCTGCTTTATAATTATGGTGTTTATGTTTCGATTCTAAGGATGACATTTTTAAGTTGTATTAATCTGGTAATTTTGAATAGTAATGTATCATATGTTAATTATTTTCGTGTTAGGTGTTACTTACGTGCCAATGCTCTACAACGTTACGTTTATGTGCAGTCTGTCGACCACCTCCCATAACCAGAAAGGATCTCATCCTAATTAACTCGGCGGGATAATATTTTGCCGTATTTAAAACATCGATATTTCCAATCCCATAAAACGTATCTTTTACAATAAACGATAAGGCAAATTACAATGCAATGTATACACGTAAGTTCAGACAATTATATTCATAATTTCCACCACTAAAGCATGTTTCACGCCCAGATCACAAGGCGTTGTACAAACACACACCCAGACTTATACAAATACAATCCAACCCCAAAACAAAGGACACAAGAAGTAGAAAACGTCCTTAAAATTAAGTTGTATTTTAAGGCGCGATTTCAATAAATCAAGGGGGGGAGTCAGCAGAGTGAATGAACGTTCCGTGGAAATGAATGCCACATCCTGGAGGACCACACGGAGTCGCCCATCGTATAGAGACGTGACCTCGGCACACCCAATATGTCTACAAAACAAATAAATATCAGATCCACAATACACCAAACCAGTGCATAATGTGTGTTACGCATTGTTGCTGTTTTGTGCCATATATACCCCACAGTTCATGTTAAGTACTCTTGCATCCTGCCTATAACACAAGGCCACATAGCAACGTGTGCTTATACTGATGCAACTATTTTATTCAAAATTTGTACAGAGTTTGCCTGCTTGGATAAAATGCTGCTGTAAATTACACATTGGTTAAGTAACACAATATCAATAAGTAAATAATATGTATGTTGAACTTCTTTCGCAACGTACATAACCAACCATGCTAATCGTAAGTGCCTGTGGTGATTCTGACACTTGTATTAATGCATTATTCAATAATGTAGGCCCTAAATATATTATCTGAAAGAGAATATTCGTATTTCCAAATATACGAAGTTCAATTTAATAAATGGAAAAATATATTAATGTATGTTGATATCGTTAGTTTGAAACAAGCGTCCCATATAGCATTCATTTCTAAAACAATATCATTCATATTTTTCGTTTAAATGTCGAGAGAATAATTTCTCTATTTCGGTGGCTCTATAAAAAACCCAGGAATATCACAAATTCCTGCCAAGTTCACTTTCATTTATTCTTAGGTACAGATTTAGTGCAGGCTCAGCAGATCCACCAAAGAACCGCAAAAGCACTTCCATTAAATGGTGACACCATGCAGAGACCATTCAGCAGTGTTTTTTTCCATTTCTGCTGAATGATTATCCTTATGTAGTGAGTGACTGCTGATACACAACGTGGAGAGGGCTTCTTATTTATTTCTCACACTTGAGCACAATCACTAGGCGACATATGGAAACGTATCTACATAACTACACACAGCCGACCTTTCTACATAGCCCTATTGTCGGAGTCTAACTACATAGCTGGCTGACTAATGTAGCGACGACGGCGATGGGAGCCGTGCAAAGGATCCGCCATGCGGCCGGATGGCGAGCAGCGACACAGCCAGGACCCGGGACCCCACGACAGCCCCGAACCTTCGGTCACGTCCCCCCTATATGGTTCCAGGTGTGGCCAGGCCCCGCCTCCGGCCACACTCCCTTCTAGAACCTTCGAGCAGGTTCCCGGAGCTTCCCGACTGACCCTTCCTTTTACCTTTAACCCAGATACGCCCCCCTTCTAATTGGTTATAATATAACGCAACAATACTCGAAATTACCCCTCCTGGCCAACAGGTGGCACCCTGTCATTGTACTTCTACTGACTATAAATAATGGTAAATGTGTTATGTGTAGTGACTGTTATTCAAGTACTTCACAATCACTATGCTCATCCACTACGCTCAGATCAATAATTGTCAATGATCCATCAACACTGCCAATATATAGTGCTGGGTAGAGAGGCTCAGAGAACTGATGGGAAAATCTGTGTAAAAGTAGCATGGAGTCGGTGTTGTAAAACGACATCATCCCATTCTCCCAGTCAATGTGAATACCGACTCTCTGTGGAGACTCTCTCACAGACAGTGAAGTCTCTACAAAACCATGCTGTACATAATATGTGTCGTGACTTTTAATTAAACACCATGACTTCTCAGTCAATCCTAAGATGGACTGTGGGATGTTCCCGTATGCAGCACCAACTCGACATAACCCTGAATTATTCATGTCCACCTCCCAGTAGTGCTGACCCGATGAGAAGCTCTCAGAGCACAGGGATTGGTAATGGATGGCAAACATCTTTTCACGAACATGGTGACCTTTAGAGACGGGAGTCCGTGTCAACGTTCTTAGATCTGAAGAAATGTTTAGACTATGATGGGCTATGTTCGGTTTCAGAGTTGGTGAGCATCCATCTGCAGAAAAAAAAAAGCAATACTACATGTATTTTACAAGTACAATATCACAAATTATTATGGTCATCATCAAGTTAAACAAGCATATTTTCACCATTCATTACTGAAATTACTCTATGCATAGTAATAATAAAAGACGAAGACTATAATAAGTGGAAAAATAGCAGGTGCGTGTTGCATGAGATGCACATCATTATTTCGTTGTCCATGAATAATAATTAACCTATATTCTTGGTTCTTTCGGTAAAGTCACGTAGATGGGAAACAATAAAATAATAAAAACATAAAACAATACTCTTTTGGTAAAGTCACGTAGAAGGGAAACAATAAAATAATAAAAATCTAAATCCAAGAATATGAATCCCTGCAGTCACGAAAGCTTTAAATCAAAATAATGAACCTGCTTCATGAGTTTCAATGAGACGCTTATGCAGAGTTTGCCAACAATACCACGTGATTGGGCAAATTATAATTAGATTATAATCACAGCACTGCCGCGCCATACGAATAATGATCGAGTCTCTCAAGGCACGGGACAATAGAGGGCATTATGTGGATGGACCTCAATCACAACGATCCTCTAGGGGCTTGGGTTGCACAAACCAATGCAGTTTGCATAGGAATCCATCATAGGCCCAATCACTGGCCTTCCTATACAGTGAGGGAAAAAAGTATTTGACCCCATGCTGATTTTGTACGTTTTCCGACTGCCAAATAAATAATCAGTCTATAATTTTAATTATAGGTTTATTTGAACAGTGAGAGAGAGAATAACAAAAACGAAATCCAGAAAAACGCATGTCAAAATTTTTATAAATTGATTTGCATTTTAATGAGGGAAATAAGTATTTGACCCCCTCTCAATCAGAAAGATTTCTGGCTCCCAAGTGACTTTTATACAGGTAACGAGCTGAGATTAGGAGCACACTCTTAAAGGGAGTGCTCCTAATCTCAGCTTGTTACCTGTATAAAAGGCACCTGTCCACAGAAGCAATCAATGAATCAGATTCCAAACTCTCCACCATTGCCAAGACCAACGAGCTCTCCAAGGATGTCAGGGACAAGATTGTAGACCTACACAAGGCTGGAATGGGCTAGGAGACCATTGCCAAGCAGCTTGGTGAGAAGGTGACAACAGTTGGTGCGATTATTTGCAAATGAAAGAAACACAAAAGAACTGTCAATTTCCCTCGGCCTGGGGCTCCATGCAAGATCTCAACTCGTGGAGTTGCAATGATCATGAGAACGGTGAGGAATCAGCCCAGAACTGCACGGGAGGATCTTGCCAATGAACTCAAGGCAGCTGGGACCATAGTCACCAAGAAAACAATTGGTAACACACTATGCCATGAAGGACTGAAATCCTGCAGCGCCCGCAAGGTCCCACTGCTCAAGAAAGCACATATACATGCCCATCTGAAGTTTGCCAATGAACATCTAAATGATTCAGAGGACAACTGGGTGAAAGGGTTGTGGTCAGATGAGACCAAAATGGAGCTCTTTGGCATCAACTCAACTCGCCGTGTTTGGAGGAGGAATGCTGCCTATGACCCCAAGAACACCATCCCCACCGTCAAACATGGAGGTGGAAACATTATGCTTTGGGGGTGTTTTTCTGCTAAGGGGACAGGACAACTTCACCGCATCAAAGGGACGATGGACGGGACCATGTACCATCAAACCTTGGGTGAGAACCTCCTTCCCTCAGCCAGGGCATTGAAAATGGGTCGTGGATGGGTATTCCATCAGGACAACACACGGCCAAGGCAACAAAGGAGTGGCTCAAGAAGAAGCACATTAAGGTCCTGGAGTGGCCTATCCAGTCTCCAGACCTTAATCCCATACAAAATCTGTGGAGGGAGCTGAAGGTTCGAGTTGCCAAACGTCAGCCTCGAAACCTTAATGACTTGGAGAAGATCTGCAAAGAGGAGTGGGACAAAATCCCTCCTGAGATGTGTGCAAACCTGGTGGCCAACTACAAGAAACGTCTGACCTCTGTGATTGCCAACAAGGATTTTACCACCAAGTACTAAGTCATGTTTTGCAGAGGGGTCAAATTCGTATTTCCTTTATTAAAATGCAAATCAATTTATAACATTTTTGACATGCGTTTTTCTGGATTTTTGTTGTTATTCTGTCTTTCACTGTTCAAATAAACCTACCATTAGAATTATAGACTGATAATTTCTTTGTCAGTTGGCAAACGTACAAAATCAGCAGGGGATCAAATACTTTTTTCCCTCACTGTAGCATGTGCATGTTAGACGTGTTTGCTTGGGCTATCACAACTGCCAATCTTTGTCGAAATATACGTATCTGCTGACAATGTGATTTTGGATCAGGGAAGAAATTTTCAACAAATGCACAATTCACCGGAAATGTTTTTCTTTGACAAAAAAATGTGGTATAAATGTGAACAGCACCCACTATATGTATAACTAATTTATGATATGAGATTACCACTAAGCTATCTTAGACTCATGGTTATTACGGGACGCGTGATGCTGTTGGCGTATTATGTCCATCATAATACTTTAGTTTTATAATGTTGACAATTAAGTTAGCACAGCTGCAACTAGTTTGGTAAAGAAATATGAAGTGTATTTCTCAAAATATTTCATGACGTCCATAATTGAGGCCTCATAATAGAAATATATAAGTAATAATATAAGTGTTAAATACATAAAGCTGAAACTCAAATGACAAAAGTCAAATAATAATTTAATATAAGTGTGTCTCTCTGCTCTGTTTACTCTGAGGAAGGTCAATTCCCTCAACGTTACCCTATTATAGGTTGAATCAATGCCACGTGACAGAAAGGGGGTGGGAGGGTATTTACCCGTACACTCTACTTGTGTAAACCTGAAGTGATGGAACGATAGCCAAAATAGCATACCTGTCAACCCATACGGTTTACCTGTGTTCTCGTAAAGGAAAATTAAGTCGTCGGGTCCATACGGCGTACAGCCGTTTCAATATGGGCAAAACATGTTTTGTCTATTTTTTTGTTTCTCCCATGTGTTGGAACTTTGTAGGATGAATGTTGAGATTTATAAAGGCACGGGTGACCAACAAGGGCTGAGTCAGTCTGGAATAAGGTCGGCACTTATAAGGGGTTGACACATATATCAAATAGCCGCATTAATTTGGCCCTTTAGATTTATTAGAATCATAATATTCATTTATACTGGAGGAATACTAGGATATAAAAAGCTATTTTTCAAAGATGTCCAGTAGGGCGGGTCAGAACGTTAAAACAACAAGCGATACAAACATATTATAGTATTGCAAAGTATAAGAAAGGTAAGCAAATCAGAAAAAAAAACTAAGCAGTTTTTTTGTATTTTGCCGGGTAAAGCCCATTGAGCTATTATATTATTTTTCAGAAGCGAACTGGCCACAAATGAGAACTCAACGAAGTAGCTTATCACGTGAACATTTATAGTAGCCAAATAATCTATACACACCATGGGACCTCCTTTGCCAGTACCAAAATATGAGAATAGGTTTTCCCTTTTTTTTCTGGCAACAAAACAGGTATTAAGATCTTAAAACACCAAACTTAAACCTTTAACAAGGAATCATGTCTGCATTAACCACAATACTTGTTGTCAGAATGCAAAAAAAAACACTAATAATATATGCAATGTCCTTGAAACTGATTGGTCCACACCAGAGAAAGCTGTGTATCTGTTCAAATTGCATTAGTACATTAATACCCAAGCTAACACATTCAAATTGAACTATCACTCCATGGGTAAGGATAAAAGTTACAAATCACACGTGCAATTGGGGCTGTGTTCAGCTCAAATATTTTTCTTCCTATTAACTCGAATGCCATTAGAAATATTCTTACTTCAAGCTGTAAATAGTTAAGAAAAATAGATCATTAAGCAAAAAGAACTCTTCTGAGGAACATAATAAACATTTTAGCTGGAACCCATTCAAGACAGTGCACACGCAGAATACATACATTTGAGTAGTCTTAACCGTTCTTCATCTGGTGAAAAAAAATTACATTAAGTTACTTGTGCAATCAGACAAGAACACATACGCAAACAAAAAAAACATTGAAGTTATTATGTAAGGAAAGATACAATCAATATATATTCAACAGCACACACATTTTTTTATTTAGACCTTGACAAAAAGAGCTTGGAAATGTACATCATTGAATTAATACTATTTTCATGAATACACAAATTAGGTAATAATCTACACATGTGCAGTGACTGACTTGGAGATGTATCTCTTGGAGGCAATTATTTAATTTAACGAGCACACTTTGTACACTATATGCAATACACACCCCACGCTGTTACACAATGCTCTGTCTTCTCGCTTAAACACAACTCTTCTCTGGTTCATCTTCTTTGGTTCTTTCGGTATAGTCACGTAGAATGAGAATAAAATAATACATTGATAAAATAAAATAACACAATAATATTCTCACGACGTTTCGGCCACAACACAAGCGGCCTTCATCAGGTGAAGGGACGAGACTGTCTGGTAGGACAGCGCTGGAGTGAAAGAGCCACGTTCAGATCACGACTTTTAAGCTGTGTGAGAGGAAACAAAGCGCCTTGACAAAGGAATTAGCATATAATTTAGCATTGAAATGGCTGAGTGATTAGCTTGTGACTGGTCACAGAAATAGCTATGTTAAAAGTTAAAGCATACACATCCGCAGAGGCACCCCTTGACAATGGAATTAGCATAGAATTTAGCATTCAAATAGCTAAGTTAAAGCATACACATTCGCAAAGGCACCCCTTGACAAAGGAATTAGCATAGAATTTAGCATTGAAATAGCTGAGTGATTAGCTTGTAATTGGTCACAGAAATAGCTAAGCTACCAACAATAAGTCGTTATATATCACAATGCTATATGGCGAAAAATGATTGGAGAATATAGAGTTCATTGATAACATTAAGGTAATTTATATTTTAGTTTTTTATTGGTTCACTATATAGTACTGTGAATAGCTCAGATGTGTAGGCCTTGACTTCAACATAGTCATTTCTGTGACCAGTCACTAGCTAATCACTCAGTTATTTCAATGCTAAATTCGCCTAGTTATTTCAATGCTAAATTCTCCTGTTTGATTTGTACTAAGTGCCTCGGTGAATGTGTATGCTCTGACTTTAACGTAGCTATTTCTGTGACCAGTTACAAGCTAATCACTCAGCTATTTCAATGTTAAATTCTATGCTAATTCCTTTGTCAAGGGGTGCCTCTGCGGATGTGTATGCTTTAACTTAGCTATTTCAATGCAAAATTCTATGCTAATTCCTTTGTCAAGGGGTGCCTCTGCAGATGTGT
This sequence comes from Petromyzon marinus, assembly GCF_048934315.1. Lineage (NCBI taxonomy): Eukaryota > Metazoa > Chordata > Hyperoartia > Petromyzontiformes > Petromyzontidae > Petromyzon > Petromyzon marinus. The sequence goes on from NW_027422597.1 coordinate 5,528,324, forward strand.
ATGCTTTAACTTTTAACATAGCTATTTCTGTGACCAGTCACAAGCTAATCACTCAGCCATTTCAATGCTAAATTATATGCTAATTCCTTTGTCAAGGCGCTTTGTTTCCTCGCACACAGCTTAAAAGTCGTGATCTGAACGTGGCTCTTTCACTCCAGCGCTGTCCTACCAGACAGTCTCGTCCCTTCACCTGATGAAGGCCGCTTGTGTTGTGGCCGAAACGTCGTGAGAATATTATTGTGTTATTTTATTTTATCAATTTATTATTTTATTCTCATTCTACGTGACTTTACCGAAAGAACCAAAGAAGATGAATCATTGCAGTCACGAAAGCTTTAAATCGAAAAATCCTCTCTGGTTGCTAGCCTCATCATCATTCTAATTACTGGTGAAACGTCGTACTCAGTTTGTAAATGTTGCGGCTTAGCTCTCCAACACACCGGTGTGCTGTACTAGTGACGAATTGGCACGTTCTGTTTACGTGACAACCCTTACTAGTTGGCTGTGTCGGGTGTTGGCGGGTTTTAACGACACATTTATATATTAACGCGATCTAACCCAAAAACCTCTATTATGGATGATATTGGTAGCGAAAGCCGACGTCTTAAACATGAAAGTAAACAATGTGTAGACAAATAAAACACAACATAATATGTACACTTAGCAGAGCTATTGATTGTGGATCTGTACCAAATTGACAAAATACAGGTCGTGGACGAGAGTGGTGGTAATTGCTGAAATTGGATCGTGCAAAGCGACACCCGAATGTCGCGAGAGACGAAGAATAAAGAAGCAGTGCATTGTAGCTGCTATGACACCATGCGGATGTAGGAAATACCGCACTTTTGTCAACAACGTGAGGGTTGAGAAAAATACTGTACAGTGTGTTGCTCAGCAAGAGAGGCCGTAGCCGTGGAGATGTCTCACTAGGTGACCTATCTCAATGTGTGACAGACACAATTTGGAATGTGCTTTGTGGGATCATGCGCATAGATAACTTACCTGTATAATTCTTGAGTCGCGCTTGTTCTAATAACAACATTAACATTTAGTGACCACGAAGTGCTTACAATAAAGCAATACAGTGATTACTTCTAATAAAAATGAATAAAATCTACAAGATTAACGAAATTATGAATGTTGTAGCAATTGATAGCACACAATTTGTAATGTATATATACTTTCACATTACTCTGTATTTTAAATACGACGAATGAAAATTCAGAATTTACTGCCCAGAGCATAGCGAAGCTCGTTATGTAATAAACCATGCTCTGGAGAGAAAAATAGATTCTCTGTTATTAACTTCTCAGCCACAGCGTACATGGAAAACTTACCAGCAGATAGTAAGGCGCTGTCTTGCTCTGACATAAAACAAACACATCAACACAATTAGCAAACAGTTTAGCACAGGGCATGCTACATGCAGTGAATCATGGAGAACATATGGTTATACACTGCAGTGGTTAATTTATCTGAGTATTGTCCTCTTTTATTTACCGCTATTGCAGATCCCATCTTGGGCTGCCCACCAGCAGCAAAGAACTTAAAAGCGCGTCAGGCTCTTCCAGCTTCAATCGGACGTCTGTGTCTATTTGTCTTGCAAATCAAGGTATATCATGATTTGTCGACTGTGATTTAAATACGTGAATAATGATTCGTCTATATTATCAAATCGATCCGTTTGGACCCCGTGTGGTTATTGCCTAGTGGTTGTAGAAATAGTAAAGTCATCTATGTTATAGTTTAGGTAATTCTTGAGTAAAAAACAGCAGAAAATATAATGCACAGGATGTCTTCATCCAAGGCAGCAAATCCGCTCATGATTGTTATTATTTTATATCGTGCCCATGTGATTGAATTTCAAAAACAGTTTCAGCCCCACATTCAAAGATTTGTAAATGAGCGATGACATTTTAATGCAAATGAAAAAAAAAATTGTGGACAGAACGTACCTCGTAAAAGAGCCATTTTGGTTAAATCTAAAAACAAAAGAAATTAAATATTTGTTAATTAACAAACATAAAAGTAATAGTTCGGCTGATTCTAAATAACAAGTATATCAGACACGGTCATTAACAATAGTTTGCACAGTCAAGCAGGTTTGAATGGTCTATTCAGATTGACGGGTCCCTGGTAACATAACCAGGCAGATTGACGGGCCCATCTTTCTAATGAGGGAGTCGGCACGTTTTTAATCTCTTAACTTATGTATTAATCCAGTCAACTTGTAGCCCTGGAGACACAATAGTTGTGAGAAATTACTGTTACTGGTGTAGGTGACATAAGTGTAGTTGTAAATTCCATTGAATGACCAGCTAATTTAAAGTTGAAGACTGATCGGAAACGTGCGTAAAATAGTTCCCTTTTCATCATCTTTGAGGATGAGTCCAGGGCTCTCTGGAGCGAGGACGATGAAGTCTGCCTCTCGCCAAAGCCCTTCATTATAACGCATGGGCAGTGATATTTCAGCTCAGTCTTAACTGTACACTAGCTACAGTGTTGAGGTATTGCTAGTGTGTGCTTAAGATAAGTGTAACTGTTTATTATAGCAGTTTTGTTTTTTGTCCAGTCAGCTAATGACTGTTGTATTTTGTTAGTATTATTCATTTTACCCTGTGATAGATCCTTCACAACTCCACTGTGGTGAAGATCGCGCCCAATAAATGTGTAGAATACCGGATGATGGCAGTACGTTTCGACTGGATTTATGAGCCAAGGTTCACAGTCTAAATGGATACGCTCAGATCATGTACATCAGTGTCAGAACAGTACTTCTAAACAATATTCCTGTTTTTCAAATACAAGCTTAGAATGGTTTAAATTGTTTTAAATGTTAAATAAATTAACGAAACATGTTTCCCCCTCTGATAGGACCACTTCTTCTTATAGTTTTTCAGTATCCTACATTTATATCTCTTCTTGCGCAATTTACAAGCTGAGGTTATTAATCACCACCAGACTTGATCAATCCTGAGGAGAACATGTAAACTACATTTTACCAGTTAAAGACTACTGAGCTGTCAAGCTTTTTTTCAGAAGTGACCTGGCCACATGAGAGCTCATCGAAGTATGTTATCACGCGGACATTTATAGCAGCCAAATACTGTAAACTAATGTTTCTTATAAATGTGGAGGGAGAAATTGGAGGACCCAGATACAAGTCCACGCGACCATACGGAGAACATGTAAACTACAAATATACAGGCGTAAGGGTCGGCATCTGGATAAAACCCACGGGCTGCTGTTTACGGGCAAATCATCCTGCAGCCACTGCCAATTGTCTCGTGTCCTGCACACAGGCTGATTTTACCACTCATTCTCCACAGAGGTCGTCTTCTTGGGTGCCTTCTCTGCTCTGGCTGCCATTACATCAAACGTTTGTTAATTGGTAGTCATCTCTTCTCGTGACGAGTCCTGCCTAACGTTTTAATCAAGGAGGCGTCTTTCACCTGCGTATGCTCTCTAATCTAAACGTTTCTCTGTGTTTTAATGTAACTCCAAGCATAGACATAGCGATGATTCATTAGCGTTCTAGTTTTTATTCCAAATTATTTAATATGGTCTGCATTTCTGATCGATGCTGCAGCCAGGTACACACACTCATTTGGAGAATAATATACTTCTGAGCACAGATACGTGTTACAAATTGTTATGAATTTAAACATTGAGCGTTTTTAATTATTAGCAGAGAGTAGTTTAATTTCAGTGTTGATTTAATGTGCCATTGAAATGTAATCATATATTGAAATATTCAAGTTACCGAACAGCTACTGTATAAATATTGATACTTTTAAAATATGTAAAAATTGTAATGTCGCATTTCAAAGTTAAAGCACTGTGCATGCACAGCAAGCATTGCTAAGGAGCCTCTGATTGAGTCACGGAAAAAGTTTCACCCTCCCAGTTCCAAGATTTATAAATGAGTGATGACATTTTAATGCTCTTGAGGAAAATCTTTTGTATAGAACTTACCTTCATTAAGAGCCCTCTTTTCTTCATCCACAAACAAGAGAAATTGAATATTAGTAAATTACCAAACATAAAAGTCACAGTTCTGCTGTTTAATAATCACAGGTATTACAGACACGGTCATTTGCAAGAGTTTGCACAGTCAAGCGGGTTTGAATTTTCTATTCAGGTTGAGTGTCCCCAGTAACATAACTAGGCAGAGTGAGGGGCCCTGCTTTTTGATGAGGTAGTCGAAACGTTTTTTAAGCTATGAACGAAGAGAAGTATTTATCCAGTCAACTTGTAGCCCTGGAGACACAATAGTTGTGGGTAATTGCTATTACTGGTGTAGATGACATAAGTGTACTTGTAAATTCCATGTAATGACCAGCTAATTTAAAATTGAAGACTGATGGCAAACGGGTGTGAAATAATTCCCTTTCATTATCTTTGAGGATGAGTCCAAGGCTCTCTGGAGCGAGGACGATGAAGTCTGCCTCTATCATAAGCCCTTTGTTATAACGTATCGGCAGTGATAATTAGCTCAGTCTTTACTGTAGACTAGGTACAGTGGTGAAGTTTGGCTGAAGCGTGCTTAAGATAAGTGTACCTGTTTATTATAGCAGTTTTGTTTTTTGTCAGTCAGCTAATGACTTGTTTTTTGTAAGTATTATACATTTTACCCTGTGATAGATCCTTCACAACTCCACTGTGGTGAAGATCGCGCCCAATAAATGTGTAGAATACCGGATGATGGCCCTACGTAACGACTGGATTTATGAGCCAAGGTTCACAGTCTAAATGGATACGCTCAGATCAGAGTCAGAACAGTACTTTTAAACAATATTCATGTTTTTCAGATACAAGTTTAGAATGGTTTTAATTATTTTAAATGGTAAATAAATTAACGCAACATGTTTCCACCTCTGATAGGACCACTTCTTCTTATAGTCTTTCAGAATCCTACATTTACATCTCTTCTTGCGCAATTTACAAACTGAGGTTATTAATCACCACCAGATTTGATCAATCCTGAGGAGAACATGTAAACTACATTTTACCATTTAAAGCCTACTGAGCTGTCAAGCTTTTTTTCACAAGTGACCTGGCCACATGATAGCTCATCGAAGAATATTATCATGCGGACATTTATAGCAGCAAAATACTGTAAACGAATGTTATTCTAAACATGGAGGAAGAAATTGGAGGACCCAGATAAAAATCCACGCGACCACGAGGAGAACATGTAAACTACAAATATACAGGCGTCAGGGTCGGCATCTGGATCAAACCCACGCGCTGCTGTTTACGGGCAAATCATCCTGCAGCCAATGCCATCTGTCTCGTGTCCTGCACACAGTCTGATTTTACCACTCATTCTCCACAGAGGTCATCTTCTTGGGTGCCTTCTCTGCTCTGGTTGCCTTGTCTGCTCTGGTTGCCATTACATCAAACTTTTGTTAATTGGTAGTCATCTTTTCTCGTGACGAGTCCTGCCTGACGTTTTAATCAAGGAGGCGTCTTTCACCTGAGTATGCTCTCTAATCTACACGTTTCTATGTGTTTTAATGTAACTCCCAGCACGCACATCGCAATTATTCATTAGCGTTCTAGATTTTATTCCAATTTTTTTTAATATCGTCTGCATTTCTGATCGATGCTGCAGCCAGGTACACACACTCATTTGGAGAATAACATACTTCCGAACACAGATACGTTTTACAAATAGTTATTAATTTAAACATTGAGCATTTTTTATTGTTAGCAGAGAGTAGTTTAATTTTAGTGTTGATTTAATGTGTCATTGAAATGTAATCATATATTGACATATTCAAGTTACCGAACAGCTACTATATAACTATTTATACTTAAAATATATGTAAAAATGGAAATGTCGCATTTCAAAGTTAAAGCACTGTCCATGCACAGCAAGCATTGCTAAAGGAGCCTCTGATTGAGTCAGGAAAAAAGTTTCACCCTCCCAGTTCCAAAATTTATAAACGAGTGATGACATTTTAATGCTCTTGAAGAAAATAGTTTTGTACAGAACTTACCTTCAGTAAATCCCCTCTTTGCTTGATCCAAAAGCAAGATAAATTGAATATTAGTAAATTACCAAACATAAAAGTCACAGTTCTGCTTATTAAAATTTACAGGTATTACAGACATGGTCATTTACAAGAGTTTGCACAGTCAAGTGGGATTGCATTTTATATTCAGGTTGAGTGTCCACAATATCATAACTAGGCAGAGTGTGGGGCCCACCTTTTTGATGAGGTAGTCGAAACGTTTTTGAAGCTATGAACGAACTCAATTATTTATTCAGTCAACTTATAGCCCTGAAGACACAATAGTTGCGAGTAATTGCTATTACTGGTGTAGATGACATAAGTGTACTTGTAAATTCCATGTAATGACCAGCTAATTTAAAATTGAAGACTGATGGCAATCGTGTGTGAAACAATTCCCTTACAGTATCTTTGAGGATGAGTCCAAGGCTCTCTGGAGCGAGGACGATGAAGTCTGCCTCTATCATAAGCCCTTTGTTATAACGCACTATGTACAGTGGTGAAGTTTGGCTGAAGCGTGCTTAAGATAAATGCACTTTTTGATTTAAAGCTTTCGCGACTGCAGGGATTAATATTCTTGGTTCTTTCGGTAAAGTCACGTAGAAGGGAAACAATAAAATAATAAAAAATATAAAACAATACAATTTTCACGACGTTTCGACTGCAACACAAGAAATCATCATCAGGTGTGAAAACCACAGCAAAAAAAATTGAAGTGGCGGTTTTCCTTTTTTCCGAACATAGATGGACTCGTCCATCTGAACAAACTGTGAAATCGCTCTACGTGGTGCTAACGTAAAAAAGTAACTTTTTTCAAATTTTTTTGCTGTGGTTTTCACACCTGATGATGATTGCTTGTGTTGCAGTCGAAACGTTGTGAGAATTTTATTGTTTTATATTTTTATTATTTTATTGTTTCCCTTCGTGACTTTACCGAAAGAGCCAAGAATATGTGTACCTGTTTAATATAGCAGTTTTGTTTTTGTCCAGTCAGCTAATGACTGTTGTATTTTGTTAGTATTTTACATTTTACCCTGTGATAGATCCTTCACAACTCCACTGTGGTGAAGATCGCGCCCAATAAATGTGTAGAATACCGGATGATGGCCCTACGTTTCGACTTAATTTATGAGCCAAGGTTCACAGTCTAAATGGATACGCTCAGATCAGAGTCAGAACAGTACTTTTAAACAATATTCCTGTTTTTCAGATACAAGTTTAGAATGGTTTTAATTGTTTTAAATGGTAAATAAATTAACGCAACATCTTTCCACCTCTGATAGGACCACTTCTTCTTATAGTTTTTCAGTATCCTACATTTACATCTCTTCTTGTGGAATTTACAAGCTGAGGTTATTAATCACCACCAGACTTGATCAATCCTGAAGAGAACATGTAAATTACATTTTACCAGTTAAAGCCTACTGAGCTGTCAAGCTTTTTTTCAGAAGTGACCTGGGCACATGATAGTTCACCGAAGTATATTATCACGTGGACATTTATAGCAGCCAAATACTGTAAACGAATGTTTATTCTAAATGTAGAAGGAGAAATTGGAGGACTCAGTTAAAAATCCACGCGACCACGAGGAGAACATGTAATATACAAATACAGTGAGGGAAAAAAGTATTTGATCCCCTGCTGATTTTGTACGTTTGCCCACTGACGAAGAAATGATCAGTCTATAATTTTAATGGTAGGTTTATTTGAACAGTGAGAGACAGAATAACAACAAAAAAATCCGGAAAAACGCATGTCAAAGGTGTCATGAATTGATTTGCATTTTAATGAGGGAAATAAGTATTTGACCCCTCTGCAATAGATGACTTAGTACTTGGTGGCAAAACACTTGTTGGCAATCACAGAGGTCAGACGTTTCTTGGAGTTGGCCACCAGGTTTGCACACATCTCAGGAGGAATTTTGTCCCACTCCTCTTTGGAGATCTTCTCCAAGTCATTAAGGTTTCGAGGCTGACGTTTGGCAACTCGAACCTTCAGCTCCCTCCATAGATTTTCCATGGGATTAAGGTCTGGAGACTGGCTAGACCACTCCAGGACCTTAAACTGCTTTTTTTGAGCCACTCCTTTGTTGCAATGGCCGTGTGCTTTGGGTCGTTGTCATGCTGGACTACCCATCCACGACCCATTTTCAATGCCCTGGCTGTGGGAAGGAGGTTCTCAACCAAGATTTGACGGTACATGGCCCCGTCCATCGTCCCTTTGATGCGGTGAAGTTGTCCTGTCCCCTTAGCAGAAAAACACCCCCAAAGCATAATGTTTCCACCCCCATGTGTGACGGTGGGGATGGTGTTATTGGGGTCATAGCCAGCATTCCTCCTCCAAACACGGAGAGTTGAGTTGATGCCAAAGAGCTCCATTTTGGTCTCATCTGACCACAACACTTTCACCCAGTTGTCCTCCGAATCATTCAGATGTTCATTGGCAAACTTCAGACGGGCATGTCTATGTGCTTTTTTAAGCAGGGGGACCTTGCGGGCACTGCAGGATTTCAGTCCTTCACGGCGTAGTGTGTTACCAATTGATTTATTGGTGATTATGGTCCGAGCTGCCTTGAGATAATTGACAATATCCTCCCGTGTAGTTCTGGGCTGATTCCTCACCGTTCTCATGATCATTGCAACTCCACGAGGTGAGATCTTGCATGGAGCCCCAGTCCGAGGGAGATTGACAGTTCTTTTGTGTTATTTTTTTTTCCATTTGCGAATAATCGCACCAATTGTTGTCATATTATAATAATAGTAATAGGTTTTCCCCTTTCATCTGGCACAAAAACTGACACCTATATACAAGGCATGTTTGCAATAACCACAACACAAGCAGTCAAAATGCAAACAAAAAAGAGGCAACTCTGATAATGATAATGATATGTTCTGTCCTTGAATTTGATTGGTCCACACCCGAGACGACTTTTCTTACCTTCTCACCAAGCTGCTTGGCAATGATCTTGTAGCACTTTCCAGCCATGTGTAGGTCTACAATATTGTCCCTGACATCCTTGGAGAGCTCTTTGGTCTTGGCCATGGTGGAGAGTTTGGAATCTGATTGATTGATTGCTTCTGTGGACAGGTGTCTTTGAGTACAGTTAACAAGCTGAGATTAGGAGCACTCCTGATGAGAGTGTGCTTCTAATCTCAGCTCATTACCTGTATAAAAGACACCTGGGAGCCAGAAATCTTTCTGAGTGAGAGGAAGTCAAACACTTTCTTCCCTCATTAAAATGCAAATAAATTTATAACATTTTTATCATGCGTTTTTTTCTGGATTTTTTTGTTGTTATTCTGTCTCTCACTGTTCAAATAAACCTACCATTAAAATTATAGACTGATCATTTCTTTGTCAGTGGGCAAACGTACAAAATCAGCAGGGGATCTAATACTTTTTTCCCTCACTGTATACAGGCATCAGGGTCGGCATCTGGATCAAACCCACGCGCTGCTGTTTACGGGCAAATCATCCTACACCCACTGCCATCTGTCTCGTGTCCTGCACACAGGTTGATTTTACCACTCATCCTCCACAGATGTCGTCCTCTTGGGTGCCTTCTCTGCTCTGGCTGCCATTACATCAAACTTTTCTTAATTGGTAGTCATCTCTTCTCGTGACTAGTCCTGCCTAACGTTTAAATCAAGGAGGCGTCTTTCACCTGCGTTTGCTCTCTAATCTACACATTTCTATGTATTTTAATGTAACTGCAAGCACGCACATAGCGATGATTCATTAGCGTTCTAGTTTTTATTCCAATTCATTTAATATCGTCTGCATTTCTGATCGATGCTGCAGCCAGGGACACACACTTATTTGGAGAATAACATACTTCCGAGCACAGATACGTGTTACAAATTGTTATGGATTTAAACATTGAGCGTTTTAAATTGTTAGCAGAGAGTAGTTTAATTTCAGTGTTGATTTAATGTGTCATTGAAATTTAATCATATATTGAAATATTCAAGTTACTGAACAGCTACTGTATAAATATTTAACCTTTTAAAATATGTAAAAATGGAAATGTCGCATTTCAAAGTTAAAGCACTGTGCATGTACTGCAAGCATTGCTAAAGGAGCCTCTGATTGAGTCACGAAAAAAGTTTCACCCTCCCAGTTCTAAGATTTATAATTGAATGATGACATTTCAATGCTCTTGAAGAAAATAGTTTTGTACAGAACTTACCTTCAATTAGAGCCCTCTTTTCTTGATCGAAAAACAAGAGAAATAGAATATTAGTAAATTACCAAACATAAAAGTAATAATTCTGCTGATTAAAAATCACAGGTATTACAGACACGGTCATTTACAAGAGTTTGCACAGTCAAGCGGGTTTGAAATTTCTATTCAGGTTGAGTGTCCCCAGTAACATGAATAGGAAGAGTGAGGGGCCCTGCTTTTTGATGAGGTAGTCGACACGTTTTTTAAGCTATGAACGAAGAGAAGTATTTATCCAGTCAACTTGTAGCCCTGGAGACACAATAGTTGTGGGTAATTGCTATTACTGGTGTAGATGACATAAGTGTACTTGTTAATTCCATGTAATGACCAGCTAATTTAAAATTGAAGACTGATGGCAAACGTGTGTGAAATCATTCCCTTTCATTATCTTTGAGGATCAGTCCAAGGCTCTCTGAAGCGAGGACGATGAAGTCTGCCTCTATCATAAGCCCTTTTTTATAACGCATGGGCAGTGATAATTAGCTCAGTCTTTACTGTACACTAGGTACCGTGGTGAAGTTTGGCTGGAGCGTGCTTAAGATAAGTGTAGCTGCTTATTATAGCAGTTTTGTTTTTTGTCCATTCAGCTAATGACTGCTGTATTTTGTTAGTATTATACATTTTACCCTGTGATAGATCCTTCACAACTCCACTGTGGTAAAGATCGCGCCCAATAAATGTGTAGAATACCGGATGATGGCCCTACGTTTCCACTGGATTTATGAGCCAAGGTTCACAGTCTAAATGGATGCGCTCAGATTATATACATCAGAGTCCGAACAGTACTTTTAAACAATATTCCTGTTCTTAGTTAAAATTTATGCAAACCAACACACCTGAAGACTACCGTTTCTGTTATGGTCGAAACGTCGTGAGAATTTTTATTGTTTTATATATGTTTTATTATTTTGTTGTTTCCCTTCAACGTGACTTTACCGAAATAACTAAGAATATAATATTCCTGTTTTTCAGATACAAGTTTAGAATGGTTTTAATTATTTTAAATGGTAAATAAATTAACGCAACATGTTTTCACCTCTGAAAGGACCACTACTTCTTATAAGTCTTTCAGAATCCTACATTTACATCTCTTCTTGCGCAATTCACAAGCTGAGGTTATTAATCACCACCAGACTTGATCAATCCTGAGGAGAACATGTAAACTACATAATTGATCAATCCTGAGGAGAACATGTAAACTACATTTTACCAGTTAAAGCCTACTGAGCTGTCAAGCTTTTTTTCACAAGTGACCTTGCCACATGTTAGCTCATCGATATATTTTGTCACGCAGACAATTATAGCAGCCAAATACTGTAAACGAATGTTTATTATAAATGTGGAGGGAGAAATTGGAGGACCCAGATAAAAATCCACGCGACCACGAGGAGAACATGTAAACTACAAATATACAGGCGTCAGGGTCGGCATCTGGATCAAACCCACGCGCTGCTGTTTACGGGCAAATCATCCTGCAGCCACTGCCATCTGTCTCGTGTCCTGCACACAGTCTGATTTTACCACTCATTCTCCACAGAGGTCGTCTTCTTGGGTGCCTTCTCTGCTCTGGTTGCCTTGTCTGCTCTGGTTGCCATTACATCAAACGTTTGTTAATTGGTAGTCATCTCTTCTCGTGACTAGTCCTGCCTAACGTTTAAATCAAGGAGGCGTCTTTCACCTGCGTATTCTCTCTAATCTACACGTTTCTATGTGGTTTAATGTAACTCCAAGCACGCACACAGCAATGATTCATTAGCGTTCTCGTTTTTGTTCCAATTTGTTTAAATTCGTCTGCATTTATGATCGATGCTGCAGCCAGGTACACACATTTATTTGGATAATAACATACTTCCGAGCACAGATACGTGTTACAAATTGTTATGGATTTCATTCGTGTGCACGATGTTGCTTTCCATTTTTCCCGTAATTCACTGCAAATCCATCACAATGGAGCACAATAGCCAGCAGGCGTGACTGAATAAGGACACTAATCTTTCATCCGGTACTGTAACAATGTAACAATGATCGACACAATAAAAAAAACCTATGAGTAAAATAAAATAGGAATACATTCAGCGTTTTTCATTGTTATGAGAGAACAGTTTGATTTCAGTGTTGATTTAATTCGTCATTGGAATGTTATCAAATGTACAAATATATCATGTTACCACACAGATCCTGTATACACATTATTTTCTTGTTAAAATATAAAAATAGAAGTTTCGCATTTCAAAGTTACTAGCACAACAATCATTGTGAAATGAGCTTCCTTTTTAAATTTCAAAAATAGTTTCTGCCCCGCATTCAAATATCTCTGAATAGACGATGCCAATTTAATTCAAATGTATCAAATATTTGTTTACAAAACGTACCTTGAATATTTATCCATGCTCGAGCTGACAACAAAATCAACCGAAACAAACAACACTGTCACAGTTGTACAATTTTATGCAAAGTTCATTTAAACATAAACACATTGAAGTACTTCGGGAATAAAAAAATGCATGCAATGGAAAAATCTGATTGTTATGAATCCACTCTACCCCTATCTCCTCTCCTCACCGATCGCTCGCTACTGCGTGCATGCAACATCTGCCCACCCATCCACAACCCCCATCACTACCCAATCTATGTCGATTCTCAAGGAACATTACCCTTGAGACTCAAGTTTTTCACAATGTTTTGGGGTTCATGCTTCGCTGATTAATTTTTATGACCGCTACCTCTATGAAGGACCTTGAGTTTCTGGAGTAAACTGAGGTATCTTGTCAAATGTTGAACTACAAAATCTAATGCGATAGCGATTCTACAATGAGGGAGTAGCCACTGAGTGTAAAGCGTTAAAGGCTTTGTTTTGTTATTTTGGGGTCAACAGAGCCATAAAGTATTTCGCGGATGTATCCAATGGAACCTAAAAACAAACAAAGCCCATTGGATATTTATAGAGGCAGAATGGGAGTTAAAGTTTGAACCAATATAGAAGTCACAATTGCGGTTATTGTAGAGGCTTACCCCCATTTTACTGGTAGGAACCTCCTGGTTCCACCAGCCCACAGGGGATTATTGTGTACGTCCGTCCGTCGTGCATCCAAAAATGGGAGGGGTGGGGCTGGGTGGAGAGGGGAGGGTGGGTAGGGAGGCGCTGGGTGGGGAAGGCGGCCACGGCACACACGAGGGGGTGGGTGGCTACCAAACACGTCCGGCCATCTTCACGACATTTTTTCTGGTGGAATTGCATTCTATTCAGGCGGGGGAGAGGCTGCTTTAGGTGGTACATGCACATCCAGACAGAGTAAGTATTGTATGACAACTTGTGCAACAACCCCCCGATGGGTATTGTACTCTTTTTTTTTGAGGAACAGCTTTTGTTTTTCTCCACCATCCCAGGTCCCCACTCGGTCCCCACCCTTCACGCCGGCTTGTGCCCACCCTCAGTCGGGCATATTTGCGGAATACACCACGCCGCCGTTGACCCTAGCCATTGACCGAGCAACCCAACATTCCTACCAGCTCCCTCCGCAGGAATGTGTTCTCTCCGCCTGATGACGACTGCTTGTGTTGCGATCGAAACGTCGTGTTTTTTTGTTTATTTTATTTGTATTAATTTGAACCTATCTACGAGATTTACCGCAAGACCGAAATAATATAAATTTAGCTTATTCAATGCAACCTGAGAAAGCGCACTGATGATGTTGATATCAGAGTCTGTAAGTTGTTTTTCTTGATTATTGACGTTGAGAATAAGATTTGTCCAAGTATGAAGCCTTTTGGAACTCCATTTGTAAACTGAAATTTCCGGATACCAAATTTTGGTCTGAGTCAACTTTATTTCACTGCCTGCAGAAATGAAAGATTTTGAGTTCATTTTGTAAAGTGACGTGGTCCACTGTATCGAAGGCTTTGGTCAAATTAAGAAGTAGTAGGCACAATATTGCTTGTCTAATCTTGATTTGAAGCTTTCGTAACTGCAGGAATCCATACTCTTTGGTTCTTTTGGTAAAGTCACGTAGGCATAAAAAAAACAATAGATCACGTCGTTTCGATCGCAATGCAAGCAGGCGTCTTCATGCAGAAAATGAGTCAAGCTGCTGGATGCAGGCTGATTTTAAAGGGTAGAAATGGGCGTAGCGAAAGAGTCATAATCGACTGAGAAACAAACGACTGCATAAACGATAACCGGCGGTAAGGGGAGAGAGAGGGGGTGGGGCATCCCCTTTTATTATCTCTGCCCCACCCCTTCTCTCTGCCCCTGCCGCCGATTATTGTTTATGCAGTCGTTTGATTCTCAGTCGTTTATGACTCTTTCGCTACGCCCATTTCTTACCTTTAAAAGCAGCCTGCATCAGCAGCTTGCCTCCTCTTTTTTCTGCCTGAAGACCATTGCTTTCGTTGTGATCGAAACGTCGTGATCTATTATTAATTTTGCCTACGTGACTTTTCCGAATGAACCGAAGAGAGTATTTTTGATTTAAAGCTTTCGTGACTGCAGTAATTCATATTCTTAGCTCTTTCGGTAGAGTCACGTTGATCATCATCACACCTGATGATGACCGTTTGTGTTATGGTCGAAACGTCGTGAGAATTTAATTGTTTGATATATATTTTATTATTTTATTGTTTCCCTTCAACGTGACTTTACCGAAAGAGCTAAGAATACGAAGAGTATTTGTTGTCTAGTTTCATAAATAGGACATTAAAGGAGTTGAGTACCGCAGAAGTTGTGCACGAATGTTTACAGCAGCCTGATTGTTTAGGGTGAAGCAGCCCATATTGTAGAGGTGTAATTGATACTTTTGGTCTGGACATTCTTTCAACGAATTTGGTTAGTGGTGATAGCTTTGCAATTGGCATTTTTTATATGTTTATTGAACCCGCAACCGCAAACATAACAGAGGGCAAACTCGAGGATAGGTAACGTGTGAATGGGAGCCACGCCCCCTAGGTAATTTTTCTCCCCCGAAGGGACAATTGTCATTCAACATGTAATAGAGTGATGTGGTTTATACGGCCAAAGCCTCCTCCCCATCCCCTTATTACGTACAGGTGTTTTGTGTTACGCTGGATTCTCAGGAAAAGGAATTCACATCGCCTCATATTCTCGTGCTTTTCCCTTCAGCTTGTAACTGAGGTGCTCCATCGCTGCGATCTATGCCAACGTCCCTACTTGTGGATACATGGTCTTGTTTTCCTTGCCATGGTTTTAAAAAGCTTGGCATAATGTTTGTTGGTACTTGGATACCCGCCATGGGTTTCAAACCTCACAATGATGAATCCACTGAAGGGCTGACTTCTGTGCCACAGATTGAGTTTAAGTAGTTGGCTATGTCTTGGTAGAAATCGATTATGTCTGAGCATTGCCAAAACGCATGCAGGTATGCTGTACAGTGCCCTGTGGGAACCTTAGAATCAGAATATTTATTTATACTCAAGTAATCCGATTATCTACATTGCTCTTTTTCATATATGTCCACCAGGGGCAGATAAGAATGTCACAACAACAAAATAGGAGTGCAAAGTAAAAGACATGTAAACAAGTCACTTGCAAAAATACAAATTAAACATTTTTAAAAATCTGATCAGGTAAGGCCCACTGAGGTATTAACTTGATTTTCAGAAGCGACCTGGCCACAAATGATAGCTCCACAAACTGGCTTATCATGTGAAAATTTACAGCAGCAAAATTATCCCAATAATCTCAATGCATGCTTCGAAATATGGAGAGAACAACGGGAGAACCCGGAGAAAAAAATCCACATGGAGAACATGCAAACTCCAAATTTACAGGCAAGG
Organism: Petromyzon marinus; assembly: GCF_048934315.1. NCBI lineage: Eukaryota > Metazoa > Chordata > Hyperoartia > Petromyzontiformes > Petromyzontidae > Petromyzon > Petromyzon marinus. Next base: position 5,544,359 of record NW_027422597.1, read on the forward strand.
AACAAAACCTCACACCACCGTGGCATCCCTTAAATAAATACAGTTCATAAGTTAAAATTGCATAATCAATTCCCAAGATTGGGAAAGGAATCAAAACAACAGCAAAAACAGTCCCAGACCACATCAAGCCTCAATAAAATGTCGTGTTAAATTTTAACTATGGATGCGTTGTTAAGAATCGAATTTACAAGTTCTATCTTTGGTGGAAACGAAAGCCATCCCAGCGAGCTACCAGGGACCAAAATAACCTTCCTCCCACTTTTCCCAAATCCCCCTTTTTTTGGGTTTATCCAGTTTTTTTATATTTTAGAGCGTGATTGATCTTTGATATTGAAGAAAACCGGGGAGGGCCAATTTCTCCTGCTTCTTGGTGAGTGTAAGAGAGTGATGGTCGATTCTTGATATTTTGTAGTTCCATGCGAATGACGTGATGCGTGAGTGGAGTGTTTTAAAACATACTTTTGGTACCCCGGTGGGGGGTATTCCTAGGTGGTATACGAGTTTCATTAGAATTCTAATTTTCTCTAGGTGGGCTATGTTAGAAAGTGATAGAGGAATGACCTTCCAGGCCTCCAGCGATGTAGTGGTCTCCTGGAACAGAGTTAAGAACTTCCTATAGAAGGATGATGGGAGTGTGGATGGTATTATTACCCCAAGGTACTTTAATTGGTAAAAGGCCCTCCGAAGCCTTAGGGGAGAGGGCATCAGTTCTGATTTTGCTAAATGTAGCTTGTATCCTAAGGCTTCTCTGTACTCTGTGATCAAAGAGAGTAGGGTACTCATAGAGGTGGATGGTTTGGTAACAGTTGCTATTACATCGTGGGCATGAAGGTTAATTTAGCCTTCTACTCCCCCCTTGCATATTATGGTCACCTGTCGGTTACTTATAGTGTTTTTTGGAAGGGGTTCTATTGCTATTGTGAGCAGAAGAGGTGAAAGAGGGGCATCCCTGCCTACTGCCTCTTCCCAAGGGCAAACTAGGAGAGACGAGTCCATTCGTTACTACTGTGGCAGAAGGATTGGCGCTCGACCCTGGTAAATGCCCATTCGACCCTGTCAAATGCATTTTATTCATCGAGTGTGAGAGCATATGCCGTGAGATTGTCCATGGTTGCATTTATCAATTGTATTTACCAGATGCCTCTTATTTTCAGCTGAGTAATTATTTTCTTACAAAGTCCATCTGTGCTTCTCCGATTATTGATGGGAGGACTCTTTCTAGTTTACATGTTATATTTTAGGCAAGTAACTTGTAGTACGAGTTTAGTAAGGATATCGTTTGTACTTTCGCATTGCCTCTAGCCAAGTACTAGGTTAAGGAGTACTTAGATCCTGGCATTCACAGAGCCTGGGAAGCCACCCAGAATGAAAGCCGCATTCATACATGTAGCTGCCAGTAATTGGGAGATGATTGGGGCCTCAATCGCCGTATATATTTTAACAGGGAATCCATCCGAGTCGTGTAAAGGAAGTGTAGTGTTAATGCATAGCGCAGTAGTTTGGTTATTATGGGTATTTTCCAGTTTTAGTTGTGTGTGCTAATTTCCCTAAACGTTTGGGATTGTGTGATCTTATAGTTATTGTGCAGGGAGTTGAGGTTTTTTTTTTTCCAAAGTGAGCTGTTTGGCTTTAATATTCGTGAGTCTGAGTGCACTTTTTTTCAATCAACAAGCCACTTCGGAAGGCTTTGAGGCTCGTCCCATATCACTACGGTGGATGTTGGAGGATCTTTCTTTTTGTTGACGGTGATTAATGTTTCGATCTCCTTTCTCACCTGTTCCATTGTCTGCTTTTTCATTTAAGAGGCTCTCATCCAGGGACCATAAGTTATGTTTACGATAAGTTGGGCTAGTACTGGGGCATGGTCAAAGAGTTGCAGGTCTCGGATTTTGGTCTTGGTGAATTGAGAGAAGAGGGGTTTGGAAACCAGGAATATGTCTATTCTGGTGAGTGTCCTATGTGCTGTCGAGATATGAGTGTAGTCTCTTTCTGCAGGGTTTAAAGTCCTGCATGGGTCTACTAACCGATGCAGAGGCTCAAGTGGAGAAATTTAGGGAGGCAAAGTGGAGAGACGTGTCATTGTGTGTGGAGAGAGAAGTGAGTGTGGGGGAGCAGGATAGGGGATGTGTGGGTGGGTCAAAGGGGGCCTCAAGATGAGGGGGGGAAGGGTAATGATGGTGGGGGATAGAGACACATGGGGGAAAATGGGCAGTCCATATGCCGCTTGGCAAGAAAAGGGATACAAATCGAATATATTCGATGAGCTTGAACCACATGCCCACAGTCCACCCTGTTTAGCAGCCAATGTGTGATGCTATGTCACCAAGTCTCGAATTAATATCCTAACAGTGCACAGGTTTCTCGCTACATTGCTCCCCATGCACCATCTGTCCCTGTAGCACCTGCTGCGCTTCCTTGTACTACTTCACCTCACGTGGGGTCAGGAAGTCCCATCTCTCCCCTCCAATATGGACCCTCAGCTTGGCCAGGTAGAGTAGTTGAGAACGCACCCCCTCCTTGCTCACGAAGTCTGTGTGCAGTAGGAAAAGTAGGTTTCTCTCTCGTATTCAAGTCTGCCAGAGTAAGGGTGGGGTAATGAACACTCAGCTCCCCTGTATCTTAGTGCCTTACCCCCTGACCAGCCTTGCCATCTTGAGTACCTCCACATCCCCTTGGTGGCTCGAGAAGAAGATGAGCAACGGGTGAAGTCTTGTGTTGTTGGTCTCCAGAGACCCACGACTTCTCTATTCCCAACCCGAAAAGCCTAGAGGATACAACTTGCAAAGTATGGCTGTTGGTCTGGGGTCTCTGGGTTTTAGAGGGAGATATTTTTGAATGCAGAAGAAGGCCTCCTACAAAGTAGCCCCCACCACACCCTCCGGAAGCCCATAGGCCTTTAACTGGCTTCCCCACGCTTGACTTCTAGTAGCCTTCCTCTAGCTCCCTGAGTTTTTCCTTGTGCTTCAGATTTATGTCAACTTGTTGCTCAATTTCTGATTGGAGGGTCACCGGGATCGACTCCTGCTTTCCCACCCTTTCACTGACCACTCCCAACTTATTGTTAAGCACCTGTGTAAGGCGGTGTATTTCTCTGTTCAGAACCCAATTTTTACGGTATGCTGTTTTAGCTGCTCAATCTTATTGTGGAGGTCTTGAAGGCCTCTTCATTTGGATATTAACTTGTCTGGGACTTGCTGTCTTTTCAAGTGCCTAATGCCAACTATTATGGAATGGCCTTTGAGGTGCTATCCAAGTACGTGGACTTCAGAACATGTATCTGGAGCAATAGTGAACAGTACATTCAATACAGAGCATTGTTCCTGAAATGTTGTGTAAGGTCTGTTTGATGAGTTGATTTGGTTTGAACTCCTTCACAAAGACTGTAACTGTACAATGGCTGCAGATGAATTAGAAAGCTCTAGTGGTCTATAAGAAACACCCCCCCCCCCCCCGAACATGTAGAAAACTCAGGCCGAATTCCCTCCTAAATTCTGACTGCAAACTGCTCACCAAAATTCTAATCAAAAGGCCAGAAAAATCCCTCTCTTCAATCCCCCAATAGTTGTCGAAACCCATACAGGATTAATCAGAAACAGAGGCTCAGTAGACTATCAGAACATTAATAACCATAATTCACATAGCCACCAAGGAGAATATGAGTGTATACACCTTAACTGTTCATGGTGAAAAGGTAAGCAACAGGGTCAAATAGGATTCCTATTTCAAACCATGAACAAATTCGAATTCCCCACCCCCTTCATAGACAAATGCAGCCTGTTATACTCCAAATCCTCCTTGACAGTCATAATACATGGTCAGATCTCCCCGAATATCCCAATGAGTAGGGGCACGAGACAGGGTTTCCCTCTCTCCCCATACTCTTTGAGCTGGAAATTGAGCACCTAGCTAAAAGCATCAATCTTGTCATGGCATTACCCGAATATGCAAGGGGGGTGAGATCAAAGACAATAAATCTTTCTGCCGATGACATCCAGCCCAATATAGCTAAGCCCTTGACTCCCATCCTCACCCTGGTTCCCTCATCAAAACACTACACCATAGGGCCCACTGCATTTCTGACCAACACCACCTAGCCAGTGAACTGGAACACGTACACCAGGCCCTTAAGATGAATGGATATTCGGACTGTATTATCCGCAAAACTGTGTCTCCAACCATGGAGAAACATTCCCCTGTGATGCCGATCAAAACCATTACGTTACCATACATAGCAGGCGTTACCAAAAATATTTCCAAAATGTTAAAAAAAACACAAGATCCAGGTCCGATTCAGTACAGTACACAAAATCCGTGATCTAATCCCTTCTGTGAAGGATGTCATTCCTGACATGCAATATCCTGGAGTCTGCAAACTAATTTGCACCTGTGCTAATTGTTACATTTGGGAAATGAAACGACATGTCTCGGACCGTGTTCGCGCGCACAAGGCAGATCTGAAACACGGCAGAATTAATACCTCCACCGTAGCTGACCATTGCTATAATGCTGTGGGCTCTCATGATACAGTTTTTTCCGAGACCAAGGTGCTCTGCAAACAGTCGGGCTACTATCAAAGATTTGTTCATGAAGCCATCCAGATATATAAACATAGACATAACTTCAACCGAGAAAATGGATACAAATTGAGCAATCATTGGAAGGATGTTATTAACCAGGTAAAACCATTTCGATTTAAAGCTTTCGTGACTGCAGGGATTCATATTCTGGGTTCTTTCAGTAAAATCACGTAGAATGGGAATAAAATAATAAAAATAATAACAGAATAAAATTCTCACGACGTTTTGGCCACAACACAAGTAGCCTTCCTCAGGTTAAGAAACAGGACTGTCCGGAAGACAGCGCTTGAGTGAACACTGCCAAGCATGGACAGCGTCTTTTAAGCTGTGTGGGAGGAACAGAGCGCCTTGACAAAAGAGTTGACATAAAATTAGCATGTGATTAGCACCATGGAGAACGACGAGCTATGTTCAGACGGACGAGGGGAGGGGGGAGAGGAGTTTACATATAAATTAGCATGTAACTGGGGGACTAGCATAATGTTGGTGTGAGGGATTAGCAGCAGTTTACATATCAACAGTAAATTATAGAGTTTGTGTTCAGACGGACGAGTCCATCTATGCTCTGAACGGAGGAGGGGGGGGGGGGGGGAGAGGAGGAAGCAGCACACGGTGCACTGCTGTGTCCTGTGTTGCGTTATAACTATGCTATAAACTTGACTACTATACAATACAATATTATACCTTCCAATCTAAACTACATTGTATAATATCGTATCCATAGACAAATCCCACCCTTGAATTATATAATGCATTACTATACACTACCCTATATTTTAGACTATAAAATATTATACTTGTAGTATTACACTATGCATTGTTCTATTATTAACCCTACTGTATACCACACTGCTGTATATTCACTATACAATTATGGTACTATATATTGCATTATTAATTATGTTAAACAGTACACTGTTATACTATTTATTATTATACAAATGCTATAAACTATAATATTGACCGTCGTGTGATAGGTACTAATAGGCAGTGCCAGCGAATGGACTGCAGGCGGAAAGTCACCGTAATATACTATCAATCAAGAACCGAAATGGTTTATAACGTCTTTCCAATCATTACTAAGCGAGAATCCATCTTCCCTGTTGAAATTGTCTCTGTGTTTGTATATGTGGATAGCCTCATGAACGAATCTCTCATGGTAGCCGGATGGATTGCAGAGGACCTCCGTCTTGGAGAAGTCAATGTCATGTTGGCCCACTGAATTATAACAGTGATCTGCCACTGCTGAGGTGTTCGTCCTACCGTGTTTCAAGTCTGCTTTATGTTCACGGATGCGGTCCGAGATATGTCGTTTGGTTTCTCCAATGTAGCTGCCACCACAGAGGCAACATAGTTTGTATACGCCTGGGTACTGTATGTCTGGAACCACATCTTTTACAGACGGAACCAGATCACGGATTTTATGTACTGTGTTAAATCGGAACTGGATCTTGTGTTTATTCAGGATTTTGGAGATCTTTTTTGTGACCCCCGCAATGTAGGGTAAGGTGATGGTTTTGAATGGCTCCTCAAGAGGATCCTCCTTCATGGTTGGAGTGATGGCTTTGCGGATTGTGTAGTCGGAGTAACCATTAGCCTTGAGAGCTTGGTGTACGTGCTTGAGTTCACTAGCAATGTGTTCCTGGTCGGAAATCCACTGGGCTCTATGGCATAGACTCTTGATGAGGGAATTCTTCTGGGATGGATGGTGGGAACTTCTACGGGGAAGTTACCGTTGCATTTCTGTCCTAAATGCACACCCCAAGCCTGTTCCCACCCCTCCCCCCCCCCCCCACTTCTGTGTATGTGCAAGATGTGCCTTTTAAGCTGCTGCAATATGTTTTTGTTTTGAGCTGCCACTCTCTCTCTGGCCCCTCCCAAACTCCAAACCTTATTTCCTATTTAAGCTTCTGTTCATCCCTCTCTCTCTCCTTGCCTCTCTGTCCGTCTTTCCTACTGATCATGTACCTCGTATTTTCACTGTCTATGCTGGTTTGTGCAATCCAGAAGTTGAACACGAAATTTAACACTCTTCTGAAATTCGTGGTCCACCAGGAAGTGTCTAACTGTGTTGTTGACCTGACTGGATGTGCTTCACATAATATTTTTTCAGGTTTGTTGAATTCTCGTCTCTCATCTTTTGTTGCATTTACCTCCGTGATTTGTTCTTGACACCTGATGAAGATCGCTTGCGTTGTGATCGAACATCGTGATTGTTTTTGTCATAATATCATTTTATTGTATTTCTACATACGTGACTTTACCGAAAAAACTAATGAGTATTTTTTTGCAGTCACGAAAGCTTTAATACTTTATTATTTTAATGTTTGGTTTGATTTACAATATCTTTCCAATGATTGCTTAATTTGAAACCATCCTCTCGGTTGAAATTGTGTCTGTGTTTGTAAATCTGAATTGCCTCGTGGACAAATCTCTGATAAAAACCCGTCGGTTTGCAGAGAACCTTGGTATCAGAGAAAACTATATCGTGATCATCCACAGCATTGTAACAGTGATCAGCTATGGCAGAATAATTCGTTCTGCCGTGTTTCAAATCTGATTTGTGCTCGCGAATTCGGTCAGAGACATGTTCTTTTCGTCTCCCCGATATAGCAGTCACCACAGGTGCAGCCATCCTTCACAGATGGGATCAGGTCACGGATATTTTGTGTACTGTATTGAACCCCCCCCACCCCCACCCCCCCCCCCCCCCCCCCACCATGCCGGTCCAGTACATCATTTTATGCTTATTCCCTTGTCAAGGCGTTTTTTGTTTCCTCCCACACAGCTTAAAGGACGCGACCTGGGCTTGGCTGTCTTCAATCTAACACCGTCCTCTGGACAGTTTGGTCCCTTCACCTGATGAAGGCCACTTGTATTGTGGCCGAAACGTCGTGATTTTTGTTATTTTATTTTTACCTACGTGACTTTACCGAATAGAACCAAAGAGTATGGATCCTTGCAGTCACGAAAGCTTCAAATCTAGAATTGCACACACCAATCACACGCACGGGAATGCAGTAGACGGGGGTCAAGGGTTAAGGGACACTGACGTCACACGAACTCGGCGCGCGAGATAGAGATGTGGATTGGGAAGGAGGGCGGAGATGGAGGGTTTAAAAGGGGCTGTGAAACGCATGTTCGAGGTTGGTTTGAGGAGCGAGTGTGGCTGTGGTTTGAAGAATAAAGAAGTGCTTAACCAGTCTCCGGCTCCTCTCCACAAGTATAGATTAATTACCTGCACAAACGGAGAGGTAGTTTTGACGTGTGAGCATTATGTGGACTGCGGAGCCGTCGTGCAACATTGCTCCCTATTGGCTAAGAGAGCGCATCTAGGAATAAGCTCACTTGCCATTGGTGGAAAGAGATGAATGACGTCAGACGTACCTACCGACACGGAAGGTGAGGGAGGTTCGGAAGGTGCGCTCAGAAAATTTGAGATGTGAAGAGGCGTGACGAGGGATGGGAAGAGAAAAGTGATTTGATGGAGAAAAACTCAAGAGAAAGAAAGGGAAAGAGAGAGGAGAAGAGGAACGGAGAGGCCCAGGGCGCTTTTGATGGTGGAAGTTGACGTGAACGCAGGCTGCAAAAGATAATTACATCTTCTCACACCTTTTCTTTAACCAACGTGTTGGAGACGTTACACATGTAGAATCATTATAATTTAATGTTTACTTAATGATGTTAATTGCTTTGATGTAATCATATAACTTTAATCATATTAGTTGTATCTTTACTTCTATTACAAATTTCACTATTACAGCCTACGACACTGTTGAAGAGTGATAACGTTTCAATTCGAGGGCTTCCTGTTCAAATTATCAACCACGGGCCTGTCGTCCTTCAAGGTAAATACAATGAGTACAACTCAGAACGTCAACTGTAGTGGTCTATGAGAGATCTCAAAGGAATGTGCCATTTCCATTCAAGGTTTATTGCCGATAAATGTTGGAAGCAACCCCCATTTGTGTAAGCAGGGTAACGTTTAATCTTACTTGGAACACTACTTAGGCCAGTGATTTAAAATGAAGCTGCTGTCTGTGCATGTATAAGTGTATATATATGAAAAAGACAAGTAATTTTAACAACTCTGAGCGGGTAAAATAACAGTAAGTACTTAGAGAAGCCTAAACTGGGGAAACGACAGCCACCGAGTTTGTTGAAGCCAGCTCGAGGCCCAATATGGCGCGTGCGTGCGATATTACTGCGTCTGGATGCACATAGATAATTCGTCTATGAATCAGCTAAATGCTACCAAACAGGTCATCTGCCATTAACTGCAATTTTGCATTTTAAATATATCTTATTTTTTTATTTTTAAAAGCAGGAAAAGCAAAAGAACACCAGTAAATGCTGGGCCATTGTTTTTTTTTAAGTTGTGATACCATTGTTGTGTTATCGCTAAAATGTTTTGGTACAATGTTTCGGGAATGCATTTCCCATTAATTAGTAAATGTGTAATATTAGCAATTCTTACCTGTTGCTTTAAACCTCCAAAGAGAGATGATGATGATGATGATGCTGATGCAGGCGATCACCACCATTATAAACAATCCCCCGCGCAATGCAACTTTGAAGCATCGCCACAGAAAAGACAATAAGAAACGTGTTAAAGGAGAGCCATTTTTAGTGGTTATACAGCACAAGTACAATTTAAAACATACTAATCTAATTGTATTCGGAAGTACATGATCAAACGAAATAACCTTTGTTTAATTTTATAATTAAGCTTGCTAGTCAGAATAAAACAACATTTAAATAATTATACTTTGATATAACATTTTGCTCCTTTTCTAACCGTTTTGTGAGGATATAGATGCTAGATCATTGGTACAATTCTCTTAAATCACTTTTCTATCACCCCCTACCCCCATACTTCTCTGTATCCTGCTTAAAGTTAACCACATTGCACCTGGTAAACCCATTGATTCGCAATTCTACTCTGTTTCCCAGCAATGGTGTTCCTCCTCTTGGGAACCCTTATGCTATAATGTTCATCAAGGTTCTATACTTGGGTCACTTCTCTTCTACAGTAATGTTCTCTCACAAAAAAACACAATATATGCCAATTACCCACAGCAGTATATGAACATTGAATGTCTATCTGACTGCTCTTGTCAGTTATTTTATCTAGTCGACTGATATTTTCCGAAAACTGATCTAATTGGTAGGAAGTGTGTCCTAAATCACAATCCTAAAATATTAAGACATTGTCTTCTTATTCCATTCTCAAGAAGGTTAGTGTTTGTAGAAATGTGTTCATCTTGATTAAAGGCAATAATCATCAGATTTTAAACAAACGTTTCCCACTTTTTATGAAAAACATTTTTGTAATTTTTTATGTTGTAAAGTGACATTATCTGATGTAAATGTTGGTGAAATTATGTCACCGTCGCTACATCGACCCGACTATCTGCAATTGACAGGGACAGGGAGGTGTCGAGTCCTTGAAGGGAACAAAGTTGGAGAGTTCAGAATCGTCGTTTTCCAATGTCCTCCACCGTTTCCCTGCATGTTTCACACCCCACCCGCTGCCAATAAAGTAAGCGAGGATAGAGGAGTTGTAGATAATATTGGCCTCTCCCCAAATTATCATCTTACCAGAGGGGTAAATCCCCAGGTGACACTTTAATTCAGCCTAGAACTGATTTAATCAATGCGGAAGCGTCTTCGGTTGGGCTAGCATCACACACAGACAGGCACATTGTGCTCCTGCACTCGAGCACGGTGGCCCTAGCCACAACTTTAATGCTCCAAGACAGTGACTGTGGTCGTGCACTTGAGTTGGTGCTTCATTCTCCTTAAACATCTAGCGACTGGTAAAATTACCGATTATTTTATTAGTGAGGCCATTGATAGTACTGCTCTTATGAAAACATAAGAATAGGTTTTAACATTTGTGCCAATAAAGCAGGTGTTAAGATGTTCAAACACCAAATATAAACAATTTGCAAGCATGTATAGTCATGATATGATCATGAATATAAATGCTCTAATTTTGCGTTGTCTTTGTTTGCATGTTCACCACGAGTAGTTGTGGTTAATGCAGACGTGATTGCTTGCAAAAGGTTTATCTTTGGTGTTTGAACATCTTAAACCCTTCTTTCATTGCCAAAATTGGTAAAAACTATTCTTTTTTTATACTTTGATGCTGGTAAGAAAGTTCCCATTTAGTACAACTCTTGTTTATCATCTTATTGTTCATGTCATTGATGCTTATATTATTGTTTTTTTTTGCAGTTTATAGTAATATATGTCTTTCAAACTCTTGATCCTATTGTATTCTACTATTATATGTAATGTGAGTTGTAATGTTCGTGATAGTATTGTTAGTAATAGTACTGCTAACAAATTGATTTTAAAGCATCCGCTGATTTACAAGGAATTTAATTAAATTAATAAAAAAATTGTCTGCTCACTTCTCCTTCGAGGGTTTCTGAAGAAATTCATTTTTTTTGTAAAAGTCAAAACCATTGCAAAACCTACATCACGTGCAGAGTTTACGATGCCCTATTGGTGGGATGGATCATCAGGATATTTTGATGAACACGACGTCCATTTCATGAGACCTCCTTTGCCAGTATTAAATTATGATAATAGGATTTTCCCCTTTCTGGCAATGACACAGGTGTTAAGATGTTAAAACACCAAACTGAAACCTTTGCAAGGAATCATGTCCGCATTAACAAAATATACCTGTCGTGAACATGCAAACAAAAACATGATCTGACAGTATGTGCATTATCTTTGAAACTGATTGGTCCACACCAGAGACAGCTTTCTTTAGAGCCTAGTCTCAAACAGTGTTAGACCAGAGGACGCCAAAAGATGAACAGCACAAAGACAATTCACTATCAGGACAATGAGAGCTCGGGTGAGCAGGAACATCATGAGACCTCCTTTGCCAGTATTAGATTATATTTAATTGTCTGAATGAGAATGATACTCCAGCTTCGATTACTCTAACAGCACGGGATGTATGTAACATGTAGTTTGACCTATAAATCAGTGCTATTGACGAATGTGGACTGTATTGGTCTTACCAAGGCTTACACACTGTCCATTCGATCTGTAGTATCCTTCTTTACATTGGCAAATTGTGTTATGTTCTTTCCTACATTCTTGTACAATCTCCTCTCCTAAAAAACAAATTAACATTTAAAAATCCACACAAGAAGTTAAAAAGTGCACGTTATTTTTTGAGATTGAAGCAAAGCATTCACATGTGTAGTGGCATCGCTGGTGTCACTGTGTAATTCAGGCCCTAGAGAGGCATGGCGTGCGATCTATTGACATCGCGGGCACCAGGTATATGTGGGTGCAGTACTGGCCCTAGAGGTGCTCGGTGATCACTGACTGGCAGTGCTGGATGGCACCACGCTCTGCGTGCAGTGCCAACCCCTACAGGATAGGGTGTGGGAGTGCCGGCCATGGGAATGGGGTTACTAAGGGCAATGGCACTCTAGTTAACCTCAAAGGACACGTGACTGGTAAAGTCTACACAGGGCCCCTAGGTGGGGGCTAGGGGTGGTCACATGTCAGGTTCGAGATCCTGCTCGAGGGTTCTCAAAAGGTGGTCGTGGCTCTGGGCGGAGCCAGCCACACCACAGAGCATATAATCCGGGTCCTCAAGAGGGACCAGCGATGTTGTTATCCTGAAGAAACCTACGTGCTACGTTCTACGTCCTACAGAGTCACCAATACATGGACCAGGACCCAAGCTGTGGTCCGGTCCGTCGTAGCTACTCCTGGTGTAATTATTGTAGTTAGCCTGGTGGTCCACCACCATTGGTTGTTATCTGGTTAAGGGGCAATTACCCCTTTGTGTTAGTATCAACAAATGTGTTGCGTCCAAAGAGTACGTCTGTGACTCAGTTGAACTCACTACACTTGATTCACGTGTCTTAGTTGCTGGGTGGCAATGCTGCGAACCTTATTTGCTTGCACAATTAAGGTGAAATAAAAATGTCAATATTACAGTAAAATCTAATTAAAATCACAACATTTCGATCGCAACACAAGCTTTCGTCTACAGGTGAAAATCGCGATAGCCGTGATGTCTACTGCGAGCAGCACGATGTCTGAAATACAGTTGACAACTTTGCTTTGATGTGCGTGAATCACAATTGATTTTACAACCATAATTGCTAAGATGTAAGCGACTAAAAAATATTCAGTGTGGATCGTTTCACTACCTGGCGGGTGATTGCTGGCTGCCACAGCAATGGACTTCACTCATGTCACATGTTTTGTCTTTGTAGTCATTTAGAAACATCTCCATTTCTAAATTCATTCTAATTTAAAATTATGTCCGTGTGTATATCCAGATGTTATTAAGGGATTGTGTACTGAACAATATCTTAATTGTACATCCAACATAACACATGTAAACGTTCTTCAAATATTTCGTATCAACATACAAAGTGAATTATCTAAGTATAAGATAGTCAATCTTTCAGTTCTCCGACTCTCAATTAGGGTACATGTCTTAAACATGAGCGAAAAATCACACTCGCTCACAAACAAACCAAACCATCTGCTCCCCCTGTGGTGTAAAGTGGGATAGATCTGTAGTGGACATTGAAAGTAAACGCCGACACTTCATATGCAGAAACTATTAGAATTTGTTTAAAGAAGTGCACTGTTCTCCTTCTGTCTTTAAGTACTGGTCTTCCTCCTGCCATCAATGTAAAGGCTAAATCTATAATCCAGTCAATAATTACATAAATTAAGGCTGGAGTGAGGTTGAATCAGTGCCGTACTCCAGATGTAGTTATACAAATCTTGGAGACAAGCATCTCCTAAGTCGAACCCTTGCTCCCGAGTTAGTGTGGAGGTCCCAAAGCAAGTTCATGGGTGGTCCTGGGACGCCCTTCAGCGTCAACGACAGTGGTTTTCTGTTCACTGAACTAAACGGGGACTGCAGGTCGATGTATGTATGTTGAACTTTTTTCCGTAGATGTATTCCACATCGAGCGGGTGGTCACGTTCTCGGTAAGGTTGGGTCAGCAGACTGACAGTGAGCACAGCATTCATCGTTGGACAACTAGCATTGAATATGGACTTATGTGGCCGTGTGACGTTTGCACAGGAGTGGGAACAACCTGCTGAGCAGCACAACCTGTTGATCAGCTAAGAAACAAATGCCTCTCCAATTTTAGAAGACCATGAAACTACATTTGAAGAAGTGCTTTTGCTCAAATTAATTTTGATGTCAACCTGAGAGACCTACAATTCACGCCAGGAATTGCTGGTGGTTTTCCACATGCTCAGAGGTGATTTTCTCTTTACACATTCTCGTGTGTTTGAAGCTCATAGTTTTCTGGTTTAAAGTATTCTGCTATCATGGGGTTTTCTCATTTGTTACATATTTTATTGGTCAGTAGACATCTCGTTTGACGCACGCGAATATATCAACACAATCATATGTAGAGTAAATCCCAGACGTATGTCTACCGTGTATACTAAAGAAGCATATTCAGGGAAAATGTCGAGGTTTTTTTTCCCAATAAGTAACTGTGGAAGAGCATGTTATCAATTTTTCAAAATTTAATATCTTATTGAACATTAACTATTTTTGAAGCAGTCACTTTGTAACTTGCACGTGACTAATTATGTATGTATACGTGTGTGGGTAATACTGCTAACCGTGTTCCAGGTAAGCGGATATGACATTATAGGACTGGAGTGGATGAGTGCTCTAGCAGTTTGGTGTTTGTGGTTGTAAACACAACGTCCACGACCCCCTCCACAGTCCCACATCCTCATGGCAACTGCTATAATGAAGAAAACGTTGGTGACTAACCATGGTCAAACAGTACAAACTGATAATATCGGGATCATACTCACCCTCTGAACAGGGTGTGCAGTCGAAGCAAGCAGATTCATTATTTGGCTTGTCAGTGTAAAAAATCCCTTCAATACATTGAATACATTTACGGATTCCTCCATCAGTCAAACAGTCTCCTGCCTTGAATGTTCCTAGGGGATGCAATACAATTAAACGATTACAAGAGTTCAAAGCAAAATGTCAGAGTTATCACTACAATACTGCAGACTTACAGTGAAGCAATATCTATATAAACATGTGGCATGCACACTGACAGGCATTTTGTTAATCCACTGGTCGATGATGGTCTCCCCACACCATAAATATGTATTTGACCATACTTAACCACGCCGGTCAGTGTGGGCTGGAGAACGAGCTTGGATGTGGGGCATAGAAGTACACTGTTCTCTGCTGCATAACCCGCATTGATCAGTGTGGTGAAGTATGGTAAAGTAAACTACCACATCTGACGTGGTGCTTACCACGTAGTTATGCTTTTAATAATTAAGCTTTACGTGTTTACTCGTCCTTGGTCTCTATCTGCCTTATTTTTGCTTCTTTTTTGCATTGTCGATCCATGATGTCTGGAAAAAGGCCTGCAAATGTTAGTGAGGGAAACGTGACCAAAGTGTCAAAGGAAAGTATAACTTTGGATGTTACAATGCAAGTGATGTGGCGAGTCGAGGTGGTGAGCGTCAGGTCGATGTGTGTCATGAGCGTCAGGGGCATGCACTAGTGAGTACAGTACATCAAACTGATGATTTTAAATCTATATTTATTGTTTACTATATGTTTTATTATAAGAGCTGTTACCGATAAATCAATAGAGTCATAAAATATTGCTCATATATATGCAATGGTATAATAACCACATTTATCGCCAATTCGACTCGTGCTTGCTTCTCCAGGAAGGCATCTCTAGTGCTAATCAAGTTCTGCCTGTATTGTTATACTCTTGGCTTGTATTGAGTAGTTTGTGCTGTGAGTTAAATATGGATTTTAAAACAGCTTCTGATAATAGGACCAATAGGACTGACCAATCATACGCTCTAACAGTGGAACAAAATGCCAATCGAGTCCCTGCAATCAGAACGTGCAGAGCTGGTGTCTGTTTTTGTAGAACATTTGCATCGAGTTGTACCTGCAGGGCAGAGATCGCAACACACGTCATCTTCGGTTTTGTAGCTGTCCTTGGGACATTGTTTAGCTTCAGATCCTTCTGCATGCCGAACACCCTGAGAACACAGACAAGGAGTCATATTTAGTGAAGCATTGACACAACAAATCTGTGCCTGGAGGACATGGATGGAGACTATTTTAATGGTATTTCATTTCGCAGGAATATGACTTAAGCATTCATATTCTAATAATAGGGTTTCTCCCCTTTTTTCTGGCAACAAAACTGAAACCTTTTTACGAGGATTCATGTCTGCATTAACCACAATACCTGCAGTCAAAATGCAAACAAAAAACATACTATGATAATATATGCATTTGCCTTGAAACTGATTGGTCCACACCAAGGGACGGCTTTCTTTTGAGCCTCGACCCAATTGGTGCTCGACCAGATGACGCTTTTTGGCGTACACCTATACACGTTTTGTTGCCAGAAAAAAGGGGAAAACCCTATTATTTTAATTTGGTACTGGTAAAAGAGGTCTAATGATGTAGACATTCATATTCTATTGAAAAACACCTCAGATTGAGAGTTAAATTAGACAATTACTGCAGCTCCCCCAAATCGAGCAGTTAATAAAATTCAAGAAAACATTAGTGTATATGTCACTAATTACTAAATTGTATTTGTACATGTTTTTTTTATGCACCTTTATGGATATCCCATATTAATTAATCACGTGTAATGGTGGCCAACAACTTCAATCCAATTTCCGTTATACCACGCTGAGAATGCATGATCTGTAGTCTGGAATTTTACAGAAATAGCTACTATTTAATGTTATTGAAATGCAAATGCTATTGTCTTTCCACTGTAGATATCCATGAAACGGGTTTATATGAACTAGCGGTAAGTACCCGGCGTTGCCCGGGTGAAAAAGATAGACACACATCGACCCACATACATAGAAACACATGTACCTAGACGCACACACACACATATGGACTCACACAGACAGACGTCGACTTTAGACACACACACATAGAGTTACACACACATCGACTCACACGCACACAGACTTACAAACACATATCGACTCACACATACAGACATAGACTCAACAACAACAACCACCGTTATTTGCCATTAAGTGGCATTGACGTCACCACGATGCTTGTGGCAGGCTATGTGCACCTTGAGGCCACGTGAAGTGTCGAACGCCCGCTGGCATGAGGTCACGGGGCAGACCCAGGTGCCACAGGTCGACTGACTGAGATGACTGACTGATGCATCATCTGTGCCCTCTACTGTGCTAACTTTCTGTGCTTTAGCCACCTGGTGCTCCACTCGTTGTTCTGAGCGTGGCTTTTCCACCCTCCTTTGCTGGAAGGCGACTGCCTCCAACTGGCCAGTAGCGTCCTTCATGAGGCTCTGCCACAGAGGCCGATCTTGACACCGCTGGTACCAGTCATCGACAAGTCCACTCAGCTCTACATCATCCTGTACCAAATCACTCCATCTCTTCTCTAGCCCGTGATGCGCCCGTTTAGCCCCCTCGATCCGGCGGAACAAAAGCTGTTTAGGCATGCGTTGGCTGGGCATGCGGACTACATGGCCCAGCCAACGCAGCCTTGCCTGCCATAGGAGGTCATCGAATGGACTTTGTTCAGATCTTTCAAGGATTTGTGAGCTCCTCACACAATGCAGCGTGGTTAAACCCAGGATGGATCGTAGGCAGGCCAGCCTAAATGTTTGTAACCGGCGAAGATATTCCATTAGGGGGGTTCAAGTTTCGCAAGCGTAGAGAAGGGAGGCAATGACCGTGTCCGAGAAGACCAGGAGCTACATGCGGAGCGAGAGACCAGGTAGCTTCCACACAGTATCACGCAACCGATGAAAAGATAATGTGGCTCGACTGATTCGGAGTGAGACCTCTGCTGATAAACCGGAGCTGGTCATGAGCACCCTACCCAGGTATGGGAAACTCTGCACTCTCTCCACAACTGCCCCATCACCAATTGGGAGTTGTGGGAGTGGAGTGTCAGATGGTACAAAATACCCAGGCAGGTGCTTAGTTTTGCTGGGGCTGATGGTAAGGCCCCACCTCTAGGTGGCAAGCTCCAGGTCCAGCAGCAGCACCTCGAACTCCTCCTCAGAGTGAGCAGCAATTATCAGATCATCGGCATACATAATGTGGTTGACCAATAGGGAGCCATCCCTTGACCGCACCCGGGCATCGATCAGCCTTCCATTGTATCTGTACCAGATGGGAATTCTTCCGGTATAGGCATTGAAGGCTTAACGAACTACGTGGTCCAAATATATGTAAAAGATTGTGGGAGCTAGAGGACATCCCTGTCGCACCGCAAGGTGTAGAGGGAATGGCTCTGACTCATGGCCACGTAGTTTGACGTGGGGCCGCTCAACATCATGAAGGTCCTGAAGGATCGTGAGTAGAGGGCCAGGGACTCCAAAAGCACGAAGAGCAACCCACTGAGCCCAGGCCTACTGATGGTATCATAGGCCTTGAGCAGGTGAATAAAGCACACACATGGACTAACACGCACACATGGACCTACAGTCACTTAAAGAAATGGACAAACACTGACTAACATGGAGCCATGTACACACAGCGACTAACACACACACACATGGACTGACACACACACACATACATAGACTCACACAAACACATACATAGACTGACACACATTGCCGTACACACACATAGACATATTGACTCTCACACACAGACATATACTTTAGATACACACACATGGAGTTACACGCACATATCCACTCACACACACACATTCACTTAGACACACACACATCGAGTGACACGCACACATGTACAGACTTACACACACATGTGGACTAGAACACACACACACACAGATTGACAGACACACAGACACGCAAACACACATTGACTTACACACTGACATGGAGCCATGCACACACATCGACTAACACACACAGTGACTGATACACACACATGGACTGACACACACACTTGGACTGACACACACAAACACATCGACGTACACACACATTGGGCGTTCTCGGTTCGAATAAGACAGACACACACATGGACTTACACACAGACACATGGACCTACACGCACACACATATGTACTCAAACACACACACATCGACTCACACACACATGGACATGCACAGCAATCCCCGATGATGGCACAGCTATCAGCATTGCGGTACTACGTATCAGTAAATAGCGGGACATGAGCAATCGAAACAATAGAAATGCATAGAAGAAATAAGCTGATATAAGTGTACATAAAATAGCAGCAGTACGTACAGGTAAAATGAGAAGCAGACTACAGTCTAGATGATAGACTCCCAGTATGCCGACTCAATGACAAAACCATTGCTACAGTGGACACAAAAAGCTGGCAATACAGGCAGCAGCTTAAAAAGCAGGATACATTCGACATGAAAGGCTGGCAGTACACTGAGTGAAGTAAAGAGACAGGCAACAGATTATAGACTGGCATACACTTATAATGGTAAATAGGGAAATTAGCAGTGTAGAAAATAGAGTACCCCCACCCCACCATCCCCCCGCCCGAGCTACAATAATCCTACAAGAAACTATGTAAGCGCTCTAATATTAGTATGTACCGACCCTAGAGTAGTAAGTGCACACATTGGGGTGGAGGGGGGAGAGAAGAGGACATGACACTTGGATGAATTTACCGGCATGTTTTCGTGTATTTTTTGTGCATTCTGAACGCGAAGGAGAAATCACGGTACAGACCCAGGTGCCATGAGTTAACTGACTGAGATAACCGGCAGATGTACCACCTGTGCTCCCCACTGGGCCACCTCGCTGAGTTGTATCCACCTGGCGCTCCACTCGTTGTTGTGAGCGTTGCTTCTCTGCTCTCGATACTCTGATAGTGTGCTGTTTTTGAGTTGTACGCCTTTTGGCGTCATCTAATCCAACACCAGTGGAAACTAGGCTCTAAGAAAAGCCGTCTCGGGTGTGGACCAATAAATTTCAAGGACAGTGCATATCATTTATAAGAGGTGTCTCTTTTGTGTTGTGGTTATTGCAAACATGATCCCTTGTTTAAAGGTGTCAGTTTTGGTGCCAGATAAAAGGGTAAAAACCTATCACTATATCTTGCAACTGGCAAAGGAGGTCTCATAATGTCTGTCCAGACCTTTCAATTATGTGTGAACTCCTCACAAAATCCAGCCTGGTTAAAAACAGGATGAATTGTAGGCAGGCCAGCCAGACCATTTCAAATGGCACAGATGTTCCTTCAGAGGGGTCTGCACTCCACAAGTTTAGAGAAGGAAGTGCATACCTGTGACCAAGAAAACCTGAAAGCTTTGCAAGGAGTGGCAGACAGGTAGCTGCCACGCAGCATTACGCAGTGGTTGGAAATATAATTCTGCTGGAATGATTCGGAGTGATATCTCTGCTGCCAAAACTGAGCGGTTGTAAGCACACTCCACAGTAACAAACTTCTCTACTCTCTCCAGAACTGCCACAAACCTTATGGCGAGTTGAGGGGTGAAGTGTTTGATGACACAAAATACCCAGGCAGGTGCTTTTTTTTTGGTCAGTCTCATAGTCAGCCCGACCTCTTAGTGGCATGCTCCAGGTTGAGCAAGAGAGCCTTCAATTCCTTCCCAGATTCAGTAGCAGTAACCAAATAATCAGCACACCCTTATTATTAACCAATAAGGTCACCGATCAGCATCTCATTGAATCTGTTCTAGATGGAAACTCCTCTGGTACAATTTTAATGTTGCTCTCAGAGACACCATCTTGTTGTTTGATATATATATATTTATTATGAATAAAGTCCGCTTACAACTTAACGAGTAACCGCGAGTGAATATATACACTTGGGTAATTTAAATACTATATTCTGAGACAAAGTAACACCAGCCCTTCAAGACTACATGGTGCCCACTCCAGGATGATGCGGACGACCTGCTCCAAGGTGACGGCGGCGGCGACGATTCCCCACAACAACAGCCGCGAGGTCAAGTTCGCACCGGCTCTTATTCCTCTCATGACCTGGCCACGCCCCTATCCCCAAACTCTCGCTCACCACACCTGGCCCTGTCAATCTCTGCCCTTATTACCATTTACGCCCGTTGGGTCCCGTGCTTCCCCTCACGTTATTTTCTTTAGTGGCCTGCCCCCTGGCATTGTTTTTGTTAGCTACCTCACGTGATTCAGATATCCGATCCAGCGTGACCTGCAAGGTTGCTGGCAGAGAATGACTCTTCCTTCCAGAGGACAGACACAATTGGACATCAATTGTGGGTTCACTATAGCGGTCATACATCAGTAAAAACAGGGGAAATCCCGTGGAGGTACGAGGGGCCATCCCATATGCTGCCTGGACCTCAGGGATGTGTTGGTCCCAATTTGCCTGCCCTGCATCGACTGCTTGGCAAAGCATTGATGTTAGGGTTTTGTGAAGGCATTCTACCATGCAGTCTATCTGAGGATAGTAAGGCGACGTCCGAATCTTCTTTGTGCCTAGCACGTCACACACTTCACGTAACAACTTCAATGAGAAGTTCTTGCCTGGGTCCATAAGGAGCTGCTCGACAGCATCTGAATACAACCCTGGTTAGTAAAAAAAATTGTAAGGGCATCCTGCTCAAAAAAACTGTGCACAAGAGGTAGGGCACAGCCAGTGTTTTTGAAAGCAACACCGGCCCTGACATCTCAATCTCCTCCAATCTGATGCGTGCTTCTATTTGTGCTACAATTCCCATACTTCCCCCATTTGCAACACGCATTCACCACCAGCATCACACGACGATTTTTAAAGGGTAACCTTTAAAAAATAACCTCAGATATGATAGTAGCCGAGGCACCTGTGTCAACCAACACATGAACTTTCACTCCTTGTACAAACCTTACTATTACCAATGAGCCAGCCGTCGCTGCTACTACTCGGCGTGCCAGCTTTCGCCACTGCGTTCTCGAGTTTGGCAACCCCTTTGTCGGCCATGCTAGCTGGCAGTCCACCCTGACCAGAGAATGGGGGATGGAAATGGTCCCTGCGAGACCACGTAGCCCCGATGCGTGATATTCTTCCAGCGGCCGGTTGTTAGGTGCATCGTGACTTGCCTGGGGGGGGCTGGGATGTGGTGGTCGACGAGGCGTTGGATGTGCGGGACTCTGTCGATGTCTGAGTGATGATTTGGCATCCCCACACAAAGTGTCCAAGCTGGCCACAACGGAAGCATGCAGTCCTGGGCGCTCGCAGCAATGGCGCTGCCTCGACCGGGATCGCCACTCCCGGTTCCGTCGCGGCATCTCTCCTTGCCGCCGCTCCCATCAATGAACCGCTGCCGTCACCTCCCCCGTAGATTCGGCGCCATCCTCCGTCAGCTCCTCTATGCCCCGTGATGGTCCGCTGTTCGATCCATCTCCAGTCCACGGCTTCCCAGTCCATGCAGCCACCCAAGTCCGTTTTCGCAGGTTTCTTGCACTTGCAGACACCTGGCGGCCCACAAGGATGTCTAAGTGTCTTCGTCGATCACCGGTAGCATGACTCCCATTTCAGAAGCCACTTAAAACATTTTCTCCATTATAAGGGGGTCGAGCGCTGCTTGATACAACTGCGGGTAGGCCACCAACCCCAATGCAATCAGCGCGCCTCGTGTAGTTGGTCCAGTGTGACCTGCAAGGACACCGGCTAACCTGACACGTTTTTGGGAGTCTTTCCCAGCTGTGTTTCTATGGGAGGTTCATGCTCCCTGCCATACATTATGTAAAAAGAGAAAACCCCGTGGAGGTACGTGGCACCAGTCTATATGCTGCCAAAACCCCCGGGATGTGGAGATCCCAGTCAATGTGTGTCTAATCTATGACTTGGCAGAGCATTAGCATTAAGGTCCTGTTCAGCCATTCCACCATACTGTTTAAGGGTGGTATGGGGAAGTGCGCGCCTTTTTATTTCCATGGTGCCCGACATACCCCCTTTAGAAGTTTTGACGAAAAAATTGTCCCTGGTCATTGAGGATCTGCTCAAGAGGACCGTTGTCCATCACATATCTGTGAAGGAATTCATCAGCAATTGATGCTGTGGTTTGGTCAGGCAGCGGCCATGCCATTGGCCACCTTGTGAGATATTCCATCCCCATCAGAAGAGATATTCCCCCTTGATGAGCATGAGATTGACCGGATGATAGAGGGCGACCAATTCGTTGACTCTAGAGACAACAATCGGCTGTAAGGGTGGCTGTGACCTATGTACAGGTGGTTTCTGATGATGTCCGGGCTCTCGTCCACTCGAGCCATCACCTGGGTCTTCCGGCTGATGTCCTCCTAAGCCTTAAGTCACCAGGCCACCCACAATAAAGTCTGTGCCTCCGAGTCCAATATAGGGAGCACCATGGCCATCTCTTGGACCAATGCCAGCATTTTCTCCATCACCAGGGAGTCCAGTGCCGCTACGTCCAGCTGAGGGTAAGCTGATTGCTCGAGCAATCTGGTACATGAGGAGTGACTCGGCTTCCTCCTGCCTGCGCCGATGAAATTTCCACTTGATGGTGAGTTAAAGACCTCTGCCACCTCAAGACCGGCTGATTTATGCGTGATTCTCCATTCCATCAGTATCGCCTTGAAGATCGTGAGGGCCTCGTTGGCAAGGCCTTCAGTGCTTTGGCCTCCGACCAGTTCAAGGTCTGATACGTGGCTTAAAATTGGCGGACGAAGGCCCCCATTCGACGCCCGCCACCACAAACTTTTTCACCGGCCCCAGCCGGCGAGGTCAGTTGGCCACTCTCTCCCATGCTGCCACGGCTGTTTCTTGAACCACGGCTGCACTGAGTGTTGCCAGTTCCTCAGTTTCGACCACCGATGGCGAGACAGTTATAACCGCCGGTTCCGTGGTTTCAACCACCAATTCCATAGTTTCTGCCACCATTTCCACCACTCCCGGCCTCTCCATCCCGGCGAGCTTTGTCACCAGCTGGGAGAACGTACCTGCAAGTCAATTGATCCACCCCTCCAGCCTCTCCCAGCTGCTGGTCACCAGCGGCATCAGAGCGAGCAGACTCTCTGGCCGCTGCTGCTGCATCTCTCGCTCGACCAGCGCGTTCATCGCCTCTCCTGTGGTCTCGAGGTTGGTCTCTGGGTGCTCGTCTCCTGGGACGTTCTGAAGGCTGACCCCCTCATTATCGTACGTCGTCGGTGGGTTTCTTCATCGGCTTGAGTGTGACATTCTTGAGGTAGACCACTTATGACACCAGTTGTAATGACGCCAACACACATGTGCTTGGAGCCTCTTTAATTCGTGACACAGCACCAACTCTAGCCCTGGCTTCTTCCTGTAGCTTTAAGCTCATACGCTCTGCCGAAACCTCCCCTCCCCTTGTGCTCTCCCCTTTCATCCCTATCATGCCCCTCCTCTCGAAATTTCCCTCACTGTCGATTTTCCATCCTATCCCCATCCTTCTCCCTTAACGATCTCAACCGTCGCCTCAACTCTAAACCTCTGCTTGTCAGTTTGAACCTCTCCTCCAATCCCTTCAAACCTTGCCTTCTGACCAACCATCATAGTGACCTCTCTGCACCAATAGTAGGCCTTGGTCTACTTCCTGTAAGTCTGTTTGGCTGCGCATTTGCTTGTGGTGATTGCTTCCTAATTTCTGTCATTACAGAAGTATGGTGCCTTTACCAACCAGTAATGGCCAGCGTGAAGTATGGTCACATGACCCACCGAACCTGGGGGAGGCTGTCATTCAGCAGTGAATTGACCAAAGGGATGTGCTCTGTATGCAAGCATAGCTATTCGTTATGCCGACGTCAATGTACTCATTAACGGCTAAGTTGACCTGGGGAAGGTGCAGAATCGCTTTAGACATTAATCGCTGATGTTGGATGCAGGTAGGTACTGTACTCAGGTGACCAGTTACGAGTGCACTGCGCCAACCACTATACCTTCCCTCTGCTCTAAAGTGACCCATGCAAACACAGGCATGCTGCATACATTGAGTAGAGGCGGACGGGAATGTGCTTAGCTTGCCACTCCCCCCATCACAACAATACATTAATTCAGAACACTTGATGTTGGTACCATTCTGATTGCTCAAGGTTATCACAAAGGCGCAATGTTTCACAGACATTGCAGTGGTTTTACAGTCGTGCTGATGTTGCTCTTAGGAATAACAATCGAGTAATTTGCAGGTATTTTGGGGGGTATTGAGATATTTGATAAATACCAGTAAGTGTGTGTTTATACTCCCATTCTGACTTCCTCTCCGCTACCCTACAATTCACTCCACTATACACCTCTCACCCCATAAATACAGCTATAATATACATAGCTACATATGACTATACGTACAAAGATAACGATACACATGTATAGAAAATCACCCGGAATGCGCCAAGGTCTTTGAGGCAACCAGGATTGAGCCTGGATAGTGCTTGGATCTGCATCAACAATGACCCGTAGGCTTCTGCGGGCTACATTGCCAGCTGAGGGCAGTTCACCAAAGTCAATTATTGAACTGTGCTCTGCTCCAATATATCGCAGTCACCAACTTGCACTGATCACATTGAAGTATGGTCAGATAACCCCTACGGCATGCTTGGCGTGGAGCGGTCCTCATAGTGCTTGTAAGTGTACATACTGTGGGTAAGACAGTGTTCATGAGCTCCAGCAGCCTCAGGTTATTTTTCCCTACAGGACCTAAAAAGAACCTTCCAACGGCCATGAATACATCTCGCATGACACATGCACTGCACACATTTAAAACAGCGCAAATAAATAATCCAGAGTTTTATAAAAAAAAATTGCCTGGTGACTTTTGATATTTGCTTAGAAAGCCAGAGTAAATGTGTTACTATGTGGAAACGTAGAATGGAGTCCTGCATATTTCTTCTTTATTGAAACAATAACTTGTTACTTCCTCTTTGGTTCTTTCAGTAAAGTCGCATAGGTAGAAAAAATACAAATAAAATGACAAATAATATATCACAACGTTTCGATCGCAACACAAGCAACCGATCGCAACACAAGCAACCGATGGCAACACAATCGATCGAAACGTCGTGATCTATTATTTTTTCTACCTACGTGATTTCAATGAAAGAACCAAAGAGTGTGGATTCTTGCAGTCACGAAAGCTTCAAATCAAACTTGTTACTTGTTTCATAAAGTGTATGTATGCATGATTAAAGCACTCACCAGCATAACGCAACCGATAACGACGATAAAGAGCAGCTGAGGTCCCATCCGGTCTCTGAGACAGCTTGAGTTGATCTGAGACGCCGGGACTTTATTCCCGTGGAGACTCGGGAGTCCGATCACTACCCCTGAGCAGCGCTACTCCTCAGCAGTTTAGAGAGAAAATATTATCGCGTGTTCTTCAAGACTGCCAGCCCATCACGTGAGCTGCACATACAGTATAAGTTAAAGAATTTGAAGCCAAACCGGTCGGAGGGGTTTTCATTTAGCAGCGCATGACCAAAAAACATTGCCTGAAAGAAAAGAGACAAGCAGACCAATGTGTCCTTCATTATTTTTCTGTAACACCCAAATGTCCGACAGACTCTTGGGAGTGCATCATTTCAGAAGCATTGATACAGTGCAAGCAAATTCCAGATAGGTTTTGATGTAACAGTCTCATCATCAGAATAAATATTGCTTGAATCAATGCTGGTGAACTGTCACGTGTAATAGGCAATTACCTATGTTTAAGATCTGGCTGTCGCCTGATGAAGCTAGTTGTAATTACTGGCGAAACTTCACACTCAGATTGTAAATGTTGTGGCTTGGCTCTCCAACACACTGGTGTGCTGTACTCGTGACGACTTGGCATGTTCCGTTTACGTACCAACCCTTACGAGTTGGCTGTGTCAGGTGGTGGCTGGTTTTAACAACACATTTATATATTTACGTGATCTAACCCAAAAAACCTCTTATGAATATGCTGTTTTCCCACCCGCGATTAGCCCTCATGGCTGCCAGTCGGCGTACTAACAATACATATGTATGTATGTTGAACTTATTTTGTTTAACTATTTGAGGTCTAGGCAGTCTCGATTACTTTGGAGATGATATACTGTACCCTAAATTTGGCCCCAAAGAGCCTGAAACATGTAATGTGATTCATTTGCTTTCGTTCAGAGTGTACAATGGAATGCTAACTCGTGCTACACCTATTTGCACTGTAGCTGTTCAAGAGATAAGACGCTCAAATTTGGAAGTGACCCTTGTGCCAGTGTCTGCTGAATCATACCACTTCTAGTTGGTCGCATGTTTCTTAACCTTTTAGCTGGCTGTAAGTCCTCAACATAAACAAAGCACTAACATTACTTTTAGATATAGAATTATTATGTGATGATAAAGCGTTGGCAGTCATGCACAATCAAATATAGCAAACTCTAAACACATTCCTCAATAACAGTCAGAAATAGAAAAATCATAACTGGTGAAAATTTCAGGCCATGGTTCTTCTTCAGAGCATACACAAAATGGTTTAAGAATGTCAATTGATATAAACGTCATGCGTTGTATGTGTTGAGGAGTAGTGAGTGACGTCATGTCACGCTCGCCTCCGGTACGGTGACGGGATGTCCACCTGGGGTATTTAAGGGGGGACCCGTGACGTAAAGGGGTTCGTCGTGGGAGTCCGGGGAAGGTGAAGGTTGGGAGTTGGGACCCAGGGTAGGGGAAATATAACACGGGATCAAGCGTGGCTCCGTTCCCGACTGACAGAAGTTGGATCATCCCTCGGCCAGTGCAGTGGGAAGAGCCCAGATAGTCGGGGGGGGGGGGGGGTGTTAGGGATTCCCAGTACCCTTCCCTGAGGGGAGAATAGAATAGCCCAGGAGTGTAGGAGTGAGCAGGAACAGTTAGACGTAAGCCTCCAAATAAACCTTGGTGTCAGCCCTTCTGAAGATCTGCCTCCGTGCCATAATTTGTACCGTAACATATGTATAGATGCATTTTCTTTTATGACAGTGTGATTTATGAATATGTTGAGTTGTTTGAAACATGATGATGAAGATGATTACAATTCGTAAAACATAGCATTGGCAGGGGAACACGTGCACAAACTGCAAAGATTATGTTTTATTTTCATTATTTTTTTCCCTTCTACGTGACTTTACCGAAAGAACCAATAATATGAATCCCTGCAGTCACGAAAGCATAATTTGTATTGTTTTATTTTGATTAATGTATTATTTCCCTTCTACGTGACTTTACCGAAAGAACCAAGAATATGAAACTGCAAAAACTTCACCACCATCCTAATTAGCATCACTCAGCGGAACCCACCTGTGTGGAAGCCTTTTGGGAGCGGTGGGGGGGTGGTGGATCACGAATATTTGTGAAACTCAATAATATCTGAAGCTGCAAAGTAGCCAGATATTATACATCTGTCAGTTCTTTTCCAGTTGCTACGCTGGACATTGTGATGGGTAGAACAAGGTAGAGCAGAAAAAACATGTAACTGCAATATGCATCTCTGTCTAGAGATCCCCCCTTTACCACCAACCCGTGTTGGCCAGCGTCGTGAAGGCCAAACAACACCACGAGACGCACGGCCTGTGGATGTTGTTTGCATTTTGACTACTTGTGTTGTGGTTATTGCAAACATGATCCCTTGTATAAAGGTCTCAGTTTTTGGGCCAGATAAAAGGGTAAAAACCTATTACTATATCTTGTTACTGGCAAAGGAGGTCTCATAATGTAAGTGCTTACCCGAGCTCTCAAAACTCTGGTGGTGCGCTGTTTTTGAGTTGTACGCTTTTTGGCGTCTTCTGGTCCAACACCAATGGAGACTGGACTCTAAGAAAAGCCGTCTCGGGTGTGGACCAATCAAATTCAAGGACAGTGCATATTATCAGAGTTGTCTTTTTTGTTTGCATTTTGACTACTTGTGTTGTGGTTATTGCAACATGATCCCTTGTATAAAGGTGTCAGTTTTTGTGCCAGATAAAAAGGTAAAAACGTATTACTATAGTTATTAATGTATTAATAAATATATATTGCTGAACAACTGCACACGTCCAAATGTGTGGCTCGCAGATGAATAGCTCCGTCCATAGCAGAAACACCCGACTTTAATGATCTCTATTTGGCCATGAGCAGGCAGTGAACTCGGATCGCTGAGCTTCGTAACGTAGTGCGCTATCCACTGTGCCACTGCTCCCCACACGAAGTCGTACACAGGTGCACGTACATGCTGAGGGGAATCCCCGCCGTGTGATCAGTGCCCGCCTGCCCCCATAGCCACCCACCCACTCCTGACCCCCTCTCCACTTCCTCAGAGCTGCCCCACCCACACAGCAACAGCAGCAGCCCAGAATTCGCCGATCTCATCTGATATTAGCTAATGAGCGCGAGTCTGAATAGTGCTTGGATGGGCTACCATGCACACAGAATGCGGTCGACTCTCATGGGGCTGCATTGTCTCTGCATCTCTCCTTCCCCAATATCTACTTCTAGACGTGGTGAAGTATGATCAAATAACATCTCTCCAATGTGTGCGTGGGTTGTACCACGTGTTGTGGAGACGCAGAACAAAATTCCCTACATTCACTCCGCCCAATCTCGTTCTTGATGATGCCAGAGAGCGCAGAACGGCTCATCAGCGATGTCTTGTTCATGAATGGCCTCTACTCGAGGGCTTGTTTACAATTAATAAATTCCCCAGTGGTGGGAAGCCAGAATATCAGACTATTTTTTTCAGAATATGTATATATACTGCAGGAGAAATACTATGAGTTATAAAGCTCTTATTTACAGATGTCCAGGAGTGTGGGGCAGGCTGGGAGCGGGTGGCAAAGGAGGGGGGAGGGAGAGGGGTGGGGTCTGGGAGAAGCGTTTGAGAATGCCTCGACTGAGCAGTTGAGGGGTGACGTCACCGTGCTGGGGAGCATGCATGGTGACGTCACCATGCCAGGGACGGATAGCCCAGTAGCAGATAATTTGAAAAACTCGGACATTGTTAGATTATCATCGGTGGTGCATTTTCTTTAATTGTTCATTAACATTGATATAATATTTTCTTGGTAGTTGGTGCAAATATTGCGCTATAATAAGGCGCTGTAGGCAGCTGACCTGCCACCACGCTCAAGGGCCAACAGGGGGCAGCCGAGAGAGAGCGAGGTGGGTAGGGGTTGACCGAAGGTCAAACCCCCGCCCCTCCGTGACCGGAGGTTGACACCCCAGACCCTCCCAGGGGCTAGGGGCTGAGGGGGATGGGGCCACCAACCACTTCCTAAGACCCCTTAAGAATTAAGATTATCTAAGACCTTCCAGAAGGTTATGGAGGGGGAGGGGGGGGTCATGAGGGGAGGTGTGACCCTGACCTGGATATAAAAGGCCGGCCCTCTGAATGGGCTGGGCAGTGTTCGCCATCTCAAGCTGGAAGACATCTGAAGACTTGAAGACTGTACCAGCACTCGGGAACCCTCAACCGAGGCTCTCGTTAGAGCCCATTGTAAGCGGACCCAAGGTAGCTCGGACACCCTGAACCCTCCCCAAAGCTCTTGCTAGAGCCAGGGTTGCAATGGACCAGAGCAAGTCCTGGACCCTGGGTGGGTCGGTCGGTCCAGTCTTCGCCTATCCTCCGTCGCAAGGGACCAGCGTGTAGTGTAGACCAAAGTGCGTAGGACACGCTAGAAGTTAGGCTGTCTCTCCCTTAGGCTATCGGGTGGAAGGGGCCGTACCCTTTCGTGTTACAGTAGTGTTTAATAGAGTTGTTAAGAGTTGTTTCAATAAATGCGTTGCCTCCAACTGACGCCTTTGTGTGGTTAGTTACAGACACAACACAAGTAAGAATTGGTCGTAATTTAATTGCACTCCCCATGATGCTCTCAGCTGGTAGTATCCCACACGTGTCAATAGGGGATGGAAGAGTAACTGAGTCCAGTATCCAAGGACTATGGCCTAAGGGACCAATGGTAACCCCAGACCACTGGAGGGGGCTGGGTATGACATCACCCTCCCAGGACCTGGTGGAAGGTTCTGGAAGAAAGGTGTGGCCGGGGCGGAGCGAGCCACGGACCTGTATAATAGCTGGACCTCTGAACGGTCCCGGCACTCGTCCACCCGAAGGTCAAGAGCGTACTGAAGAGAAGAGCCCAATGGTCTGAGCCGAACCCTGGCAAGGGTCGGCTCTAAGCTATACCAGTGAAGACTGAAGAGAAGAGCCCAATGGGCTGAGCCATACCCCTGGCAAGAGTCGGCTCCAGCTTATATACCAGTGAAGAACAAGCTTCACTCAAGAAGGCTTAGAAAAGACAGTGATAGGCGTATTAGTATGGAGAGACTACCTCAATGTATCGCCGTTACCCCTTTGTGTTAGGGATGTATTGTTAATAAAATACGTGTTGCCTCAGAGAGACTCTCCTCTAGTTATTGCCCCATTTCAACTGGCGTCAGCAGTGGCCAAGAATGGAAACTATAAGGAGACACTGTACCAGGTGCACGGGTGAAGACAACGAGGATTCACCTGCAGGGACGGCGAGCCCTGCGGAGGACGGCGAGGTGCTGCCGGCTGCTCAACAGCCGCCACAGCCATCGGGAGGATTGCCGACAGCAGTCGGTGCGCTCCAATATGCGCACTCCTGTCTTGCCGAGCTGCTCCATGCTGCGGCCTCCATCCTGGAGGAAATAAATTGCGGAGTGCCGATGGGAAAGGTAGTGGACGGAGCAGGCCCGCCACCAACGGCTGCTCCCGCCACTGGGCCGTCCGAACATTTTGAAAATCCCGCCAATGGTGAAGGAACTTCCGCGGGAAGAGGAAGTCAGGTGTATCACGGGAGCGGCCTGGACCAACCAGCGAGCGCCGCATCATCAGCGGTGGATGTATGCGGGTCAGACGAACCAGAGGGCACTACGTTATCAGCGACGTGACCCGCTACTGGGGCCGCAATCCTGCCGGCTATCGACATCGCAAAATTGGACGCCGAGCGACTGATCACGGTGCGCATGCCATCTTTCCTGCAACGCCTGCCCATCCTGAAGGAATTCGTGATGGCTGGGGGTGACTGGGCTGCGTTCGAACGCCGCTTCCTCGCCCACCAGGAGATGGTGGGCTGGTCCGAGGCAGAGGCTCTGCATGTGCTCCCGGCCTCCTTGGATGATGACGCCCTCGACGCTCTCATCACTATCCCGAAAGCAGACTGGGCGACTCTGCACCTGGCGCTCCGCGGCATGTCAGAGATCTATGGGTCACCCTCGGACATTCGTCACCGATTCGCTGCACGCCGAAGGGGTCAGATGGAATCCCCCCTCGCCTTTCACAGCGCTTTGCTGGCCATAGCAAGGGCTGCCTTCCCACGCATGTGTCGTGACTGTGCTTGTTACTGTATAGTGCCGGGGCTTACAAAGCCATGGCAGGTAATGTGTTGTCATTAGGAGCAGCCCTCGCGGAGCTTGGGTGAGCGCTGGTTAGCGCGGAGGCTCCACGAGCAGTGTGTGGTGCAGGCTCCCAGTGACGGGAGCAAGAGGGAGCATCAGCCAGCCAGGGTTACTTTGGGACATGATACACTGGTTGACCTGCTGACACGTGACTGGATGATATTGGAGTAGGGCCACCGGTGGACGGGGGTGGTCACGTGGTCCAAAAGGCTCTCGGGAACCTTTGAGAAGGAGCTCGAGAGACCTGGAAGGTTGGCGGGGTGAAAGGCGGAGCCAGCCCCTGCTCAGGGGAATATTACAGGGGCCCCGTGAGGAGCTGGAGGTTCTTCATGTGCTGGTGTTACGAAGATCCACTGCGGGGAGAAGATGCCTCTAGCCACGCGATCCGGGACCCAGCTGGTGGTCCGGACCGGGATAGCGAACCACGTCTAGTTCTGCTGTAGCGTGGTTAGATGGGCATTCGAGACCCGAGTGTAGATTGTGTTATGTTACGTAGTGTTGCTCCCAAGATAACATCTGCGACTCAGTTGGACTCACTACACATGGGGGACTCGCTAGGCATATTCGGACAAATTCGCTTGCAAATTTCGATTGGCGACATCAAATCGGCTGTCCCTATTTGGGGGATCCTCGTTGATCAGGGACTTCCCTCCGGCCGACGCGTGGCATTCCTGCCCTCCCCCACACAGATGCACACTGCCTGTACCAACGTGCAGGCACTGCTTGCCCACAGATTGCGCATTCCGCCAGGTGCGCAGATGTTGGTGCCCCTTCGCTTAAGGAAACCGCTCGACTCTGGAGCGTCGGTGAAAGGCGTTTTGTTGGGACTGTCGAATACCATGATTAGGGGCCTGGAACTCGTAGCTGCACAGACTCTCGTGGCAGGTGACAGGGACCCATTCATCTAGGTCCTGAATGCTGGGTTGCGACCAACCGTTGTTCCCCAGGGGACCGTGCTCACTTATGCGACGCTGGCGCCCCTGGGAAGCACGGTCATTGGTCATGTCGGTGCCGGTCCTCGGTCACGGCCGCGCTCAGACCTGGATGACGGATGGTTGGAATCGCTATGCGCGGGGGCTGGTGACCTGTCAGGGTCGCAGCAGGCCAAATTGCGCACGCTTTTACGTGAATTTACCGACCTTTTCACTAAAAGTAAATTTGATATTGGCTGCACTAAATTATAACGTCAAAATATTGACACTGGTGATGCTGCTCCCATCTGACAAAATCCATTTCGGCTTAGCCCAGCTGATAAAAAGCATCTTAAATTGGCTGTCAATGACATGCTGGCCGCAGACGTAATCTCTCCTTTGACCAGCCATTGGGGAGCTCCTATAGTGCTCGTGAAAAAAAAAAACACGATGGCAGTTTGAGATTCTGCGTTGATTTTTGTCGTCTGAGCAAAATTTTGGTGGCCGACGCTTACCCGCTCCCACGCATGGATGAATCGTTGGACGTCATGGCCGGGATTTGTTACTTCTCAACGCTGGACCTTTTATCGGGGTTCTGAAAACTTCCCCTTGATGACGCGTCCAAACCCAAAACTGCTTTCGAATGCCACAGGGCCTTTTCGAGTTGAATAGGTTGCCCATGGGCCTCCACTCGGCCCCTGCGACATTCTAGCGGCTCATGGAGCTTGTCCTCGCTGGGTTCCAGTGGGACTCGTGTTTGATTTACTTATATGACATCATTGTCTTCAGTCACACGTTCGAAGAACACCTCGAACAGTTGCGGGTTTTCTTATTGAAGACGCGCACTGCAAACCTAAAATTCAAGCCGCAAAAGTGCCACCTTTTGCGCGAGTCTGAGCATTATCTGGGGTATATTCTCAGCCGTTGAGGTATTTCCACCGACCCCGGAAAAAAACAAGTGTGTGAGCTTGTGGCCGACTCCTACCTCGGTGGGGGATGTCCACAGATTCATTCATTTTGCTTTTTCTATCGCTGCTTTGTCGCTTACTTTGCGTCGATTGCAAAACCACTCCATGCCCTGACGGCCAAGGGAGTGAAATTCCACTGGGGGGAAGTGTAACAGACCGCATTCAATTCCCTACGCGATGCCCTGGTGAAAGCGCCGCCCTTGAGTTACACCAACTTTTCGGTACTTGATACAGAAGCCAACAATACTGGTAATGGTGGGGTGCTCTCTCAGGTTATCGTCGGTGTCGAGCGGGTTATTGCTTATGCCAGCAGAGTGTTGTCCCCAGCGGAACAACGCTGCTGCGTGACTCGCAACGAGTTATTGGCCATCATGTTCTTCATTCAACAGTATCGGCCATACTTGTACGGCAGGCACTTTACCGTTAGATCAGACCACTCTGCGTTGCAATACAACTTGCTTGTTGACCAACCATCTGGTCAGCATTCTAGGTGGCTTCAGATCCTCCAGGACTATGATTTCACCGTTAGCTACAGCAAGGGCAACCGACATACCAACGCCGATGCACTGTCACGTCTCCCATCTTCCCAAAGGGTGCGCGTGTTTTCTTGGTTTGGGTCGTTGCAAGCCACTAGGGGTTGGTCCGGTTCCACCCCTCGCAGCAGTGGCCGACGTGCTCCCCTCTGAGCAGGGTCCCTCGGAGAATCCCATCGACCCAGCAGGTTGGGACGAATTGCTGAGCCTGACCCTGGCTGAATGAGTTCGTCAACAGATGGAGGATGCGTCCCTGCTTACCTTACACCATCGCACAGGAAATCAGCTAATATTCGGGGTCGTTTTACATCCCTTGTCTTGCGCGACAATCTCCTCATGAATTGGGATGGTGACTCCTGTCGGCACAAAATTGTGGTGCCCTCTGCCCTGCGGGGTAAAGCCTCTTGGCGGGCGCATGGGCGCCTTTTGCATTTGGGGGCACACAAAACCCTCGGCTTGATCCAACTCTATTTCTTCTTGCCGGGCATGCTGCAAGATGTAACCGATCTCCTGAAGGGCTGCACCCAGTGCGCTTGGCGGAAACTGCCAGCTAAGCTATCGTGCCTACCATTGCAATCTATCACGGTGTACCGTGTAAACGAGCTGGTGGCTCTGGACATTTTGGGGCCCTTCCCTACCACACCGAGGGGTAACAAGTACCTGCTGGTTGGGGTGGAGTATTTTACAAGCTGGCACATGGCCTGGCCACTCCCCTACCAGTCGGCAGCAGCCATCACTGAGGCCTTTGTCCAGGGCTACGTCCTGGACAAATTCCTGCAGTCACAATAGCTTCAAATCTAGTTTGAACCACCTCTACGGGGAGGGTTTACTCACAACTCACTTTTACTCACAACTCACTTTTTACTCACAACTCACACTTTACTTCTAATTTAGCAATCTTTGGGAGAACGTTAATCAACCAGGCAATGCGTTAAATGTGTGTTATCTGACTCTCTGCGTTGCATTACATTACCCTCTCTAATTTTACTAAATTTGTTGTCGAACTTCCTATTTCTATATTGATATGAAGCTTTCGGTACTGCAGGAATCCATACGTTTTGGTTCTTTCAGTAAAGTTGCGATCAAAACGTCGTGATCTATTATTTTTCTACCTACGTGACTTTACCGAAAGAAACAAAGAGTATGTATTCGTACTTTTTCTCTCTAAATTTCTCCTTGCTTGTCTGTTCTACACTTAAATTCTAATTTAGCAATCTTTGGAAAAACATTAATTGACCAGGTTATGAGTTAGCTGTGTGTTAACATACCCTATGTGTTGCATTGCATTACACTTCTTAATTTTGCTAAATTTGCTTTCTCAAACTTTCGATTTTCGTGCGTTTCGCTCCTCCGGCCACTGTGGTCCGGAATTCCACAATGCTCCCTTCGTTTGTCTGCTGGTCCCCTCGTTGGTCCGACTCCGCAGTAATCTCTCTTCCCCGGCCCCTCCCCCCTCTCTATTTAAGGCCTCACCACAGAGTCGTTGTCCTTCTGTTTGTCTTGGTGTGTGTCTCGCTCGGTGTGTCTTTGTGTGTGTTTCTCTCTGAATGTGTGTCTGCCTATGTTATTTCCGTGTCTGTGTTTTTTCATTCAGTCTTACCTGTTGATGGTTGCTTGTGTTGCAATCGAAACGTCGTATTCTATTATTATTTGATTTTATTTGATGTTATTGTAACACTGCAATAAATAATGCATTAATACGTAACACATGCACAATGATTATTACATGTATGACAAATGCATACTCGGAGTCTGTGTACTCAAATACTAATGCATACTAGTATGTGTACACAAAAGCTAACGAATACTAGTGTGTGTACTAATGAATAATAATAATAACAGCACCACGAATGTGTGTGCAGTGGTAATGAACATTGGTGATGCCACCACGATGTTAATGCCACTTGTAGCATCTCTCTTTCAACACGACGCGTGTACAATAGTCACCACAGCCTCGCACAGTCACATCCACGCACATATATTTTGACAATCCACTGCTGGATGAGGGTCTCCCCAGGCCTTGCGGGTAATAAGGGTTATTTGACCATACTTCACCATGCTTGTGAGTGCACGTTGGTGAAGGTTGGGATCACAAACGTAGAAGCATAGAGGTACAGTACAACAATGGTTTACGGTGTACTGTCCTCTGCTGCCCACCCTGTAGCCCCGCAGCCTATAGCACCTACTATGCATGGTGGTCACCTATCCCTGTACTCGCCAGGCTCAACGCGGCATAGCCAGGAATCAACCCCACAATGTGCAGTGCATCAACCACTGTGTCACCGCTCCATCAGTGAGTAAACAAAAGTTAGTTCACTGGAGCGTGTATATTACCATCTGGGTGTATGAGTACATAAATATAATTGCATGCATAGTCACACAGCTCTTAACTCCTTCAGTGCAGCTCTCTGAGATTTAGACATTTTTTATTTTTTTATTTTAAGCTTTCGTGACTGCAAGGATTCATATTCTTGGTTCTTTCGGTAAAGTCACGTAGAAGGGAAACAATAAGAAACAAGAATATATATTTTTTGTTTAATTAAATAAAAATAACTTTTTTTCTTACGACATAAGGCTCACTGAGGAATGTATCTCTTTTCAGAACCGACCTGCCCACAAATTATAGCTCGACGAAGTGGCTTATCATGTGTATATTTAATGTGGACATTTATAGCAGCCAAATACTCTACACAAGTGATGTCAATTCTAAATCTAAAGGGAAAACCCCTTAGGACCAGGAGAGAGAGAGAGACACGTAGCCTACAAATGTACAGCAGGCGTCGCGGTTGAGATTAAAACCACGATCTCCTTTATACCAGGCGAGGCAGATAGCCACCGTGGTGCCCCCAATTAAAGTCCAGCATCCAGCCAACAAATAGCCCATCTTATTTGGTTCTTTCGGTAAAGTCACGTAGAATGAGAATAAAATAATAAATTGATAAAATAAAATAACACAATAATATTCTCACGACGTTTCGGCCACAACACAAGCGGCCTTCATCAGGTGAAGGGACGAGACTGTCTGGTAGGACAGCGCTGGAGTGAAAGAGCCACGTTCAGATCACGGCCTTTTAAGCTGTGTGAGAGGAACAAAGCGCCTTGACAAAGGAATTAGCATATAATTTAACATTGAAATGGCTGAATGATTAGCTTGTGACTGGTCACAGAAATAGTTATGTTAAAAGTTAAAGCATACACATCCGCAGAGGCACCCCTTGACAATGGAATTAGCATAGAATTTAGCATTGAAATAGCTAAGTTAACGCATACACTTTCTATGCTAATTCCATTGTCAAGGGGTGCCTCTGCGGATGTGTATGCTTTAACTTTTAACATAACTATTTCTGTGACCAGTCACAAGCTAATCATTCAGCCATTTCAATGTTAAATTATATGCTAATTCCTTTGTCAAGGCGCTTTGTTCCTCTCACACAGCTTAAAAGGCCGTGATCTGAACGTAGCTCTTTCACTCCAGCGCTGTCCTACCAGACAGTCTCGTCCCTTCACCTGATGAAGGCCGCTTGTGTTGTGGCCGAAACGTCGTGAGAATATTATTGTGTCATTTTATTTTATCAATTTATTATTTTATTCTCATTCTACGTGACTTTACCGAAAGAACCAAAGAAGATGAATAATTGCAGTCACGAAAGCTTTAAATCGAAACAAATAGCCCAATTAAAGTTGTAACAGATAATTAATGCGTGTCTTGATGTCGGCAAGATGATAATGAGTGCTCGTTCTGACGGCTGCCTTAGTGATGATGATGCTTCTATCACATTCAGTCTCCACCCCACTCTTATTTATATTTCAGTAGTTTAATCGCAGCCTGCTCTAACACCACACACAGCCTTCGCGGTGAGAGTTGTGCCCCGACAATAATAACTTTTACTTGTTCTGAACACCTGCTTTTGCGACGGGTTTGGCTCTCACTAATCCTGAGTCCAACTTAGCAACCAGCACCGTCACCCTTCTCTGCACCC
Source organism: Petromyzon marinus (assembly GCF_048934315.1). Classification (NCBI taxonomy): domain Eukaryota; kingdom Metazoa; phylum Chordata; class Hyperoartia; order Petromyzontiformes; family Petromyzontidae; genus Petromyzon; species Petromyzon marinus. Next base: position 5,582,668 of record NW_027422597.1, read on the forward strand.
CACTCCTCCTCATCTGCGACCTTTTGGCGTCATCTGGTCCAACACTATGAGACTGGGCTCTAACAAAAGCTGCCTCTCGTGTGGACCAATCAACTTCAAGGACAATGCATACATTATCAGAGTGCTGTTTTATTTGTTTGCATTTTAATCGCAAGAATTGTGGTTAATGCAAACATGATCCCTAGAAAAAGGTGTCAGTTTTGTTGCCAGATAAAGGGTGAAAACCTATTCTCATATTTTGCTACTGCAAAGGAGGTCTCATGATGTCGTGGTTTTTGTTTATTTAATTTTTATTAATTTGAACCTATTTACGTTACTTTACCGAAAGACCTAAAGAATATGAATTCCTGCAGTCACGAAAGCTTTAAGTCAAGATGTAATGCATATATTATCAGAGCATGTTTGTTCATATTTTTTGCCACAAGTATGTATGGTTGGTGCAGACTTGATTCCTTGCAATAGGTAGCAATTAGGTATTTGAACATCTTAACACCTGTTTTATTGCCAGAAAGTGTTAAGCCTACTCTTATTTTTTTTCATCAAAAGAGGGTTATTTTCGGTGGACACGAACAGAACTCTACAAATTACAAAACCACTGTTTTACAGGTCTAGTCCAACACCTAAACAAATGGCTAAATAACGTTCAACAGCTCATATTTTATAGCTCTGAATAAACTCAACTTTGTATTTCACCAGGTAAGGTCCACTGAGCTATGTTGCTCTTTTCCGAAGCAAACTGGCCACAAATTATAGCTTAACGACGAAGCTTATCATGTGGACATTTAGAGTAGCAGACAAATACTCTAAATGTGTGATGTTGATAATAAATGTCAGATGAACAACTATAGGACCCAGAGAAAAATATTTGCTACCACCATGGGGAAAGAGATAAATGTAGACATCAGACATTAGGTTCGGGGTCAAACCCACAATTATTTGGACAACACACTTTTCTCTCAGATCGAAAAACACTGAAATAAAATTGCCTACCATGTCAACGTTTAATAGAGTGGCGACCCTTTCCTGGTTGCAGATAAACCCTCTCATAAACCAAGGCTGTGAGTGAATGGAGGTGGGGCCACCTGCAGGAAGGAAAGTGGGTCATGCACAGTGAGGGCGGCGAGCAGCTGATTGATCTCCCGTTCCAGGCCGCGTGCTCTGCTCTCGTAGCGAGCGATGTCCACCTAGATGTGGGACAGCACAAAAAGACCCTCCTCGTCCACGTGCTCCAGCGCCCCTCTCTCCTCCTCCATCAGCTGCTCCCTCCGGCGCTCAAACTCTCAGCCGTTCTGCTCCTTGGTCCCACGCAGAGACTCCTAAACAGAGATATAATGATCGTTCATCGTTTCACGCAGTTCAATGTGACATCATACATCTTCTCAACACCACTATATCTCCATACTCGGTACAAGGAGGCAGCATACTTACATTATAGCAGCATGAGGGGAATGAAACACATCAAATATAATAACGGGATTCAATTGAATACAATTCACAGGCGAAATACTAGGGGGAGTCGTGAAGCTGTCGTCTCTCTCTGTACCTGCACGCGCCGGTAGATGTCCCTGAGTGACGGAGTCTGTGACGCTGCCGTTTTCTTGTTCTCCTCCTCGTCTTCTCGAGTCTGAGCTCCTCCTGCGTGGGGTAGACCAACACACATCCTCAGTAATACATCATCAGTGTGATCAGCAGCAGATGGTCACCGCATCGCGCGCTCTAAGATGTGCTTCTGCGGCCGTCTGGAACGCTCTTACTTCCGAAAATTAGAAAGCAAATAAAGCTATTTACTTTAAATAATCTCGATTGAAAACTCATTTCTTGAACTGCTTTTTTGTTTAGTTTGTTGTCCTCCCCCACAACTTCAATTAGCATGGTTGGTCACGTACTGTGCCAAAGAAGTTCAACATGCACACAGACATGCATCTCCTCTCCACCATTTGATTGGTGAACACATTCGATGTGTTATTAAAATATTAATATAAAAACTAGAATCTTGATTTATAGCTTTAGTGACTGCAGGAATTCAAATTATTTGGGTCTTTCAGTAAAGTCACGTAGAAAGGTTAAAAAAATCTAATAAAAGGGGGTAAAGCCACCAAAGGATAGCTGTTTTAAATGTTTAAAATGGGCCTAGCCCAGGCGTCCTGGTATCAAAATGAAGTTGACGGGGCACAAGTGCCTTGGAGCCTATGCAAGTGGAGATGATTATGTTGATATGAAATCGGAATTAGAAGTGGGGGATCCGCATGAGACGTGGAGAAATTAACAACTTGTGGTACGCTCAATGCAGGGGCGACACAGCAGGAACTGGAATTACTCGTCCCATCTTTGGTAAAATAAAACTAACATCGGAAGGTGAAAAGATGGAAACATCAAAGACAGTTATGACTTAAACTGATTGATGACATCCTTTCAATGGTTGCTGGGTTTGTACCCATCTTCTCGGTTGAAATTGTGTCTGTGTGTTTGTATATATGGATGGCTTCATGAACGAACCTTTGTTGATAGCCAGTGGGCTTGAAAAGTACCTTCGTCTTAGAAAAATCAATTTCGGGTGAGCAAATTTCATTAAGACAATGATCAGCCAGGGCTGAAGTGTTGGTTCTCCCATGTTTAAAATCTGTCTCATCCTCACGAACACGGTCCGAGACATGTCGTTTAGTTTCCCCAATGTAACTACTGCCACAGACACAGCTTAGCTTGTAGACGTCAGGGTATTGCATATCAGGGATATTATATTTCACAGATTAGATCAGATCACGAATTTTATGCACTGTGTTAAATCGAACATGGATCTTGTGTTTGCTCATGATTTTGGAAGTATTTTTGGTGACCCCTGCTATGTATGGCAAGGTTATGATTTAGATTGACAAGGTTGTTATTACTCTGAGTAAGAGTCCAATTTTCGACGGCCTAAAATCGGTCATAGAGGGTTGAATTTTCGCACATCACCCCTAAACACATCTCAGTGGATGATATCATTGCCTAAGTCGATGTAACCCTTAAGGTTTTGGAACACATCGCTACAGACGTGGCAAGATCGGAAATCGCTGCAATCCTCAAAAACGCAAGTCACTTATCACCAACATCAGTAAGGATGAGAGTTTTGAGCTATCTCAATTTTAAAATAGAGATGGTATGGCAAATATTTTCATCCTCTCAGCCAACAAGGGCAATGCCACGGTCATCATGGACAAAACCGCATACAATAACATAATTCAGGACCTACTGAGTAGCCTCGTTAAAAAAAACAACAGTATCATCACTGATTCGGCTTAATTAATTTAACAAACCAAGCGGGTTTCCTTAAAACCCTCTGCTGCTAGACCACCCAGATTGTATGGCTTACCAAAAATCCATAAAGAAGGTACACCACTCCGTCCCATCGTCTCCACCATTGACTCACCCACCTACAAACTGGCCCGATTTTTGTTAGATAACATTGCAGCCATTCATTCGTAAGACCACCTCATCTGTACTGATCTCAGCTCACTTGGTATCGTTAATTAAGGACATCTCACTGTCTTCAGGTGATGTGCCCGTTAGTTTCTACGTAATTTTTTTGTTCACCAAAGTTCATGTGCCTGACACCATTGCAATCATTGAATATTTGGTCTAACAAGGATTAACTGCTGATGTACCGGCCCTGGTGAGACACTGCCTCACCAACACATACTTCACCTGGAATAGAACATTCTGCAAATAAGATGAAGGCACCACGATGGGTTGTCCCTTATCTCCGTTTGTAGCCCATGTTTTTATGGAAAATTTTGAGACAAACGCTATCCAGGCATCCACTCTATGTCCGTCCGTGTGGAAGAGGTACGTAGCTGACACGTTCGTCATTTGGTCACATGGGCGACCAGATCTGAACCAATTCCTCAACCACACAAATTCCATACACCCAGCCATCAAATTCACCGTGGAGGTGGAAAAAGATAGCAATCTACCATTATTAGATGTTCTAATAAAAAAGAGACCAGATGGCTCAATGGGTCACTCTGTCTACAAGAAAGCAACCCATACTAATGCCTTGCTAAAACCTGACTCCCACCACCACCCATCCCAGAATAATTCCCTGATCAAAACTCTACACCTTCCCCCAAAACTTAGATTAGAGTACACAATCCGTAAACCTATCACCCCAACCGTTGGGAAAGAGCCATCGGAGGACCAAATCAAAACCATTACCTTGCCATACATAGCAGGGGACACCAAAAATATTTCCAAAATCATGACCAAACACAAGATCCATGTTCGATTTCACACAGCGCATAAAATTAGTGATCTAATCCCATCTGTGAAACATAAGATCCCTGACATGCAATACCTTGGCGTCTACAAATTAAGCTGTGTCTGTGGCAGTAGTTACATTGGGGAAACTAAACCACATGTCTCGGACCGTGTTCGTGAGCATCAGACAGATTTGAAACAACAGAGGGCCAGCAATAGAGCCGTGGCTGATCATTGTTTTAATGTGGGTTATCTCACACGAAATTGATTTCTCTAAGACAAAGGTACTTTGAAAGCCCACTGGCTATCAACAAAGATTCGTTCATGAAGCCATCCATATTTTCAGACACAGACAATTTCAACCGAGAGGATGGCTACAAACTCAGCAATCATCAGAAGGACGTCATCAACCAGTTTAAGTCATAACTGGCTGTGATGTTTCCATCTTGTTACCTTCCGTTGTTAGTTTCATTTGACCAAAAATGGGACGAGCAATTCCCGTTCCTGCTGTGTCGCCCCTGCATTGGGCGTACCACAAGATTTTTACTTCTCCACGTCTCATGTGGATCCACCTCTCCTAATTTAGATTTCATATTAACATAACCATGTCCGTTTGCACAGGTTCCAGGGCACTTATGCCCCGCCCACTTCGTTCTGATACCAGGACGCCTGGGCTACGCCCATTTTAAACCCTTAAAACAGCTTTCCTTTGGTGGCTTTACCCCTTTTTTCCTCCTGATGACGATTGCTTGTGTTGCGATCTAAACGTCGTAGTTTTTTGTTTATTTTATTATTTTGGAACCTATCTACGAGACTTACCGGAGGGAGCAGCTGGTCAGTAGTGCCTATATCAACTTCTTTTAGTGGATGCAAAGAATTATGGATAGTAAACTATGAAGTACTATATATTTTTGAACATGTAAACCATGAAATAGATTAGGATAATTTACGTGTCCTTCAAATATGTGCCACTCATCATAAAACAACAAATGTATTCGTTTGAAAATGAAACTTATTTGATACATATATATTTTTTAAGTTGCACTTTAACCCTTTGAGTTCAAGGGACGGCAACCTTTTAAAGAAGAAGAAACATTTTATTTTCGAACAAAATATTTCGAGAGCCGCATTACATGCAGAGCTACTTTTACACATGATAGCGGCGTTCAAAGACCAGTATATCCCGGTGGAAACGCTCGCCTTGCTCTGCCAAGTATGCTCCCATGTTCTACTTGAATTTATCAAGATGAGCCTCAAGGATATGGACTTTGAGGGACACCTTACAGCCCATTGCGCCATAGTTTTTCACCAGTCTCAACCAGCTCCACATAGTTTTCGACCTTGTGATTGCCAAGGAAGCCACGAACCGCCGCTTTCTCCTTATTAGTGAGCTACTTGGGGAATTCAATGCACTCCAGGATCTTCTTTATCTGTACTCCGAAGAAGACACCGGCTTTGACCTTTGCCTCAGACAGCTTAGGGAAGAAGTCTTGAAGGTACTTGAAGGCTGCCGATTCATCTACATCTCTGACAAATTGTTTCATAAGGCCCAATTTGATGCGCAGTGGTGATATCAGCACCTTCTGGGGATCCACCAGTGGCTCCCACTTGACGTTGTTCCTCCCCACAGAGAACTTGGTCCGCTGTGGCCAGTACCCCCTGTAGTAGTGCGCCTTGATGTCCCTGCTGTCCCAAAGGCAAAGATTGCAGGAAAACTTGGTAAAACCGCCTTGGAGACCCATCAGTAATGCCACCATTTTGAAGTCTCCGATGACCTTCCAGCCATACTCATCATACTTCAAGGCATCCAGCAAAGTCTTGATGCTGTTGAAATCCTCTTTGAGGTGCACCGAGTTGAGTTCAGTTCAGTTAATTTATTAGGATTACCCCTATGAGCCATTCCGCTCTTGAATCGGGTGCAACCGCAACAAACAAAAACATGAACAAGAAACATATTAAAGTGACAAAGCGCAACAGAAAAATCTAGGAAAAAACAGCAAAGTCTTTCAGAAAATCACCGTATATCAACGCTGTGTGCAAAAATTCCCAGTGGGATGCAAGTCAAACAATAATAACCATATGACAATTTTGATTAAAGTTATCAGTCTAACTTTGTACTACAGCAAACAAATATGGATAAACCAAAACGTTTTCGAAAACACCAAAATAACGCTATGAAAACAATGTAAAAGTGATCATAGGAGCAGTGATTAAAATTTAACAATAACCTATATATATAACATGTACGACCAAACGTTGCAGCCATAGCCAGCAGCATGAGTCACTCTATAACAGCAGGAGTATCAGTAGGAGTATCGACATTTTCCAATGCACCTTTAAAGATCAGCACACTATAATCAAAACTCAAGATCATCCTTGGCAACGGTCATCCGGAGTGATACATTTCATTTCAGGTCACTGAATAGCTGTGGCAGCTAGGGGTGTACAACTCCTCTAGAGCAGTTCTGAGTGAAGATCTCACAGGTAGTGATCCAAATTGCAGTTTATTGGCGATGGCATTCCAGACCCTGGGGGGGCATCAATAGTAAAGGCCCTTCCTCCGGTATTTGTACGGCAGTAAAGAATGTGAAGCTTGTAAATGAGCGAAGACCTTAGGTCATATTTGTTCTTCGAAACAGTGAGGAGATCCAGCAGGTAGTCTGTGGATTTTTTCGTAAGTACATCGTGAATAAATAAGATCTGATGCACAAGATCATTAAGAGATGTTAAGTTTGACCAGCATAGAGATCGCAGTGGAGGGTCCTATATGGGCATTTCAATGCAAATATTAAGGCCGAGTAATAAAGTGAGTAAAGCTTCTTCAGTACAGTACCGGGGGCTGATTTATATACGATTTCACAGTAATCAAGTAGAGGCAGTATGGTAGCTTTTATCAATTCCAAACGGAACATAGGGGGGAAGCAGTGCTTGTGTCGATACAGAAAACCAATTTTTATTTTTTGTCTTTTTACCAATATAATCAATGTGATCTTCAAAATTTAGTTTCGAATCAAGGATGACCCCAATATACGTATAGATCTTGACTTGCTTTATTTGATAATTATTTAAGGAATGTAATTGGAGAAAAATAACTTCCTGCTTAAGTCCTGGTGAGAAGCATAGCACCTTTGTTTTGGAGGTATTCAGGATAATAGTTTAAGGGCAAATAGCTGATGATGTAGTTTATTGAAATCACCATGGAGTTTAGCAATCACGTCATCCAGAGAGCGGCCAGCAGTAATCAGTATCGTGTCATCTGCAAAAAGATGTACCCTGGAATGATCCAGGTCAGTGCCCAAGTCATTGACATGAAGAGAGAACAAGAGGGGTCCGAAGATGGAACCCCTTTTGTTATATTTACACTGTTTGACCTCCAGCCATCTATGAATACAGTTTGGGTGCGAGAAAAGATGAAATTTTTTTACCATTCCACTGCGTGTTTGGAGAAACGGAGGCAACTTAGCTTACTAAGCAGTGTGTTGTGGTCGACTGTATCAAAGGCTTTGGACAAGTCAATAAAAAGACTGGCGCAGTACTGCTTAACATCAAGGCTACTGTTAATGTGATTCAGAGAATCTAATGCAGCAGATGTGGTTCTGTATTTTTTCGGAACCCAGATTGGTTTTGATGTACGAGATTGTTGTCGGACAGGAAACTGCTAATTTGGTAAATTTTGATTTAAAGCTTTCGTGACTGCAGTAATTCATATTCTTAGTTCTTTCGGTAAAGTCACGTTGAAGGGAAACAATAAAATAATAAAATATATAAAACAATAAAAATTCTCACGACGTTTCGACCATAACACAAACGGTCGTCTTCAGGTGTGTCGCTTTGCATGCATGCATGCAAACCGACACACCTGAAGTTTGTGTTATGGTCGAAACGTCGTGAGAATTTTTATTGTTTTATATATTTTATTATTTTATTGTTTCCCTTCAACGTGACTTTACCGAAAGAACTAAGCATATGCTAATTTGGTAGTTCAATACTTTTTTCAAAAATCTTAATCAACGGGGACAAAATTGAGATAGGATGGTAGTTATTTGGATCATCTTTAGGGCCCCCGTTGTGAAGTGGGCGAACATAGGAATGTTTCCATTCTAGAGGTACTGATGCTTCTTTGATGTACAGCTTCAAAATGTCTGATTTTGTAAATTAGGTGACCAACAGTTCGCAGAGCAAAGACGGGAATGCTATCCGCTCCGGTAGAGGAGGACCCTTTGAGGTAGGAAAGTTGTTTCAGAACATTAATTTCGTGGATAGGCTGGAAATTAAATTCGTTGAATGTTTGGACAGGCGTGTAGGAAATTGCATGAGCAGGGTTACTCCCAATACATTATTAAAAAAAGTCACCAGCTTCAGAAAAACTACTTTTGTGGGCTCTGAAAAATAGTCCCCATTTCGGTTACTTGCAACGGGAAGATTATCTGTGTTAGATGCCCTTTCGATACATTTGACTGTTTTCCAGAAGATCCTGGCGTTGACATGCAATTCCAGGAGAGTGGGGGAAAAAAATCATTTTAGCCAGTCTTTGAACAAATTACTTTTCTGAGCACATGCCCAAGCCTTGTCCCTAGATTTCATGAGCTTAGTAATCAAAGGATCAAACCATGTTGGGTGGTTGCCTATAATTTTAATTCTAAGCAACGGAGCATGTTTGTTAAGAATTTGGAGAAATGTATACCTGAATGTCTCCCAAGCCGAAGTCAGGTTGGGGATATCACAGACCTTGTCAATATCCGAGAGAGACCTATGATTAGTAAATGCCTGTATGCTGAAGTGTCTCATGGAGTGCTTATCAACCAATTTATCGGGGGGGCATTGGGTCTGGCTGATGATCTCACCCCAAAAATGAAGGAGTAATCACTAAGGTTATTACCCAGAACATGAGTAAGTGGGAAATTGTGTGGGTCATTAGTCAATAGGACGTCAAGCAGAGATGACTGTCCCGGATTTTGTAGGATTGGTCTTGTGGGGACATTTATTAATTGAAACATGTTACATTCACATGCAAAATTTGTGGCCACGGCCGGCGGGTTTAACCAATTCCAATTCAGATCACCCATTAAAATTATTTCACCTTTAGGGATTCCCCCAAGAAGCTCCCTCAGTGCGTTCCCAGCTTCAACATCATTACCACTCAGAGGTCTATAGCAGCACACTACCAATAACTGTTGATTTTTAGCGAGAGTGATTCTGAGAGCCAGACCTTTTAAGCAATAGTACTACGAACACACCTGCTTTAGCAGTTGTCAATCGTAATCTGCAATTCATTGACGACCGGAGTGAGAAATGTTTCTGTAAGGAAGAAAATGTCCGTGTCCAGATTTGCCACTTCCAGTTTTATTTGACGTAATAATTTAATCACAAGCCCTCTGATGTTGACGTGTAGAAGACCAACACCTTTTCTGCCTGAAAATTCTACGGAATAAAATTAGTTCTTTACATTTGGGCCAGGGTGAAGCTTAATTACTTCCCAGAAAAAATAAAAGTAGAATTAATAGTTTGCATAAGTATATTCTGTGAAAGATGAAGAGCGACGAACCTTGGAGGAATAGCAACTGCTTACATATGGCGACATTTTAAAGAGCAGAATTAAGTTAGGAAGGAGTGCTGGTGAGGTAATAGGACAGATGTAGTGTTTAAAAGGATACAATGATAGAGTGTAGAAGTGGCTATAAGCTGTTTCACCAGCAGGTGTAGTGGCAAATGGAGCATCAAGTACGGACGGGAAATAACGAGGGCTGCCAGTGGTGGAGTTGAGTTTGGCACTAGATATGGCTGGGTGGGACAGCAGTAGGATACACAGCAGAATTGCCATCTTTAAAGTAACAAAGATCCACAACAGTTAAACACACAAGTGAAAACGTACAGGTAGGCCGAGCGCGAGAAATGTCTTGCCGCACTCATTGCACATGTACGGCTTCTCGCCCGTGCGCTTGAGTTTGTGGTGGCGGTCAGCTCCAGGTCACGAAGTTGACTAGTCGTTCAAGTTCTTGCTGTTTGTTTAACACACCTTTGTGCGTTTCTATTTCTCTACGCTAGCGTGGATGTGACCTACCACAGGAAACAGTTCTTATAATTAATATCATTACTCATTAACTTAGGAAGGCACCACTCAGACTCTTCTGTGTTAAGCAACTTTAATATGTAAAACAAACATAACACTATAATATGCGAACTCTCATGCTAGGAATGTCAACACAGTTCTCCTGGAGATGTCCTCCTCATTGATCCGTACATTTAACCCTCAATGGTTACGTTTGTTAAGCTGGATAACAGAACAATCGGCTAATTCCTTGGAGTAAAGCGAGCATACACGGCGATAGCAAAACGTCCTTAGTAGTTTTCAATGAATTCATTGGTAAGATTATGCAATTAACGAAATGCCCTGGAACAAGTCTGCGGCAGTGTCTGTTTGACTAATAGATGCTTATCAAATGGCTGATGAGTTTGAATTTGTTCGTGGGCAAGATTCCGTCATCAAAAGAAATAAATCTCAAAATAATAGGGTTCCTGTGAGTGTGTATATTTGTAACATAGATGTTTATAAATATAGTTTCCTCAATTAATTCAATGGTAAAGTTATGCAATTAACGAAACAAATAACTAAAATACTTCTAAACGACCATATTCATGCAGCTCAATGGACCGAATAATGTTTTTCAGGATAAGCTAATAGTTAACTCCACCACTTTAGGATGGCCCTTTTCGAAATACAAGGAGAACTTTGGAGTAATCATATTATTGTTGATATGTGCGTTATGTGTGTGTGGGTGTATTGCCTTCTTGCTCAACTCTTTGCATTAAGCAGACGTTTAATGCTGCTGGGCAATGGGTCGTGTGTGTGTGTGGGCTTGTCATACATACGGCGCTCTCTCTCTCTCTCTTGGCGGCAGCTGCAGGCCTCTCTGCTGTTGGATGACCGCTGAGTCTGCACGACGCTCGTCCCTGATGGAGCACGATTGCACTCGCAGCTCATACACTGGTCGCCAGCGCCGACACTCTTCCTCTCAATGTGTGTATATTTTAAATCTGTTAAATATCGTGTGCATTCATACAGATTCATTTTTTTAGATAAAGTATTCGATTCATCGTTTTAATATTATAAGAATATAAAACACATATGTCTTAAAAGTAGTGATATAGACGAGGGGTGGAGGTGTCTAGTTTTGCAGAGGTTCTCGGTTTAATTTCAGTGGCCACCCCAGTTAATACCTCGGATGTAAAAGGCCTCTGAGCAATATAGATTTTTTTGGAGAAGCGACTTTTCCACCAATGAAAAGCTCAACAAAGTGGCATATTACAAGGAAATGTTTATCAGCCAAATACTCTAAATGCGTGATGTTGATGTGGAGGGAAAAACCGGAAGACCCGGAGAAAAATCCATGCAACCACGGAGACAGACGTGGAAACTCCAAATATACAGTTGTCGTGGTCGGGATCGAACCCACAACCTTCTCCATACAAGGCGAGGGAGAAACATTTCACAACTGCGGCACCAATTAAAAGTGGACCTTGCGTATGTATACTAGTTGGTTCTTTTGGTAAAGTCAAGGAGGTGGAAAAATAAAACAAAATGAAAGTAATATTTTACGACGTTTTGATCGCAACACAAGCAGTCGTCCTCAGGCGGAAAAAAATTACCCAGCAGTGAAACTGCTGAACCAGCGAGAGAGCTGTTACAACTAGTGGTTATATATGTGGCGATGGGCAAGCAAGCACGTCAGTTGTGTTAATGGGGGAGAATTTATCCACCTGAGGACGACCGCTTGTGTTGCGATCGAAACGTCGTGATATATTATTTTAATTTTGTTTTATCTACGTGACTTTACTGAAATAACCAAAGAGTATGGATTATTGCAGTCACGAAAGCTAAAAATTAAGATTGTGTATATATGTTGAACTTCTTAGCCAACCATATTAATTGGAGGTGTAGGCCAACATGATGGTCCAAGTTTTGGCACATTTCAGAAATCTTCTCAAATGACCTCATCAGCAATGAGAATGAGGTGAGTGTTTGGACAGTGACCCTTATCGAAATCTTAATGTGAGGATTAAGCAATCGGCATGAATTGCTATGAAATTGGGATTTCATTCCAGTGTATTATTTTCGTACTGCCGAAATTATTTCAGTACAATTTATTTACTTTAAATGAAACAACTTTCCATGAATAATGATAAATAAAATATGGTATATATAGTAATACAAAAATACATTTACAATTGATAATGGTGTGGGTTTAGGCTCCTACATAGCCCACAACATTTACAATTAACGACACATTGTAAATTGTTAATGTTGGATGATAAAGGTTGACAACTATTTTTCGATTTAAAGCTTTCGTGACAGCAGTGATTCATATTCTTGGTTATTTTGGTAATGTCACGTTGAAGGGAAATACTAAAAGAATAAAACTAAAACAATAAAATTATCACAACATTTCGATTGCAACACAAGCAATCATCACCAGGTGTGAAAACCACGCTAAAAAAATAAAAAAGTGGCGGTTTTTTCTTAATGTTAGCACCACAAACAGCAACTGGCGGTTGTTCAGACGGACGAGTCCATCTATGCTCGGAACGGAGGAGGGGGGATCGAAAGAGAATGGAATGCGGTCTGAAAGTCACCGTAAGCATGAACACAATAAATTAAGACCCGAAATGGTTTATCAAATCTTTCCAATAATTGCTAAGCCAGAATCCATCTTCTCGGTTGAAATTGTCTCTGTGCTTGTATATGTGGATAGACTCATGAACGAATCTCTCATGGTAGCCAGATGGCTTACAAAGAACCTCTGTCTTGGAAAAGTCAATGTCATGTGAGCCAACTGAATTAGAACAATGATCTGCCACGGCCGAGGTGTTGGTCCTACTGTGTTTAAGGTCTGCTTTGTGTTCACGAATGCGGTCCGAGACATGGCGTTTGGTTTCTCCAATGTAACTACTACCACAGAGGCAACTTAGTTTGTAGACACCAGGGTACTGTATGTCCGGAATCACATCTTTTACAGACGGAACCAGATCACGGATTTTATGTAATGTGTTGAAACGGACCTGGATCTTGTGTTTATTCAATATTGTGGAGATATTTTTTGTGATCCCCGCAATGTAGGGTACATGTAGACAATATGACTGCTTCTTCAGCTGCTGCTATGTCGACCAAATGTAAGGACAACCTGATTTCCAAATTTAACCTCCTCTTCAACAAAAGACCGGATCCACACACCAAAAAGTTAGACATTAACAAAGTCATAATTAATCGCAGTAACAGTTCTATTTCCTATGGTCTGAAATCCGTTTTAGCTAAAGGTCTAAACTTTGCAGTCACACCTCAACACATACCAGTTAATGATAAAATTTCCCGAGTAGACGTTGCTCTCAGGAGCCTGGGTCACATCGCTGCAGACGTAGCAAGATCTGAAATCGCTGCAACCCTAAAAAAACGCTAAGATGCCAGCTAGCAACCTCAGCAAAGATGAGCGTTTTGAATTATATAAATTAAAAAAGAGGGATGATATTGTAGTCCTCTCAGCTGACAAGGGCAATGCTACTGTCATCATGGATAAAATAGAACACAACAACACAATTAAATAATTACTCGACGATGGTAGTTATACAAAAATAAAAAGAGATCCCACCAACAGCCTCGTCACACAAACCAACAAAATAATTTCTGATTCAACCGCATTAATTGATCAATCTAAACAGTTTTCGGTTAAAACCTTCTGCAGCCAGGCCACCAAGATTATACGGCTTACCAAAAATACATAAAGTAGATACACCCCTTCGTCTCATCGTCTCTACTATTAACTCCACAACCTACAAACTGGCTCGTTTTTTGTCTGAAATCCTGCGTACTTTCACTGGAAAAACCACCTCTGCGGTACACAATTCTACTCACCTGGTATCGACAATCAAGGGTATTTCCCATTCCCAAGACGACCTGCTTGTCAGTTTTTACATAGTTTCCTTATTCACCAAGGTTCCTGTACCTGACACCATCGCAATCATTGAAGACTTGGTTCATCAAGGACTAAACACTGAGGTACCCCACTGGTGAGACACTGTTTAACCAATACATACTTCACTTGGAATGGGACTTTCTACAAACAAACTGAGGGCATCCCAATGGGCTCCCACCTATCTCCGGTTATAGCTAACATTTTCATGGAGAAATTTGAGACTGACGCCATCCAGACTGCCACTCTGCACCCAACCTTATGGAAGAGGTACGTGGATGACACTTTTGTCATCTGGCCACATGGCCGGCCTGCTCTAGACCAATTCTTCGACCACATCAATTCCATACTCCCAGCCATCAGATTTACCATGGAAGTCGAAAAAGATGGCAAGCTACGTTTTTTGGATGTACTAATTAAAAAGAGACATGATGGTTCAATGAGCCACTCTGTCTACAGGAAAGCTACCCATACGGATGCTTATCTGAAACCGGATTCCCACCACCATCCATCACAGAAGAATTCTTTCATGAAAACTCTGTATCATAGAGCCCAATGCATATCCGACCAGGAACACATAGGCAGTGAACTCAAGCACGTACACCAAGCTCTTAAGGCTAATGGTTACTCCGACTATTCAATCCGCAAAGCTATCACTCAAACCATGAAGAAGGACCCTCTTGAGCAGCCTTTCAAAACCATCACTTTACCCTACATTACGGGGATCACAAAAAAGATCTCCAAAATCTTGAATAAACACAAGATCCAGGTCCGTTTCAACACATTACATAAAATCCGTGATCTGGTTCCGTCTGTAAAAGATGTGATTCCGGACATACAGTACCCCAGTGTCTACAAACTAAGTTGCCTCTGTGGTAGTAGTTACATTGGAGAAACCAAACGCCATGTCTCGGACCGCATTCGTGAACACAAAGCAGACCTTAAACACGGTAGGACCAACACCTCGGCCGTGGCAGATCATTGTTATAATTCAGTAGGCTCACATGACATTGACTTTTCCAAGACAGAAGTTCTTTGTAAGCCATCTGGCTACCATGAGAGATTCGTTCATGAGGCTATCCACATATACAAGCACAGAGACAATTTCAACCGAGAAGATGAATTCTGGCTTAGCAATCATTGGAAAGATTTGATAAACCATTTCAGGTCTTAATTGATTGTTCACCCTTACAGTGGCTTTCAGACAGCATACATTAATTTTTCGTCTCCCCCCTCCTCTGTTCAGAACATAGATAGACTAGTCCTTCTAAATAAACTGCCAAATCTCTGCGCGTGGCGCTAACGTTTTTTATTATAAATAAATAAACAAATTCACCGTTTAAAAATAAATAAATGTATGCAAACCGACACACCTGATGACGACCGTTTGTTTTATGGTCGAAACGTCGTGAGAATTTTTGTTGTTTTATATATATTTTATTATTTTATTGTTTCCCTTCAACGTGACTTTACCGAAAGAGCTAAGGATATGAATTCCTGCAGTCACGAAAGCTTTAAATCAAAATAAAATACATTATAAAATTGTAATTTTATCAAAATAAAATAGTTATTGAAGTATGCAAATATATTGAAATTATAATAAATTAGGCTCGGCTTCGTTGTTTCGGGTGTATTACCAATCGTGATAATACAATGATTCTCGCTTTAACTTTTACTGATTATGTTTTAGTGTTATTATGTCCGGTCTCAGAATTCAGAGCTCGCCACAGGATACAGTTCTTATAATTAAGATAATTACGCATAAACTTAGGAAGGAACCACTCAGACTCTTCTGTGTTAAGAAACTTTAATATCTAAAAACACTATAATTTCTGAACAACAATGTTCGGAATTACCACCACAGTACTCCTGTATGTCCTACTCATCGATCCATACAATTAACCCTCAATGGTTACGTTGTTAAAACTGTGCAATAGAACAATAGACTAACGCCTCAGAGTAGCACGTCAATACACGACGATAAGAAAAGTCCTTAAAAATGACGGAACCTTGCTGAAGAAACATGTGCCCAATGGCAAAAGTGGACATCAATGAATTAATTTGGAAGATTAAGAAATTAACAGAATGTCCCTAAACAATAGTGTATGTTTGGCTGTGTAGGTTTGCCTAACAGATGCTTATCAATTCTAGATTTAAAGCCTTGGTGACTGCTAGGATCCATACTCTTTGGTTCTATTGGGTAAAGTCACGTAGGTGAAAATAAAATAACAAAAAATCACGACTTTTCGGCCACAACACAAGCGGCCTTCATTAGGTGAAGGGACGAGACTGTCTGGAGGACAGCGCTGGAGAGGAAGAAGCCACGCTTAGATCACCACCTTTAAGCTGTGTGAGAAGAAAAAGACCACGCGCCTTGACAAAGGAATTAGCATATAATTTAGCATTGAAATGGCTCATTGAAATAGCTAAGTTAAAGTATACACATCCGCAGAGGTACCCCTTGACAAAGAAATTAGCATCGAATTTAGCATTGAAATAGCTGAGCGATTAGCTTGTAACTGGTCCCAGAAATAGCTATGTTAAAGTTAGAGCATATACATTCACCGAGGCACCTAGTACTCATCAAACAGGAGAATTTAGCGAAACACAACCACACTCAGACATCGGACCTGTGTGCGAGAAAACAAGGTGTTCTGACAAAGAAAGTAGCATAAAATTAGCATTTGATTGGCGGATTTTAGGAAAGAGGTGGTGTACGTGCTGGCGGACTCGCAGTTTGGCGCGAAGGGGGGGGGAAGGGGGGAGGGGGGAATTTACCTATTGATGGTGTGAAAAGGGGGAATTTAAAGAGCTGCGAAAGTTTGGGGTACCACTACTTGAAAAATATACTGTACCAATGAAATTAGTTTAATGTTTAGTTCGATTTAGAACATCTTTCCAATGGTTGCTTAATTTGAAACCATCCTCTCGGTTGAAATTTTTTTTTGTTTGTAGATCTGAATTGCCTCATGAACAAATCTCTGATAAAAGCCCGTTGGTTTGCAAGGAACCTTGGTATCGGAGAAAATTATATCGTGATCCCCATCAGCGTTGTAACAGTGATCAGCCACGGCAGAAGAATTGGTTTTGCCGTGTTTCAAATCTGATTTGTGCTCGCAAATTCGGTCAGAGACATGTCGCTTTGTCTCACCGATGTAGCAATCACCACAGGTACAACTCAATTTGTAAACCCCGGGGTACCGTAAATCAGGAATGACATCCTTCACGGATGGGATCAGATCACGAATTTTGTGTACTGTATTGAACCGGACCTGGATCTTGTGTTTGTTTAGAATTTTGGAAATCTTTTTAGTAACGCCTGATATATATATATGGAAGTGTGATGGTTTTGACCAGAGTATCAAGTGGTTGTTTCTGTATGGAGGGAGAGACAGCTTGGCAGATGGTACGGTCAGAGTAACCATTCCTTTTGAGGGCCAGGTGTACATGTTTTAATTCACGGGTCAGGTGGTGTTGGTCCGAAATGCAATGAGCCCTATGGTATAAAGTTTTGATTAGAGAATTATTTTGGGCTGGGTGGTGGTGGGAATCAGGTTTCAAGTAGGAATCTGTGTGGGTGGGTTTCCTGTAGACAGAATGCCCCAATGAGCCATCAGGTCTCCTCTCAAACAGAACATCTAAGAATGGTAGCTTACCATCTTTCTCCACTTCCATGGTGAATTTGATAGCGGGATGTCTGGAATTGATGTGGTGTAGGAAAAGGTTCTGAGCTGGGAGGCCATGTGGCCAAATGACGAAAGTGTCATCCATATATCTCTTCCACAGGGAAGGTCTGAGGGTGGAAGTCTGGATGGCGTCTGATTCAAATTTCTCCATGAAAATATTGGCTATCACTGGTTATAAGGGGAATCCCATGGGGGTACCCTCATTTTGTTTGTAGAAGGAGCCATTCCAAGTAAAGTAGGTATTGTTGAGGCAGTGCCTAACCAGTGCAGGTGTGTCGGGGTCTAGTCCATGTTGGACCAAATTTTCAATTATTTCAATGGTATCAGGTACTGGGACCTTGGTGAACAAAGAGAGCACATCGAAGCTGACAAGAATATCGTCAGGGGACAGTACAACGTCTTTGACCATAGATACCAATTGGGCTGAGTTGAGTACTGCTGAGGCGGTCTTGCCAGTGAAAGGCAGCAAGGTATCTGACAGAGAACGGGCTAGTCTATAGGTAGGGGAGTTCATCGTGGATATGATTGGTCGACGTGGGGTGCCTTCTTTATGAATCTTGGGAATCTTGGGAAATTCGCGAGTTCATAGCGTTCATTTTTGCTGATGTTACTAATGGGTTTCTTAGCTGAGTCACTGTCAGTCAAATGTTAAGCTAACCTGATTTCTAAATTCAACCACCTATCAAAGAAGAACCCAGTTCCACATATAACAAAACTAGATGTTAACAAAATCGTCATTAATCAGAGTAGCACCCCGATTTCGGACAATCTGAAAACAGTACTGGCTAGGGGACTCAATTTTGCTGTCACCCCAAAACACATACCAATAGATGATATCATCTCTCAGGTCGATGTAGCCCTCAAAGGCGTAGGACACATCCAAGCAGACGTTGCGAGAGCTGAAATAGCCACTATTCTTAAGAATGCTAAGAAACCCATTAGTAACATCAGTAAAAATGAACGCTCTGAACTCGCGAATTTAAAAAACAGAAGTGATATAGTCATCCTCTCAGCCGATAAAGGCAACGCTACTGTTATTATGGATAAAGATTCATACAACAACAAAATCCAGAATCTGCTCAACGATGGAAGTTACTCAAAAATAAAAAAATGACCCTACTAATAGCCTAGCGATAAAAACCAACAAGATCATCACAAGTTCGACCTCCCTAATCGACCCAACTAAGCGTCCCTCCCTAAAACCTTCTGCTGCAGACCCCTAGATTCTATGGTCTTCCCAAGATTCATAAAGAAGGCACCCCACGTCGACCAATCATATCCACGATGAACTCCCCTACCTATAGACTAGCCCGTTCTCTGTCAGATACCTTGCTGCCTTTCACTGGCAAGACCGCCTCAGCAGTACTCAACTCAGCTGAATTGGTCTCTATGGTCAAAGACGTTGTACTGTCCCCTGACGATATCCTTGTCAGCTTCGATGTGGTCTCTTTGTTCACCAAGGTACCAGTACCTGATACCATTGAAATAATTGAAAATTTGGTTCAACATGGACTAGACCCCGACACTCCTGCACTGGTTAGGCACTGCCTCGAACAATACCTACTTTACTTGGAATGGCTCCTTCTACAAACAAAATGAGGGAACCCCCATGGGATCCCCCTTATCACCAGTGATAGCCAATATTTTCATGGAGAAATTTGAATCAGACGCCATCCAGACTTCCACACTCAGACGTTCCCTGTGGAAGAGATATGTGGATGACACTTTCGTCATTTGGCCACATGGCCTCCCAGCTCTGAACCTTTTCCTACACCACATCAATTCCAGACATCCCGCTATCAAATTCACCATGAAGTGGAGAAAGATGGCAAGCTACCATTCTTAGATGTTCTGTTTGAGAGGAGACCTGATGGCTCATTGGGGCATTCTGTCTACAAGAAACCCACCCACACAAATTCCTACTTGAAACCTGATTCCCACCACCACCCAGCCCAAAATAATTATCTCATCAAAACTTTATACCATAGGGCTCATTGCATTTCAGACCAACACCACCTGACCCGTGAATTAAAACATGTACACCTGGCCCTCAAAAGGAATGGTTACTCTGACCGTACCATCCGCCAAGCTGTCTCTCCCTCCATACAGAAACAACCACTTGATACTCCGGTCAAAACCATCACACTTCCATATATAGCAGGCGTTACTAAAAAGATTTCCAAAATTCTAAACAGACACAAGATCCAGGTCCGGTTCAATACAGTACACAAAATTTGTGATCTGATCCCATCCGTGAAGGATGTCATTCCTGATTAACAGTACCCCGGGGTTTACAAATTGAGTTGTACCTGCGGTGATTGCTACATCGGTGAGACAAAGCAACATGTCTCTTACCGAATTCGCGAGCACAAATCAGATTTGAAACACGGCAAAACCAATTCTTCTGCCGTAGCTGATCACTGTTACAACTCTGTGGGGGATCACGATATAATTTTCTCCGATACCAAGGTTCTTTGCAAACCCACGGACTTTTATCAGAGATTTGTCCATGATGCAATTCAGATCTACAAACACAGACACAATTTCAACCGAGAGGATGGTTTCAAATTAAGCAACCATTGGAAAGATGTTCTAAATCGAACTAAACATTAAACTAATTTCAATGGTACAGTATATTTTTCAAGTAGTGGTACCCCAAAGTTTCGCAGCTCTTATAAATTCCCCCTTTTCACACCATCAATAGGTAAACTCCCCCTTCCCCCCTTCCCCCCCCCCCCCCCCGCGCCAAACTGCGAGTCCACCAGCACGTACACCACCTCTTTCCTAAAATCCGCCAATCAAATTCAAATTTTTATGCTTCTTTCTTTGTCAGAACACCTTGTTTGCTCGCACACAGGTCCGATGTCTGAGCGTGGTTGTGTTTCGCTAAATTCTCCTGTTTGATGAGTACTAGGTGCCTCGGTGAATGTATATGCTCTAACTTTAACATAGCTATATCTGTGACCAGTTACAAGCTAATCACTCAGCTATTTCAATGCTAAATTCGATGCTAATTTCTTTGTCAAGGGGTACCTCTGCGGATGTGTATACTTTAACTTAGCTATTTCAATGATAAACGCGATCTAACCCAAACACCTTTATTATGAATAATATTGGTCGCGAAAGCCTACGTGTTAAACTATTTCAATGAGCAATTTCAATGCTAAATTATATGCTTATTCCTTTGTCAAGGCACTGGGCCTTTTTCTTCTCACACAGCTTAAAGGTCGTGATCTAAGCGTGGCTTCTTCCACTCCAGCGCTATTCCTTTGTCAAAGGGTACCTCTGCGGATGTGTATACTTTAACTTAGCTATTTCAATGAGCCATTTCAATGCTAAATTATATGCTAATTCCTTTGTCAAGCAGCGCTAATTCCTTTGTCAAGGGGTACCTCTGCGGATGTGTATACTTTAACTTAGCTATTTCAATGAGCCATTTCAATGCTAAATCATATGCTAATTCCTTTGTCAAGGCGCGTAGTCTTTTTCTTCTCACACAGCTTAAAGGTCGTGATCTAAGCGTGGCTTCTTCCACTCCAGCGCTGTCCTCCAGACAGTCTCGTCCCTTCACCTGATGTAGGCCGCTTGTGTTGTGGTCGAAACGTCGTGATTTTTTTTTCACCTACGTGACTTTACCCAAAAGAACCAAAGAGTAAAGATGCTTATCAATTGGCTAATGGCACATCAATGAATTCGCGGGCAATATTCCGTGATCAAAATAAATATCTCAAAACAATAGTTTTCATGTAAGTGTATAGATTCATAACATAGATTATTATAAATGTTTAGTGTGTCATCAACGAAGTCATTGGTAAGGTTACGCGATAAAGAAAACGAATGACTAAAATAATTCGAAATGACCCTATTCATGCAACTCAAGGGACCGAACAATGCTTTCACGATCAGCTAACAGGTAACACACCGCCTTGTGATAGAAACCCTTTAATAAACTTGGAACAATCTTATTCGCACTGATATGCGTGAAGTGTGTGTGTGGGAGGGCAGTCACCACGAGGTCCAATAATTATAGCGGGCAGTATGGTTGGAGTTGCCCACTTACTATTCCTGCTAATTGTGGTTCTGACTAATCAGTGGCTTCGGCGGCGCAGCGTTCATTGTACCGTAAATACCTCAAGTCCCAAGCGGGGCGCTAGGTCGGCGTGTGTATGTGCATCGAACACACGGCGCTCTTGTCTGCGCCGTCAGTCTCTCTCCACCACTGGGGTGGTTGCTGAGTCTGCACGCTGCTCACGCTAGCACCCTTGCTGGCAGGGATAATGGGTCCCGCTCCGTCTGCGTCGATGTGCGCGATGGTTCCATCGCCAGATAGCGCTCGCAGCTCGTCCGCTGGGCTGCAGCGCGTCACTCCACCCCCCCCCCCCCCCCTCCCCCCTTGGCACCAGACATTGTTGATCCCTGATCCTTGCTCGGGGCTTCCGAGTTAGCACGCTCGTGGTTAGATGTTAGCCGCTGCGCTGCTGGTCCTGTGAGTAGCAGCTGGCTTTGTGCGACCACCCTTGGTGCCCCCCTCCCCCTTTCTCCAGGAGGGCTCCTACTGTGAGCTGCTCGTCGCTGCTCATCGAAGCTCCTCACTCACTTCCGTAAAACTCATAAAATGTATTCTTACACCTCTTAGCATCTCAAACTCTTAAGCTTAGTAAAATACAACTCTGCAAGTGACTCTAAACATCAGGATGACTGTAGAATAAAACTTTCAGCAATACTCTGTCTGTCAGCGCTGAACTCATCACTTAGTAACACATCGCCCCTCTTCTGCAAGACTGGACACCCAACAATGGCACACCCAGCATTTTCAGGTAGGGGGGCAACCCCTCCATCAATGAAAAATGATAGGAGTTGTTAGTAAGTGAGGACTTGTTCCTTGATTGTTATTCGACGCGTGTGTGGTGATGGCGCAGCCATTGATCGAGGGTCGAATTCGAACCGTGGTTGATCAGCATCGCACTCGCTGAAGGTGAATGCCTTCAGGGTAGTCGTGTACTGTATACGCAACTGTGCACAATTATGTGGGTCACTTATAACTGCTTTGCCGTTACTTATTGCCAATTATGGGCTCGGTCTATTGTCCTATCATCTCATAGAGTCCCTGGCACGCAATAATATGCTACACAGTGGCAGTAGGACGCAAAATGCCGATTTATTACTAATAAGCCCCAATGATTCGATGTAAATGAGGGATTTCAATTGGATCTTTGGGGGGGCACGAGCCACCCCACCCCCACCCCCCCCACTTGTTCCGCCAGTGACACCCAAGGTTGATTTCGAGGACCATACCCCGGAGCTTGCCGTTGTAAGACTGATTTGGGTAATTTGGCTTCTCTGTTTTATCCAAAATGTTTCGCCTCCGTCTCGTCTTCTCAGAAAGGACCAGAATGCCTTAGATTTCGCTCCTCAGCCTGTGATTGGTCAGTTTCCTCTTACGACAGAACAACTTTCCTTTTGATTGTGACAGTTTGTCTGGTGAACGTGTACGTCTGTCTGTTCTAATTTATTGAAGTACTTTCCTAAGTGACATCAAGGTCTGGCCTCCCTCTCCCCTTCCTTCAGTCATCTCATGGCCTGTGGTGGACACAGATGCTCTCAATTTTCCCTGAGTGTAGTTATTCCAGTTTAACAGGTTTTTTTACAGTAATTAACCAGGACCACAGCTCGGGGCAAGGTCCACGTGTTGGAGACTCGTTGAGTGGAGAACATAGAATGTTGAAGAAGTTTTCTTCAGGATAACAACAACACTGGTCCCTCTGGGGATACAGCTTATATTCTACGCGGCATGGCTGGCTCCACCCTTGGCCACGACCACCTTCCAGAATCCTCGGGAAGGATCTGGATGTTCAGCACGTGACCACCCCTCGCCCTCACTTGGACCCCTTTATAGACTTAACTGGTCACGTGTCCTCTCGTGTCAACCAGAGTGCCATGGCCTTTAGTAACCTCATTCCTACGGCCGGCAATCCCACACCCTATACTTTAGGGCTGATAATGCATGCCAAGCGTGGTGCTATCTAGCGCTATCAATCAGCACTCACCGAGCCCCTCTAGGGCCAGTACAACATCCACACAAATGTGGTGTCCGCGATGTCACTACATCAACCCCCCCCCCCTACGTAGCACTCAGGCATCCCCCCTCAACAAAAGAATCAAACCCCTTAGTGTGCCTCAACAAATAAATACCATAACCATTTCCATACAATATGTACACTATATACAGAATAAACAGTAACTAACGGGCAAAGGGGATGAAAGAACAGAACAACAATAGGCACAAACAAAGGAAGAGAGAGAAGGGATCATAGAAATAAAAACAAAATGCAGTAACACGGAAAACCTCGGGACCCCCTCCAGCACCAGCATCTACCACCCTCACCATGTAACAACACCCGCAAGCACAATAAAGGCCAGGCCTGCCGAGTGTGACAACCAACTGATAATGTGGGAGCGTGTTTGTATGGGGATCACGAAAACAGAGAGTCTATCATCGAGTCCTTGTGGCCAGGCCCCTAGGGGAGGTGGGCTTACTCTGCCTGGGGGTCCCTGGGGGAATTTGAAAATGTCCCATCGAAGTCAGAGTCCTGTGCAAGCACTCTACCATTCCATCCGTTTGTGGAAGGTATGGTGATGTACATACTTTCTTTGTTCCCAATAAGTCACACACCTCCCGCAGTAATTTCGAAGAAAAATTCTTACCCTGATCAGTCAGAAGATGCTCAGGGGCCCCCTTGTTCATCACATAGACATCGAGGAATGCCTCGGTGATGGCTGCCACTGACTGGTTGGGAAGCGGCCAGACCATCGGCCAGTGTGAAAAATATTCGACGCCCACTAGTAAACACTTATTCTTAGTTCTTTCGGTAAAGTCACGTTGAAGGGAAACAATAAAATATAAAAATACATATAAAACAATAAAAATTCTCACGACGTTTCGACCATAACACCGTTTGTGTTCAACGTGACTTTACCGAAAGAACTAAGAATATGAATTACTGCTGTCACGAAAGCTTTAAATCAAAATTTAGTAAACACTTATTAAGGCGAGGGAAATGGACTAAGGATATAAAGAGCGACCAGCTCATTTATCCGCGAAACCTGAATGGATTGCGACATCTTCCGCCATTCCAGGCTAGAAGAAGTCGAGCTTAAGTGTGGCTAGTGTCTTATGCACACCAAGGTGCAACAGTGGCTCGTGCACCGCCCAGATGACTTTACCCTGTACGGCAGTAGGCACGACAATGTTGTAACGGCGTAACCCTTCATCCCAATGCATGAGCAATCCGCCTCTGAGGATGACAGAGGCAACACCCCGTCGATCACCGCCCCCTTCCGCCTCCTTGACACGGCGTCGTAACTTGAACAGGGAAGTGCCCTCAAGCTGGAGGCGCCCCCACTCAGAATGGTCCAAGCCAATGACAGCGTCATGCGCCACATGACTCTCTGCTTCTTCAGAGGTTTCAACCTCAGCCGATGCCACAAGTGTAGGTGGCGAGTCCTTGATAGGCGTCTTACAGTGCCCCGAGCCCGAGAAAAACGTTCACCCATCGTTCATGTGTCGGGTACATTTGCGATCAAAAACAGTAAAGGAATAGTCCTGGAGGACTGCAAACCAACGTGAAAGTTGGCCAGACGGCTGCTCAATACGCAGTGCATGCTGTAGCACTGCATGGTCAGAGCACACCTCAAAGCGTCTGAAATAAAGATAGAGACGATACTGTTGCACAAGAAAACAATAGCCAAAAGTTCCTGGCGTGTGACACAGTACCGTTGTTTGGCCGGAGGCAGCACTCTGCTGACATATGCGACAACACTCTCGACGCCATTAATGACTTAGCTTCTGTATCAAGGACGAACGTCAAGGAAAAGCTGGGGTATCGGATGGGAGGGGCGTTCACCAAGTCATTCTAGAGCGTAACAAATGCGGCCTCCTCCCACCAATGGAACTTCTGATCATTTGCCGTCAAGGCGTGGAGAGGTTTGTCGAAAGTGGCGAAACCGGGGACAAAACGGCGGTAATAAGACACAAGAATGCACACACGCGGTTTTGTACGTGTCCATCGTTCTCTCTGATTTACAGACTATGTGGCCAAGATACCAAACAGATTTTGGAGCAGATTACACATCCGTGGTTTAAATTTGAGTTTCCCTGCACGCATTTTAAGAAAGACAGCACATAACCGTTCCATATGTTCTTTGAACATACGGCTAAAAACGAAAATATCGTCGAGATATATCAGGCACGAGTCCCATTGCAGGCTAGCTAGAACCAGTTCCATCAATTGCTGGAATGTAGCCGACATGAAATGAAGACCCATCGGAAGCCGATTAGATTCAAATTAGCCTTGTGGTGTATGAAAGGCTGTTATGGGCTTAGAGGATTCATCTAGCGGCAACTGCCAAAATCTGGATAGGAGGTAAAGAGTCGAAAAATAACTTGCTCCTGCTAGAGCATCCAGGGAATCGTCCATCCGAGGAAGAGGGTACTGGTCAGCCGCATAGATTTTATTAAGATTACGGAAATCAACACGGAAGCGCAAACTACCATTCTGCTTTTTAACAGGAACCATCGGGGCTCCTCACGGGCTGGTGGATGGCGAGATAAAATCGGCGTCCAACATCTCATCAACCGCCAGCCGTATGTGTTCTTTTTCCATAAGGCTCAGCCGATAGGGGTTCTGCTGGATGGGAGCAGCATCGCCCGTATAAATGTGGTGACTCAAAAGCGTAGTATGGACGATGTCAAATTTGCCCTTGCTAAACACATCGGAGAATTCTTGCAAAAGCTCCATCAACTACCCCCTCTGGGACTCGGGCAATTCCAAATTTTCAGAACAAAGTGTATCCATCCACTTTTCATGAAAAAAACTGTTGCGACTTTATATTCGACACGACCCCCACACTACCAACATTGTTTCCCTCGTGATGCATGGGTGATGCGTAGTCTAGCACGGTGCCCTCCTGAATGACAGATGTATCCAACCCTGCATTCAGGACTTGAATGAACGGTTCCTGGTCATTAGATACCTGGGTCTGGGCCCCCACCAACGTCAACCCACGAATGGCTTTGTTTGAGGGTCCTAGGAGGATTCCTCCCACAGTCGCCTCCTGATCAAGCGGCTTGCGCAATCGTAAGGGAACAAATATTTGTGCGCCAGGGGGAATCTTTACGGTCTTGCTTGCAAGCGCTTGCACAGTAGTGCTGGCCATGCACATTCGAGTGGGAGAAGGCAAAAAGGCCATTCGACGGCCCGATGATAACTCAAGGCAACCCTGACCGCTCAAAATTTTCAGGAGCATTTTCCCCAAGAAGTCAGTCCCGAGCAAGCAAGGAACAGCAATGGACGTTGATACAAGAACTGGTCCAATCAAATTTTACAATACACACCTCCGCTGTTATTTTCCCAATAGTGCCCAATGAGCCGCCGTTTGCAGCAAAGCAGGGAACCCCGACGGGACATAGTGTACGACATTTAGGGGGCACAATTTTTAAAATCAACTCGGATATAATAGTCACGGACGCATGTTGTATTTATTAGGCCTTGAAAAATAATGAAAATATATTTTTTTAATGCCAATTGACGTTTTTTTATTTCCCTAAATCAGGCTAATCAAAACAAACTATGCTTATTATGCAAATTATGCATTTATGCTAATTATGCTCAGCCTCATTGTCCTGGGTATTACCTGATGTAATAATGAAATGGAGTTGTAATTACTCTTTGGATTTTTCGGTAAAGTCACGTAGAAATAATAAAAAATAAAATTACATAATAGCATACGACGTTTCGATCGCAACACAAGCAATCATCATCAGGTAGAGGAAGCACGTAACCGCAGATATATATATACAGACCTTAAGTAAGGGAAATTAACACATATACCAGGAGATACAGAGAGATGGAAAATCACACTAAATCAAACAGGGTTTAGCAAAATTTGGAAACTATATAAAGCAACACAAACGGTCGGTTAAAACACAATTAACGAATGATTTGGTTGAATACGCTGTTTCAAAGATTGTTAAGTTGTAAGTTAAGTGTGAAATTTAAGATAGTGATGGAATACTTACCGTAGAGAGACCTTTGGGGGGGAGACACGCGCACAGTTAAGGAGTAAAGTAAATCTGTCCCGAGGCTTTAAGAAGGCCAGTGATGTAGGAGGGCTAAGGCTCATAGACAATGGGTCACAAATTTGCATGATATAAGTTATCAGGCACACAGTTGTCAGACACACACAGAGAGTGGGCGCAGCAGCGCACACTTAGAGGTCCCCAGGCACACAAACATAGGTAGAGACAACCCAGCGACACAAACCTAAACTCAAGACACAAAGCAGAGAAACACAAAGACAACATAATTCATACCTTAATGTAAAAGCGGTTCGAACTT
The DNA here is from genome assembly GCF_048934315.1 of Petromyzon marinus. Taxonomy (NCBI): domain Eukaryota; kingdom Metazoa; phylum Chordata; class Hyperoartia; order Petromyzontiformes; family Petromyzontidae; genus Petromyzon; species Petromyzon marinus. The sequence continues at coordinate 5,610,946 of NW_027422597.1, forward strand.
GATTATTTCCACGTGACTTTACCGAAAAAACCAAAGAGTAATTCCCGCAGTAACGAAAGCGCCTAATCAAGTTCGAAGTTGTAATTGTTTGAAGTTATGCAAGTGTATGTAATTATGTTAATAAGGCTCTGCTTCATTGTTTAGGGTGTATTTTCAATCGTGATAATACAATGATGATGTAATTGTATGAAGTTATGCAAGTGTAGGTAATTATACTATTTAGGCTAGGCTTCGTTGTCTAGGGTGTATTATCAATCGTGATAATACAATGTTTCTCGCTTTGACTTTTACCGATTATGTTTTTGTATTTTTACGTCAGGTCTCAAATTCAGATCTTACCACAGGAAACAGTTATTATAATGAAGATTATTACTCATTAACTTAGGAAGGCGCCGTGACCAAGGCGACGCGCAAGGATGGAAGAAGCAACACCACCGCAGGAAGGAGAGCTATGCCATGTACATCAGACTCTTCTATGTTAAGCAACTTTAATATGTAGAACAAACATAACAATATAATATGCGAACTCTCATGCTAGGAATGTCACCACAGTACTCCTGGAGATGTCCTCCTCATTGATCCATACATTTAGCCCTCAATGGTTACGTTTGTTACGCTGGGTAACGGAACAATCGGCTAATTCCTCAGAGTAAAGCGACCATACACGGCGAGAGGAAAAAGTCCTTAAAAATGAATGTGACAATATCATACGAACAGCAATAAAGAAACATGTGCCTAAGGAAAAAGTAGTTTTCAAGGAATTCATTTGGAAAGCTTATGCAATGTACGAAATGCCCTGGAACAATAGTGTGCGGCAGTGTCTGTTTGCCTAATAGATGCCTATCAATTGGCTAATGGGCTTGAATTGAATTGTGGGCAAGATTCCGTCATCAAAATAAATAAATCTCAACACAATAGTATTCCTGTGAGTGTGGAAATTCGTAACATAGATGTTCATAAATGTTAGTTTCCTCAATAAATATATTGGTACAGTTAGGCAATTAACGAAACGAATGACTAAAATACTTCTAAACGACCGTATTCATGCAGCTCAATGGACCCAAGAATGTTTTTCACGATCAGCTATTAGTTAACGCACCACATTGGGATGGCCCTTTTCGAAACACAAGGAGAACTTTGGAGTAATCTTATTAGTCCCGATATGTGCGTTATGTGTGTTGGGTGTATTATCTTCTTAAGCAGACGTCAATGCGCCTTGGCGTCTGGTTGTACCGAAAATGCCTTGGTTCCCTGCTGGGCAATGAGTCGTGTGTGTGGGCGTGTCATACACATGTCGTTCTCTCTCTTGGCGGCAACTGCAGGCCTCTCTGCTGCTGGATGACCGCTGTGTCGGCATGACGCTCGTCCCTGATGGTGACCGATTGCGCTCGAAGCTCGTCTGCTCCGACACACTTCCTCTCAATGTGAGTATATTTTTAATCGGTAAAATATTGTGTGCATTCATTGTCGTTTTATTATTACAACAAAGTAAAACACGTATGTCCTAAAAGTGGTGACAAAGACGAGGAGTGGAGGTGTCTAGTTTTGCAAAGGTTTGCGGTTCAATTTCAGTGGCCACCCCAGTTAATACCGCGGATGTAAAAGTCATCTGAGCAATATAGATTTTGTGGAGAAGCGACTTTCCACCAATGAAAAGCTCAACGAAGTTAATACCGCGAATGTAAAAGTCATCTGAGCAACATAGATTTTGTGGAGAAGCGACTTTTCCACCAATGAAAAGCTCAAAGAAGTGGTTTATTACGTGGAAATGTATATAAGGCAAATACTCTAAACGCGTGATGTTGATGTGGGGGGAAAAAACGGAAGACCCGGAGAAAAATCCATGCGCCCACGGAGACGGAGTGGAAACTCCAAATATACAGGTGTCATGGTCGGGATCGAACCCAAATCCTTCTGCATACAAGGCAAGGGAGCAACATTTCACAACTGCAGCGCCAATTAAGAGTGAACCTTGTGTATGTATACTCTTTGGTTATTTCGGTAAAGTCACGTAGGTATAAAAAGAAAACAAAATAAAAAACAATTCTCACGACGTTTCGATCGCAACACAAGCAATCGTCCTCAGGCGGAAAAAATAATCCAGCAGTGGAACTGCTGAACCAGCGAGAGAGCTGTTAAAACAAGTGGTTATATATGTGGCGATGGGCAAGCAAGCTGGGTCTGAGATGGAAAGCAATTCCATCCACGGACGCAAGCAAGTCAGTTGTGTTAATGGGGGAGATTTATTCTGCCTGAGGACGACCGTTTGTGTTGCGATCGAAACGTCGTGATATATTATTTTTATTTTGTTTTATTTTTCTACCTACGTGACTTTACCAAAAGAACCAAGAGTATGGTTTCCTGCAGTCACGAAAGCTTCAAATTAAGATTGTGTATGTATGTTTAACTTCTTAGCCAACCATACTAATCGGAGGAGGTGTAGGCCAACAAGATGGTCCAAGTTTTGGCACATTTCAGAAATTTCACCAAATGACCTCATCAGCAGTGAGTGTTTGGACAGCGACCCTCAGCGAAATCCTAATGGGTGGGTTAAGCGATTGGCATGAAGTGCTATGAAATTGGGATTTCATTCCAGTGTATTATTTTCCTACTGCCAAAATTATTTCAGTATGATTTATTTACTTAATATGAAACAACTTTCCATGAATAATGAAAAAATAAAATAAGGTACATATAGTTATAAAAATACATTTACAATTGTAAATGTTGTACATTTAGGCTCCTACATAGCCCGCAACATTTACAATTAATGACACATTGTAAATTGTTAATGTTGGATGATAAAGGTTGACAATGATGGTGAATGGTGAAACGTTTAAACTAAACTATTGCATTTGCTATGGAACACCTTCCAAGCTATTCGCTACTTTTCAGAAGCAAACTGTTGACTAATGAAAGCTGAACGTAGAAGCTTATCACGTTGAAATTCATAGCAGCCAAATAATCTAAACGCAAATTTGTAAATGTGTAAGGGTAACGTGAACAGCAAGAGAAGGTAGTTTCAATGGGAATGGAGCAGCCTTAATCGAGAGTGGTGGTGAGTTTAACGACACATTTATATTAAAGAGATCTAACCCAAAAACCTCTTTTATGGAAAACATTGGTCACGAAAGCCGACATGTTAAACGGAATTAAAACAAACATTTGAATCGAGTGAAAAATAAGTGTGCCCAACGATTTAATGATTATCAAATTAAATTTGCAATGCAGAGGTTTCGTTGATCAAATCTAGCGTACATTAGTGTAAATGTTTTTTTCACCCAAACGAAATAATTACTGTGCAGTCGTGCTTGTGATGTCACAGGGGCTTTTCTAACCACGTGTCATGACAGGAAACCTGTAACCATGCGTCACGGCCGGAACTGATGACGTCACCACTGGGAGTGCTATAAGAACGCACGCTCGCACTTGGCACTCACACACTGACTTTGACAACAACAGCGGCAAGATGCTGATGCTACTGCTGCTGCTGTTGCAGTTCTGCATCAAATTTGTCCGGTTCCTCTTCTCCCTCTTCGTGGGCAACAGATGCAAAGCTTCACATCTCATCCCCAAGCCACCATGCCCGAACCCTGGCACGGATTCACTGGCATGGACTTTGGTATTGCTCATGATTGGGTTGATGGTGATGACGGTTTTCATTCAGGTCATGAAGCGGCGTCATTGGAAACATGGTAAGTAGAAACATGCGGTGTGGGTGTATGGGTCTTGATGTGAGGTTGTGGATCTCGATATATATCTGTCTGAAAGTGCGTGTGTATGTATTTGTGTGGGAGTGCGTGAAGTTTCGTGCTTTTATTTTTTCATCACGTTTCCTTCGTTGATTAAAAAGAAATTTGTAATAAGCGGAGTTGAAAAAAATTGAGCATAGCTGTAAACACATCTCATCATGTGCTGGCAACGTTACCCATTACATGCTTTAATTGTAAAGTTATCTTCTATATTACCCGCTGATAACTCAAGACACTTCAAATTTCAAATTTTATCGAGGGTAACTTTTCCACTGGTCTGTAAACAGACGTGGAGATATGTCAAATACAATACAGTTGCAAATAAAGTTATCACTACATTGCAGAGAAAGTACATTTTCTATTTCAGTCCCTTTCCTAATGATGATCCCTGTTTCACACTTTTCAGCCTTGTTAACGTTTGAAGTGCAAAACGCGATGCGTCGACAGCAGAACGAGAATCTGGGGCGGAGAAGATCGAAGCTGCATGAGGAAAACACGACGCTACGTGCAGGGATGGAGGTGACTCGTCAGGAGTTTGTGGCGATGCAAGCGGAGACGATGCTACAAGAGCGAGCGATGTGGCAACATGAGATGCTGCGTCAAGGAAATGAGAGGCTGCATTTGGAGAACGTGACGCTGCTTCGAAAGAAGGAGACCCTCCTTCAGGAGATTGAGACGCTTCGTCTTGCCACTGCCGCCGCCACCGACGTTACCAACGCCACCCCCGCCAACACCGACACCAATGCCAAGGAAATCACCGCCACCGCCACTGCCACCAGCACCGCTATCAATGCCACCAACAGTACCCCCATGGCCAAGAAGAAAAAATCCAAATTTTCTTGGTTCAAAAAACATTTTCATTAATTTATGATGGGGGCAATTTTGGGAATAATTTAGTTTTAAAATTACCCATTTAAAAAGTCACACACACTTACACACAAAAACATCGACAACCTTCAGCATAAAATACCCAGCATAAAATACCCAGCACCACGGATAGCTACGGGCCCCGTTCAGATGGACGAGTTCGTCCATGGTCGGAACAGAGGAGGGGGAGAGAGACAGCTGCGAGGCCCTAGTATGCTCCATGTTGTAAAACTATACCATTAAGCGTGGTGTGAGAGGTATTAAGAGGCAATGCTGGCGAAAGAGCTGCGGTCTGAAGGTCATCGTAAAAATACAATTAATTAAGAACAGAAATGATTTAAAACATCTTTCCAGTGGTTACTAAGCCTGAATCCATCTTCTCGGTTGAAATTGTCTCTGTGCTTGTATATGTGAATGGCCTCATGAACGAATCTCTCATGGTAGCCGGTTGGTTTGCAAAGAACCTCCGTCTTGGAGAAGTCAATGTCATGTGAGCCCACTGAATTATAACAGTGATCTGCCACGGCAGAGGAGTTCGTCCTACCATGTTTCAAGTCTGCTTTGTGTTCGCGGATGCGGTCTGAGTTATGTCTTTTGGTTTCTCCAATGTAGCTACTACCACAGAGGCACTTTAGTTTGTAAACGCCCGGGTACTGTATGTCTGGAACAGCATCTTTTACAGATGGAACTAAATCACGGATTTTATGTACTGTGTTGAATCGGACCTGGATCTTGTGTTTGTTCAGGATTTTGGAGATCTTTTTAGTGACCCCTGCAATGTAGGGTTAGGTGATGGTTTTGAGTGGCTCCACAAGAGGATCCTTCTTCATGACTGGAGTGATGGCTTTGCGGATTGTGTAGTCGGAGTAGCCATTAGCCCTGAGAGCCTGGTGTACGTGCTTGAGTTCACTGGTAATGTGTTCCTGGTCGGAAATGCATTGGGCTCTATGGTATAGAGTCTTGATGAGGGAGTTCTTCTGGGATGGATGGTGGTGGGAATCCGGTTTCAAGTAAGCATCTGTATGGGTAGCTTTTCTGTAGACAGAGTGGCTTATTGAACCATCATGTGTTCTTTTAATTAAGACATCCAAAAGGGTAGTTTGCCATCTTTTTCGACCTCCATGGTAAATCTGATGGCTGGGTGTATGGAATTGATGTGGTCGCGGAATTGGTCTAGAGCAGGCTGGCCATGTGGCCAGATGACAAAGGTGTCATCAACGTACCTCTTCCATAAGGTCGGGCGTAGAGTGGCAGTCTGGATGGCGTCAGTTTCAAATTTTTCCATGAATACGTTGGCTACAACCGGAGATAGGGGGGAGCCCATTGGGGTGCCCTCAGTTTGTTTGTAGAAAGTTCCATTCCAGGTGAAGTAAGTGTTGGTTAAGCAATGTCTCACCAGGGGGGGTACATCAGTATGCAGTCCTTGATGAACCAGGTCTTCAATGATAGCGATGGTGTCAGGTACCGGGACTTTGGTGAACAAGGACACCACATCAAAACTGACAAGCAGGTCGTTTGGGGACAGGGAAATGCCTTTGATTGTCGATACCATGTGAGTAGAATTTAGTACCGCAGAGGTGGTTTTTCCAGTGAAAGGTCGCAGTATATCAGCAAGAAAACGTGCCAGTTTGTAGGTGGGGGAGCTGATAGTAGAGACGTTGGGACGAAGGGGTGTATCTTCTTTGTGTATCTTTGGAAGGCCATATAATCTTGGTGGTCTGGCAGCAGAGGGCTTCAACGATAACTGTTTGATCTCATCAATTAATGCTGTTGAATCAGAGATTATTTTGTTCGTTTTGGTGACCAGGCTGTTGGTGGGATCTCTTTTTATTTTTGTGTAGCTGCCATCGTTGAGTAGTTCTTGAATTTTGTTGTTATATTCTGTTTTGTCCATGATGACAGTGGCTCTATTTCTGCAGCAGGTACAAGCTAAACACTCAGCTATCTCAATGCTAAATTCTATGCTAATTCCATTGTCAAGGGGTGCCTCTGCGGATGTGTATGCCTTAACTTAGCTATTTCAATGCTAAATTCTATGCTAATCCCTTTAACAATGGGTGCCTATGCGGGTGTGTATGCTTTAACTTTTAACATAGCTATTTCTGTGACCAGTCACAAGCTAATCATTCAGCCATTTCAATGCTAAATTATATGCTAATTCCTTTGTCAAGGCGCTTTGTTCCTCTCACACAGCTTAAAGGCCGTATCTGAACGTGGCTCTTTCACTCCAGCGCTGTCCTACCAGACAGTCTCGCCCCCTTCACCTGATGAAGGCCGCTTGTGTTGTGGCCGAAACGTCGTGAGAATATTATTGTGTTATTTTATTTTATCAATTTATTATTTTATTATCATTCTACGTGACTTTACCAAAAGAACCAAAGAAGATGAATCATTGCAGTCACGAAAGCTTTAAATCGAAATTGAACCGCCTCTACGGGGAGGGATTCCACACATCCTTAAGATCATTCAACAGACTTCGGGATAAGAAGGCTCAACTAATCGAGTCTCTCACCTTTCTGAAGAGATGCCGTGACTCTAAGGTAATACCAACCGCATTTACACTAACCTCTGCTGTTGCAACTTCTCTCAATGCAAAACGAATTCTAGCTAGAACTAGCTTCGCTCTTATCTCGGAAAAAATCAGACTTACACGCACCGAACTCGATCAGTTAGACAAGACTCTCTACAAATCACACTTAAAATTGACAGCAACAATGTCTACATCGGATTGGGAACATGTAGACAATATGACTACCTCTTCCGCTGCTACTATGTCGAACAAATGTAGGGACAATTTGATTTCCAAATTCAATCACCTCTCCAGCAAAAAATCGGATCCACACACCGAAAAAATAGACGTCAACAAAGTCGTAATTAATCGCAGTAACAGTTCCATTTCTGATGGTCTGAAATCCGTTTTAGCTAAAGGTCTAAACTTTGCTGTCACACCGAGACACTTACCGGTTAATGATATCATTGCCCATGTCGACGTTGCACTCAAGGGCTTGAGTCACATCTCTGCAGACGTAGCAAGATCTGAAATCGCTGCAACCCTCAAAAACGATAAGTTGCCACCCAGCAACATCAGCAAAGACGAACGTTTTGAATTATCTCAATTAAAAAATAAGGATGATATTGTCGTCCTCTCAGCCGACAAAGGCAATGCCACTGTCATCATGGACAAAACAGAATATAACAACAAAATTCAAGAACTACTCAACGATGGCAGCTACACAAAAATAAAAAGAGATCCCACCAACAGCCTGGTCACCAAAACGAACAAAATCATCTCTGATTCAACAGCATTAATTGATGAGATCAAACAGTTCTCGTTGAAGCCCTCTGCTGCCAGACCACCAATATTATATGGCCTTCCAAAGATATACAAAGAAGATACACCCCTTCGTCCCATCGTCTCTACTATCAGCTCCCCCACCTACAAACTGGCACGTTTTCTTGCTGATATACTGCTACCTTTCACTGGAAAAAACACCTCTGCGGTACTAAATTCTACTCACCTGGTATCGACAATCAAAGGCATTTCCCTGTCCCCAAACGACCTGCTTGTCAGTTTTGATGTGGTGTCCTTGTTCACCAAAGTCCCGGTACCTGACACCATCGCTATCATTGAAGACCTGGTTCATCAAGGACTGCATACTGATGTACCCCCCCTGGTGAGACATTGCTTAACCAACACTTACTTCAGCTGGAATGGAACTTTCTACAAACAAACTGAGGGCACCCCAATGGGCTCCCCCCTATCTCCAGTTGTAGCCAACGTATTCATGGAAAAATTTGAAACTGACGCCATCCAGACTGCCACTCTACGCCCGACCTTATGGAAGAGGTACGTTGATGACACCTTTGTCATCTGGCCACATGGCCAGCCTGCACTAGACCAATTCCGCGACCACATCAATTCCATACACCCAGCCATCAGATTTACCATGGAGGTCGAAAAAGATGGCAAACTACCCTTTTGGATGTCTTTATTAAAATAACACATGATGGTTCAATGAGCCACTCTGTCTACAGGAAAGCTACCCATACAGATGCTTACTTGAAACCGGATTCCCACCACCATCCATCCCAGAAGAACTCCCTCATCAAGACTCTATACCATAGAGCCCAATGCATTTTCGACCAGGAACACATTACCAGTGAACTCAAGCACGTACACCAGGCTCTCAGGGCTAATGGCTACTCCGACTACACAATCCGCAAAGCCATCACTCCAGTCATGAAGAAGGATCCTCTTGTGGAGCCACTCAAAACCATCACCTTACCCTACATTGCAGGGGTCACTAAAAAGATCTCCAAAATCCTGAACAAACACAAGATCCAGGTCCGATTCAACACAGTACATAAAATCCGTGATTTAGTTCCATCTGTAAAAGATGCTGTTCCAGACATACAGTACCCGGGCGTTTACAAACTAAAGTGCCTCTGTGGTAGTAGCTACATTGGAGAAACCAAAAGACATATCTCAGACCGCATCCGCGAACACAAAGCAGACTTGAAACACGGTAGGACGAACTCCTCTGCCGTGGCAGATCACTGTTATAATTCAGTGGGCGCACATGACATTGACTTCTCCAAGACGGAGGTTCTTTGCAAACCAACCGGCTACCATGAGAGATTCGTTCATGAGGCCATTCACATATACAAGCACAGAGACAATTTCAACCGAGAAGATGGATTCAGGCTTAGTAACCACTGGAAAGATGTTTTAAATCATTTCTGTTCTTAATTAATTGTATTTTTACGATGACCTTCAGACCGCAGCTCTTTCGCCAGCATTGCCTCTTAATACCTCTCACACCACGGTTAATGGTATAGTTTTACAACATGGAGCATACTAGGGCCTCGCAGCTGTCTCTCTCCCCCTCCTCTGTTCCGACCATGGACGATCTCGTCCGTCTGAACGGGGCCCGTAGCTATCCGTGGTGCTGAAATTTGAGGGTAAGAATCCCCCCATTTTTTCGCCATATAGCATTGTGATATATAACGACTTATTGTTGGTAGCTTAGCTGATTGGAGAATATAGAGTTTATTGATAACATGAAGGTAATTTATATTTTAGTTTGTATTGGTTCACTATATAGTACTGTGAATAGCTCAGATGTGTAGTCATTTCTGTGACCAGTCACTAGCTAATCACTCAGTTGTTTCAATGCTGGATTCGCCTAGTTATTTCAATGCTAAATTCTCCTGTTTGATTTGTACTAAGGGCCTCGGTGAATGTGTATGCTCTGACTTTAACCTAGCTATTTCTGCAGCAGGTACAAGCTTTATTTCTGCAGCAGGTACAAGCTAATCACTCAGCTATCTCAATGCTAAATTCTATGCTAATTCCATTGTCAAGGGGTGCCTCTGCGGATGTGTATGCCTTAACTTAGCTATTTCAATGCTAAATTCTATGCTAATCCCTTTAACAATGGGTGCCTCTGCGGGTGTGTATGCTTTAACTTTTAACATAGCTATTTCTGTGACCAGTCACAAGCTAATCATTCAGCCATTTCAATGCTAAATTATATGCTAATTCCTTTGTCAAGGCGCTTTGTTCCTCTCACACAGCTTAAAGGCCGTATCTGAACGTGGCTCTTTCACTCCAGCGCTGTCATACCAGACAGTCTCGCCCCCTTCACCTGATGAAGGCCGCTTGTGTTGTGGCCGAAACGTCGTGAGAATATTATTGTGTTATTTTATTTTATCAATTTATTATTTTATTATCATTCTACGTGACTTTACCGAAAGAACCAAAGAAGATGAATCATTGCAGTCACGAAAGCTTTAAATCGAAATTTAACCGCCTCTACGGGGAGGGATTCCACACATCCTTAAGATCATTCAACAGACTTCGGGATAAGAAGGCTCAACTAATCGAGTCTCTCACCTTTCTGAAGAGATGCCGCGACTCTCAGGTAATACCAACCGCATTTACACTAACCTCTGCTGTTGCAACTTCTCTCAATGCAAAACGAATTCTAGCTAGAACTAGCTTCGCTCTTATCTCGGAAAAAATCAGACTTACACGCACCGAACTCGATCAGTTAGACAAGACACTCTACAAATCACACTTAAAATTGACAGCAACAATGTCTACATCGGATTGGGAACATGTAGACAATATGACTACCTCTTCGGCTGCCACTATGTCGAACAAATGTAGGGACAATTTGATTTCCAAATTCAATCACCTCTCCAGCAAAAAATCGGATCCACACACCGAAAAGATAGACGTCAACAAAGTCGTAATTAATCGCAGTAACAGTTCCATTTCCGATGGTCTGAAATCCGTTTTAGCTAAAGGTCTAAACTTTGCTGTCACACCGAGACACTTACTGGTTAATGATATCATTGCCCATGTCGACGTTGCACTCAAGGGCTTGAGTCACATCTCTGCAGACGTAGCAAGATCTGAAATCGCTGCAACCCTCAAAAACGCTAAGTTGCCACCCTGCAACATCAGCAAAGACGAACGTTTTGAATTATCTCAATTAAAAAATTGGGAAGATATTGTCGTCCTCTCAGCCGACAAAGCCAATTGCACTGTCATCATGGACAAAACAGAATATAGCAACAAAATTCAAGAACTACTCAACGATGGCAGCTACACAAAAATAAAAAGAGATCTCACCAACAGCCTGGTCACCAAAACGAACAAAATCATCTCTGATTCAACAGCATTAATTGATGAGATCAAACAGTTCTCGTTGAAGCCCTCTGCTGCCAGACCACCAAGATTATATGGCCTTCCAAAGATACACAAAGAAGATACACCCCTTCGTCCCATCGTCTCTACTATCAGATCCCCCACCTACAAACTGGCACGTTTTCTTGCTGATATACTGCGACCTTTCACTGGAAAAACCACCTCTGCGGTACTAAATTCTACTCACCTGGTATCGACAATCAAAGGCATTTCCCTGTCCCCAAACGACCTGCTTGTCAGTTTTGATGTGGTGTCCTTGTTCACTAAAGTCCCGGTACCTGACACCATCGCTATCATTGAAGACCTGGTTCATCAAGGACTGCATACTGATGTACCCCCCCTGGTGAGACATTGCTTAACCAACACTTACATCACCTGGAATGGAACTTTCTACAAACAAACTGAGGGCACCCCAATGGGCTCCCCCCTATCTCCAGTTGTAGCCAACGTATTCATGGAAAAAATTGAAACTGACGCCATCCAGACTGCCACTCTACGCCCGACCTTATGGAAGAGGTACGTTGATGACACCTTTGTCATCTGGCCACATGGCCAGCCTGCTCTAGACCAATTCTGTGACCACATCAATTCCATACACCCAGCCATCAGATTTACCATGGAGGTCGAAAAAGATGGCAAACTACCCTTTTTGGATGTCTTAATTAAAAGAAGACATGATGGTTCAATGAGCCACTTTGTCTACAGGAAAGCTACCCATACAGATGCTTACTTGAAACCGGATTCCCACCACCATCCATCCCAGAAGAACTCCCTCATCAAGACTCTATACCATAGAGCCCAATGCATTTCCGACCAGGAACACATTACCAGTGAACTCAAGCACGTACACCAGGCTCTCAGGGCTAATGGCTACTCCGACTACACAATCCGCAAAGCCATCACTCCAGTCATGAAGAAGGATCCTCTTGTGGAGCCACTCAAAACCATCACCTTACACTACATTGCAGGGGTCACTAAAAAGATCTCCAAAATCCTGAACAAACACAAGATCCAGGTCCGATTCAACACAGTACATAAAATCCGTGATTTGGTTCCATCTGTAAAATATGCTGTTCCAGACATACAGTACCCGGGCGTTTACAAACTAAAGTGCCTCTGTGGTAGTAGCTACATTGGAGAAACCAAAAGACATATCTCAGACCGCATCCGCGAACACAAAGCAGTCTTGAAACACGGTAGGACGAACTCCTCTGCCGTGGCAGATCACTGTTATAATTCAGTGGGCTCACATGACATTGACTTCTCCAAGACGGAGGTTCTTTGCAAACCAACCGGCTACCATGAGAGATTCGTTCATGAGGCCATTCACATATACAAGCACAGAGACAATTTCAACCGAGAAGATCGATTCAGGCTTAGTAACCACTGGAAAAATGTTTTAAATCATTTCTTTTCTTAATTAATTGTATTTTTACGATGACCTTCAGACCGCAGCTCTTTCGCCAGCATTGCCTCTTAATACCTCTCACACCACGGTCAATGGTATATTTTTACAACATGGAGCATACTAGGGCCTCGCAGCTGTCTCTCTCCCCCTCCTCTGTTCCGACCATGGACGAACTTGTCCGTCTGAACGGGGCCCGTAGCTATCCGTGGTGCTGAAATTTGAGGGTAAGAATCCACCCATTTTTTCGCCATATAGCATTGTGATATATAACGACTTATTGTTGGTAGCTTTGCTGATTGGAGAATATAGAGTTTATTGATAACATGAAGGTAATTTATATTTTAGTTTTTATTGGTTCACTATATAGTACTGTGAATAGCTCAGATGTGTAGTCATTTCTGTGACCAGTCACTAGCTAATCACTCAGTTGTTTCAATGCTGGATTCGCCTAGTTATTTCAATGCTAAATTCTCCTGTTTGATTTGTACTAAGGGCCTCGGTGAATGTGTATGCTCTGACTTTAACGTAGCTATTTCTGCAGCAGGTACAAGCTCTATTTCTGCAGCAGGTACAAGCTAATCACTCAGCTATCTCAATGCTAAATTCTATGCTAATTCCATTGTCAAGGGGTGCCTCTGCGGATGTGTATGCCTTAACTTAGCTATTTCAATGCTAAATTCTATGCTAATCCCTTTAACAATGGGTGCCTCTGCGGGTGTGTATGCTTTAACTTTCAACATAGCTATTTCTGTGACCAGTCACAAGCTAATCATTCAGCCATTTCAATGCTAAATGATATGCTAATTCCTTTGTCAAGGCGCTTTGTTCCTCTCACACAGCTTAAAGGCCGTATCTGAACGTGGCTCTTTCACTCCAGCTCTGTCCTACCAGACAGTCTCGCCCCCTTCACCTGATGAAGGCCGCTTGTGTAGTGGCTGAAACGTCGTGAGAATATTATTGTGTTATTTTATTTTATCAATTTATTATTTTATTATCATTCTACGTGACTTTACCGAAAGAACCAAAGAAGATGAATCATTGCAGTCACGAAAGCTTTAAATCAAAAATTTAACCGCCTCTACGGGGAGGGATTCCACACATCCTTAAGATCATTCAACAGACTTCGGGATAAGAAGGCTCAACTAATCGAGTCTCTCACCTTTCTGAAGAGATGCCGCGACTCTAAGGTAATACCAACCGCATTTACACTAACCTCTGCTGTTGCAACTTATCTCAATGCAAAACGAATTCTAGCTAGAACTAGCTTCGCTCTTTTCTCGGAAAAAAACAGGCTTACACGCACCGAACTTGATCAGTTAGACAAGACACTCTACAAATCACACTTAAAATTGACAGCAACAATGTCTACATCGGATTGGGAACATGTAGACAATATGACTACCTCTTCGGCTGCCACTATGTCGAACAAATGTAGGGACAATTTGATTTCCAAATTCAATCACCTCTCCAGCAAAAAATCGGATCCACACACCGAAAAGATAGACGTCAACAAAGTCGTAATTAATCGCAGTAACAGTTCCATTTCCGATGGTCTGAAATCCGTTTTAGCTAAAGGTCTAAACTTTGCTGTCACACCGAGACACTTACCGGTTAATGATATCATTGCCCATGTCGACGTTGCACTCAAGGGCTTGAGTCACATCTCTGCAGACGTAGCAAGATCTGAAATCGCTGCAACCCTCAAAAACCCTAAGTTGCCACCCAGCAACATCAGCAAAGACGAACGTTTTGAATTATCTCAATTAAAAAATTGGGATGATATTGTCGTCTTCTCAGCCGACAAAGGCAATGCCACTGTCATCATGGACAAAACAGAATATAACAACAAAATTCAAGAACTACTCAACGATGGCAGCTACACAAAAATAAAAAGAGATCCCACCAACAGCCTGGTCACCAAAACGAACAAAATCATCTCTGATTCAACAGCATTAATTGATGACATCAAACAGTTCTCGTTGAAGCCCTCTGCTGCCAGACCACCAAGATTATATGGCCTTCCAAAGATACACAAAGAAGATACACCCCTTCGTCCCATCGTCTCTACTATCAGCTCCCCCACCTACAAACTGGCACGTTTTCTTGCTGATATACTGCGACCTTTCACTGGAAAAACCACCTCTGCGGTATTAAATTCTACTCACCTGGTATCGACAATCAAAGGCATTTCCCTGTCCCCAAACGACCTGCTTGTCAGTTTTGATGTGGTGTCCTTGTTCACCAAAGTCCCGGTACCTGACACCATCACTATCATTGAAGACCTGGTTCATCAAGGACTGCATACTGATGTACCCCTCCTGGTGAGACATTGCTTAACCAACACTTACTTCACCTGGAATGGAACTTTCTACAAACAGACTGAGGGCACCCCAATGGGCTCCCCCCTATCTCCGGTTGTAGCCAACGTATTCATGGAAAAATTTGAAACTGACGCCATCCAGACTGCCACTCTACGCCCGACCTTATGGAAGAGGTAAGTTGATGACACCTTTGTCATCTGGCCACATGGCCAGCCTGCTCTAGACCAATTCCGCGACCACATCAATTCCATACACCCAGCCATCAGATTTACCATGGAGGTCGAAAAAGATGGCAAACTACCCTTTTTGGATGTCTTAATTAAAAGAAGACATGATGGTTCAATGAGCCACTCTGTCTACAGGAAAGCTACCCATACAGATGCTTACTTGAAACCGGATTCCCACCACCATCCATCCCAGAAGAACTCCCTCATCAAGACTCTATACCATAGAGCCCAATGCATTTCCGACCAGGAACACATTACCAGTGAACTCAAGCACGTACACCAGGCTCTCAGGGCTAATGTCTACTCCGACTACTCAATCCGCAAAGCCATCACTCCAGTCATGAAGAAGGATCCTCTTGTGGAGCCACTCAAAACCATCACCTTACCCTACATTGCAGGGGTCACTAAAAAGATCTCCAAAATCCTGAACAAACACAAGATCCAGGTCCGATTCAACACAGTACATAAAATCCGTGATTTAGTTCCATCTGTAAAAGATGCTGTTCCAGACATACAGTACCCGGGCGTTTACAAACTAAAGTGCCTCTGTGGTAGTAGCTATATTGGAGAAACCAAAAGACATATCTCAGACCGCATCCGCGAACACAAAGCAGACTTGAAACACGGTAGGACGAACTCCTCTGCCGTGGCAGATCACTGTTATAATTCAGTTGGCTCACATGACATTGACTTCTCCAAGACGGAGGTTCTTTGCAAACCAACCGGCTACCATGAGAGATTCGTTCATGAGGCCATTCACATATACAAGCACAGAGACATTTTCAACCGAGAAGATGGATTCAGGCTTAGTAACCACTGGAAAGATGTTTTAAATCATTTCTGTTCTTAATTAATTGTATTTTTACGATGACCTTCAGACCGCAGCTCTTTCGCCAGCATTGCCTCTTAATATCTCTCACACCACGGTTAATGGTATAGTTTTACAACATGGAGCATACTAGGGCCTCGCAGCTGTCTCTCTCCCCCTCCTCTGTTCCGACCATGGACGAACTCGTCCGTCTGAACGGGGCCCGTAGCTATCCGTGGTGCTGAAATTTGTGGGTAAGAATCCACCCATTTTTTCGCCATATAGCATTGTGATATATAACGACTTATTGTTGGTAGCTTAGCTGATTGGAAAATATAGAGTTTATTGATAACATGAAGGTAATTTATATTTTAGTTTTTATTGGTTCACTATATAGTACTGTGAATAGCTCAGATGTGTAGTCATTTCTGTGACCAGTCACTAGCTAATCACTCAGTTGGTTCAATGCTGGATTCGCCTAGTTATTTCAATGCAAAATTCTCCTGTTTGATTTGTACTAAGGGCCTCGGTGAATGTGTATGCTCTGACTTTAACGTAGCTATTTCTGCAGCAGGTACAAGCTCTATTTCTGCAGCAGGTACAAGCTAATCACTCAGCTATCTCAATGCTAAATTCTATGCTAATTCCATTGTCAAGGGGTGCCTCTGCGGATGTGTATGCCTTAACTTAGCTATTTCAATGCTAAATTCTATGCTAATCCCTTTAACAATGGTGCCTCTGCGGGTGTGTATGCTTTAACTTTTAACGTAGCTATTTCTGTGACCAGTCACAAGCTAATCATTCAGCCATTTCAATGCTAAATTATATGCTAATTCCTTTGTCAAGGCGCTTTGTTCCTCTCACACAGCTTAAAGGCCGTATCTGAACGTGGTTCTTTCACTCCAGCGCTGTCCTACCAGACAGTCTCGCCCCCTTCACCTGATGAAGGCCGCTTGTGTTGTGGCCGAAACGTCGTGAGAATATTATTGTGTTATTTTATTTTATCAATTTATTATTTTATTATCATTCTACGTGACTTTACCTAAAGAACCAAAGAAGATGAATCATTGCAGTCACGAAAGCTTTAAATCGAAATTTAACCGCCTCTACGGGGAGGGATTCCACACATCCTTAAGATCATTCAACAGACTTCGGGATGAGAAGGCTCAACTAATCGAGTCTCTCACCTTTCTGAAGAGATGCCGCGACTCTAAGGTAATACCAACCGCATTTACACTAACCTCTGCTGTTGCAACTTCTCTCAATGCAAAACGAATTCTAGCTAGAACTAGCTTCGCTCTTATCTCGGAAAAAATCAGACTTACACGCACCGAACTCGATCAGTTAGACAAGACACTCTACAAATCACACTTAAAATTGACAGCAACAATGTCTACATCGGATTGGGAACATGTAGACAATATGACTACCTCTTCGGCTGCCACTATGTCGAACAAATGTAGGGACAATTTGATTTTCAAATTCAATCACCTCTCCAGCAAAAAATCGGATCCACACACCGAAAAGATAGACGTCAAAAAAGTCGTAATTAATCGCAGTAACAGTTCCATTTCTGATGGTCTGAAATCCGTTTTAGCTAAAGGTCTAAACTTTGCTGTCACACCGAGACACTTACTGGTTAATGATATCATTGCCCATGTCGACGTTGCACTCAAGGGCTTGAGTCACATCTCTGCAGACGTAGCAAGATCTGAAATCGCTGCAACCCTCAAAAACGCTAAGTTGCCACCCAGCAACATCAGCAAAGACGAACGTTTTGAATTATCTCAATTAAAAAATAGGGATGATATTGTCGTCCTCTCATCCGACAAAGGCAATGCCACTGTCATCATGGATAAAACAGAATATAACAACAAAATTCAAGAACTACTCAACGATGGCAGCTACACAAAAATAAAAAGAGATCCCACCAACAGCCTGGTAACCAAAACGAAAAAAATCATCTCTGATTCAACAGCATTAATTGATGAGATCAAACAGTTCTCGTTGAAGCCCTCTGCTGCCAGACCACCAAGATTATATGGCTTTCCAAAGATACACAAAGAAGATACACCCCTTCGTCCCATCGTCTCTACTATCAGCTCCCCCACCTACAAACTGGCACGTTTTCTTGCTGATATACTGCGACCTTTCACTGGAAAAACCACCTCTGCGGTACTAAATTCTACTCACCTGGTATCGACAATCAAAGGCATTTCCCTGTCCCCAAACGACCTGCTTGTCAGGTTTGATGTGGTGTCCTTGTTCACCAAAGTCCTGGTACCTGACACCATCGCTATCATTGAAGACCTGGTTCATCAAGGACTGCATACTGATGTACCCCCCCTGGTGAGACATTGCTTAACCAACACTTACTTCACCTGGAATGGAACTTTCTACAAACAAACTGAGGGCACCCCAATGGGCTCCCCCCTATCTCCGGTTGTAGCCAACGTATTCATGGAAAAATTTGAAACTGACGCCATCCAGACTGCCACTCTACGCCCGACCTTATGGAAGAGGTACGTTGATGACACCTTTGTCATCTGGCCACATGGCCAGCCTGCTCTAGACCAATTCTGCGACCACATCAATTCCATACACTCAGCCATCAGATTTACCATGGAGGTCGAAAAAGATGGCAAACTACCCTTTTTGGATGTCTTAATTAAAAGAAGACATGATTGTTCAATGAGCCACTCTGTCTACAGGAAAGCTACCCATACAGATGCTTACTTGAAACCGGATTCCCACCACCATCCATCCCAGAAGAACTCCCTCATCAAGACTCTATACCATAGAGCCCAATGCATTTCCGACGAGGAACACATTACCAGTGAACTCAAGCACGTACACCAGGCTCTCAGGGCTAATGGCTACTCCGACTACACAATCCGCAAAGCCATCACTCCAGTCATGAAGAAGGATCCTCTTGTGGAGCCACTCAAAACCATCACCTTACCCTACATTGCAGGGGTCACTAAAAAGATCTCCAAAATCCTGAACAAACACAAGATCCAGGTCCGATTCAACACAGTACATAAAATCCGTGATTTAGTTCCATCTGTAAAAGATGCTGTTCCAGACATACAGTACCCGGGCGTTTACAAACTAAAGTGCCTCTGTGGTAGTAGCTACATTGGAGAAACCAAAAGACATATCTCAGACCGCATCCGCGAACACAAAGCAGACTTGAAACACGGTAGGACGAACTCCTCTGCCGTGGCAGATCACTGTTATAATTCAGTTGGCTCACATGACATTGACTTCTCCAAGACGGAGGTTCTTTGCAAACCAACCGGCTACCATGAGAGATTCGTTCATGAGGCCATTCACATATACAAGCACAGAGACATTTTCAACCGAGAAGATGGATTCAGGCTTAGTAACCACTGGAAAGATGTTTTAAATCATTTCTGTTCTTAATTAATTGTATTTTTACGATGACCTTCAGACCACAGCTCTTTCGCCAGCATTGCCTCTTAATACCTCTCACACCACGGTTAATGGTATAGTTTTACAACATGGAGCATACTAGGGCCTCGCAGCTGTCTCTCTCCCCCTCCTCTGTTCCGACCATGGACGAACTCGTCCGTCTGAACGGGGCCCGTAGCTATCCGTGGTGCTGAAATTTGTGGGTAAGAATCCACCCATTTTTTCACCATATAGCATTGTGATATATAACGACTTATTGTTGGTAGCTTAGCTGATTGGAAAATATAGAGTTTATTGATAACATGAAGGTAATTTATATTTTAGTTTTTATTGGTTCACTATATAGTACTGTGAATAGCTCAGATGTGTAGTCATTTCTGTGACCAGTCACTAGCTAATCACTCAGTTGGTTCAATGCTGGATTCGCCTAGTTATTTCAATGCTAAATTCTCCTGTTTGATTTGTACTAAGGGCCTCGGTGAATGTGTATGCTCTGACTTTAACGTAGCTATTTCTGCAGCAGGTACAAGCTCTATTTCTGCAGCAGGTACAAGCTAATCACTCAGCTATCTCAATGCTAAATTCTATGCTAATTCCATTGTCAAGGGGTGCCTCTGCGGGTGTGTATGCTTTAACTTTTAACATAGCTATTTCTGTGACCAGTCACAAGCTAATCATTCAGCCATTTCAATGCTAAATTATATGCTAATTCCTTTGTCAAGGCACTTTGTTCCTCTCACACAGCTTAAAGGCCGTATCTGAACGTGGCTCTTTCACTCCAGCGCTGTCCTACCAGACAGTCTCGCCCCCTTCACCTAATGAAGGCCGCTTGTGTTGTGGCCGAAACGTCGTGAGAATATTATTGTGTTATTTTATTTTATCAATTTATTATTTTATTATCATTCTACGTGACTTTACCGAAAGAACCAAAGAAGATGAATCATTGCAGTCACGAAAGCTTTAAATCGAAATTTAACCGCTTCTACGGGGAGGGATTCCACACATCCTTAAGATCATTCAACAGACTTCGGGATAAGAAGGCTCAACTAATCGAGTCTCTCACCTTTCTGAAGAGATGCCGCGACTCTAAGGTAATACCAACCGCATTTACACTAACCTCTGCTGTTGCAACTTTTCTCAATGCAAAACGAATTCTAGCTAGAACTAGCTTCGCTCTTATCTCGGAAAAAATCAGACTTACACGCACCGAACTCGATCAGTTAGACAAGACACTCTACAAATCACACTTAAAATTGACAGCAACAATGTCTACATCGGATTGGGAACATGTAGACAATATGACTACCTCTTCGGCTGCCACTATGTCGAACAAATGTAGGGACAATTTGATTTCCAAATTCAATCACCTCTCCAGCAAAAAATCGGATCCACACACCGAAAAGATAGACGTCAACAAAGTCGTAATTAATCGCAGTAACAGTTCCATTTCCGATGGTCTGAAATCCGTTTTAGCTAAAGGTCTAAACTTTGCTGTCACACCGAGACACTTACCGGTTAATGATATCATTGCCCATGTCGACGTTGCACTCAAGGGCTTGAGTCACATCTCTGCAGACGTAGCAAGATCTGAAATCGCTGCAACCCTCAAAAACCCTAAGTTGCCACCCAGCAACATCAGCAAAGACGAACGTTTTGAATTATCTCAATTAAAAAATTGGAATGATATTGTCGTCCTCTCAGCCGACAAAGGCAATGCCACTGTCATTATGGACAAAACAGAATATAACAACAAAATTCAAGAACTACTCAACGATGGCAGCTACACAAAAATAAAAAGAGATCCCACCAACAGCCTGGTCACCAAAACGAACAAAATCATCTCTGATTCAACAGCATTAATTGATGAGATCAAACAGTTATCGTTGAAGCCCTCTGCTGCCAGACCACCAAGATTATATGGCCTTCCAAAGATACACAAAGAAGATACACCCCTTCGTCCCATCGTCTCTACTATCAGCTCCCCCACCTACAAACTGGCACGTTTTCTTGCTGATATACTGCGACCTTTCACTGGAAAAACCACCTCTGCGGTACTAAATTCTACTCACCTGGTATCGACAATCAAAGGCATTTCCCTGTCCCCAAACGACCTGCTTGTCAGTTTTGATGTGGTGTCCTTGTTCACCAAAGTCCCGGTACCTGACACCATCACTATCATTGAAGACCTGGTTCATCAAGGACTGCATACTGATGTACCCCCCCTGGTGAGACATTGCTTAACCAACACTTACTTCACCTGGAATGGAACTTTCTACAAACAGACTGAGGGCACCCCAATGGGCTCCCCCCCTATCTCCGGTTGTAGACAAC
This sequence comes from Petromyzon marinus, assembly GCF_048934315.1. NCBI lineage: Eukaryota > Metazoa > Chordata > Hyperoartia > Petromyzontiformes > Petromyzontidae > Petromyzon > Petromyzon marinus. The sequence goes on from NW_027422597.1 coordinate 5,632,810, forward strand.
GTATTCATGGAAAAATTTGAAACTGACGCCATCCAGACTGCCACTCTACGCCCGACCTTATGGAAGAGGTACGTTGATGACACCTTTGTCATCTGGCCACATGGCCAGCCTGCTCTAGACCAATTCCGCGACCACATCAATTCCATACACCCAGCCATCAGATTTACCATGGAGGTCGAAAAAGATGGCAAACTACCCTTTTTGGATGTCTTAATTAAAAGAAGACATGATGGTTCAATGAGCCACTCTGTCTACAGGAAAGCTACCCATACAGATGCTTACTTGAAACCGGATTCCCACCACCATCCATCCCAGAAGAACTCCCTCATCAAGACTCTATACCATAGAGCCCAATGCATTTCCGACCAGGAACACATTACCAGTGAACTCAAGCACGTACACCAGGCTCTCAGGGCTAATGGCTACTCCGACTACTCAATCCGCAAAGCCATCACTCCAGTCATGAAGAAGGATCCTCTTGTGGAGCCACTCAAAACCATCACCTTACCCTACATTGCAGGGGTCACTAAAAAGATCTCCAAAATCCTGAACAAACACAAGATCCAGGTCCGATTCAACACAGTACATAACATCCGTGATTTAGTTCCATCTGTAAAAAGATGCTGTTCCAGACATACAGTACCCGGGCGTTTACAAACTAAAGTGCCTCTGTGGTAGTAGCTACATTGGAGAAACCAAAAGACATATCTCAGACCGCATCCGCGAACACAAAGCAGACTTGAAACACCGTAGGACGAACTCCTCTGCCGTGGCAGATCACTGTTATAATTAAGTGGGCTCACATGACATTGACTTCTCCAAGACGGAGGTTCTTTGCAAACCAACCGGCTACCATGAAAGATTCGTTCATGAGGCCATTCACATATACAAGTACAGAGACAATTTCAACCGAGAAGATGGATTCAGGCTTAGTAACCACTGGAAAGATGTTTTAAATCATTTCTGTTCTTAATTAATTGTATTTTTACGATGACCTTCAGACCGCAGCTCTTTCGCCAGCATTGCCTCTTAATACCTCTCACACCACGGTTAATGGTATAGTTTTACAACATGGAGCATACTAGGGCCTCGCAGCTGTCTCTCTCCCCCTCCTCTGTTCCGACCATGGACGAACTCGTCCGTCTGAACGGGGCCCATAGCTATCCGTGGTGCTCAAATTTGAGGGTAAGAATCCACCCATTTTTTCGCGATATAGCATTGTGATATATAACGACTTATTGTTGGTAGCTTAGCTGATTGGAGAACATAGAGTTTATAGATAACATGAAGGTAATTTATATTTTAGTTTTTATTGGTTCACTATATAGTACTGTGAATAGCTCAGATGTGTAGTCATTTCTGTGACCAGTCACTAGCTAATCACTCAGTTGTTTCAATGCTGGATTCGCCTAGTTATTTCAATGCTAAATTCTCCTGTTTGATTTGTACTAAGGGCCTCGGTGAATGTGTATGCTCTGACTTTAACGTAGCTATTTCTGCAGCAGGTACAAGCTCTATTTCTGCAGCAGGTACAAGCTAATCACTCAGCTATCTCAATGCTAAATTCTATGCTAATTCCATTGTCAAGGGGTGCCTCTGCGGATGTGTATGCCTTAACTTAGCTATTTCAATGCTAAATTCTATGCTAATCCCTTTAACAATGGGTGCCTCTGCGGGTGTGTATGCTTTAATTTTTAACATAGCTATTTCTGTGACCAGTCACAAGCTAATCATTCAGCCATTTCAATGCTAAATTATATGCTAATTCCTTTGTCAAGGCGCTTTGTTCCTCTCACACAGCTTAAAGGCCGTATCTGAACGTGGCTCTTTCACTCCAGCGCTGTCCTACCAGACAGTCTCGCCCCCTTCACCTGATGAAGGCCGCTTGTGTTGTGGCCGAAACGTCGTGAGAATATTATTGTGTTATTTTATTTTATCAATTTATTATTTTATTATCATTTTACGTGACTTTACCGAAAGAACCAAAGAAGATGAATCATTGCAGTCACGATTGCTTTAAATCGAAATTTAACCGCCTCTACGGGGAGGGATTCCACACATCCTTAAGATCATTCAACAGACTTCGGGATAAGAAGGCTCAACTAATCGAGTCTCTCACCTTTCTGAAGACATGCCGCGACTCTAAGGTAATACCAACCGCATTTACACTAACCTCTGCTGTTGCAACTTCTCTCAATGCAAAACGAATTCTAGATAGAACTAGCTTCGCTCTTATCTCGGAAAAAATCAGACTTACACGCACCGAACTCGATCAGTTAGACAAGACACTCTACAAATCACACTTAAAATTGACAGCAACAATGTCTACATCGGATTGGGAACATGTAGACAATATGACTACCTCTTCGGCTGCCACTATGTCGAACAAATGTAGGGACAATTTGATTTCCAAATTCAATCACCTCTCCAGCAAAAAATCGGATCCACACACCGAAAAGATAGACGTCAACAAAGTCGTAATTAATCGCAGTAACAGTTCCATTTCTGATGGTCTGAAATCCGTTTTAGCTAAAGGACTAAACTTTGCTGTCACACCGAGACACTTACCGGTTAATGATATCATTGCCCATGTCGACGTTGCACTCAAGGGCTTGAGTCACATCTCTGCAGACGTAGCAAGATCTGAAATCACTGCAACCCTCAAAAACGCTAAGTTTCCACCCAGCAACATCAGCAAAGATGAACGTTTTGAATTATCTCAATTAAAAAATAGGGATGATATTGTCGTCCTCTCAGCCGACAAAGGCAATGCCACTGTCATCATGGACAAAACAGAATATAACAACAAAATTCAAGAACTACTCAACGATGGCAGCTACACAAAAAATAAAAGAGATTCCACCAACAGCCTGGTCACCAAAACGAACAAAATCATCTCTGATTCAACAGCATTAATTGATGAGATCAAACAGTTCTCGTTGAAGCCCTCTGCTGCCAGACCACCAAGATTATATGGCCTTCCAAAGATACACAAAGAAGATACACCCCTTCGTCCCATCGTCTCTACTATCAGCTCCCCCACCTACAAACTGGCATGTTTTCTTGCTGATATACTGCGACCTTTCACTAGAAAAAACACTTCTGCGGTACTAAATTCTACTCACCTGGTATCGACAATCAAAGGCATTTCCCTGTCCCCAAACGACCTGCTTGTCAGTTTTGATGTGGTGTCCTTGTTCACCAAAGTCCCGGTACCTGACACCATCGCTATCATTGAAGACCTGGTTCATCAAGGACTGCATACTGATGTACCCCCCCCTGGTGAGACATTGCTTAACCAACACTTACTTCACCTGGAATGGAACTTTCTACAAACAAACTGAGGGCACCCCAATGGGCTCCCCCCTATCTCCGGTTGTAGCCAACGTTTTCATGGAAAAATTTGAAACTGACGCCATCAATACTGCCACTCTACGCCCGACCTTATGGAAGAGGTACGTTGATGACACCTTTGTCATCTGGCCACATGGCCAGCCTGCTCTAGACCAATTCCGCGACCACATCAATTCCATACACCCAGCCATCAGATTTACCATGGAGGTCGAAAAAGATGGCAAACTACCCTTTTTGGATGTCTTAATTAAAAGAACACATGATGGTTCAATGAGCCACTCTGTCTACAGGAAAGCTACCCATACAGATGCTTACTTGAAACCGGATTCCCACCACCATCCATCCCAGAAGAACTCCCTCATCAAGACTCTATACCATAGAGCCCAATGCATTTCCGACCAGGAACACATTACCAGTGAACTCAAGCACGTACACCAGGCTCTCAGGGCTAATGGCTACTCCGACTACACAATCCGCAAAGCCATCACTCCAGTCATGAAGAAGGATCCTCTTGTGGAGCCACTCAAAACCATCACCTTACCCTACATTGCAGGGGTCACTAAAAAGATCTCCAAAATCCTCAACAAACACAAGATCCAGGTCCGATTCAACACAGTACATAAAATCCGTGATTTAGTTCCATCTGTAAAAGATGCTGTTCCAGACATACAGTACCCGGGCGTTTACAAACTAAAGTGCCTCTGTGGTAGTAGCTACATTGGAGAAACCAAAAGACATATCTCAGACCGCATCCGCGAACACAAAGCAGACTTGAAACACGGTAGGGCGAATTCCTCTGCCGTGGCAGATCACTGTTATAATTCAGTGGGCTCACATGACATTGACTTCTCCAAGACGGAGGTTCTTTGCAAACCAACCGGCTACCATGAGAGATTCGTTCATGAGGCCATTCACATATACAAGCACAGAGACAATTTCAACCGAGAAGATGGATTCAGGCTTAGTAACCACTGGAAAGATGTTTTAAATCATTTCTGTTCTTAATTAATTGTATTTTTACGATGACCTTCAGACCGCAGCTCTTTCGCCAGCATTGCCTCTTAATACCTCTCACACCACGGTTAATGGTATAGTTTTACAACATGGAGCATACTAGGGCCTCGCAGCTGTCTCTCTCCCCCTCCTCTGTTCCGACCATGGACGAACTCGTCCGTCTGAACGGGGCCCATAGCTATCCGTGGTGCTGAAATTTGAGGGTAAGAATCCACCCATTTTTTCGCCATATAGCATTGTGATATATAACGACTTATTGTTGGTAGCTTAGCTGATTGGAGAATATAGAGTTTATTGATAACATGAAGGTAATTTATATTTTAGTTTTTATTGGTTCACTATATAGTACTGTGAATAGCCCAATGTGTAGTCATTTCTGTGACCAGTCACTAGCTAATCACTCAGTTGTTTCAATGCTGGATTCGCCTAGTTATTTCAATGCAAAATTCTCCTGTTTGATTTGTACTAAGGGCCTCGGTGAATGTGTATGCTCTGACTTTAACCTAGCTTTTTCTGCAGCAGGTACAAGCTTTATTTCTGCAGCAGGTACAAGCTAATCACTCAGCTATCTCAATGCTAAATTCTATGCTAATTCCATTGTCAAGGGGTGCCTCTGCGGATGTGTATGCCTTAACTTTGCTATTTCAATGCTAAATTCTATGCTAATCCCTTTAACAATGGTGCCTCTGCGGGTGTGTATGCTTTAACTTTTAACATAGCTATTTCTGTGACCAGTCCCAAGCTAATCATTCAGCCATTTCAATGCTAAATTATATGCTAATTCCTTTGTCAAGGCGCTTTGTTCCTCTCACACAGCTTAAAGGCCGTATCTGAACGTGGTTCTTTCACTCCAGCGCTGTCCTACCAGACAGTCTCGCCCCCTTCACCTGATGAAGGCCGCTTGTTTTGTGGCCGAAACGTCGTGAGAATATTATTGTGTTATTTTATTTTATCAATTTATTATTTTATTATCATTCTACGTGACTTTACCTAAAGAACCAAAGAAGATGAATCATTGCAGTCACGAAAGCTTTAAATCGAAATTTAACCGCCTCTACGGGGAGGGATTCCACACATCCTTAAGATCATTCAACAGACTTCGGGATAAGAAGGCTCAACTAATCGAGTCTCTCACCTTTCTGAAGAGATGCCGCGACTCTAAGGTAATACCAACCGCATTTACACTAACCTCTGCTGTTGCAACTTCTCTCAATGCAAAACGAATTCTAGCTAGAACTAGCTTCGCTCTTATCTCGGAAAAAATCAGACTTACACGCACCGAACTCGATCAGTTAGACAAGACACTCTACAAATCACACTTAAAATTGACAGCAACAATGTCTACATCGGATTGGGAACATGTAGACAATATGACTACCTCTTCGGCTGCCACTATGTCGAACAAATGTAGGGACAATTTGATTTCCAAATTCAATCACCTCTCCAGCAAAAAAACGGATCCACACACCGAAAAGATAGACGTCAAAAAAGTCGTAATTAATCGCAGTAACAGTTCCATTTCTGATGGTCTGAAATCCGTTTTAGCTAAAGGTCTAAACTTTGCTGTCACACCGAGACACTTACCGGTTAATGATATCATTGCCCATGTCGACGTTGCACTCAAGGGCTTGAGTCACATCTCTGCAGACGTAGCAAGATCTGAAATCGCTGCAACCCTCAAAAACGCTAAGTTGCCACCCAGCAACATCAGCAAAGACGCACGTTTTGAATTATCTCAATTAAAAAATAGGGATGATATTGTCGTCCTCTCATCCGACAAAGGCAATGCCACTGTCATCATGGATAAAACAGAATATAACAACAAAATTCAAGAACTACTCAACGATGGCAGCTACACAAAAATAAAAAGAGATCCCAACAACAGCCTGGTAACCAAAATGAAAAAAATAATCTCTGATTCAACAGCATTAATTGATGAGATCAAACAGTTCTCGTTGAAGCCCTCTGCTGCCAGACCACCAAGATTATATGGCTTTCCAAAGATACACAAAGAAGATACACCCCTTCGTCCCATCGTCTCTACTATCAGCTCCCCCACCTACAAACTGGCACGTTTTCTTGCTCATATACTGCGACCTTTCACTGGAAAAACCACCTCTGCGGTACTAAATTCTACTCACCTGGTATCGACAATCAAAGGCATTTCCCTGTCCCCAAACGACCTGCTTGTCAGTTTTGATGTGGTGTCCTTGTTCACCAAAGTCCCTGTATCTGACACCATCGCTATCATTGAAGACCTGGTTCATCAAGGACTGCATACTGATGTACCCCCCCTGGTGAGACATTGCTTAACCAACACTTACTTCACCTGGAATGGAACTTTCTACAAACAAACTGAGGGCACCCCAATGGGCTCCCCCCTATCTCCGGTTGTAGCCAACGTTTTCATGGAAAAATTTGAAACTGACGCCATCCAGACTGCCACTCTACGCCCGACCTTATGGAAGAGGTACGTTGATGACACCTTTGTCATCTGGCCACATGGCCAGCCTGCTCTAGACCAATTCTGCGACCACATCAATTCCATACACCCAGCCATCAGATTTACCATGGAGGTCGAAAAAGATGGCAAACTACCCTTTTTGGATGTCTTAATTAAAAGAAGACATGATGGTTCAATGAGCCACTCTGTCTACAGGAAAGCTACCCATACAGATGCTTACTTGAAACCGGATTCCCACCACCATCCATCCCAGAAGAACTCCCTCATCAAGACTCTATACCATAGAGCCCAATGCATTTCCGACCAGGAACACATTACCAGTGAACTCAAGCACGTACACCAGGCTCTCAGGGCTAATGGCTACTCCGACTACACAATCCGCAAAGCCATCACTCCAGTCATGAAGAAGGATCTTCTTGTGGAGCCACTCAAAACCATCACCTTACCCTACATTGCAGGGGTCACTAAAAAGATCTCCAAAATCCTGAACAAACACAAGATCCAGGTCCGATTCAACACAGTACATAAAATCCGTGATTTAGTTCCATCTGTAAAAGATGCTGTTCCAGACATACAGTACCCGGGCGTTTACAAACTAAAGTGCCTCTGTGGTAGTAGCTACATTGGAGAAACCAAAAGACATATCTCAGACCGCATCCGCGAACACAAAGCAGACTTGAAACACGGTAGGACGAACTCCTCTGCCGTGGCAGATCACTGTTATAATTCAGTGTGCTCACATGACATTGACTTCTCCAAGACGGAGGTTCTTTGCAAACCAACCGGCTACCATGAGAGATTCGTTCATGAGGCCATTCACATATACAAGCACAGAGACAATTTCAACCGAGAAGATGGATTCAGGCTTAGTAACCACTGGAAAGATGTTTTAAATCATTTCTGTTCTTAATTAATTGTATTTTTACGATGACCTTCAGACCGCAGCTCTTTCGCCAGCATTGCCTCTTAATACCTCTCACACCACGGTTAATGGTATAGTTTTACAACATGGAGCATACTAGGGCCTCGCAGCTGTCTCTCTCCCCCTCCTCTGTTCCGACCATGGACGAACTCGTCCGTCTGAACGGGGCCCGTAGCTATCCGTGGTGCTGAAATTTGTGGGTAAGAATCCACCCATTTTTTCGCCATATAGCATTGTGATATATAACGACTTATTGTTGGTAGCTTAGCTGATTGGAAAATATAGAGTTTATTGATAACATGAAGGTAATTTATATTTTAGTTTTTATTGGTTCACTATATAGTACTGTGAATAGCTCAGATGTGTAGTCATTTCTGTGACCAGTCACTAGCTAATCACTCAGTTGTTTCAATGCTGGATTCGCCTAGTTATTTCAATGCTAAATTCTCCTGTTTGATTTGTACTAAGGGCCTCGGTGAATGTGTATGCTCTGACTTTAACGTAGCTATTTCTGCAGCAGGTACAAGCTCTATTTCTGCAGCAGGTACAAGCTAATCACTCAGCTATCTCAATGCTAAATTCTATGCTAATTCCATTGTCAAGGGGTGCCTCTGCGGATGTGTATGCCTTAACTTAGCTATTTCAATGCTAAATTCTATGCTAATCCCTTTAACAATGGGTGCCTCTGCGGGTGTGTATGCTTTACCTTTTAACATAGCTATTTCTGTGACCAGTCACAAGCTAATCATTCAGCCATTTCAATGCTAAATGATATGCTAATTCCTTTGTCAAGGCGCTTTGTTCCTCTCACACAGCTTAAAGGCCGTATCTGAACGTGGCTCTTTCACTCCAGCGCTGTCCTACCAGACAGTCTCGCCCCCTTCACCTGATGAAGGCCGCTTGTGTTGTGGCCGAAACGTCGTGAGAATATTATTGTGTTATTTTATTTTATCAATTTATTATTTTATTATCATTCTACGTGACTTTACCGATAGAACCCAAGAAGATGAATCATTGCAGTCACGAAAGCTTTAAATCGAAATTTAACCGCCTCTACGGGGAGGGATTCCACACATCCTTAAGATCATTCAACAGACTTCGGGATAAGAAGGCTCAACTAATCGAGTCTCTCACCTTTCTGAAGAGATGCCGCGACTCTAAGGTAATACCAATCGCATTTACACTAACCTCTGCTGTTGCAACTTCTCTCAATGCAAAACGAATTCTAGCTAGAACTAGCTTCGCTCTTATCTCGGAAAAAATCAGACTTACACGCACCGAACTCGATCAGTTAGACAAGACACTCTACAAATCACACTTAAAATTGACAGCAACAATGTCTACGTCGGATTGGGAACATGTAGACAATATGACTACCTCTTCGGCTGCCACTATGTCGAACAAATGTAGGGACAATTTGATTTCCAAATTCAATCACCTCTCCAGCAAAAAATCGGATCCACGCACCAAAAAGATAGACGTCAACAAAGTCGTAATTAATCGCAGTAACAGTTCCATTTCTGATGGTCTGAAATCCGTTTTAGCTAAAGGTCTAAACTTTGCTGTCACACCGAGACACTTACCGGTTAATGATATCATTGCCCATGTCGACGTTGCACTCAAGGGCTTGAGTCACATCTCTGCAGACGTAGCAAGATCTGAAATCGCTGCAACCCTCAAAAACGCTAAGTTGCCACCCAGCAACATCAGCAAAGACGAACGTTTTGAATTATCTCAATTAAAAAATAGGGATGATATTGTCGTCCTCTCAGCCGACAAAGGCAATGCCACTGTCATCATGGACAAAACAGAATATAACAACAAAATTCAAGAACTACTCAACGATGGCAGCTACACAAAAATAAAAAGAGATCCCACCAACAGCCTGGTCACCAAAACGAACAAAATCATCTCTGATTCAACAGCATTAATTGATGAGATCAAACAGTTCTCGTTGAAGCCCTCTGCTGCCAGACCACCAAGATTATATGGCCTTCCAAAGATACACAAAGAAGATACATCCCTTCGTCCCATCGTCTCTACTATCAGCTCCCCCACCTACAAACTGGCACGTTTTCTTGCTGATATACTGCGACCTTTCACTGGAAAAACCACCTCTGCGGTACTAAATTCTACTCACCTGGTATCGACAATCAAAGGCATTTCCCTGTCCCCAAACGACCTGCTTGTCAGTTTTGATGTGGTGTCCTTGTTCACCAAAGTCCTGGTACCTGACACCATCGCTATCATTGAAGACCTGGTTCATCAAGGACTGCATACTGATGTACCCCCCCTGGTGAGACATTGCTTAACCAACACTTACTTCACCTGGAATGGAACTTTCTACAAACAAACTGAGGGCACCCCAATGGGCTCCCCCCTATCTCCGGTTGTAGCCAACGTATTCATGGAAAAAATTGAAACTGACGCCATCCAGACTGCCACTCTCCGCCCGACCTTATGGAAGATGTACGTTGATGACACCTTTGTCATCTGGCCACATGGCCAGCCTGCTCTAGACCAATTCCGCGACCACATCAATTCCATACACCCAGCCATCAGATTTACCATGGAGGTCGAAAAAGATGGCAAACTACCCTTTTTGGATGTCTTAATTAAAAGAAGACATGATGGTTCAATGAGCCACTCTGTCTACAGGAAAGCTACCCATACAGATGCTTACTTGAAACCGGATTCCCACCACCATCCATCCCAGAAGAACTCCCTCATCAAGACTCTATACCATAGAGCCCAATGCATTTCCGACCAGGAACACATTACCAGTGAACTCAAGCACGTACACCAGGCTCTCAGGGCTAATGGCTACTCCGACTACACAATCCGCAAAGCCATCACTCCAGTCATGAAGAAGGATCTTCTTGTGGAGCCACTCAAAACCATCACCTTACCCTACATTGCAGGGGTCACTAAAAAGATCTCCAAAATCCTGAACAAACACAAGATCCAGGTCCGATTCAACACAGTACATAAAATCCGTGATTTAGTTCCATCTGTAAAAGATGCTGTTCCAGACATACAGTACCCGGGCGTTTACAAACTAAAGTGCCTCTGTGGTAGTAGCTACATTGGAGAAACCAAAAGACATATCTCAGACCGCATCCGCGAACACAAAGCAGACTTGAAACACGGTAGGACGAACTCCTCTGCCGTGGCAGATCACTGTTATAATTCAGTGTGCTCACATGACATTGACTTCTCCAAGACGGAGGTTCTTTGCAAACCAACCGGCTACCATGAGAGATTCGTTCATGAGGCCATTCACATATACAAGCACAGAGACAATTTCAACCGAGAAGATGGATTCAGGCTTAGTAACCACTGGAAAGATGTTTTAAATCATTTCTGTTCTTAATTAATTGTATTTTTACGATGACCTTCAGACCGCAGCTCTTTCGCCAGCATTGCCTCTTAATACCTCTCACACCACGGTTAATGGTATAGTTTTACAACATGGAGCATACTAGGGCCTCGCAGCTGTCTCTCTCCCCCTCCTCTGTTCCGACCATGGACGAACTCGTCCGTCTGAACGGGGCCCGTAGCTATCCGTGGTGCTGAAATTTGTGGGTAAGAATCCACCCATTTTTTCGCCATATAGCATTGTGATATATAACGACTTATTGTTGGTAGCTTAGCTGATTGGAAAATATAGAGTTTATTGATAACATGAAGGTAATTTATATTTTAGTTTTTATTGGTTCACTATATAGTACTGTGAATAGCTCAGATGTGTAGTCATTTCTGTGACCAGTCACTAGCTAATCACTCAGTTGTTTCAATGCTGGATTCGCCTAGTTATTTCAATGCTAAATTCTCCTGTTTGATTTGTACTAAGGGCCTCGGTGAATGTGTATGCTCTGACTTTAACGTAGCTATTTCTGCAGCAGGTACAAGCTCTATTTCTGCAGCAGGTACAAGCTAATCACTCAGCTATCTCAATGCTAAATTCTATGCTAATTCCATTGTCAAGGGGTGCCTCTGCGGATGTGTATGCCTTAACTTAGCTATTTCAATGCTAAATTCTATGCTAATCCCTTTAACAATGGGTGCCTCTGCGGGTGTGTATGCTTTACCTTTTAACATAGCTATTTCTGTGACCAGTCACAAGCTAATCATTCAGCCATTTCAATGCTAAATGATATGCTAATTCCTTTGTCAAGGCGCTTTGTTCCTCTCACACAGCTTAAAGGCCGTATCTGAACGTGGCTCTTTCACTCCAGCGCTGTCCTACCAGACAGTCTCGCCCCCTTCACCTGATGAAGGCCGCTTGTGTTGTGGCCGAAACGTCGTGAGAATATTATTGTGTTATTTTATTTTATCAATTTATTATTTTATTATCATTCTACGTGACTTTACCGATAGAACCCAAGAAGATGAATCATTGCAGTCACGAAAGCTTTAAATCGAAATTTAACCGCCTCTACGGGGAGGGATTCCACACATCCTTAAGATCATTCAACAGACTTAGGGATAAGAAGGCTCAACTAATCGAGTCTCTCACCTTTCTGAAGAGATGCCGCGACTCTAAGGTAATACCAATCGCATTTACACTAACCTCTGCTGTTGCAACTTCTCTCAATGCAAAACGAATTCTAGCTAGAACTAGCTTCGCTCTTATCTCGGAAAAAATCAGACTTACACGCACCGAACTCGATCAGTTAGACAAGACACTCTACAAATCACACTTAAAATTGACAGCAACAATGTCTACATCGGATTGGGAACATGTAGACAATATGACTACCTCTTCGGCTGCCACTATGTCGAACAAATGTAGGGACAATTTGATTTCCAAATTCAATCACCTCTCCAGCAAAAAATCGGATCCACGCACCAAAAAGATAGACGTCAACAAAGTCGTAATTTATCGCAGTAACAGTTCCATTTCTGATGGTCTGAAATCCGTTTTAGCTAAAGGTCTAAACTTTGCTGTCACACCGAGACACTTACCGGTTAATGATATCATTGCCCATGTCGACGTTGCACTCAAGGGCTTGAGTCACATCTCTGCAGACGTAGCAAGATCTGAAATCGCTGCAACCCTCAAAAACGCTAAGTTGCCACCCAGCAACATCAGCAAAGACGAACGTTTTTAATTATCTCAATTAAAAAATAGGGATGATATTGTCGTCCTCTCAGCCGACAAAGGCAATGCCACTGTCATCATGGACAAAACAGAATATAACAACAAAATTCAAGAACTACTCAACGATGGCAGCTACACAAAAATAAAAAGAGATCCCACCAACAGCCTGGTCACCAAAACGAACAAAATCATCTCTGATTCAACAGCATTAATTGATGAGATCAAACAGTTCTCGTTGAAGCCCTCTGCTGCCAGACCACCAAGATTATATGGCCTTCCAAAGATACACAAAGAAGATACATCCCTTCGTCCCATCGTCTCTACTATCAGCTCCCCCACCTACAAACTGGCACGTTTTCTTGCTGATATACTGCGACCTTTCACTGGAAAAACCACCTCTGCGGTACTAAATTCTACTCACCTGGTATCGACAATCAAAGGCATTTCCCTGTCCCCAAACGACCTGCTTGTCAGTTTTGATGTGGTGTCCTTGTTCACCAAAGTCCTGGTACCTGACACCATCGCTATCATTGAAGACCTGGTTCATCAAGGACTGCATACTGATGTACCCCCCCTGGTGAGACATTGCTTAACCAACACTTACTTCACCTGGAATGGAACTTTCTACAAACAAACTGAGGGCACCCCAATGGGCTCCCCCCTATCTCCGGTTGTAGCCAACGTATTCATGGAAAAAATTGAAACTGACGCCATCCAGACTGCCACTCTACGCCCGACCTTATGGATGAGGTACGTTGATGACACCTTTGTCATCTGGCCACATGGCCAGCCTGCTCTAGACCAATTCCGCGACCACATCAATTCCATACACCCAGCCATCAGATTTACCATGGAGGTCGAAAAAGATGGCAAACTACCCTTTTTGGATGTCTTAATTAAAAGAAGACATGATGGTTCAATGAGCCACTCTGTCTACAGGAAAGCTACCCATACAGATGCTTACTTGAAACCGGATTCCCACCACCATCCATCCCAGAAGAACTCCCTCATCAAGACTCTATACCATAGAGCCCAATGCATTTCCGACCAGGAACACATTACCAGTGAACTCAAGCACGTACACCAGGCTCTCACGGCTAATGGCTACTCCGACTACACAATCTGCAAAGCCATCACTCCAGTCATGAAGAAGGATCCTCTTGTGGAGCCACTCAAAACCATCACCTTACCCTACATTGCAGGGGTCACTAAAAAGATCTCCAAAATCCTGAACAAACACAAGATCCAGGTCCGATTAAACACAGTACATAAAATCCGTGATTTAGTTCCATCTGTAAAAGATGCTGTTCCAGACATACAGTACCCGGGCGTTTACAAACTAAAGTGCCTCTGTGGTAGTAGCTACATTGGAGAAACCAAAAGACATATCTCAGACCGCATCCGCGAACACAAAGCAGATTTGAAACACGGTAGGACGAATTCCTCTGCCGTGGCAGATCACTGTTATAATTCAGTGTGCTCACATGACATTGACTTCTCCAAGACGGAGGTTCTTTGCAAACCAACCGGCTACCATGAGAGATTCGTTCATGAGGCGATTCACATATACAAGCACAGAGACAATTTCAACCGAGAAGATGGATTCAGGCTTAGTAACCACTGGAAAGATGTTTTAAATCATTTCTGTTCTTAATTAATTGTATTTTTACGATGACCTTCAGACCGCAGCTCTTTCGCCAGCATTGCCTCTTAATACCTCTCACACCACGGTTAATGGTATAGTTTTACAACATGGAGCATACTAGGGCCTCGCAGCTGTCTCTCTCCCCCTCCTCTGTTCCGACCATGGACGAACTCGTCCGTCTGAACGGGGCCCGTAGCTATCCGTGGTGCTGAAATTTGAGGGTAATAATCCACCCATTTTTTCGCCATATAGCATTGTGATATATAACGACTTATTGTTGGTAGCTTAGCTGATTGGAGAATATAGAGTTTATTGATAACATGAAGGTAATTTATATTTTAGTTTTTGTTGGTTCACTATATAGTACTGTGAATAGCTCAGATATGTAGTCATTTCTGTGACCAGTCACTAGCTAATCACTCAGTTGTTTCAATGCTGGATTCGCCTAGTTATTTCAATGCTAAATTCTCCTGTTTGATTTGTACTAAGGGCCTCGGTGAATGTGTATGCTCTGACTTTAACGTAGCTATTTCTGCAGCAGGTACAAGCTCTATTTCTGCAGCAGGTACAAGCTAATCACTCAGCTATCTCAATGCTAAATTCTATGCTAATTCCATTGTCAAGGGGTGCCTCTGCGGATGTGTATGCCTTAACTTAGCTATTTCAATGCTAAATTCTATGCTAATCCCTTTAACAATGGGTGCCTCTGCGGGTGTGTATGCTTTAACTTTTAACATAGCTATTTCTGTGACCAGTCACAAGCTAATCATTCAGCCATTTCAATGCTAAATGATATGCTAATTCCTTTGTCAAGGCGCTTTGTTCCTCTCACACAGCTTAAAGGCCGTATCTGAACGTGGCTCTTTCACTCCAGCGCTGTCCTACCAGACAGTCTCGCCCCCTTCACCTGATGAAGGCCGCTTGTGTTGTGGCCGAAACGTCGTGAGAATATTATTGTGTTATTTTATTTTATCAATTTATTATTTTATTATCATTCTACGTGACTTTACCGATAGAACCCAAGAAGATGAATCATTGCAGTCACGAAAGCTTTAAATCGAAATTTAACCGCCTCTACGGGGAGGGATTCCACACATCCTTAAGATCATTCAACAGACTTCGGGATAAGAAGGCTCAACTAATCGAGTCTCTCACCTTTCTGAAGAGATGCCGCGACTCTAAGGTAATACCAACCGCATTTACACTAACCTCTGCTGTTGCAACTTCTCTCAATGCAAAACGAATTCTAGCTAGAACTAGCTTCGCTCTTATCTCGGAAAAAATCAGACTTACACGCACCGACCTCGATCAGTTAGACAAGACACTCTACAAATCACACTTAAAATTGACAGCAACAATGTCTACATCGGATTGGGAACATGTAGACAATATGACTACCTCTTCGGCTGCCACTATGTCGAACAAATGTAGGGACAATTTGATTTCCAAATTCAATCACCTCTCCAGCAAAAAATCGGATCCACGCACCGAAAAGATAGACGTCAACAAAGTCGTAATTAATCGCAGTAACAGTTCCATTTCTGATGGTCTGAAATCCGTTTTAGCTAAAGGTCTAAACTTTGCTGTCACACCGAGACACTTACCGGTTAATGATATCATTGCCCATGTCGACGTTGCACTCAAGGGCTTGAGTCACATCTCTGCAGACGTAGCAAGATCTGAAATCGCTGCAACCCTCAAAAACGCTAAGTTGCCACCCAGCAACATCAGCAAAGACGAACGTTTTGAATTATCTCAATTAAAAAATAGGGATGATATTGTCGTCCTCTCAGCCGACAAAGGCAATGCCACTGTCATCATGGACAAAACAGAATATAACAACAAAATTCAAGAACTACTCAACGATGGCAGCTACACAAAAATAAAAAGAGATCCCACCAACAGCCTGGTCACCAAAACGAACAAAATCATCTCTGATTCAACAGCATTAATTGATGAGATCAAACAGTTCTCGTTGAAGCCCTCTGCTGCCAGACCACCAAGATTATATGGCCTTCCAAAGATACACAAAGAAGATACACCCCTTCGTCCCATCGTCTCTACTATCAGCTCCCCCACCTACAAACTGGCACGTTTTCTTGCTGATATACTGCGACCTTTCACTGGAAAAACCACCTCTGCGGTACTAAATTCTACTCACCTGGTATCGACAATCAAAGGCATTTCCCTGTCCCCAAACGACCTGCTTGTCAGTTTTGATGTGGTGTCCTTGTTCACCAAAGTCCTGGTACCTGACACCATCGCTATCATTGAAGACCTGGTTCATCAAGGACTGCATACTGATGTACCCCCCCTGGTGAGACATTGCTTAACCAACACTTACTTCACCTGGAATGGAACTTTCTACAAACAAACTGAGGGCACCCCAATGGGCTCCCCCCTATCTCCGGTTGTAGCCAACGTATTCATGGAAAAAATTGAAACTGACGCCATCCAGACTGCCACTCTACGCCCGACCTCATGGAAGAGGTACGTTGATGACACCTTTGTCATCTGGCCACATGGCCAGCCTGCTCTAGACCAATTCCGCGACCACATCAATTCCATACACCCAGCCATCAGATTTACCATGGAGGTCGAAAAAGATGGCAAACTACCCTTTTTGGATGTTTTAATTAAAAGAAGACATGATGGTTCAATGAGCCACTCTGTCTACAGGAAAGCTACCCATACAGATGCTTACTTGAAACCGGATTCCCACCACCATCCATCCCAGAAGAACTCCCTCATCAAGACTCTATACCATAGAGCCCAATGCATTTCCGACCAGGAACACATTACCAGTGAACTCAAGCACGTACACCAGGCTCTCACGGCTAATGGCTACTCCGACTACACAATCTGCAAAGCCATCACTCCAGTCATGAAGAAGGATCCTCTTGTGGAGCCACTCAAAACCATCACCTTACCCTACATTGCAGGGGTCACTAAAAAGATCTCCAAAATCCTGAACAAACACAAGATCCAGGTCCGATTAAACACAGTACATAAAATCCGTGATTTAGTTCCATCTGTAAAAGATGCTGTTCCAGACATACAGTACCCGGGCGTTTACAAACTAAAGTGCCTCTGTGGTAGTAGCTACATTGGAGAAACCAAAAGACATATCTCAGACCGCATCCGCGAACACAAAGCAGACTTGAAACACGGTAGGACGAACTCCTCTGCCGTGGCAGATCACTGTTATAATTCAGTGGGCTCACATGACATTGACTTCTCCAAGACGGAGGTTATTTGCAAACCAACCGGCTACCATGAGAGATTCGTTCATGAGGCCATTCACATATACAAGCACAGAGACAATTTCAACCGAGAAGATGGATTCAGGCTTAGTAACCACTGGAAAGATGTTTTAAATCATTTCTCTTCTTAATTAATTGTATTTTTACGATGACCTTCAGACCACAGCTCTTTCGCCAGCATTGCCTCTTAATACCTCTCACACCACGGTTAATGGTATAGTTTTACAACATGGAGCATACTAGGGCCTCGCAGCTGTCTCTCTCCCCCTCCTCTGTTCCGACCATGGACGAACTCGTCCGTCTGAACGGGGCCCGTAGCTATCCGTGGTGCTGAAATTTGAGGGTAAGAATCCACCCATTTTTTCGCCATATAGCATTGTGATATATAACGACTTATTGTTGGTAGCTTAGCTGATTGGAGAATATAGAGTTTATTGATAACATGAAGGTAATTTATATTTTAGTTTTTATTGGTTCACTATATAGTACTGTGAATAGCTCAGATGTGTAGTCATTTCTGTGACCAGTCACTAGCTAATCACTCAGTTGTTTCAATGCTGGATTCGCCTAGTTATTTCAATGCTAAATTCTCCTGTTTGATTTGTACTAAGGGCCTCGGTGAATGTGTATGCTCTGACTTTAACGTAGCTATTTCTGCAGCAGGTACAAGCTCTATTTCTGCAGCAGGTACAAGCTAATCACTCAGCTATCTCAATGCTAAATTATATGCTAATTCCATTGTCAAGGGGTGCCTCTGCGGATGTGTATGCCTTAACTTAGCTATTTCAATGCTAAATTCTATGCTAATCCCTTTAACAATGGGTGCCTCTGCGGGTGTGTATGCTTTAACTTTTAACATAGCTATTTCTGTGACCAGTCACAAGCTAATCATTCAGCCATTTCAATGCTAAATTATATGCTAATTCCTTTGTCAAGGCGCTTTGTTCCTCTCACACAGCTTAAAGGCCGTATCTGAACGTGGCTCTTTCACTCCAGCGCTGTCCTACCAGACAGTCTCGCCCCCTTCACCTGATGAAGGCCGCTTGTGTTGTGGCCGAAACGTCGTGAGAATATTATTGTGTTATTTTATTTTATCAATTTATTATTTTATTATCATTCTACGTGACTTTACCGAAAGAACCAAAGAAGATGAATCATTGCAGTCACGAAAGCTTTAAATCGAAATTTAACCGCCTCTACGGGGAGGGATTCCACACATCCTTAAGATCATTCAACAGACTTCGGGATAAGAAGGCTCAACTAATCGAGTCTCTCACCTTTCTGAAGAGATGCCGCGACTCTAAGGTAATACCAACCGCATTTACACTAACCTCTGCTGTTGCAACTTCTCTCAATGCAAAACGAATTCTAGCTAGAACTAGCTTCGCTCTTATCTCGGAAAAAAATCAGACTTACACGCACCGAACTCGATCAGTTAGACAAGACACTCTACAAATCACACTTAAAATTGACAGCAACAATGTCTACATCGGATTGGGAACATGTAGACAATATGACTACCTCTTCGGCTGCCACTATGTCGAACAAATGTAGGGACAATTTGATTTCCAAATTCAATCACCTCTCCAGCAAAAAATCGGATCCACGCACCGAAAAGATAGACGTCAACAAAGTCGTAATTAATCGCAGTAACAGTTCCATTTCTGATGGTCTGAAATCCGTTTTAGCTAAAGGTCTAAACTTTGCTGTCACACCGAGACACTTACCGGTTAATGATATCATTGCCCATGTCGACGTTGCACTCAAGGGCTTGAGTCACATCTCTGCAGACGTAGCAAGATCTGAAATCGCTGCAACCCTCAAAAACGCTAAGTTGCCACCCAGCAACATCAGCAAAGACGAACGTTTTGAATTATCTCAATTAAAAAATAGGGATGATATTGTCGTCCTCTCAGCCGACAAAGGCAATGCCACTGTCATCATGGACAAAACAGAATATAACAACAAAATTCAAGAACTACTCAACGATGGCAGCTACACAAAAATAAAAAGAGATCCCACCAACAGCCTGGTCACCAAAACGAACAAAATCATCTCTGATTCAACAGCATTAATTGATGAGATCAAACAGTTCTCGTTGAAGCCCTCTGCTGCCAGACCACCAAGATTATATGGCCTTCCAAAGATACACAAAGAAGATACACCCCTTCGTCCCATCGTCTCTACTATCAGCTCCCCCACCTACAAACTGGCACGTTTTCTTGCTGATATACTGCGACCTTTCACTGGAAAAACCACCTCTGCGGTACTAAATTCTACTCACCTGGTATCGACAATCAAAGGCATTTCCCTGTCCCCAAACGACCTGCTTGTCAGTTTTGATGTGGTGTCCTTGTTCACCAAAGTCCTGGTACCTGACACCATCGCTATCATTGAAGACCTGGTTCATCAAGGACTGCATACTGATGTACCCCCCCTGGTGAGACATTGCTTAACCAACACTTACTTCACCTGGAATGGAACTTTCTACAAACAAACTGAGGGCACCCCAATGGGCCCCCCCCTATCTCCGGTTGTAGAACAACGTATTCATGGAAAAAATTGAAACTGACGCCATCCAGACTGCCACTCTACGCCCGACCTTATGGAAGAGGTACGTTGATGACACCTTTGTCATCTGGCCACATGGCCAGCCTGCTCTAGACCAATTTCGCGACCACATCAATTCCATACACCCAGCCATCAGATTTACCATGGAGGTCGAAAAAGATGGCAAACTACCCTTTTTGGATGTTTTAATTAAAAGAAGACATGATGGTTCAATGAGCCACTCTGTCTACAGGAAAGCTACCCATACAGATGCTTACTTGAAACCGGATTCCCACCACCATCCATCCCAGAAGAACTCCCTCATCAAGACTCTATACCATAGAGCCCAATGCATTTCCGACCAGGAACACATTACCAGTGAACTCAAGCACGTACACCAGGCTCTCAGGGCTAATGGCTACTCCGACTACACAATCTGCAAAGCCATCACTCCAGTCATGAAGAAGGATCCTCTTGTGGAGCCACTCAAAACCATCACCTTACCCTACATTGCAGGGGTCACTAAAAAGATCTCCAAAATCCTGAACAAACACAAGATCCAGGTCCGATTCAACACAGTACATAAAATCCGTGATTTAGTTCCATCTGTAAAATATGCTGTTCCAGACATACAGTACCCGGGCGTTTACAAACTAAAGTGCGTCTGTGGTAGTAGCTACATTGGAGAAACCAAAAGACATATCTCAGACCGCATCCGCGAACAAAAAGCAGACTTGAAACACGGTAGGACGAACTCCTCTGCCGTGGCAGATCACTGTTATAATTCAGTGGGCTCACATGACATTGACTTCTCCAAGACGGAGGTTCTTTGCAAACCAACCGGCTACCATGAGAGATTCGTTCATGAGGCCATTCACATATACAAGCACAGAGACAATTTCAACCGAGAAGATGGATTCAGGCTTAGTAACCACTGGAAAGATGTTTTAAATCATTTCTGTTCTTAATTAATTGTATTTTTACGATGACCTTCAGACCGCAGCTTTTTCGCCAGCATTGCCTCTTAATACCTCTCACACCACGGTTAATGGTATAGTTTTACAACATGGAGCATACTAGGGCCTCGCAGTTGTCTCTCTCCCCCTCCTCTGTTCCGACCATGGACGAACTCGTCCGTCTGAACGGGGCCCGTAGCTATCCGTGGTGCTGAAATTTGAGGGTAAGAATCCACCCATTTTTTCGCCATATAGCATTGTGATATATAACGACTTATTGTTGGTAGCTTAGCTGATTGGAGAATATAGAGTTTATTGATAACATGAAGGTAATTTATATTTTAGTTTTTATTGGTTCACTATATAGTACTGTGAATAGCTCAGATGTGTAGTCATTTCTGTGACCAGTCACTAGCTAATCACTCAGTTGTTTCAATGCTGGATTCGCCTAGTTATTTCAATGCTAAATTCTCCTGTTTGATTTGTACTAAGGGCCTCGGTGAATGTGTATGCTCTGACTTTAACGTAGCTATTTCTGCAGCAGGTACAAGCTCTATTTCTGCAGCAGGTACAAGCTAATCACTCAGCTATCTCAATGCTAAATTCTATGCTAATTCCATTGTCAAGGGGTGCCTCTGCGGATGTGTATGCCTTAACTTAGCTATTTCAATGCTAAATTCTATGCTAATCCCTTTAACAATGGGTGCCTCTGCGGGTGTGTATGCTTTAACTTTTAACATAGCTATTTCTGTGACCAGTCACAAGCTAATCATTCAGCCATTTCAATGCTAAATTATATGCTAATTCCTTTGTCAAGGCGCTTTGTTCCTCTCACACAGCTTAAAGGCCGTATCTGAACGTGGCTCTTTCACTCCAGCGCTGTCCTACCAGACAGTCTCGCCCCCTTCACCTGATGAAGGCCGCTTGTGTTGTGGCCGAAACGTCGTGAGAATATTATTGTGTTATTTTATTTTATCAATTTATTATTTTATTATCATTCTACGTGACTTTACCGATAGAACCAAAGAAGATGAATCATTGCAGTCACGAAAGCTTTAAATCGAAATTTAACCGCCTCTACGGGGAGGGATTCCACACATCCTTAAGATCATTCAACAGACTTCGGGATAAGAAGGCTCAACTAATCGAGTCTCTCACCTTTCTGAAGAGATGCCGCGACTCTAAGGTAATACCAACCGCATTTACACTAACCTCTGCTGTTGCAACTTCTCTCAATGCAAAACGAATTCTAGCTAGAACTAGCTTCGCTCTTATCTCGGAAAAAAATCAGACTTACACGCACCGAACTCGATCAGTTAGACAAGACACTCTACAAATCACACTTAAAATTGACAGCAACAATGTCTACATCGGATTGGGAACATGTAGACAATATGACTACCTCTTCGGCTGCCACTATGTCGAACAAATGTAGGGACAATTTGATTTCCAAATTCAATCACCTCTCCAGCAAAAAATCGGATCCACGCACCGAAAAGATAGACGTCAACAAAGTCGTAATTAATCGCAGTAACAGTTCCATTTCTGATGGTCTGAAATCCGTTTTAGCTAAAGGTCTAAACTTTGCTGTCACACCGAGACACTTACCGGTTAATGATATCATTGCCCATGTCGACGTTGCACTCAAGGGCTTGAGTCACATCTCTGCAGACGTAGCAAGATCTGAAATCGCTGCAACCCTCAAAAACGCTAAGTTGCCACCCAGCAACATCAGCAAAGACGAACGTTTTTAATTATCTCAATTAAAAAATAGGGATGATATTGTCGTCCTCTCAGCCGTCAAAGGCAATGCCACTGGCATCATGGACAAAACAGAATATAACAACAAAATTCAAGAACACTCAACGATGGCAGCTAGACAAAAATAAAAAGAGATCCCAACAACAGCCTGGTCACCAAAACGAACAAAATCATCTCTGATTCAACAGCATTTATTGATGAGATCAAACAGTTCTCGTTGAAGCCCTCTGCTGCCAGACCACCAAGATTATATGGCCTTCAAAAGACACACAAAGAAGATACACCCCTTCGTCCCATCGTCTCTACTATCAGCTCCCCCACCTACAAACTGACACGTTTTCTTGCTGATATACTGCGACCTTTCACTGGAAAAACCACCTCTGCGGTACTAAATTCTACTCACCTTGTATCGACAATCAAAGGCATTTCCCTGTTTCCTAAACGACCTGCTTGTCAGTTTTGATGTGGTGTCCTTGTTCACCAAAGTCCCGGTACCTGACACCATCGCTATCATTGAAGACCTGGTTCATCAAGGACTGCATACTGATGTACCCCCCCTGGTGAGACATTGCTTAACCAACACTTACTTCACCTGGAATGGAACTTTCTACAAACAAACTGAGGGCACCCCAATGGGCTCCCCCCTATCTCCGGTTGTAGCCAACGTTTTCATGGAAAAATTTGAAACTGACGCCATCCAGACTGCCACTCTACGCCCGACCTTATGGAAGAGGTACGTTGATGACACTTTTGTCATCTGGCCACATGGCCAGCCTGCTCTAGACCAATTCTGCGACCACATCAATTCCATACACCCAGCCATCAGATTTACCATGGAGGTCCAAAAAGATGGCAAACTACCCTTTTTGGATGTCTTAATTAAAAGAAGACATGATGGTTCAATGAGCCACTCTGTCTACAGGAAAGCTACCCATACAGATGCTTACTTGAAACCGGATTCCCACCACCATCCATCCCAGAAGAACTCCCTCATCAAGACTCTATACCATAGAGCCCAATGCATTTCCGACCAGGAACACATTACCAGTGAACTCAAGCACGTACACCAGGCTCTCAGGGCTAATGGCTACTCCGACTACACAATCCGCAAAGCCATCACTCCAGTCATGAAGAAGGATCCTCTTGTGGAGCCACTCAAAACCATCACCTTACCCTACATTGCAGGGGTCACTAAAAAGATCTCCAAAATCCTGAACAAACACAAGATCCAGGTCCGATTCAACACAGTACATAAAATCCGTGATTTAATTCCATCTGTAAAAGATGCTGTTCCAGACATACAGTACCCGGGCGTTTACAAACTAAAGTGCCTCTGTGGTAGTAGCTACATTGGAGAAACCAAAAGACATATCTCAGACCGCATCCGCGAACAAAAAGCAGACTTGAAACACGGTAGGACGAACTCCTCTGCCGTGGCAGATCACTGTTATAATTCAGTGGGCTCACATGACATTGACTTCTCCAAGACGGAGGTTCTTTGCAAACCAACCGGCTACCATGAGAGATTCGTTCATGAGGCCATTCACATATACAAGCACAGAGACAATTTCAACCGAGAAGATGGATTCAGGCTTAGTAACCACTGGAAAGATGTTTTAAATCATTTCTGTTCTTAATTAATTGTATTTTTACGATGACCTTCAGACCGCAGCTCTTTCGCCAGCATTGCCTCTTAATACCTCTCACGGTATGAGAAAGCTTTAAATCAGCAGAGGTTAGTGTAAATGCGGTTGGTATTACCTTAGAGTCGCGGCATCTCTTCAGAAAGGTGAGAGACTCGATTAGTTGAGCCTTCTTATCCCGAAGTCTGTTGAATGATCTTAAGGATGTGTGGAATCCCTCCCCGTAGAGGCGGTTAAATTTCGATTTAAAGCTTTCGTGACTGCAATGATTCATCTTCTTTGGTTCTTTCGGTAAAGTCACGTAGAATGAGAATAAAATAATAAATTGATAAAATAAAATAACACAATAATATTCTCACGACGTTTCGGCCACAACACAAGCGGCCTTCATCAGGTGAAGGGAGCGAGACTGTCTGGTAGGACAGCGCTGGAGTGAGAGAGCCACGTTCAGATCACGGCTTTTAAGCTGTGTGAGAGGAACAAAGAGCCTTGACGAAGGAATTAGCATAAAATTTAGCATTGAAAAGGCTGAATGATTAGCTTTGGTATTACCTTAGAGTCGCGGCATCTCTTCAGAAAGGTGAGAGACTCGATTAGTTGAGCCTTCTTCTCCCGAAGTCTGTTGAATGATCTTAAGGATGTGTGGAATCCCTCCCCGTAGAGGCGGTTAAATTTCGATTTAAAGCTTTCGTGACTGCAATGATTCATCTTCTTTGGTTCTTTCGGTAAAGTCACGTAGAATGATAATAAAATAATAAATTGATAAAATAAAATAACACAATAATATTCTCACGACGTTTCGGACACAACACAAGCGGCCTTCATCAGGTGAAGGGAGCGAGACTGTCTGGTAGGACAGCGTTGGAGTGAGAGAGCCACGTTCAGATCACGGCTTTTAAGCTGTGTGAGAGGAACAAAGAGCCTTGACGAAGGAATTAGCATAAAATTTAGCATTGAAAAGGCTGAATGATTAGCTTTGGTATTACCTTAGAGTCGCGGCATCTCTTCAGAAAGGTGAGAGACTCGATTAGTTGAGCCTTCTTATCCCGAAGTCTGTTGAATGATCTTAAGGATGTGTGGGAATCCCTCCCCGTAGAGGCGGTTAAATTTCGATTTAAAGCTTTCGTGACTGCAATGATTCATCTTCTTTGGTTCTTTCGGTAAAGTCACGTAGAATGAGAATAAAATAATAAATTGATAAAATAAAATAACACAATAATATTCTCACGACGTTTCGGCCACAACACAAGCGGCCTTCATCAGGTGAAGGGAGCGAGACTGTCTGGTAGGACAGCGCTGGAGTGAGAGAGCCACGTTCAGATCACGGCTTTTAAGCTGTGTGAGAGGAACAAAGAGCCTTGACGAAGGAATTAGCATAAAATTTAGCATTGAAAAGGCTGAATGATTAGCTTTGGTATTACCTTAGAGTCGCGGCATCTCTTCAGAAAGGTGAGAGACTCGATTAGTTGAGCCTTCTTATCCCGAAGTCTGTTGAATGATCTTAAGGATGTGTGGAATCCCTCCCCGTAGAGGCGGTTAAATTTCGATTTAAAGCTTTCGTGACTGCAATGATTCATCTTCTTTGGTTCTTTCGGTAAAGTCACGTAGAATGAGAATAAAATAATACATTGATAAAATAAAATAACACAATAATATTCTCACGACGTTTCGGCCACAACACAAGCGGCCTTCATCAGGTGAAGGGAGCGAGACTGTCTGGTAGGACAGCGCTGAAGTGAGAGAGCCACGTTCAGATCACGGATTTTAAGCTGTGTGAGAGGAACAAAGAGCCTTGACGAAGGAATTAGCATAAAATTTAGCATTGAAAAGGCTGAATGATTAGCTTTGGTATTACCTTAGAGTCGCGGCATCTCTTCAGAAAGGTGAGAGACTCGATTAGTTGAGCCTTCTTATCCCGAAGTCTGTTGAATGATCTTAAGGATGTGTGGAATCCCTCCCCGTAGAGGCGGTTAAATTTCGATTTAAAGCTTTCGTGACTGCAATGATTCATCTTCTTTGGTTCTTTCGGTATGAGAAAGTTTTAAATCGAAATTTAACCGCCTCTACGGGGAGGGATTCCACACATCCTTAAGATCATTCAACAGACTTCGGGATAAGAAGGCTCAACTAATCGAGTCTCTCACCTTTCTGAAGAGATGCCGCGACTCTAAGGTAATACCAAAGCTAATCATTCAGCCTTTTCAATGCTAAATTTTATGCTAATTCCTTCGTCAAGGCTCTTTGTTCCTCTCATACAGCTTAAAAGCCGTGATCTGAACGTGGCTCTCTCACTCCAGCGCTGTCCTACCAGACAGTCTCGCTCCCTTCACCTGATGAAGGCCGCTTGTGTTGTGGCCGAAACGTCGTGAGAATATTATTGTGTTATTTTATTTTATCAATTTATTATTTTATTCTCATTCTACGTGACTTTACCGAAAGAACCAAAGAAGATGAATCATTGCAGTCACGA
The DNA here is from genome assembly GCF_048934315.1 of Petromyzon marinus. Lineage (NCBI taxonomy): Eukaryota > Metazoa > Chordata > Hyperoartia > Petromyzontiformes > Petromyzontidae > Petromyzon > Petromyzon marinus. The sequence goes on from NW_027422597.1 coordinate 5,659,956, forward strand.
AAGCTTTAAATCGAAATTTAACCGCCTCTACGGGGAGGGATTCCACACATCCTTAAGATCATTCAACAGACTTCGGGATAAGAAGGCTCAACTAATCGAGTCTCTCACCTTTCTGAAGAGATGCCGCGACTCTAAGGTAATACCAAAGCTAATCATTCAGCCTTTTCAATGCTAAATTTTATGCTAATTCCTGAGTCAAGGCTCTTTGTTCCTCTCACACAGCTTAAAAGCCGTGATCTGAACGTGGCTCTCTCACTCCAGCGCTGTCCTACCAGACAGTCTCGCTCCCTTCACCTGATGAAGGCCGCTTGTGTTGTGGCCGAAACGTCGTGAGAATATTATTGTGTTATTTTATTTTATCAATTTATTATTTTATTCTCATTCTACGTGACTTTACCGAAAGAACCAAAGAAGATGAATCATTGCAGTCACGAAAGCTTTAAATCGAAATTTAACCGCCTCTACGGGGAGGGATTCCACACATCCTTAAGATCATTCAACAGACTTCGGGATAAGAAGGCTCAACTAATCGAGTCTCTCACCTTTCTGAAGAGATGCCGCGGCTCTAAGGTAATACCAAAGCTAATCATTCAGCCTTTTCAATGCTAAATTTTATGCTAATTCCTTCGTCAAGGCTCTTTGTTCCTCTCACACAGCTTAAAAGCCGTGATCTGAACGTGGCTCTCTCACTCCAGCGCTGTCCTACCAGACAGTCTCGCTCCCTTCACCTGATGAAGGCCGCTTGTGTTGTGGCCGAAACGTCGTGAGAATATTATTGTGTTATTTTATTTTATCAATTTATTATTTTATTCTCATTCTACGTGACTTTACCAAAAGAACCAAAGAAGATGAATCATTGCAGTCACGAAAGCTTTAAATCGAAATTTAACCGCCTCTACGGGGAGGGATTCCACACATACTTAAGATCATTCAACAGACTTCGGGATAAGAAGGCTCAACTAATCGAGTCTCTCACCTTTCTGAAGAGATGCCGAGACTCTAAGGTAATACCAAAGCTAATCATTCAGCCTTTTCAATGCTAAATTTTATGCTAATTCCTTCGTCAAGGCTCTTTGTTCCTCTCACACAGCTTAAAAGCCGTGATCTGAACGTGGCTCTCTCACTCCAGCGCTGTCCTACCAAACAGTCTCGCTCCCTTCACCTGATGAAGGCCGCTTGTGTTGTGGCCGAAACGTCGTGAGAATATTATTGTGTTATTTTATTTTATCAATTTATTATTTTATTCTCATTCTACGTGACTTTACCGAAAGAACCAAAGAAGATGAATCATTGCAGTCACGAAAGCTTTGAATCGAAATTTAACCGCCTCTACGGGGAGGGATTCCACACATCCTTAAGATCATTCAACAGACTTCGGGATAAGAAGGCTCAACTAATCGAGTCTCTCACCTTTCTGAAGAGATGCCGCGACTCTAAGGTAATACCAAAGCTAATCATTCAGCCTTTTCAATGCTAAATTTTATGCTAATTCCTTCGTCAAGGCTCTTTGTTCCTCTCACACAGCTTAAAAACCGTGATCTGAACGTGGCTCTCTCACTCCAGCGCTGTCCTACCAGACAGTCTCGCTCCCTTCACCTGATGAAGGCCGCTTGTGTTGTGGCCGAAACGTCGTGAGAATATTATTGTGTTATTTTATTTTATCAATTTATTATTTTATTCTCATTCTACGTGACTTTACCGAAAGAACCAAAGAAGATGAATCATTGCAGTCACGAAAGCTTTAAATCGAAATTTAACCGCCTCTACGGGGAGGGATTCCACACATCCTTAAGATCATTCAACAGACTTCGGGATAAGAAGGCTCAACTAATCGAGTCTCTCACCTTTCTGAAGAGATGCCGCAACTCTAAGGTAATACCAAAGCTAATCATTCAGCCTTTTCAATGCTAAATTTTATGCTAATTCCTTCGTCAAGGCTCTTTGTTCCTCTCACACAGCTTAAAAGCCGTGATCTGAACGTGGCTCTCTCACTCCAGCGCTGTCCTACCAGACAGTCTCGCTCCCTTCACCTGATGAAGGCCGCTTGTGTTGTGGCCGAAACGTCGTGAGAATATTATTGTGTTATTTTATTTTATCAATTTATTATTTTATTCTCATTCTAAGTGACTTTACCGAAAGAACCAAAGAAGATGAATCATTGCAGTCACGAAAGCTTTAAATCGAAATTTAACCGCCTCTAAGGGGAGGGATTCCACACATCCTTAAGATCATTCAACAGACTTCGGGATAAGAAGGCTCAACTAATCGAGTCTCTCACCTTTCTGAAGAGATGCCGCGACTCTAAGGTAATACCAGCCGCATTTACACTAACCTCTGCTGTTGCAACTTCTCTCAATGCAAAACGAATTCTAGCTAGAACTAGCTTCGCTCTTATCTCGGAAAAAAATCAGACTTACACGCACCGAACTCGATCAGTTAGACAAGACACTCTACAAATCACACTTAAAATTGACAGCAACAATGTCTACATCGGATTGGGAACATGTAGACAATATAACTACCTCTTCGGCTGCCACTATGTCGAACAAATGTAGGGACAATTTGATTTCCAAATTCAATCACCTCTCCAGCAAAAAATCGGATCCACGCACCGAAAAGATAGACGTCAACAAAGTCGTAATTAATCGCAGTAACAGTTCCATTTCTGATGGTCTGAAATCCGTTTTAGCTAAAGGTCTAAACTTTGCTGTCACACCGAGACACTTACCGGTTAATGATATCATTGCCCATGTCGACGTTGCACTCAAGGGCTTGAGTCACATCTCTGCAGACGTAGCAAGATCTGAAATCGCTGCAACCCTCAAAAACGCTAAGTTGCCACCCAGCAACATCAGCAAAGACGAACGTTTTTAATTATCTCAATTAAAAAATAGGGATGATATTGTCGTCCTCTCAGCCGACAAAGGCAATGCCACTGGCATCATGGACAAAACAGAATATAACAACAAAATTCAAGAACACTCAACGATGGCAGCTAGACAAAAATAAAAAGAGATCCCAACAACAGCCTGGTCACCAAAACGAACAAAATCATCTCTGATTCAACAGCATTTATTGATGAGATCAAACAGTTCTCGTTGAAGCCCTCTGCTGCCAGACCACCAAGATTATATGGCCTTCAAAAGATACACAAAGAAGATACACCCCTTCGTCCCATCGTCTCTACTATCAGCTCCCCCACCTACAAACTGACACGTTTTCTTGCTGATATACTGCGACCTTTCACTGGAAAAAACACCTCTGCGGTACTAAATTCTACTCACCTTGTATCGACAATCAAAGGCATTTCCCTGTCCCCAAACGACCTGCTTGTCAGTTTTGATGTGGTGTCCTTGTTCACCAAAGTCCCGGTACCTGACACCATCGCTATCATTGAAGACCTGGTTCATCAAGGACTGCATACTGATGTACCCCCCCTGGTGAGACATTGCTTAACCAACACTTACTTCACCTGGAATGGAACTTTCTACAAACAAACTGAGGGCACCCCAATGGGCTCCCCCCTATCTCCGGTTGTAGCCAACGTTTTCATGGAAAAATTTGAAACTGACGCCATCCAGACTGCCACTCTACGCCCGACCTTATGGAAGAGGTACGTTGATGACACCTTTGTCATCTGGCCACATGGCCAGCCTGCTCTAGACCAATTCTGCGACCACATAAATTTCATACACCCAGCCATCAGATTTACCATGGAGGTCGAAAAAGATGGCAAACTACCCTTTTTGGATGTCTTAATTAAAAAAAGACATGATGGTTCAATGAGCCACTCTGTCTACAGGAAAGCTACCCATACAGATGCTTACTTGAAACCGGATTCCCACCACCATCCATCCCAGAAGAACTCCCTCATCAAGACTCTATACCATAGAGCCCAATGCATTTCCGACCAGGAACACATTACCAGTGAACTCAAGCACGTACACCAGGCTCTCAGGGCTAATGGCTACTCCGACTACACAATCCGCAAAGCCATCACTCCAGTCATGAAGAAGGATCCTCTTGTGGAGCCACTCAAAACCATCACCTTACCCTACATTGCAGGGGTCACTAAAAAGATCTCCAAAATCCTGAACAAACACAAGATCCAGGTCCGATTCAACACAGTACATAAAATCCGTGATTTAGTTCCATCTGTAAAAGATGCTGTTCCAGACATACAGTACCCGGGCGTTTACAAACTAAAGTGCCTCTGTGGTAGTAGCTACATTGGAGAAACCAAAAGACATATCTCAGACCGCATCCGCGAACACAAAGCAGACTTGAAACACGGTAGGACGAACTCCTCTGCCGTGGCAGATCACTGTTATAATTCAGTGGGCTCACATGACATTGACTTCTCCAAGACGGAGGTTCTTTGCAAACCAACCGGCTACCATGAGAGATTCGTTCATGAGGCCATTCACATATACAAGCACAGAGAAAATTTCAACCGAGAAGATGGATTCAGGCTTAGTAACCACTGGAAAAATGTTTTAAATCATTTCTGTTCTTAATTAATTGTATTTTTACGATGACCTTCAGACCGCAGCTCTTTCGCCAGCATTGCCTCTTAATACCTCTCACACCACGGTTAATGGTATAGTTTTACAACATGGAGCATACTAGGGCCTCGCAGCTGTCTCTCTCCCCCTCCTCTGTTCCGACCATGGACGAACTCGTCCGTCTGAACGGGGCCCGTAGCTATCCGTGGTGCTGAAATTTGAGGGTAAGAATCCACCCATTTTTTCGCCATATAGCATTGTGATATGTAACGACTTATTGTTGGTAGCTTAGCTGATTGGAGAATATAGAGTTTATTGATAACATGAAGGTAATTTATATTTTAGTTTTTATTGGTTCACTATATAGTACTGTGAATAGCTCAGATGTGTAGTCATTTATGTGACCAGTCACTAGCTAATCACTCAGTTGTTTAAATGCTGGATTCGCCTAGTTATTTCAATGCTAAATTCTCCTGTTTGATTTGTACTAAGGGCCTCGGTGAATGTGTATGCTCTGACTTTAACGTAGCTATTTCTGCAGCAGGTAAAAGCTCTATTTCTGCAGCAGGTACAAGCTAATCACTCAGCTATCTCAATGCTAAATTCTATGCTAATTCCATTGTCAAGGGGTGCCTCTGCGGATGTGTATGCCTTAACTTAGCTATTTCAATGCTAAATTCTATGCTAATCCCTTTAACAATGGGTGCCTCTGCGGGTGTGTATGCTTTAACTTTTAACATAGCTATTTCTGTGACCAGTCACAAGCTAATCATTCAGCCATTTCAATGCTAAATTATATGCTAATTCCTTTGTCAAGGCGCTTTGTTCCTCTCACACAGCTTAAAGGCCGTATCGGAACGTGGCTCTTTCACTCCAGCGCTGTCCTACCAGACAGTCTCGCCCCCTTCACCTGATGAAGGCCGCTTGTGTTGTGGCCGAAATGTCGTGAGAATATTATTGTGTTATTTTATTTTATCAATTTATTATTTTATTATCATTCTACGTGACTTTACCGATAGAACCAAAGAAGATGAATCATTGCAGTCACGAAAGCTTTAAATCGAAATTTAACCGCCTCTACGGGGAGGGATTCCACACATCCTTAAGATCATTCAACAGACTTCGGGATAAGAAGGCTCAACTAATCGAGTCTCTCACCTTTCTGAAGAGATGCCGCGACTCTAAGGTAATACCAACCGCATTTACACTAACCTCTGCTGTTGCAACTTCTCTCAATGCAAAACGAATTCTAGCTAGAACTAGCTTCGCTCTTATCTCGGAAAAAATCAGACTTACACGCACCGAACTCGATCAGTTAGACAAGACACTCTACAAATCACACTTAAAATTGACAGCAACAATGTCTACATCGGATTGGGAACATGTAGACAATATGACTACCTCTTCGGCTGCCACTATGTCGAACAAATGTAGGGACAATTTGATTTCCAAATTCAATCACCTCTCCAGCAAAAAATCGGATCTACGCACTGAAAAGATAGACGTCAACAAAGTCGTAATTAATCGCAGTAACAGTTCCATTTCTGATGGTCTGAAATCCGTTTTAGCTAAAGGTCTAAACTTTGCTGTCACACCGAGACACTTACCGGTTAATGATATCATTGCCCATGTCGACGTTGCACTCAAGGGCTTGAGTCACATCTCTGCAGACGTAGCAAGATCTGAAATCGCTGCAACCCTCAAAAACGCTAAGTTGCCACCCAGCAACATCAGCAAAGACGAACGTTTTGAATTATCTCAATTAAAAAATAGGGATGATATTGTCGTCCTCTCAGCCGACAAAGGCAATGCCACTGTCATCATGGACAAAACAGAATATAACAGCAAAATTCAAGAACACTCAACGATGGCAGCTACACAAAAATAAAAAGAGATCCCACCAACAGCCTGGTCACGAAAACGAACAAAATCATCTCTGATTCAACAGCATTTATTGATGAGATCAAACAGTTCTCATTGAAGCCCTCTGCTGCCAGACCACCAAGATTATATGGCCTTCCAAAGATACACAAAGAAGATACACCCCTTCATCCCATCGTCTCTACTATCAGCTCCCCCACCTACAAACTGACACGTTTTCTTGCTGATATACTGCGACCTTTCACTGGAAAAACCACCTCTGCGGTACTAAATTCTACTCACCTGGTATCGACAATCAAATGCATTTTCCTGTCCCCAAACGACCTGCTTGTCAGTTTTGATGTAGTGTCCTTGTTCACCAAAGTCCCGGTACCTGACACCATCGCTATCATTGAAGACCTGGTTCATCAATGACTGCATACTGATGTACCCCCCCTGGTGAGACATTGCTTAACCAACACTTACTTCACCTGGAATGGAACTTTCTACAAACAAACTGAGGGCACCCCAATGGGCTCCCCCCTATCTCCGGTTGTAGCCAACGTTTTCATGGAAAAATTTGAAACTGACGCCATCCAGACTGCCACTCTACGCCCGACTTTATGGAAGAGGTACGTTGATGACACCTTTGTCATCTGGCCACATGGCCAGCCTGCTCTAGACCAATTCTGCGACCACATGAATTCCATACACCCAGCCATCAGATTTACCATGGAGGTCGAAAAAGATGGCAAACTACCCTTTTTGGATGTCTTAATTAAAAGAAGACATGATGGTTCAATGAGCCACTCTGTCTACAGGAAAGCTACCCATACAGATGCTTACTTGAAACCGGATTCCCACCACCATCCATCCCAGAAGAACTCGCTCATCAAGACTCTATACCATAGAGCCCAATGCATTTCCGACCAGGAACACATTACCAGTGAACTCAAGCACGTACACCAGGCTCTCAGGGCTAATGGCTACTCCGACTACACAATCCGCAAAGCCATCACTCCAGTCATGAAAAAGGATCCTCTTGTGGAGCCACTCAAAACCATCACCTTACCCTACATTGCAGGGGTCACTAAAAAGATCTCCAAAATCCTGAACAAACACAAGATCCAGGTCCGATTCAACACAGTACATAACATCCGTGATTTAGTTCCATCTGTAAAAAGATGCTGTTCCAGACATACAGTACCCGGGCGTTTACAAACTATAGTGCCTCTGTGGTAGTAGCTACATTGGAGAAACCAAAAGACATATCTCAGACCGCATCCGCGAACACAAAGCAGACTTGAAACACGGTAGGACGAACTCCTCTGCCGTGGCAGATCACTGTTATAATTCAGTGGGCTCACATGACATTGACTTCTCCAAGACGGAGGTTCTTTGCAAACCAACCGGCTACCATGAGAGATTCGTTCATGAGGCCATTCACATATACAAGCACAGAGACAATTTCAACCGAGAAGATGGATTCAGGCTTAGTAACCACTGGAAAGATTTTGATTTAAAGCTTTCGTGACTGCAGTAATTCATATTCTTAGTTTTTTCGGTAAAGTCACGTTGAAGAGAAACAACAAAATAACAAAATATATATAAAACAATAAAAAATTCTCACGACGTTTCGACCATAACTCAAACGGTCATCATCAGGTGTGTCGGTTTGCATAAATTTATTTTGAAAACGGCATATTTATTTATATATATATAAAAATAACGTTTGCGTCACGCGCAACGATTGGCTGTTTGCCAGGACTAGTCCATCTATTTTTTGAAAAGAGGAGGGGGGAGACGAAATTTGTTTTTATGTATGCTGTCTGAAAGCCACTGTAAGCGTGAACAATCAATCAAGAACTGAAATGATTTATCAAATCTTTCCAATGATTGCTAAGATAGAATCCATCTTCTCGGTTGAAATTGTCTCTGTGTTTGTATATGTGGATAGCCTCATGAACGAATCTCTCATGGAAGCCAGATGGCTTACAAAGAACCTCCGTCTTGGAAAAGTCAATGGCATGTGAGCCTACTGAATTAGAACAATGATCTGCTACGGCCGAGGTGTTGGTCCTACCGTGTTTAAGGTCTGCTTTATGTTCACGAATGCGGTCCGAGATATGGCGTTTGGTTTCTCCAATGTAACTACTACCACAGAGGCAACTATGTTTGTAGACACCAGGGTATTGTATGTCCGGAATCACATATTTTACAGACGGAACCAGATCACGGATTTTATGTAATGTGTTGAAACGTGATCCGTGATCTGGTTCCGTCTGTAAAATATGTGATTCCGGACATACAATACCCTGGTGTCTATAAACTAAGTTGCCTCTGTGGTAGTAGTTACATTGTAGAAACCAAACGCCATATCTCGGACCGCATTCGTGAACATAAAGCAGACCTTAAACACGGTAGGACCAACACCTCGGCCGTAGCAGATCATTGTTCTAATTCAGTAGGCTCACATGCCATTGACTTTTCCAAGACGGAGGTTCTTTGTAAGCCATCTGGCTTCCATGAGAGATTCGTTCATGAGGCTATCCACATATACAAACACAGAGACAATTTCAACCGAGAAGATGGATTCTATCTTAGCAATCATTGGAAAGATTTGATAAATCATTTCAGTTCTTGATTGATTGTTCACGCTTACAGTGGCTTTCAGACAGCATACATAAAAACAAATTTCGTCTCCCCCCTCCTCTTTTCAAAAAATAGATGGACTAGTCCTGGCAAACAGCCAATCGTTGCGCGTGACGCAAACGTTATTTATATATATAAATAAAGATGCCGTTTTCAAAATAAATTTATGCAAACCGACACACCTGATGATGACCGTTTGAGTTATGGTCGAAACGTCGTGAGAATTTTTTATTGTTTTATATATATTTTGTTATTTTGTTGTTTCTCTTCAACGTGACTTTACCGAAAAAACTAAGAATATGAATCACTGGAAAGATGTTTTAAATCATTTATGTTCTTAATTAATTGTATTTTTACGATGACCTTCAGACCGCAGCTCTTTCGCCAGCATTGCCTCTTGATACCTCTCACACCACGGTTAATGGTATAGTTTTACAACATGGAGCATACTAGGGCCTCGCAGCTGTCTCTCTCCCCCTCCTCTATTCCGACCATGGACGAACTCGTCCGTCTGAACGGGGCCCATAGCTATCCGTGGTGCTGAAATTTGAGGGTAAGAATCCACCCATTTTTTCGCCATATAGCATTGTGATATATAACGACTTATTGTTGGTAGCTTAGCTGATTGGAGAATATAGAGTTTATTGATAACATGAAGGTAATTTATATTTTAGTTTTTATTGGTTCACGATATAGTACTGTGAATAGCTCAGATGTGTAGTCATTTCTGTGACCAGTCACTAGCTAATCACTCAGTTGTTTCAATGCTGGATTCGCCTAGTTATTTCAATGCTAAATTCTCCTGTTTGATTTGTACTAAGGGCCTCGGTGAATGTGTATGCTCTGACTTTAACGTAGCTATTTCTGCAGCAGGTACAAGCTCTATTTCTGCAGCAGGTACAAGCTAATCACTCAGCTATCTCAATGCTAAATTCTATGCTAATTCCATTGTCAAGGGGTGCCTCTGCGGATGTGTATGCCTTAACTTAGCTATTTCAATGCTAAATTCTATGCTAATCCCTTTAACAATGGGTGCCTCTGCGGGTGTGTATGCTTTAACTTTTAACATAGCTATTTCTGTGACCAGTCACAAGCTAATCATTCAGCCATTTCAATGCTAAATTATATGCTAATTCCTTTGTCAAGGCGCTTTGTTCCTCTCACAGAGCTTAAAGGCCGTATCTGAACGTGGCTCTTTCACTCCAGCGCTGTCCTACCAGACAGTCTCGCCCCCTTCACCTGATGAAGGCCGCTTGTGTTGTGGCCGAAACGTCGTGAGAATATTATTGTGTTATGTTATTTTATCAATTTATTATTTTATTATCATTCTACGTGACTTTACCGAAAGAACCAAAGAAGATGAATCATTGCAGTCACGAAAGCTTTAAATCGAAATTTAACCCTCAATGGTTGCGTTGTTAAAACTGAGCAATAGAACAATAGGCTAACTCCTCACAGTAGCACGTCAATACACGACGATAGAAAAAGTCCTCAAAAATGACGGAACCGTGCTCAAGAAACATGTGGCCAATGGCAAAAGTGGACATCAATGAATTAATTTGAAAGATTAAGCAATTAACAGAATGTCTCTAAACAATAGTGTATGTTCGGCTGTGTAGGTTTGCCTAACAGATGCTTATCAATTGGCTAATGGCACATCAATTAATTCGCCGTCAATATTCTGTGATCAAAATAAATATCTCAAAACAATGGTATTCATGTGAGTGTGTAGATTCATAACATAGATTATTATAAATGTTTAGTGTGTCATCAACGAAGTCATTGGTAAGGTTACGCGATGAAGAAAACGAATGACTAAAATAATTTGAAATGACCCTATTCATGCAACTCAAGCGACAGAACAATGTTTGCACGATCAGCTAATAGTTAACACACCACCTTGAGATATAAACCCTTTTAGAAACTTGGAACAATCTTATTCGTACCGATATGCGTGAAGTGTGTGTGTGGGAGGGCAGTCACCACGAGGTCCAATAATTATAGCGGACCATATGGTTTGAGTTGTCCACCTACTATTACTGCTAACTGTGGTTCTTACGAATCAGTGGCTTCCGCGGTTCAGCATTCCTTGTACGGAAAATACCTCAAGTCCTCAGCAGGGGCGCCTGGTCGGCGTGTGTATGTGCATAGAACACACGGCGCTTTTGGCTGCACGCTGCTCACACTGGCGCCCGTGCCTGTGCTGGCAGGGATGATGGATCCGACTCCGTCTGCATCGATGTGCGCGATAGTCCCATCACAAGATAGCGCTCAGAGATCGTCCACTGGGCTGGAGCGCGTCACTCCACCCCCCCCCCCCCCCCTTGGCACCAGACACTGTTGATCCTTGAGCTTGACCTTTGCTGTAGTGTGCTCGGGGCTTCCGAGTCAGCACGCTCGTGGTTAGTTGTTAGCCGCTGACTGCTTGGTCCTGTGAGTAGCAGCTGGCTTTGCACGACCACCCTTTGTGCCCCCCCTCCCTTCCTCCAGGAGGGCTTCTCCTTTGAGCTGCTCGTCGCTGCTCATCGCAGCTCCTCACTCATTTCTCCAAAACTCATAAAATGTATTCGCACACCTCTTAGCTTCTCAAAACTCTTATAGCTTAAGAAAATACAACTTATCGCAGTCATTGACTTTGCAAGGGACTCAAAACATCAGGATGAATGCAGAAGAAAACTTTCGCCAATACTCCATCAGCACCGAACTCAACACAGCCACAAATCGCCCTCCCTCTGCCAGACTCGACACCCAACAATGGCAGAGCCAGGATTTTCAGGTAGGGGGGGCAACCCCCCCAACAAGGAAAAATTATAAAGGAGTTGTTAGTAAGTTAGGACTTGTCCCTTGCTTTTTATTCGACGCGTGTGCGGCGATGGCGCAGCCATCGATCGAAGGTCGAATTCGAACCGCGTTGTGTGATCGGCATCGGGCTCACTGAAGGTGAATGCCTTCAGGGAAGTCGTGGACTGTGTATGTAACTGCGCACAATTCTATATGTCACTTATAACTGCGTTGCCGTTACTTATTGCCAATTATGGAATCGGACTATTCTCCTATCATCTCATAGAGTCCCTGGCACTTAATAATATGCTGCACAGTGGCAGTGGGGGTCGCAAAATACCGATGTATTACCAATTAAACCCCAATGATCCGATAGAAATTAGGGATTTCAATCGGATCATTTTGGGGGGTACGTGCCACCCCACCACCCCCCCCCCTCCCACTGGCTCTGCCAGTGACACCCAAGATTGACTTCGAGGACCATATCCAGAGCTTGCCGTTGCAAGACTGATTTGGGCAGTTTGGCTTCTCTATTTTATCCAAAATGTTTCGCCTCCGTCTCGTCTTCTCACAAAGGACCGGAATGCCTTTTATTTCGCTCCTCGGCCTGTGATTGGTCAGTTTCCTCTTACGACGTAACTGTCCTTTTGATTGTGACCGTTTGTCTGGTGAACTTGTGTGTCTGTCTGTTCTAATTTATTAAAGTAATTTCCTAAGTGACATCAAGGCCTTCCCCCACTCTCCCCTTCCTTCAGTCATCTGATGGCCTGTGGTGGACACAGATGCTCTCAATTGTCCCTCCGTGTAGTTATTCCAGTTTTACAATTTTTTGCAGTAATTAACCGGGACCACAGCTCGGGGCAAGGTTCACGTGTTGGAGACTCGTAGAGCGGAGAACGTAGAATGTTGATGAAGTTTTCTTCAGGATAAACAACAACGCCGGTCCCTCTGGGGACACGGCTTAAATTCTATGCAGCGTGGCTGGCTCCACCCTTGGCCACGACCACCTTCCAGAATCCTCGGGAAAAATCTGAATGTTCAGCACGTGACCACCCCTCGCCCTCACTTGGGCCCCTTTGTACACTAAATTGGTCACGTGTACTCTCGGGTCAACCAGAGTGCCATGGCCTTTAGTAACCTCATTCCTATGGCCGGCACTCCCACACCCTGTACTGTAGGGCTGACACTACACGCCAAGCGTGGTGCTATCTAGCGCTATCAATAAGCACTCACCGGGCACCTCTAGGGCCAGTACAACACCCACACCAATGTGGTGTCCGCGATGTCACTACATTAACCCCCCCCCCCCTACGTAGGACTCAGGCATCCCCCCTCAACAAATGAACCAAACACCTTAGTGTACCTCAACAAATAAATGCCACAACCCTTTCTATACAATATGTACAACTACATACAGAATAAACAGTAACTAATTGGCAAAGGGGATGGAAGAACAGAACGACAATAGGCAAAAACAGAGGAAGAGAGAGAAGGGAACACAGAGAAAAAAAAAAACGCAGTAACACGCATAACCTCGGGACCCCCTCCAGCACCAGCATCTACCACCCTCACCATGTAACAACACCCGCAATCACAATAAAGGCCAGGCCTGCCGAGTGTGACAACCGACTGATCGTGTGGGAGCGTGTTTGTATGGGGATCACGAAAAGCGAGAGTCTTTGATCGAGTCCTTGTGGCCAGGCCCCGAGGGGAGGTGGGCTTACTCTGCCTGGGGTTCCCTGCGGGAATTTGAAAATGTCCCATCGAAGTCAGAGTCCTGTGCAAGCGCTCTACCATTCCATCCGTTTGTGGAAGGTGTGGTGATGTACGTACTTTCTTTGTTCCCAATAATTCACACACCTCCCGCAGCAATTTCGAAGAAAAAGTCTTAACCTGATCAGTCAGAAGATGCTCAGGGGCCCCCTTGTTCATCACATAGACATCGAGGATGCCTCGGTGATGGCTGCCACTGACTGGTTGGGAAGCGGCCAGGCTATTCGACGCCCACTAGTAAATACTTATTGCAACGAGGGAAATGGACCAAGGATATCAAGAGCGACCAGCTCATTTATGCGGGAGACCTGAATGGATTTCAACCGTGGACAACAGGGTTTAGACGCGGGTTTCCGCTGCTTGCACTGCACACACCCCTTCAATAAATTAGCGACATCTTCCGCCATGCCATGCTAGAAGAAGTCGAGCTTAAGTGTGGCGAGTATCTAATGCACACCAAGGTGCAACAGTGGCTCGTGCACCGCCCAGATGACTTCACCCCGTAAGGCAGTAGGCACGACAATGTTGTAACGGCGCAACCCTTCATCCCAATGCATGAGCAATCCGCCTCTGAGGATGACAGAGGCTACACCCAGTCGATCCCCACCCCAATCCGCCTCCTTCACATGGCGCCGTAACTTGAACAGGGCTGCGCCATCATGCTCGAGGCGCCCCCATTCAGCATGGTCCAAGACAATGACAGCGTCACGCGCCACATGACTCTCGGCTTCCTCAGAGGTTTCAACCTCGGCTGATGCCACAAGGGGAGGGGGCGAGTCCTTGGTAGGCGTCTTACAGTGCCACGAGCCCGAGTAAAACGTGCACCCATCGTTCGTGTGTCGGGTACCTTTGCGATCAAAAACAGTAAAGGAATAGACCTGGAGGACTGCCAACCAACTTGAAAGTTGGCCAGACGGCTGCTCAATAGGCAGTGCACACTATAGCACTGCATGGTCAGAGTGCACCTCAAAGCGTCTGACATAAAGATAGGGACAACCGCCAGCCATACGTGTTCTTTTTCCATAGGGCTCAGTCGATAGGGGTGCTGCCCGATGGGAGCAGCATCGCCCGTATCAATGTGGTGACTCAAAAGCGTAGTATGGACGATGTCAAATTTGCCCTTGCTAAATACATCGGAGAATTCACGCAAAATCTCCGTCAACTACCCCATCTGGGACTCTGGCAATTCCTAATTTTCAGAACAAAGTGTACCCATACACTTTTTATCAAAAAAACTGTTGCGACTTCATATTCGACACGACCCCCACACCACCAACAATTTTTCCCTCGTGATGCATGGGTGATGCGTAGTCTAGCACGGTGCCCTCCTGAATGACAGATGTATCCAACCCTGCATTCAGGACTTGAATGAACGGTTCCTGGTCATTAGATACCTGAGTCTGGGCCCCCACCAACGTCATCCCACGAATGGCTTTGTTTGAGGGTCCTAGGAGGATTCCTCCCACAGTCGCCTCCTGATCAAGCGGCTTGCATAATTGAAAGGGAACAAATATTTGCACGCCAGGGGGAATCTTTACAGTCTTGCTTGCAAGCGCTTGCACAGTAGTTTTGGCCATGCACATTCGAGTGGGAGAAGGCAAAAAGGCCATTCAATGGCCCAATGGTAACTCAAGGCAACCCTGACTGATCAAAATTTTCAGGAGCATCTTCCCCAAGACGTCAGTCCCGAGCAAGCAAGAAACAGCAAGGGACGTTGATACAAGAACTGGTCCCGTCAAATTTGACATCTCCAATACACACCTCCGCTGTTATTTTCCCAATAGTGCCCAATGAACCGCCGTTTGCGGCAAAGCAGCGAAACTCCACAGGACATAGTGTACGACATTTAGGGGGCAGAATGTAAAAAATCAACTCGGATATAATAGTCACGGACGCATGTTGTATATATTAGACCTTGAAAAATAATGAAAATAATAAAAATTAAATGCCAATTGACATTTTTTTATTTCCCTAAATCACGCTAATCAAAACAAACTATGCTAATTATGCAAATTATGCATTTATGCTAATTATGCTCAGCTTCATTGTCTTGGGGTATTACCTAATGTAATAATGAAATGGAGTTGTAATTGTTTGAAGTTATGCAAGTGTATGTAATTATGCTAATTAGGCTTTGCTTCGTTGTCTATGGTGTATTATCAATCGTGATAATACAATGATGATCTAATTGAATGAAGTTATGCAAGTGTAGGTGATTATACTATTTAAGCTAGGCTTCGTTGTCTAGGGTGTATTATCAATCGTGATAATACAATGTTTCTCGCTTTAACTTTTACTGATTATGTTATATCTTACCACAGGAAACAGTTATTATAATTATTATTATTACTCATTAACTTAAGAAGGCGCCGTTACCAAAGCGACACCACCGCAGGAAGGAGAGCTACGCCATGTACATCAGACTCTTCTATGTTAAGCAACTTAAATATGTAAAACAAACATAACACTATAATATGCGAACTCTTATGCTAGGAATGTCAACACAGTACTCCTGGAGATGTCCTCCTCATTGATCCATACATTTACCCCTCATTGGTTACGTTTGTTAAGCTGGGTAACGGAACAATCGGCTAATTCCTCAGAGTAAAGCGACCATACACAGCGATAGGAAAAATTCCTTAAAAATTAATGTGACAATATTCATACGAACAGCAATAAAGAAACATGTGCCTAAGGCAAAAGTAGTTTTCAATGAATTCATTTGGAAAGTTTATGCAATTTACGAAATGCCCTGGAACAATAGTGTGCGGCAGTGTCTGTTTGCCTAATAGATGCGTATCAATTGGCTAATGGGCTTGAATTGATTTGTGGACAAGATTCCATCATCAAAAGAAATAAATCTCAACACAATAGTATTCCTGTGAGTGTGTAGATTCGTAACATAGATGTTCATAAATGTTAGTTTCCTCAATAGATTCATTGGTACAGTTAGGCAATTAATGAAACGAATGACTAATATACTTCTAAACGACCGTATTCATGCAGCTCAATGGACCCAATAATGTTTTTCACGATCAGCTATTAGTAAACGCACCACATTGGGATGGCCCTTTTCGTCCCGATATGTGCGTTATGTGCGTTATGTGTGTGTGGGTGTATTTTCTTCTTAAGCAGACGTCAAGGCGCCTTGGCGTCTGGTTGTTCCGAAAATGCCTTGGTTCCCTGCTGGGCAATGAGTCGTGTGTGTGGGCGTGTCATACACATGGCGCTCTCTATCTCTTGGCGGCAACGGCAGGCCTCTCTGCTGCTGGATGACCGCTGAGTCGGCATGACGCTCGTCCCTGACGGTGCCCGATTGTGCTCGAAGCTCGTCTGCTGTTCGCCAGCTCCGACACACTTCCTCTCAAAGTGAGTATATTTTAAATCGGTAAAATATTGTGTGCATTCATTATCGTTTTATTATTACAACAAAGTAAAACACAAATGTCTTAAAAGTGATGACAAAGACGAGGAGTAGAGATGTCTAGTTTTGCAGGGGTTTGAGGTTAAATTTCAGTGGCCACCCCAGTTAATACCGCGGATGTAAAAGTCATCTGAGCAATATAGATTTTGTGGAGAAGCGACTTTTCCACCAATTGAAAAGCTCAACGAAGTGGCTTATTTCGTGGAAATGTAGATAATCCAAATACTCTAAACTTGTGATGTTGATGTGGAGGGAAAAAACGGAAGACCTGGAGAAAAATCCATGCGACCACTGAGACAGACGTGGAAATTCCAAATATACAGGTGTCATGGTCGGGATCGAACCGAAATCCTTCTGCATACAAGGCGAGGGAGCAACATTTCACAACTGCGGCGCCAATTAAGATTGGACCTTGTGTATGTTTACTCTTTGGTTTTTTCGGTAAAGTCACGTAGGTAGAAAAAGAAAACAAAATAAAAAAATTATCACGACGTTCGGATCGCAACACAAGCAATCGTCCTCAGGCGGAAAAAATAATCCAGAGTGGAACTGCTGATCCCGCGAGAGAGCTGTTACAACAAGTGGTTATATATGTGGCGATGGGCAAGCAAGCTGGGTCTGAGATGGAAAGCAATTCCATCCACGGACGCAAGCAAGTCAGTTGTGTTAATGGGGGAGATTTATTCTGCCTGAGGACGACCGTTTGTGTTGCGATCGAAACGTCGTGATATATTATTTTTATTTTGTTTTATTTTTCTACCTACGTGACTTTACCGAAAGAACCAAGAGTATGGTTTCCTGCAGTCACGAAAACTTCAAATCAAGATTGTGTATGTATGTTTAACTTCTTAGCCAACCATACTAATCGGAGGTGTAGGCCAACAAGATGGTCCAAGTTTTGGCACATTTCAGAAATTTCCCCAAATGACCTCATCAGCAGTGAGCGTTTGGACAGCGACCCTCAGCGAAATCCTAATGGGAGGGTTAAGCGATTGGCATGAAGTGCTATGAAATTGGGATTTCATTCCAGTGTATTATATTCCTACTGCCAAAATTATTTCAGTACGATTTATTTACTTAATATGAAACAACTTTCCATGAATAATGAAAAAATAAAATAAGGTACATATAGTAATAAAAAATACATTTACAATTGTAAATGTTGTACATTTAGGCTCCTACATAGCCCGCAACATTTACAATTAAAGACACATTGTAAATTGTTAATGTTGGATGATAAAGGTTGACAATGATGGTGAATGGTGGAATGTTTAAACTAAACTATTGCATTTGCTATGGAACACCTTCAAGATGCTGATGCTACTGCTGTTGCAGTTCTGCATCAAATTTGGCCGGTTCCTCTTCTCCCTCTTCGTGAGCAACAGATGCAAAGCTTCACATCTCATCCCCAAGCCACCATGCCCGAACCCTGGCACGGATTCACTGGCATGGACTTTGGTATTGCTCATGATTGGGTTGATGGTCATGACGGTTTTCATTCAGGTCATGAAGCGACGTCATTGGAAACATGGTAAGTAGAAACATGCGGTGTGGGTGTATGGGTCTTGATGTGAGGTTGTGGATCTCGATATATATATCTGTCTGAAAGTGCGTGTGTATGTATTTGTGTGGGAGTGCGTGAAGTTTCGTGCTTTTATTTTTTCATCACGTTTCCTTCGTTGATTAAAAAGAAATTTGTAATAAGCGGAGTTGAAAAAAATTGAGCATAGCTGTAAACACATCTCATCATGTGCTGGCAACGTTACCCATTACATGCTTCAATTGTAAAGTTATCTTCTATATTACCCGCTGATAACTCAAGACCCTTCAAATTTCAAATTTTATCGAGGGTAACTTTTCCACTGGTCTGTAAACAGACGTGGAGAGATGTCAAATGCAATACAGTTGCAAATAAAGTTATCACTACATTGCAGAGAAAGTACATTTTCTATTTCAGTCCCTTTCCTAATGATGATCCCTGTTTCACACTTTTCAGCCTTGTTAACGTTTGAAGTGCAAAACGCGATGCTTCGACAGCAGAACGAGAATCTGGGGCGGAGAAGATCGAAGCTGCACGAGGAAAACACGACGCTACGTGCAGGGATGGAGGTGACTCGTCAGGAGTTTGTGGCGATGCAAGCGGAGACGATGCTACAAGAGCGAGCGATGTGGCAACATAAGATGCTGCGTCAAGGAAATGAGAGGCTGCATTTGGAGAACGTGACGCTGCTTCGAAAGAAGGAGACCCTCCTTCAGGAGATTGAGACGTTTCGTCTTGCCACTGCCGCCGCCACCGCCGTTACCAACGCCACCCCCGCCAAAACACCGACACCAATGCCAAGGAAATCACCGCCACCGCCACTGCCACCAGCACCGCTATCAATGCCACCAACAGTACCCCCATGGCCAAGAAGAAAAAATCCAAATTTTCTTGGTTCAAAAAACATTTTCATTAATTTATGATGGGGGCAATTTTGGGAATAATTTAGTTTTAAAATTACCCATTTAAAAAGTCACACACACTTACACACAAAAACATCGACAACCTTCAGCATAAAATACCCATACAGTTGCTTTGTTTTCGTGGGGCCGTGTGATGGTTGAGGCCCCACCACTGAGTGAAACTCTTCAGGTTCATCCGACTGGGCATTTGCTCTCATTACGAGACACAGAGAGATACTGATATAGACATGGAGACAGTCAAGGAGACACACACACGGACACGGAGATGAAGACAAAGGTCCCCCTATAGCCTTGTTGTATATATTGTTTTGAAAAATAATAATAATAAAAAATACATTCTAAAATTGTAATTTATCAAAATAAAATAGTTATTGAAGTATTATTGCCACCACAGTACTCCTGTATATGTCCTACTCATCGATCCATACAATTAACCCTCAATGGTTGCGTTGTTAAAACTGAGCAATAGAACAATAGGCTAACTCCTCACAGTAGCACGTCAATACACGACGGTAGAAAAAGTCCTTAAAAATGACGGAACCGTGCTCAAGAAACATGTTGCCAATGGCAAAAGTGGACATCAATGAATTAATTTGAAAGATTAAGCAATTAACAGAATGTCTCTAAACAATAGTGTATGTTCGGCTGTGTAGGTTTTGCCTAACAGATGCTCATCAATTGGCTAATGGCACATCAATTAATTCGCCGGCAATATTCTGTGATCAAAATAAATATCTCAAAACAATGGTATTCATGTGAGTGTGTAGATTCTTAACATAGATTATTATAAATGTTTAGTGTGTCATCAACGAAGTCATTGGTAAGGTTACGCGATGAAGAAAACGAATGACTAAAATAATTCGAAATGACCCTATTCATGCAACTCAAGCGACAGAACAATGTTTGCACGATCAGCTAATAGTTAACACACCACCTTGAGATGGAAACCCTTTTAGAAACTTGGAACAATCTTATTCTTACCGATATGCGTGAAGTGTGTGTGTGGGAGGGCAGTCACCACGAGGTCCAATAATTATAGCGGACAGTATGGTTTGAGTTGTCCACCTACTATTACTGCTAACTGTGGTTCTTACGAATCAGTGGCTTCCGCGATTCAGCATTCCTTGTACGGAAAATACCTCAAGTCCTCAGCAGGGGCGCCTGGTCGGCGTGTGTATGTGC
This sequence comes from Petromyzon marinus, assembly GCF_048934315.1. Taxonomy (NCBI): domain Eukaryota; kingdom Metazoa; phylum Chordata; class Hyperoartia; order Petromyzontiformes; family Petromyzontidae; genus Petromyzon; species Petromyzon marinus. Next base: position 5,680,596 of record NW_027422597.1, read on the forward strand.
ATCGATCACACGGCGCTTTTGGCTGCACGCTGCTCACACTGGCGCCCGTGCCTGTGCTGGCAGGGATGATGGATCCGACTCCGTCTGCATCGATGTGCGCGATAGTCCCATCACAAGATAGCGCTCAGAGATCGTCCACTGGGCTGGAGCGCGTCACTCAACCCCCCCCCCCCCCCCTTGGCACCAGACACTGTTGATCCTTGAGCTTGACCTTTGCTGGAGTGTGCTCGGGGCTTCCGAGTCAGCACGCTCGTGGTTAGTTGTTAGCCGCTGCACTGCTTGGTCCTGTGAGTAGCAGCTGGCTTTGCACGACCACCCTTTGTGCCCCCCCTCCCTTCCTCCAGGAGGGCTTCTCCTTTGAGCTGCTCGTCGCTGCTCATCGCAGCTCCTCACTCATTTCTCCAAACTCATACAATGTATTCGCACACCTCTTAGCTTCTCAAAACTCTTATAGCTTAAGAAAATACAACTTATCGCAGTCATTAACTTTGCAAGGGACTCAAAACATCAGGATGAATGCAGAAGAAAACTTTCGGCAATACTCCATCAGCGCCGAACTCAATACTTAGCAACACATCGCCCCTCCTCTGCCAGACTCGACACCCAAAAATGGCAGAGCCAGGATTTTCATCGCGCTCGCTGAAGGTGAATGCCTTCAGGGAAGTTGTGGACTGTGTACATAACTGCGCACAATTCTGTATGTCACTTATAACTGCTTTGCCGTTACTTATTGCCAATTATGGACTCGGTCTATTGTCCTATCATCTCATAGAGTCCCTTGCACACAATCATATGCTACACAGTAGCAGTGGGGGTCGCAAAATGCCGATTTATTACTAATAAACCCCAGTGATCCTATGTAATTGAGGGATTTCAATCGGATCTTTGTGGGGGCACGTGCCACCACACCCCCCCCCCTCCCAATGGCTCTGCCAGTGACACCTAAGGTTGATTTCGAAGACCATATCCAGAGCTTGTCGTTGCAAGACTGATTTGGGTCGTTTGGCTTCTCTATTCTATCCAAAATGTTTCGCCTCCGTCTCGTCTTCTCACAAAGGACCGGAATGCCTTTTATTTCGTTCCTCGGCCTGTGATTGGTCAGTTTCCTCTTACGACATTACCTTCCTTTTGATTGTGACCGTTTGTCTGGTGAACTTTTGTGTCTGTCTCCTCTCCCCTTCCTTCAATCATCATGGACACTCTGACCATGCCATGGTCCACCTGATTCCTGCATACAGGCAGAAACTAAAACACTGTAAACCTGCTGTGAGGACATCTAAACAGTGGACCAGTGAGGCTGTGGAAGATTTGCGGGCGTGCTTAGACTGTACTGACTGGGATATGTTCACGACTGCTACCAATAGTCTGGATGAACTCACAGAGGCTGTGACATCCTACATCAGCTTCTGTGAGGACTGCTGTATCCCAACACGTACTATGGTGAACTTTAACAACAATAAGCCCTGGTTCTCAGAAAAGCTCAGAAGGTTGAGTTTGGAGAAGGAGGAAGCGTTTAGAAGTGGAGATAGAGACAGATTCAAGGAGTCGAAGAACAGGTTTAGCAAAGCGGTGAGAGAGGCTAAACGACTGTACTCAGAGAGACTAAAACACAAGTTCTCTACTAACAACGCTGCTTCTGTCTGGAGAGGGCTCAGGCAGATCACCAACTACAAACCCAGAGCCCCCCACACCACTAACGACTCCCGCCTAGCCAACGACCTGAACGAGTTCTACTGTAGATTTGAAAGACAATTGAACTGTCCTGAACCACCCCTTCCCACCCAAGAGGCCCCATCCCCCACCCATACTACAGAGACGAATCTATCCTTTCAGGAGGGAGAAGTTAATAGACTGTTCAAGAGGCAGAATCCACGCAAAGCAGCCGGGCCGGACTCTGTCTCTCCAGCCACCCTCAGGCACTGCGCTGACCAGCTGTCTCCGGTGTTCACCAACATCTTTAACACCTCCCTGGAGACATGCCATGTACTAGCCTGTCTCAAGTCCTCCACCATCATCCCTGTGCCCAAAAAGCTAAGGCCAACAGGACTAAATGATTACAGACCGGTCGCCCTTAAATCTGTGGTAATGAAGTATTTTGAGTGCCTGGTCCGGGCACACCTCAAAGCTATCACAGACCCTCTTCTGGACCCCCTTCAGTTTGCCTACAGAGCCAACAGGTCTGTGGACGATGCAGTTAACATGGCCCTCCACTTCACCCTACAGCATCTGGACGCCCCAGCATCCTACGCCAGGATCGTGTTTGTGGACTTCAGCTCTGCCTTCAACACCATCATCCCTGCCCTGCTTCAGGACAAGCTCTTCCAGCTGAACGTGCCGTACACCACCTGTAAATGGATCACAGACTTCCTGTCTGACAGGAAGCAGTGCGTTAAGCTGGGAACACAAGTCTCTGACTCCAGGTCCATCAGCACCGGAACTGCTCAGGGCTGCGTCCTCAATGGGCTGATCTCTGGTGGGGATGAGTCTGACTATAGGTGGGAAGCTGACAACCTGGTGACCTGGTGTAGCCAGAACAACTTAGAGCTAAATGCTCTAAAGACAGTTGAGATGGTTGTGGACTTCAGGAAGAATACAGCCCCACTCACCCCCATCACCCTGTTAGACTCCCCAGTCAAAATTGTAGAGTCCTTCCGCTTCCTGGGCACTATTCTCTCCCGGGACCTCAAGTGGGAACTGAACATCAGCTCCCTCACCAAGAAAGCTCAACAGAGGATGTACTTTCTACGGCAGCTGAAGAAATTCAACCTGCCAAAGACAATGATGGTGCAATTCTATACAGCGAACATTGAATCCATCCTCACCTCCTCCATAACCGTCTGGTACGCTGCTGCCACTGCCAAGGACAAGAGCAGACTGCAGCATATCATCCACACTGCTGAGAAGGTAATTGCCTGCAATCTACCAACCCTGGAGGACCTGCACACGACAAGGACCATGAGGCAAGCGAGGAAGATTATGGCCGATTCCTCCCACCCTGGACACTCTCTGTTTCAGCTACTCCCCTCCGGCAGAAGGCTTCGGTCCATCAGGACCAAAACCTCACGCCATAAAAACAGTTTCTTCCCATCTGCTGCTGGCCTGTTAAACAAGGCAAAGGGCTTACACTGATTTTAACATTTTATCTACATAATGACACCATGCCGATATTAACTTTGTTTACCTACTTGGATTTTTTATTTTAAATTATATCTTAAAGCTATTTTATATTCGATATTTATTCAATTTTATATACTTCAGCCGCTGGGTGTTAGTTAGACTTTTAACCCTTATTATTATAGTAAGACTTGTTTAAAACTTATTTAAGATTTTAGATTCCTATATGTTGAATGTATGCACCATCCTGCCAAAGTAAATTCCGTGTCGGTGTGAACTTTCATGGCGAATAAAACCCTTTCTGATTCTGATTCTGATCTCATGGCCTGTGGTGAACACATATACTCTCAATTGTCCCTCCGTGTAGCTATTCCAGTTTTACTATTTTTTGCAGTAATTAACTGGGACCACAGCTCAGGGCAAGGTTCACGTGATGGAGACTCGTTGATCGGAGAACGTAGAATGTTGATAAAGTTTTATTCAGGATGAACAACAACGCCGGTCCCTCTGGGGACACGGCTTATATTCTATGCAGCGTGGCTGGCTCCACCCTTGGCCACGACCACCTTCCAGAATCCCCGGGAAAAATCTGAATGTTCAGCACGTGACCACCCCTCGCCCTCACTTGGGCCCCTTTGTAGACTTCATTGGTCACGTGTACTCTCGGGTCAACCAGAGTGCCATGGCCTTTAGTAACCTCATTCCTATGGCCGGCACTCCCACACCCTGTACAGTAGGGCTGACACTACACGCCAAGCGTGGTGCTGTCTAGCGCTATCAATTAGCATTCACCGGGCCCCTCTAGGGCCAGTACAACACCCACACCAATGTGGTGTCCGCGATGTCACTACATCAACCCCCCCCCCACGTACCACTCATGCATCCCCCATCAACAAATGAACCAAACCCCTTAGTGTGCCTCAACAAATAAATACCACAACCCTTTCAATACATTATGTACACTACATACAGAATAAACAGTAACTAACGGGCAAAGGGGATAGAAGAACAGAACAACAATAGGCATAAACAAAGGAAGAGAGAGAAGGGAACATAGAGAAAAAAAAAACGCAGTAACACGCAAAACCTCGGGACCCCCTCCAGCACCAGCATCTACCACCCTCACCATGTAACAACACCCGCAAGCACAATAAAGGCCAGGCCTGCCGAGTGTGACAACCAACTGATGGTGTAGGAGTGTGTATGTATGGGGATCACGAAAACCGAGAGTCTTTGATCGAGTCCTTGTGGCCAGGCAGCAAGGGGAGGTGGGCTTACTCTGCCTGGGGGTCCCTGGGGGAATTTGAAAATGTCCCATCGAAGTCAGAGTCCTGTGCAAGCGCTCCACCATTCCATCCGTTTGTGGAAGGTATGGTGATGTACATATTTTCTTTGCTCCCAATAAGTCACACACCTCCCGCAGCAATTTCGAAGAAAAATTCTTATCCTGATCAGTCAGAAGATGCTTACGGGCCCCCTTGTTCATCACATAGACATCGAGGAATGCCTCGGTGATGGCTGCCACTGACTGGTTGGGAAGCGGCCAGGCCATCGGCCAGCTTGAAAAATATTCGATGCCCACTAGTAAACACTTCTTACGGCGAGGGAAATGGACCAATGATATAAAGAGCGACCAGCTCATTTATCCGGGAGACCTGAATGGATTGCGACATCTTCCGCCATGCCAGGCTAGAAGAAGTCGAGTTTAAGTGTGCCGAGTATCTTATGCACACCAAGGTGCAACAGTGGCTCGTGCACCGCCCAGATGACTTTACCCCGAAAGGCAGTAGGCACGACAATGTTGTAACGGTGCAACCCTTCATCCCAATGCATGAGCAATCTGCCTCTGAGGATGACAGAGGCAACACCCCGTCGATCCCCACCCCCATTCGCCTCCTTGACACGGCGTCGTAACTTGAACAGGGAAGCGCTCTCAAGCTGGAGGTGCCCCCACTCAGCATGGTCCATGCCAATGACAGCGTCATGCGCCATATGATTCTCTGCTTCCTCAGAGGTTTCAACCACGGCCGATGCGACAAGTGGAGGTGGCGAGTCCTTGGTAGGCGTCTTACAGTGCCCCGAGCCCGAGAAAAACGTACACACATCGTTCGTGTGTCGGGTACCTTTGCGATCAAAAACAGTAAAGGAATAGTCCTTGAGGACTGTCAACCAATGTGAAAGTTGGCCAGACGGCTGCTCAATAGGCAGTGCATACTGTAGTGCTGCATGGTCAGAGCGCACCTCAAAGCGTCTGACATAAAGATAGGGACAATACTGTTGCACAAAAAATACAATAGATAAAAGTTCCCCGGCGTGTGACAGAGTACCGTTGTTTGGCCAGAGACAGCACTCTGCTGACATATGCGACAACACTCTCGACGCCATTAACGACTTGAGACAGAACAGCGCCAATTCCGGTGTTGTAAGCATCTGTATCAAGGACAGACGGCAAGGAAAAGTCGGGGTATCGGATGGGAGGGGCGTTCACCAAGCCATCCTAGAGCGGAACAAATCTGGCCTCCTACCTCCAATGGAACTTCTGATCCTTTGCCCTCAAGGAGGGGAGAGGTTTGGCGAAAGTGGCGAAACCGGGGACAAAACGGCTGTAATAAGACACAAGAACGCACACACGTGGTTTTGTCCGGGTCCATCGCTATCCCTGATTAACTGACCATGTGGCCAAGATACCAAACAGATTTTTGGAGCAGGTGCCATTTCTGTGGTTTAAATTTGAGGTTCGTTGCATGCATTTTAAGAAAGACAGCACGTTACCGTTCCAGATGTTCTTGGAACGTACGGCAAAAAACGAAAACATCGTCGATATAAATCAGGCACGAGTCCCACTGCAGGCCAACTAGAACCAGTTACATCAATCGCTGCAATGTAGACGACACGAAATGAAGACCCATCGGAAGCCGATTAGATTGAAACAAGCCTTGTGGTGTCTGAAAGTCTGTCTTGGGCTGAGAGGATTCATCAAGTGGCAACTGCCAAAATCTAGATAGGAGGTCAAGAGTCGAAAAATAACGTGCTCCTGCTAGAGCATCCAGGGAATCGTCCATCCGAGGAAGTGGGAACACGTCAGCCGCATATTACTTATTAAGCTTATATAAATTTTACAGAGAAGTGCAAACTACCATTCTGCTTTTTTAACAAGAACAACCGGGGCTCCCCACGGGCTGGTGGACGGCGAGATAATATCAGCGGCCAACATTTCATCAACCGCCAGCCGTACGTGTTATTTTCCCATTTGGCGCAGTCGGTAGGGGTTCTGCCGGATGGGAGCAGCATCACCCATATCGATGTGGTGATTCAAAAGCGTAGTACGGCCGATGTCTAATTTTCCCTTGCTAAACACATCGGAGAATTCACGCAAAAGCTCCATCAACTCCCCCCTCTGGGACTCGGCCAATTCGTATCCATCCACTTTTCATCAAAAACCACCAACGAGGTTTCCTTCGCGATGTACGGGTGATGCGTGGGCTAGCACGGTGCCTTCCTGTATGACAGATGTATCCAATCCTGAATTCAGGACTTGAATGAACGGTTCCTGGTCATTGGATACCTAAGTTTGGGCCCCCACCAATGTCAACCCACGAATGGCTTTGTTTGAGGGTCCTAGGAGGATTCCTCCCACAGTCGCCTCCTGATCTAGCAGTTTGCGCAATTGTAAGGGAACCGACATTTCTGCGCCAAGGGGAATCTTTACGGTCTTACTCGCAAGCGCTTGTAGAGTAGTGGGAGAAGCCAAAATGGCCATTCGACGGCCTGATGGTAACTCAAGGCAACGCTGATCGATCAAAATTTTCAGGAGCATCTGCCCCAAGAAGTAAGTTCCGAGCAAGCAAGGAACAGCAAGAGACATTGATAAAAGAACTGGTCCTGTCAAATTTGACATCTCCAATACACACCTCCGATGTTATTTTCCCAATAATGCCCAATGAGCTGCCATTTGCAGAAAAGCAGAGAGCCCTGACCAGACGTAGTGTATTACATTTAGGGTGCAGAATGAAAAAAAATCAATTCGGAAATAATAATCGCGGACGCATGTTATATATATTAGGTCTTGAAAAATAAAAAAATATATATAAAAATTAAATGACAATTGACAAATGTTTGATTCCCGAAATCACGCATATCAAAACAAATTATGCTAATCATGATAATTATGCATTTATGCTAATTATGCCCAGCTTCGTTGGCTTGGTGTATTACCTAACGTAATAATGAAATGAAGGTGCAATTGTATGAAGTTATGCAAGTGTAGGTAATTATACTATTTAGGCTTGGCTTCGTTGTCTAAGGGTGTATTATCAATCGTGATAATACAATGTTTCTTGCTTTAACTTTTACTGATTATGTTTTAGTATTTTTACGTCAGGTCTCAAATTCAGATCTTACCACAGGAAACAGCACTTATAATTAAGATTATTATTCATTAACTTAGGAAAGCACCACTCAGACACTTCTGGGTTAAGCAACTTTAATATGTAAAACAAACATAACACTAAAATATGCGAACTCTCATGCTAGGAATGTCAACACAGTACACCTGGGGATGTTCTCCTCATTGATCCGTACATTTAACCCTCAACGGTTAACTTTGTTAAGCGGGATAAAATAACTATCGGCTAATTCCTCAGAGTAAAGCGAGCATACACAGCGATAGGAACAAGTGCTTAAAAATGTATGTGACAATATTCATACGAACAGTAATAAAGAAACATGTGCTTAAGGCAAAAGTATATTTCAATGAATTCATTGGTAAGATTATGCAATTTACGAAATGCCCTGGAACAATAGTGTGCGGCAGTGTCTGTTAGCCTAACATATGCTTATCAATTGGTTATTGGGCTTGAATTGATTTATGGGCAAGATTCCGTCATCAAAATAAATAAATCTCGAAATAATATGATTCCTGTGATTGTGTAGATTCGTAACATAGATGTTAATAAATGTTAGTTTTCTCAATAAATTCATTGGTAGAGTTATGCATTTAACGAAACGAATGACTAAAATACTTCTAAACGACCGTATTCATGCAGCTCAATGGACCCAATAATGTTTTGCACGATCACCTAATAGTTAACGCACCACATTGGGATGGAGTAATCTTATTAGTCCTGATATGTGCGTTATGTGTGTGTGGGTGTATTTTCTTTTTAAGCAGACGTCAAGGCGCCTTGGCGTCTGGTTGTACCGAAAATGCCTTGGTTCCCTGCTGGGCAATGAGTCGTGTGTGTGCGCCTGTCATACACATGTCACTCTCTCTCTCTCTTGGTGGCAACTGCAGGCCTCTCTGCTGCTGGATGACCGCTGAGTTGGCATGACACTCGTCCCTGACGTTGCCCGATTGCGCTTGAAGCTCGTCTGCTGTTCGCCAGCTCCGACACACTTCCTCTCAATGTGAGTATATTTTATATCAGTAAAATATTGTGTGCATTCATTATCGTTTTATTATTGCAACAACGTAAAACACAAATGTCTTAAAAGTGGTGACAAAGAGGAGGAGTGGAGATGTCTAGTTTGCAGAGGTTTGTGGCTCAATTTAAGTGACCAACCCAGTAAATACGGCGGATGTAAAAGTCATCTGAGCAATATAGATTTTGTGGAGAAGCGACTTTTCCACCAATGAAAAGCTCAAAGAAGTGGTTTATTACGTGGAAATGTATATAAGCCAAATACTCTAAACGCGTGATGTTGATATGGAGGGAAAAAACGGAAGACCCGGAGAAAAAATCCATGCGACCACGGAGACGGAGTGGAAACTTCAAATATACAGGTGTCGTGGTCGGGATCGAACCCAAATCCTTCTGCATACAAGGCAAGGGAGCAACATTTCACAACTGCGGCGCTAATTAAGAGTGGACCTTGTGTATGTATATTCTTTGGTTCTTTCGGTAAAGTCACGTAGGTAGAAAAAGAAAACAAAATAAAAAAACAATTCTCACGGCGTTTCGATCGCAACACAAGCAATCGTCCTCAGGCGGAAAAAATAATCCAGCAGTGGAACTGCTGAACCAGCGAGAGAGCTGTTATAACAAGTGGTTATATATGTGGCGATGGGCAAGCAAGCTGGGTCTGAGATAGAAAGCAATTCCATCCACGGACGCAAGCAAGTCAGTTGTGTTAATGGGGGAGATTTATTCTGCCTGAGGACGACCGTTTGTGTTGCGATCGAAACGTCGTGATATATTATTTTTATTTTGTTTTATTTTTCTACCTACGTGACTTTACCGAAAGAACCAAAGAATATGGTTTCCTGCAGTCACGAAAGCTTCAAATCAAGATTGTGTATGTATGTTGAACTTCTTAGCCAACCATACTAATCGGAGGTGTAGGCCAACAAGATGGTCCAAGTTTTGGCACATTTCAGAAATTTCCCCAAATGACCTCATCAGCAGTGAGTGTTTGGATAGCGACCCTCAGCGAAATCCTAATGTGAGGGTTAAGCGATTGGCATGAAGTGCTATGAAATTGTGATTTCATTCCAGTGTATTATTTTCCTACTGCCAAAATTATTTCAGTACGATTTATTAACTTAATATGAAACAACTTTCCATGAATAATGAAAAAATAAATAAGGTACAAATAGTAATAAAAAATAAATTTACAATTGTAAATGTTGTACATTTAGGCTCCTACATAGCCCGCAACATTTACAATTAATGACACGTTGTAAATTGTTAATGTTGGATGATAAAGGTTTACAATGATGGTGAATGGTGAAACGTTTAAACTAAACTATTGCATTTGCTATGGAACACCTTCCAAGCTATTCGCTACTTTTCAGAAGCAACCTGTTGACTAATGAAAGCTGAACGTAGAAGCTTATCACGTTGAAATTCATAGCAGCCAAATAATCTAAAGGCAAATTTGTAAATGTGTAAGGGTAACGTGAACAGCAAGAGAAGGTAGTTTCAATGGGAATGGAGCAGCCTTAATCGATAGTGGTGGCGAGTTTAACGACACATTTATATTCAAAAGATCTAACCCAAAAACCTCTATTATGGAAAACATTGGTCACGAAAGCCGACGTGTTCAACGGAATAAAAACAAACATTTGAATCGAGTGTAAAATAAGTGTGCCCATTGATTTAATGATTATCATATTAAATTTGCAATGCAGAGGTTTCGTTGATCAAATCTAGCGTACATTAGTGTAAATGTTTTTTTCACCCAAACGAAATAATTACTGTGCAGTCGTGCTTGTGATGTCACAGGGGATTTTATAACCACGTGTCATGACAGGAAACCTGTAACCATGCGTCACGGCCGGAACTGATGATGTCACCACTGGGAGTGCTATAAGAACGCACGCTCGCACTTGGCACTCACACACGGACTTTGACAACACGAGCGGCAAGATGCTGATGCTACTACTGCTGCTGTTGCAATTCTGCATCTAATTTGTCCGGTTCCTCTTCTCCCTCTTCGTGGGCAACAGATGCAAAGCTTCACATCTCATCCCCAAGCCACCATGCCCGAACCCTGGCACGGATTCACTGGCATGGACTTTGGTATTGCTCATGATTGGGTTGATGGTCATGACGGTTTTCATTCAGGTCATGAAGCGACGTCATTGGAAACATGGTAAGTAGAAACATGTGGTGTGGGTGTATGGGTCTTGATGTGAGGTTGTGGATCTCGATATATATCTGTCTGAAAGTGCGTGTGTATGTATTTCTGTGGGAGTGCGTGAAGTTTCGTGCTTTTATTTTGTCATCACCTTTCCTTCGTTGATTAAAAAGAAATTTGTAATAAGCGGAGTTGAAAAAAATTGAGCATAGCTGTAAACACATCTCATCATGTGCTGGCAACGTTACCCATTACATGCTTTAATTGTAAAGTTATCTTCTATATTACCCGCTGATAACTCAAGACACTTCAAATTTCTAATTTTATCGAGGGTAACTTTTCCACTGGTCTGTAAACAGACGTGGAGATATGTCAAATACAATACAGTTGCAAATAAAGTTATCACTACATTGCAGAGAAAGTACATTTTCTATTTCAGTCCCTTTCCTAATGATGATCCCTGTTTCACACTTTTCAGCCTTGTTAACGTTTGAAGTGCAAAACGCGATGCTTCGACAGCAGAACGAGAATCTGGGGCGGAGAAGATCGAAGCTGCACGAGGAAAACACGACGCTACGTGCAGGGATGGAGGTGACTCGTCAGGAGTTTGTGGCGATGCAAGCGGAGACGATGCTACAAGAGCGAGCGATGTGGCAACATGAGATGCTGCGTCAAGGAAATGAGAGGCTGCATTTGGAGAACGTGACGCTGCTTCGAAAGAAGGAGACCCTCCTTCAGGAGATTGAGACGTTTCATCTTGCCACTGCCGCCGCCACCGCCGTTACCAACGCCACCCCCGCCAACACCGACACCAATGCCAAGGAAATCACCGCCAGCGCCACTGCCACCAGCACCGCTATCAATGCCACCAACAGTACCCCCATGGCCAAGAAGAAAAAATCCAAATTTTCTTGGTTCAAAAAACATTTTCATTAATTTATGATTGGGGCAATTTTTGGAATAATTTAGTTTTAAATTTACCCATTTAAAAAGTCACACACACTTACACACAAAAACATCGACAACCTTCAGCATAAAATAGCCATACAGGTGCTTTGTTTTCGTGGGGCCGTGTGATGGTTGAGGCCCCACCACTGAGTGAAACTCTTCAGGTTCATCCGACTAGGCATTTGCTCTCATTACGAGACACAGAGAGATACGGATATAGACATGGAGACAGTCAAGGAGACACACACACGGACACGGAGATGAAGACAAAGGTCCCCCTATAGCCTTGTTGTATATATTGTTTTGAAAAATAATAATAATAATAATAAATACATTCTAAAATTGTAATTTTATCAAAAGAAAATAGTTATTGAAGTATTATTGCCACCACAGTACTCCTGTATATGTCCTACTCATCGATCCATACAATTAACCCTCAATGGTTGCGTCGTTAAAACTGAGCAATAGAACAATAGGCTAACTCCTCACAGTAGCACGTCAATACACGACGATAGAAAAAGTCCTTAAAAATGGCGGAACCGTGCTCAAGAAACATGTGGCCAATGGCAAAAGTGCACATCAATGAATTAATTTGAAAGATTAAGCAATTAACAGAATGTCTCTAAACAATAGTGTATGTTCGGCCGTGTAGGTTTGCCTAACAGATGCTTATCAATTGGCTAATGGCACATCAATTAATTCGCCGGCAATATTCTGTGATCAAAATAAATATCTCAAAACAATGGTATTCATGTGAGTGTGTAGATTCATAACATAGATTATTATAAATGTTTAGTGTGTCATCAACGAAGTCATTGGTAAGGTTACGCGATGAAGAAAACGAATGACTAAAATAATTTGAAATGACCCTATTCATGCAACTCAAGCGACAGAACAATGTTTGCACGATCAGCTAATAGTTAACACACCACCTTGAGATGGAAACCCTTTTAGAAACTTGGAACAATCTTATTCGTACCGATATGCGTGAAGTGTGTGTGTGGGAGGGCAGTCACCACGAGGTCCAATAATTATAGCGGACCATATGGTTTGAGTTGTCCACCTACTATTACTGCTAACTGTGGTTCTTACGAATCAGTGGCTTCCGCGGTTCAGCATTCCTTGTACGGAAAATACCTCAAGTCCTCAGCAGGGGCGCCTGGTCGGCGTGTGTATGTGCATCGAACACACGGCGCTTTTGGCTGCACGCTGCTCACACTGGCGCCCGTGCCTGTACTGGCAGGGATGATGGATCCGACTCCGTCTGCATCGATGTGCGCGATAGTCCCATCACAAGACAGCGCTCAGAGATCGTCCTCCTTTGAGCTGCTCGTCGCTGCTCATCGCAGCTCCTCACTCATTTCTCCAAAACTCATAAAATGTATTCGCACACCTCTTAGCTTCTCAAAACTATTATAGCTTAAGAAAATACAACTTATCGCAGTCATTGACTTTGCAAGGGACTCAAAACATCAGGATGAATGCAGAAGAAAACTTTCGGCAATACTCCATCAGCACCGAACTCAACACTTAGCCATACATCGCCCCACCTCTGCCAGACTCGACACCCAACAATGGCAGAGCCAGGATTTTCAGGTAGGGGGGGCAACCCCCCCAACAATGAAAAATGATAAAGGAGTTGTTAGTAAGTAAGGACTTGTCCCTTGCTTTTTATTCGACGCGTGTGCGGCGATGGCGCAGCCATCGATCGAAGGTCGAATTCGAACCGCGTTGTGTGATCGGCATCGCGCTCGCTGAAGGTGAATGCCTTCAGGGAAGTCGTGGACTGTGTATGCAACTGCGCACAATTCTGTATGTCACTTATAACTGCGTTGCCGTTACTTATTGCCAATTATGGAATCGGACTATTCTCCTATCATCTCATAGAGTCCCTGGCACTTAATAATATGCTGCACAGTGGCAGTGGGGTCGCAAAATACCGATGTATTACCAATTAAACCCCAATGATCCGATAGAAATTAGGGATTTCAATCGGATCATTTTGGGGGGCACGTGCCACTCCACCCCCCTCCCTACCACTGGCTCTGCCAGTGACACCCAAGGTTGATTTCGAGGACCATATCCAGAGCTTGCCGTTACATGACTGATTTGGGCAGTTTGGCTTCTCTATTTTATCCAAAATGTTTCGCCTCCGTCTCGTCTTCTCACAAAGGACCGGAATGCCTTTTATTTCGCTCCTCTGCCTGTGATTGGTCAGTTTCCTCTTACGACGTAACTGTCCTTTTGATTGTGACCATTTGTATGGTGAACGTGTGTGTCTGTTCTAATTTATTAAAGTAATTTCCTAAGTGACATTAAGACCTGTCCCCCTCTCTCCCTTTCCTTCAGTCATCTTATGGCCTGTGGTGGACACAGATGCTCTCAATTGTCCCTCCGTGTAGTTATTCTAGTTTTACATTTTTTTGCAGTAATTTACCGGGACCACAGCTCGGGGCAAAGTTCACGTGTTGGAGACTCGTTGAGCGGAGAACGTAGAATGTTGATGAAGTGTTCTTCAGGATAAACAACAACGCCGGTCCCTCTGGGGACACGGCTTGCTTATATTCTATGCAGCGTGGCTGGCTCCACCCTTGGCCACGACCACCTTCCAGAATCCTCGGGAAAAATCTGAATGTTCAGCACGTGACCAGCCCTCACCCTCACTTTGGCCCCTTTGTAGACTTAACTGGTCACGTGTACTCTCGGGTCAACCAGAGTGCCATGGCCTTTAGAAACCTCATTCCTATGGCCGGCACACCCACACCCTGTACTGTAGGGCTGGCACTACACACCAAGCGTGGTGCTATCTAGCGCTATCAATAAGCATTCACCGGGCCCCTCTAGGGCCAGTACAACACCCACACCAATGTGGTGTCCGCGATGTCACTACATTAACCGACACCCCCCCCTACGTAGCACTCAGGCATCCCCCCTCAACACATGAACCAAACCCCATAGTGTGCCTCAACAAAAAAATGCCACAACCCTTTCTATACAATATGTACACTACATACGGAATAAACAGTAATTAACGGGCAAAGGGGATGGAAGAACAGAACAACAATAGGCAAAAACAAAGGAAGAGACTGAAGGGAACATAGAGAAAAAAACGCAGTAACACGCAAAACCTCGGGACCCCTCCAGCACCAGCATCTACCACCCTCATCATGTAACAGCACCCGCAAGCACAATAAAGGCCAGGCCTGCCGAGTGTGCCAACCAACTGATGGTGTGGGAGCGTGTTTGTATGGTGATCACGAAAACCAAGAGTCTTTGATCGAGTCCTTGTGGCCAGGCCCCGAGGGGAGGTGGGTTTACTCTGCCTGGGGGTCCCTGGGGGAATTTGAAAATGTCCCATCGAAGTCAGAGTCCTGTGCAAGCACTCTACCATTCCATCCGTTTGTGGAAGGTGTGGTGATGTACGTACTTTCTTTGTTCCCAATAAGTCACACACCTCCCGCAGCAATTTCGAAGAAAAAGTCTTACCCTGATCAGTCAGAAGATGCTCAGGGGCCCCCTTGTTCATCACATAGACATCGAGGAATGCCTCGGTGATGGCTGACACTGACAGGTTGGGAAGCGGCCAGGCCATTGGCCAGCGTGAAAAATATTCGACGCCCACTAGTAAATACTTATTGCAACGAGGGAAATGGACCAAGGATATCAAGAGCGACTAGCTCATTTATGCGGGAGACCTGAATGGATTTCAACCGTGGCCAACAGGGTTTAGATGGGGGTTTCCACTGCGTGCACTGCACACACCCCTTCAATAAATTAGCGACATATTCCACTATTCCATGCTAGAAGAAGTCGAGCTTAAGTGTGGCGAGTATCTAATGCACACCAAGGTGCAACAGTGGCTCGTGCACCGCCCAGATGACTTCACCCTGTAAGGCTGTAGGCACGACAATGTTGTAACGGCGTAACCCTTGATCCCAATGCATGAGCAATCCGCCTCTGAGGATGACAGTGGCTACACCCCGTCGATCCCCAACCCCATCCGCCTCCTTGACACGGCGTCGTAACTTGAACAGGGAAGCCCCCTCAAGCTGGAGGCGCCCCCACTCAGCATGGTCCAAGCCAATGACAGCATCACGGGCCACATGACTCTCGACTTTCTCAGAGGTTTAAACCTCGGCCGACGCCGCAAGGGGAGGGGGCGAGTCCGTGGTAGGCGTCTTACAGTGCCCCGAGCCCAAGAAAAACGTGCACCCATCGTTCGTGTGTCGGGTACCTTTGCGATCAAAAACAGTAAAGCAATAGTCCTGGAGGACTGCCAACCATCGTGAAAGTTGGCCAGACGGCTGCTCAATACGCAGTGCATACTGTAGCTCTGCATGGTCAGAGTGCGCCTCAAAGCGTCTGACATAAAGATAGGGACAATACTGTTGCACAAAAAAACAATAGACAAAAGTTCCCGGCCTGTGTGACAGAGTACCGTTGTTTAGCCGGAGACAGCACTCTGCTGACATACAGTGAGGGAAAAAAGTATGTGACCGCTGCTGATTTTGTACGTTTGCCCACTGACAAAGAAATGATGAGTCTATAATTTTAATGGTAGGTTTATTTGAACAGTGAGAGACAGAATAACAGCAACAACAAAATCCAGAAAAACGCATGTCAAAAATGTTATAAATTAATTTGCATTTTAATGAGGGAAATAAGTATTTGACCCCTCTGCAAAACATGACTTAGTACTTGGTGGCAAAAACCCTTGTTGGAAATCACAGAGGTCAGACGTTTCTTGTAGTTGGCCACCAGGTTTGCATACATCTCAGGAGGGATTTTGTCCCACTCCTCTTTGCAGATCATCTCCAAGTCATTAAGGTTTCGAGGTTGACGTTTGGCAACTCGAACCTTCAGCTCCCTTCACAGATTTGGTCTGGAGACTGGCTAGGCCACTCCAGGACCTTAATGCGCTTCTTCTTGAGCCACTCCTGTGTTGCCTTGGCCGTGTGTCTTGGGTCATTGTCATGCTGGAATACCCATCCATGATTCTTTTTCAATGCCCTGGCTGAGGGACGGAGGTTCTCACCCAAGATTTGACGGTGCATGGACCCGTTCATCGTCCCTTTATTGCTGTGAAGTTGTCCTGTCCCCTTAGCAGAAAAACAGCCCCAAAGCATAATGTTTCCACCTCCATGTTTGACGATGGGGATGGTGTTCTTGGTGTCATAGGCAGCATTCCTCCTCCTCCAAACATGGAGAGTTGAGTTGATGCCAAAGAGCTCCATTTTGGTCTCATCTGACCACAACACTTTCACCTAGTTGTCCTCTGAATCATTCAGAAGTTAATTGGCAAACTTCGGACGGGCATGTATATGTGCTTTCTTGAGCAGGGGAACCTTACGGGTGCTGCAGGATTTCAGTCCTTCACGGCGTAGTGTGTTACCAATTGTTTTCTTGGTGACTATGGTCCCAGCTGCCTTGAGATCATTGATAAGATCCTCCCGTGTAGTTCTGGGCTGATTCCTCACCGTTTTCATGATCATTGCAACTCCACAAGGTGAGATCTTGCATGGAGCCTCAGGCCGAGGGAGATTGACAGTTATTTTGTGTTTCTTACATTTGCGAATAATCGCACCAACTGTTGTCAACTTCTCACCAAGCTGCTTGGCAATGGTCTTGTAGCCCATTCCAGCCTTGTGTAGGTCTATAATCTTGTCCCTGACATCCTTGGAGAGCTCTTTCGTCTTGGCCATGATGGGCAGTTTGGAATCTGATTGATTTATTGCTTCTGTGGACAGGTGTCTTTTATACAGGTAACAAGCTGAGATTAGGAGCACTCGCTTTAAGAGTGTGCTCCTAATCTTAGCTCGTTACCTGTATAAAGACACCTGGGAGCCAGAAATCTTTCCGATTGAGAGGGGGTCAAATACTTATTTCCCTCATTAAAATGCAAATCAATTTATAACATTTTTGATATCCGTTTTTCTGAAATTTTGTTGTTGCTATTCTGTCTCTCACTGTTCAAATAACCCTACCATTAAAATTATAAACTGGTCATTTCTTTGTCAGTGGGCAAACGTACGAAATCAGCAGGCGATCAAATTCTTTTTTCCCTCACTGTATATGCGACAACACTCTCGACGCCATTAACGACTTGAGACAGAACAGCGCCAATTCCAGTGTTGCTAGCGTCTGTATCAAGGACGGACGGCAAGGAAAAGTCGGGGTATCGGATGGGAGGTGCGTTCACCAAGCCATCCCAGATTGCAACAAATGTGGCCTCCTCCTCCTACCTCCAATGGAACTTCTGATCCGTTGCCGTCAAGGAGTGGAGAGGTTTGGCGAATGTGGTGAAGCCGGGGACAAAACGGTGGTAATAAGACACAAGAACGTACACACGCGGTTTTTTCTGGGTCCATCGCTATACCTGATTTACTGACTATGTGGCCAAGATACCAAACATATTTTTGGAGCAGGTCACACTTCCGTGGTTTAAATTTGAGGTTCGCTGCACGCATTTTAAGAAAGACAGCACGTAACCGTTCCAGATGTTCTTGGAACGTACGGCAAAAAACGAAAACATCGTCGATATATATATCAGGCACGAGTCCCACTGCAGGCCAGCTAGAACCAGTTCCATCAATCGCTGGAATGTAGCCGATACAAAATTAAGACCCATCGGAAGCCGATTAGATTCAAACAATCTTTGTGGTTAAATTTCGATTTAAAGCTTTCGTAACTGCAAGGATTCATCTTCTTTGGTTCTTTCGGTAAAGTCACATGAAATGAGAATAAAATAATAAATTGATAAAATAAAATAAAACAATAATATTCTCATGACGTTTCGGCCACAACACAAGCGGGCTTCATCAGGTGAAGGGACGAGACTGTCTGGAGGACAGTGCTGGAGTGAAAAAGCCACGCTCAGATCGCGACCTTTAAGCTGTGTGAGAAGAAACAAAGCGCCTTGACAAAGGAATTAGCATAGAATTTAGCATTGAAATGGCTGAGTGATTAGCTTGTGACTGGTCACAGAAATGGCTTTGTTAAAGTTAAAGCATACACATCCGCAGAGGCACCCCTTGACAAAGGAATTAGCATAGAATTTGGCATTGAAATAGCTGAGTGATTAGCTTGTAACTGGTCACAGAAATTGCTATGTTAAAGTCAGAGCATATACATTCACCGAGGCACCTAGTACATGTGTGTGTATGTGCATAAGTCCATGTGTGTGTGTCAGTCCATGTGTGTGTGCCTCTATGTGCGTGTGTCAGTACATGCATGTTCGTGTGGGAGTCTATGTGTGTCAGTTGATGTGTGTACGGCAATGTGTGTATGTGCGTGAGAGTTCATTTGAGTTTGTGCTTAGATATGTGTGTATAAGTTCATATGTGTGTGTGTCAGTCTATGTATGTGTGTGTGAGTCGATGTGTGTCTGTAAGTCGAAGTGTGTGCATGGGTTCTTGTGTGTGTGTCTTAGTCGATATGTGTGTCTTTGTAAGTCCATATTTGTGTTTGTTTCGGTCAATGTGTGTGCGAGTCTATATAACATCGGACACTCCAAGCGACGCTCACAACAACGAGCGGAGCGCCGGGTGGCTAAAGCACAGCAAGTTGGCAAAGAAGGGGGCACAGGTGCTGCATCAGCCAGTCGTCTCAGTCAGTCGACTTGTTGCATCTGGCTCTGCCCCGTGATCTCCTGCCAGCGGGCGTTATAAAACTTCACGTGGCCTCAAGGTGCACATAGCCTGCCACAAGCGTTGTGGTTACGTCACCGCCACTTAGTGGCGAATGGCAGTTGTTATTATTGTTGAGTCTATGTTGGTAGCGGGTAGTTTGCAATAAACTTCCTCAGGGTTTGACGACCCTGCTTTACGAGAGTCCCAGGCACAGCTGGCCCGGCTTTCGGTACCTGGTAAGGGCCCCTCTCAGGGTTACGTGGTTACCTCACTGCCTTGTGAGTGTCTCGGGAGAGTCAATGGCTAACGGAGTAAACCTCTACAGAAAATCAGGAGTGGGGCCCCTCAGGCGGTTTTGTGATGCACTGCGGCACATTCTCGGCAGCTCCTGCAGCCAAACTGGTACCAAACGTCATGCTACGTACCCCTGTGGACATACCAGCAAGGCCGAGGGGGGGGGATCCTGACGCATGGGCAACACCAGGATTTCCAGAAGTAACCTGGCCGAACATTGCGCCAATAAGAGGTGCAAAAATGGGGAGAGGACACTCCTCGGCCACCTAATCGTGGCCAAAAAACACGGATGGCAGCAGTCATGGGTTATAAGCTCATTTTAGATTGGCGTAGAAAACGGGCACAACGGGTTGCCATCGTCGGTGGGAGGGGTCATTGCACCCATTGGATAGCTACCGCCCGCCTCAAGCTGGGCTGCCCCCGGCCAATAAGTGCTTTCCCGCCACGGCTCACCTGCTCCAATGGGTGCTTGGAGCTTTTGGTTCACCACCAGACAAGTGGGCTGCAACACCTGCACCAGAGAAAAGCAAAACAAACGAAAGAAGGTTCCAGCCCTTCATTTTGCAAGCTGGAATGTACGTACAATGTGTTATGGACTCTCCGAAGATCTATTCCTGGTCGCCCAATCCTGCGCTTCTAAGATGTCTGGTAACGGGACATGAAAAGCTACGACATCAACCCAAATGACTGGAAGAAAACTGCCAGTCACCGACTCAGCTGGCAGCAGGCTGTGAAAACAGGCCTCAGGAGAGGCGAGGAGAAAAGACACACTGCTTGGCAGACCAAGAGGGAGCGACGTAAAGAAAAAGCAAACACCTCTGGAGCTGCCACCGCATTCACTTGCCATTGCTGTGGTAAGGATTGTCACTCAACAATTGGCCTATTAAGTCATTCTTGGCACTGCAAAACCTACAGCTGACCTCGTAAGGCACAATAGAATTGTCTCTCGAGACACAAAGGCCGATGATGAATTTATATATGTGTAGTGGTTGATTTTACTCGGACAACTTTTGTCTTTCTTCCAACACCACTTTATTTACAGTTATCCACATGTCCTCAATGCTTCACAGTTCCCTTGCTTGCCACGGCTCGCTCACCGTGCTTCACTCGACTCGCTCGCCGCCTTAGTCTCTCCAATCTCTACTTCTCCGTCAGCTACAATGTCACTGTGCTCTCTCCACTGCTGGCTGCTTCGTCTCTGCTCTCCGCTCTATGCTATCACTGCGCTCTCTCCACTGCTGGCTGCTTCTCTCTGCTCTCCGCTATCACTGTGCTTCCTCCACTGCTGGCTGCTTCTCTCTGCTCTCCGCTATAACTGTGCTCTCTCCATTGCTGGCTGCTTCTCTCTTCAGCTCCTGCTTTCCTCTCTCCACTGCTCGCTGCCTTCACGCTTGTGGCCGTCAAGATGCTGTCGCTGCCCTTGTGGTGAGTCGCACGGCCTTCCGCGGTGGCCCTCGCTCTTGGAAAATAATCATCAAATGATTGGAGGCACCACCTTGAAACTGCCACTAACTATGGACTCACTGACAAAATACTAACTGCCATAAAACTGCTGCTAACTATAAACTAACATAATTTTACTGTCATAAAATTGCTGCTAACTATAAACTAACAGAATACCAACTGCCAAAAAACTACTTCTAAATATGAACTGACAAATGTATAACTGCCGTAAAACTTAATGCTAACTATGAACTCACCAAATATTAACCTGTCGTAAGACTACTGTTATGAACTGAAGTTAACTAACAAAATAATAACTGCCATACAACTATTGCTAACTCTAAACTAAAAACTAACAGACCCTTAGAGACCCACAGAGATATGCACAGAGACTCCCAGACCCTTAGAGACCTACAGAGACACCCAGACCCTTAGAGACCCACAGAGACACCCACAGAGACACCCAGACCCTTAGAGACCCACAGAGACACTCAGACCCAGAGACCCTTAGAGACCCGCAGAGTAACCCACAGAGACACCCAGACCTTTAGAGACCCACAAAAGGCACCCAGACTCAGAGACCAACAGAGACACCTGCCGAGACCCCCAGTCACCCACAGAGACCCCAAAGATACCCCTGCCGAGACCCCCAGTCACTCAAAGAAACCCCCACAAAGACCCCCACAGAGTCACCTACAGAGACCCCCACACAGACCCCCACAGTGTCACCCACAGAGACCCCACAGACTCAGCCACATAGACCACCACAGAGTCACCCACAGAGACCCCCCAAGAAACCCCCACAGAGACCCCCACAGAGACCCCCACTTAGACATCCACAGAGACCCCCACAAAGTCACCCAGAGACACCGACAGAGTCTCCCACAGAGACATACCTACAGAGACCCACAGAGACCCAGAGAGTCACCCAAAGAGACCCCCACAGAGACCGCCACAGAGACTCTCACAGAGTCACCAACAGAGACACCCACAGTTACCCACAGAGACACACACAGAGACCCCACAGTGTCACCCACAGAGTCACCCACAGAGACACCCACAGAATCACCCACAGAGACCACCAAAGAGTCACCCACAGAGTCACCCAAAGAGCCACCCACAGAGTCACCCACAGGGTCACACACAGAGACACCCACAGTGTCACCCACAGTGACCCCCTCAGTCACGCACAGAGACCCCAATAGAGTCACCCACATAGTCACCGACATAGTCACCCACAGAGACAACCACAGAGTCACCCACAGAGACACCAACAGAGTCACCCACAGAATCACCCACAGAGACAAAGACAAAGATCCCCCATATAGCCTTAACAGACTGTAGGGGCAAGTGCTGTTAGCGAGCACCTATGAAGGCCGGTAACGGTACACGAGGGGGTGGGTGGCCAGCACCACGCCCGACCGCCTTTGTCTCCCTAGTGGCAATGTTTACACACCGCACCAGGTACTCATTTCAGGCTGAGTCGACCTAGGGGAGGCCCGGGACCGGCTCAGATAATTGTCACTGGTGTTGGCCGTGAGCGGGAATCGAACCCGGGTCGCCAGATTCATAGCGCAGCGCGCTAACCGCTACACTACACCCACAGAGTCACCCACAGAGTCACCCACAAAGACACCCACAGAGTCACCGACATAGTCACCACAGAGACATCCACAGACTCTCCCACAGAGACACCCACAGAGTCACCCACAGAGTCACCCACAAAGACACCCACAGAGTCACCGACATAGTCACCCACAGAGGCACCCACAGAGTCACCGACAGAGACACCCACAGAGTCACCCACAAAGACACCCACAGAGTCACTGACATAGTCACCCACAGAGACACCCACAGAGTCACCCACAGAGTCACCCATAAAGACACCCACAGAGTCACCGACATAGTCACCCACAGAGGCACCCACAGAGTCACCCACAGAGTCACCCATAAAGACACCGACAGAGTCACCGACATAGTCACCACAGAGACACCCACAAACTCACCCACAGAGACACCCACAGAGTCACCCACAGAGTCACCCACAAAGACACCCACAGAGTCACCGACATAGTCACCCAAAGAGGCACCCACAGAGTCACCGACAGAGACACCCACAGAGTCACCCACAAAGACACCCACAGAGTCACTGACATAGTCACCCACAGAGACACCCACAGAGTCACCCACAGAGACACCCACAGAGTCACCCACAGAGTCACCCACACAGAGTCACCCACAGAGTCACCCACACAGAGTCACCCAGAAAGATGCCCACAGAGTCACCGACATAGTCACCCACAGAGACACCACCCACAGAATCACCCACAGAGACACCCACAGAGTCACCCGCAGAGTCACCCACAAAGACATCCACAGAGTCACCGACGTAGTCACCCACAGAGTCACCCACAGTGTCACCTACAAAGACACCCACAGACTCACCCACAGAGACACCCACAGAGTCACCCACAGAGTCACCCACAAAGACACCCACAGAGTCACCGACATAGTCACCCACAGAGGCACCCACAGAGTCACCGACAGAGACACCCACAGAGTCACCCACAAAGACACCCACAGAGTCACTGACATAGTCACCCACAGAGACACCCACAGAGTCACCCACAGAGTCACCCACAAAGACACCCACAGAGTCACCGACATAGTCACCCACAGAGGCACCCACCGAGTCACCCACAAAGACACCCACAGAGTGACCGACATAGTCACCACAGAGACACCCACAAACTCACCCACAGAGACACCCACAGAGTCACCCACAGAGTCACCCACACAGAGTCACCCACAGAGACACCCACACAGAGTCACCCACAGAGTCACCCACACAGAGTCACCCAGAAAGACACCCACAGAGTCACCGACATAGTCACCCACAGAGACACCCACAGAGACACCCACAGAGTCACCCACAGAGTCACCCACAAAGACATCCACAGAGTCACTGACGTAGTCACCCACAGAGTCACCCACAGTGTCACCCACAAAGACACCCACAGAGTCACCGACATAGTCACCCACAGAGCCACCCACAGAGTCACCCATAGAGACACCCACAGAGTCACCCACAGAGTCACAAACAGAGACACCCAGAGAGACAACCACACAGAGTCACCGACATAGTCACCCACAGAGACACCCACAGAATCACCCACAGAGACACCCACAGAGTCACCCACAGAATCACCCACAAAGACATCCAGAGAGTCACCCACAGAGTCACACACAGAGACACCCAGAGAGTCACCCACAGAGTCACCCACAAAAACATCCACAGAGTCACCGACATAGTCACTCACAGAGTCACCCACAGAGACACCCACAGAGTCACCCACAGAGACACCCAGAGAGTCACCCACAGAGTCACACACAGAGACACCCAGAGAGTCACCCACAGAGTCACCCACAGAGACACGCACACAGAGTCATCCACAGAGACACCCACAGAGTCACCCACACAGAGTCACCCACACAGAATCACCCACAGAGATACCCACACAGAGTAACCCACACAGAGTCACCCACAGAGAGTCACCGTTGATTTCGTGGCCTTCCACCTCCCGCTGCACAGTTCCTCGACAGCGGCCCGCCAGAGGATGGAGCCAGAGGTGGCCACGGAGCTGCAGGGCAGGGCCAGCGATGAGCGCTACGGAGTCATCCGGGTCCTGTACACGTTCGAATTCCGCGGCCACAATTGCCTCGTCGTCGAGCTCTTGAAGTACATGAACATTCTCCACCCCCCCACCACCCACCCACGTGCGTGCGCATGTCCATTGCTCCGCTTGATTGTTGATTTATTTCGGAATTAATATTTATTTAATATTTGATCAAGCAACTAGATTAATCGATTTATCACATTTATTACGGCTTTTCGCGACCAATATCATCCATAATAGAGGTATTTTCGGTTAGATCATTTAAATATATACATGTTGTGTCATTAAACCCGCCACCACCTGACACAGTCAACTAGTAAGGGTTGTCACGCAAACATAACGTGCCAATTCGTTACTAGTACAGCACTAGTGTGCAGTGTATAGTGCATTATAATGGTACAGCACAACGATGTGTTGGAGAGCCATGCCACAACATTTACAATCTCTGAGTATGACGTTTCGCCAGTAATTACAACCAGATTCATCAGGCGACAGCTAGATTTTGTGGATAATTCCACCTGTTTCGTTCCTTATGTAGAGGCTCAGATCTGGTAACCACACTTCTGTGCTCTTGCGCAGAGTGGGGGGGGGGGGGGGGGGTGGGGGATTGATTTTCTAATTTGTTCCCCAATAGCTTTATTTAATAACTTTCATAATTATCTTCTTTTGCAGTTTATTTTATGAGTTTAAAGATAGTTAACAATTCTTCAAACGATGTCTCGCCTCGTTAAATAAATTAACTTCATTGAATACATAACTTATTTAATTGCTATTTTGATAATTAATTTATTCAATAATTAAGCTGACAATTTTACAATCACAATTTGTTTGGCAACCGAGTCTCCAAAGCTCTGGGAAGTGGAGCAGCACGCGCCCACGTGGCCCCGTGGGTCAAGCAGCTGAGCGCGGAGAACCGCTGCATTATCGATAACCACAGAACACCGTGGCGACAAAGCAGACGCAGGAAGTCCCCCGGGTTGCGGAAGACGCGACTCACGGAAACGCTCCCCATAAATCACACATTCGATTTTTTCATGAGAATCTATGTATATATAAAAGGGAAATTTGTGAATGTGTGTCTGTTCGAAATGTTTAGCATACTTGCCAACATGCAACAAACTTTAAATTTAAGAAATGTTGATAATAAGGTAATCATTAAAAATAATACATTTATTATTAAATTGTGATATGATAGTAATAAAATGATAGTAATGAAATAATAAAATAGAAATTGTAATAATAACATAATCATGGTGAAATTATAATAAAATCATAATAATGAAATAATTATCATAAAATATTCCACACGCGGCAATGTTCTGTGCGCATTAGTTCCCTCGGCGCTATTGCGGCACGGCGAGGCCGTGGATGAATACCGCGGAGCGACGAGGCGTTTCATGACCCCACCCCCCAAAACTAACCAAGTGGCACAGTCGGTTTGGAGTCTGGGTCGTGGACGTCATCGGAACGGGAAAAGGGTTTTAACGTCATTGTCGTTGTCGTTGTGGTGCCAGGAAGAGCCTCTACGGCGTCATAAGCAAAGGGAGCATCGGGCGAATCTGAGTGAGGCGGTTGAGGGAGTACACCAGGGCCATCCTCGACTTCCTGTTGTACGCCAAGGGGCTTGGCATTGTCCACGCGGACATCAAGCCGGTGAGCGGAGCGAGCGCGGTGGTCGCGCCATCTCGTCGGGGCGCTCGGTTAGCTGGCGTGGAGGCAGTCCAGCAACTGCTGATCGCGGGGTCAATGCGGTGGCTCAGTCCATCTGGAGGGAGGTGGTGGTAGCGGTGGTGGTGGGGTCACGGTACCCTCAGCGAAGAAGATCCGGGGCGAGGTGGACACTCGTACCGAAGAGGCAGCCCGGCCACGGTTGATCGTAGGGTCAACGTGCTGGCTCCGTCCATCTACTGTGACTCTGCCACCTCCTCCTTCCAGATGGAGGTAGCAGGTTGATGGTAGGCCGCGGTTGGTAGGATATGTTAACTACCTCGTCTGGTATACAGGGGTCGTGGGTTCGATCCCCACCCCGACACCTGCTGTATATTTGGAGTTTGGGTCTCTCTCTCCCCGTGGTGGTCACGTGGATTTTTCTCCAGGTCCTCCGGTTTTTCCCTCCACGTTCAGAATCAACATCACCAAGCGTTTAGAGTATTTGACCGCTGCTGTAACAATTCCCCGTGATGATGATGATATCAGCCCACTTCGTTGAGCTATAATTTGTAATGGCCAGGTCGCATCTGTGACAAAAGAGCTGCACAGTGGCACAGAGTGGGGCCTTACAACTAGTAAATTAAAACATAGCTTAGGTTTAGTTTGGGTCTCTCTATGTCTGTGTGGGTCTCTATGAGTATGGGTCTCTCTATGTCTGTGTGTGTCTCTATGAGTATGGATCTCTGTGGGACTGGATGGGTCTCTATGAGTATGGGTATCTGTGGGTGTGTACAGGTCTCTATGAGTATGGGTCTCTGTGGGTCTGTATGGGTCTCTATGAGTATGGGTTTCTGTAGGTCTTTATGGGTCTCTATGTGTATGGGTTTCTATATTTCTGTGTGGGACTCTATGAGTATGGGTCTCTGTTGGTCTATGTGGGTCTCTATGAGTATGAGTCTTTGGGTATGGGTCTCTGTGTGTATGTTTGGGTCTCTATGGGCCTGTTGAAACACGTCTCTAGAGTGTTTGGCTGTGTTGTATATGTGGGCGTGTGAAAATTGATGAAAATAATTAAAATTAAATGAAATTCGAAATTTGCATAATTAATCCGAAATTATGCTAATTCGTGTAATTATGCGTGTAACTATGCTAATTAGAGAGGTAATCGTATTAATTGATACGAGTGGGTGTGGTTGTGTTAATGATAGCCTTTATGATAATCAGGCCCCGCCTCGTTGACGAGGTGGGGTTATCAATCAGGATAACGCAATCAATCGTGTGCAGTTACGCTAGTGTCAATTCGGCCTCGTTGTCTAACTTCGTATTATTGATCAGCATAATACAATGATTCTCGCTTTAGCACTCCCCGAGTGTTCATATTTTAGGTCCCATGTTCATATCGTTCGCTTTAGTTTAATGAGTGTGTATTGGTGTGTTTATAGTTTAGGTTCCCGTGTTCCTATCTCGTCGCAGGATGCAGATCTTATGTAAACATTTCTGGAAAGAATCACACGACCACTTCTGTATTAATCAATTTATTTTCTAATTAAACCTTAACTATAATATGTATGTGAACTCTCAATCTCGGAACTTCAACACGGTATCCATACGGTATCAAGACAGTATCATCAACGACTGTACGATTTCACTTTGATAACACATGCACCCCGCATAAAGCGATTGCTGTTAGTGAGAGAGAGAGTCAGGGCATGCAAATGCTATGCTACACAAAAGCTTATACTTTATAATATGAACGATCATTATGCTTGAAATGGTCAGCACATTATCACAGGCGATTGATTACATGCAACGGTATTCATATAAAAAGACAATCAAACAGTTATTATTTCCAAAGGCATAAATGTAACAACAGATCCACCGGACAGACTATAATATTACCGAAATTTAGTGAGTCGAGGGGCTTGGGCAGGCTGGTGCAAGCGACGTAACCCATTCCATTTTGTTAGGTGGGGGTAGCAGTGAGGCTCTTTTGTGGCGGGGTGGGGCTGGGGAGGGCTCTGATTTCCCGGGGGTGGGGGGTGGGGTTTGGTTTGGGGCTCCCAGTAGCAGTCGTTAGGAAGCAAAGGTGGGTGGGTGAGTGAGTGGGTAGGTGAGTGGGTGGGTGAGTGGGTGGGTGAGTGGGTGGATGAGAAAAATACAGACACACATATGGACTTAAACACACGTATGGACCTACACGCACACATATGGACTCAAACACACAGACAACTCGACTCAAACACAAACACATTGACTTACATACACACATATGAACTTACACACACATATGGACTAACACACACATGGACTAACACACACACACACATTTGGAGGTTTGATTGATGAGCTGGCACTGCTAAGGTTCTGGATTCGAAATTAGGTCAGCACTCAGACCTCTGAGCGATGTGGCCATATCTCTCTTGCGAGAATCGAGAATATAGGTTTATCATGCGCGATTGAAATTATATCTAAAAACCAAGATCTCACTTCTGCTACGTGTTATCTGCACACATAATAGCTTACGTTTTGATAACTGTGATGGAAGGGGTTATCTTCGTGCAGTCATTCGTGACCGGGTTGAGACCATCAACTCACCACACTTGACTGTGCAGTTTCATTACCGGCGAATGCCTGGATTCGAACAAAGGTTTTCATTGATGCTGGCTAAAAGGGGTTGTGGATGTGATAATCATGACACTGAATGCAAAGACAATCCAATGAATTTTTAAAGATATTTTATTTTGCATCACAAGCCCAAAGCATTGCATAACATGCAACTGACTAGTTGCATGCAATTCCCTATAATTAAAGAGCATGCAATTGTAATCTAAATGCATTAATCCAGATGGTGGTGCTGATGGAAATGATAGTACTACAAGAGAAGTTCTTTAATTTTCTGGTGTCACCTTTGGAGAAATTGTTGGTCATTCGAGGCCAGTTATCATTATTTGTATATTCATTGTAGTGTGAAATGGAAAACAAATATGAGCGTTTCTGAAAATAGGTGTCCCAACACAAATGAAGATTGGTTGATTGTTTGAGGAATCTTTATCTTTCCGTCATCGTTTTGTTTGGTATCATTCACACGTGGATGTCTTCTCTCTATAATTTTAGTGGAAATGTTGGTCAAGTCCATCGATTATTCTGTTCGTGGCAGCATGCAGAAACTGTATTGTCAAGATATATGTTTGTATGATTTGCCGTGGAGAATGTCCTTAGCTGTGTGCTTCATTTGGGTTTTCACTCTTCACCTTCTAATTTCTGAAGCCCATAAAGCATCACCTCTTTCACCTCCTTCCAGTCATTTATGTCGTTCATCCAACTTGTACTTTGATGTTTTGAACCCCTCCAGATTTGCACTCTACCGATGAACGATGCCTATGCCAGTGTGTATTGTCTTGTTACATTGCCCAAACCACTGCAGGAAGTTTATTTCCATTTGCTTTTGCTAGTTGGGGCTCATTCTCACGTAAGTAAATGGCAAAACTGACGTTTAAATGTACTTATGCTATTTGTACTTATATACTTTATTCTTATTTCTTTATATAAGTTTTAGCTACTGGCTTACCATTGATCTACTTTTTCCTCCTATCGTGTTGTGTATTGTTTGTTGTTGTAACTTGCTGACTCGCCCATACTGGACATCTGTAAAAAAGAGATTAATTTATCGTCGGATTCCTCCGGGATAAAGACAGATTATGATCATTCCATTGTGATTTCTGAGCGAACAGACTCAATTACATGCGGTATGTGCGAGAAAAATTCGTTGAAATAACTGCATCTCCGTGTTAATTATTTTTTCACCGATTCAAAGGTTCCTTAATTGCACCAACTGAACTCTCCCAAATGGCATATGTATTGCATCATATTTTATACCGCAGGGTTCAATAAACTATTAAAGAAAGATAGGCAGCGTTGAATGCAGCATGCAGCTAGTAAAGCGCAGCACCTGCGTGCTTTTCCGATGCCGTTTCACTTTTCGTTTGTTACTACAGTCGCCTTGGTGTAGGCGAGGCCCTTGTAGACACCCTCCATAGGGATGTCGTAGGTGGCGCCGTTCAATAAGGAGATGCGCACCGTACCCTTGTACGGGAGGTCGATTTCCGCGCGACCGATATTGATGTCGATCGCAGTGGTCTTGCGTGGAGGAACCGTGACGTCGAATGAGAGGAGCTCGGTTTTCGATTCTGAATTCTCCACGGCGTGCGTACTCTCGGTGCTAACGGTAAAACTAAAGCCATATTCAACCTCCACGACATCCGGAACGCCGGCTGAGACGCTGATGCTCACGGTTGCCTCCAGCTTGTTTGTGATCGACCAGGAGGAGGTTTTGGTCACGGTCTTGGAGGTTTCAATTTTATAGGTTTGGGGGACAGAACCAGTGTTCTTGTAACTGAGTGATTTGATCTCTTCCATCTGGACTTTTGGAAGCTCCCTGTGCAGTGTAGGGTATGTCACGTTGATGAATTCTGAACTTTTAACCGAATTGATGAAGAGGAAGCCCATGCTGTCGATGTCTGAACCGCCTTTGCCCTGAATTCCAAGGCAGATTCCAGAGCGGACGTCGACTGGGTACTCGGTCTTTAGGCCCCAGTCTGTCATCTTCACGAAGAATTCCCTGCCTTTGGTTGTCCTGAACTTGAAGGCGCCCAGGCGTGAGCCAGCCCCATTCCCCCACAGTGAGAGGGACGAAAACAGCTCCCCGGGCTGGAACACAAACTCTTTGTGAGATCCCGAGGGACTGCCGTACTGTGCAGTCCTTCCGTCCGTCAGCCAGGCCTTCACGCACTTGATCTGCCACCCTCCAACCCACACCCAGATTTTTTCCAGCGTTGCTCCATTTCTCCACCCATCAAAACTGAAGGCTGTTCCTCCTTGTCCTCCACAGGTGTGTAAGGCCAATGCATAAGGCATTTTCTCCTTTCTTCCTGCACATTACAAGATACAGATTTGTTTAAATAATGAAAGGAATTTAAAACATCGTGATTTTCACAGTTTGACTTTCAAAACCACATTTTATTGACACATTTGTAATAGTTATGCACTTCTAAATTTGCATGTCGACTCAGATGTTATCGACAATTCAATAACAAATATCACTATTGCGAAAAAACGGTGAAAAAGCAGTACATCATCATGTTGGGAAATTAAAAAAAACACACACATTGGATCAGATTATTAACTCGTAATGGCTAACTTACAGCTAAAGACAATGAAAGAAGAGCAGACAGTGACAAGGTTAGATAATTTACAAGAATAACTGTTTGAGGTTAAGAGAGCCTTGTCTGCAAGAGAAATACAGCTTCTCTGAAATAAAAGTTGACACAACACAGTACAGCAAATCCTTCCCTCGAGGTTTTACTGATTTTGGCCAAATGTATAGAGGTACTGTTCGCCGATTGTGCCCCTGTGGCTCGACCATTCGCAGTTGATCTAGAGATTCCTGTATGCATGGTAAATTTACTGCTCGCGATTATGCTGCCATGAAAGTACACAATGCGCCATCTTGTCCCCATCTTATTGCCCAAGTGGCCCATCGTGGTATCCCAGGCCACGTGGTGTTCCTAGATTCCAGTGGATAGACAGTGAGGTTCAGCCGCTCACGATTTTAACTTCCTGCAGTGAACAGTACTGTACACGGTTACCTATACAGTACATCTACGAATAGCCCCTCCTGTATTCAAAAAGCTTTCTTTAAGATGTTTGATTCAAGCATAGCCTCATCCATATGGAATCACAAATTAGCGCAAATAGATTTTCATTCCCTTACGTTACTTAAGAGACATCGGGGCCTGACCCTTTTCAGATTTCCTAAAATAGAACAAAGCAATCGCTTTCAGAACTTTATTCAATAGATCAACAAGAAAAAGTATAGGACATGGAAAAACTGGGAGAAGGCTCGGTGAGCTGCTGGTTATTTGCTGCCGTTACCTAAGCTCCTATCAAATATAGATCGCGGGTCCTGAAACCATTATTCACGGTTTCTAACACATTGGGGAAATGCAACCACAGGTGAATCTCATTCCACTCCTTAAACACATTGGGGAAATGCAACCACAGGTGAATCTCATTCCACTCCTTCATATGTAGACAATCGCCTCTGTGGGGCAACCAATCACTAACAATAGGATGCACAAGGGCTAACTGGCCTGGCTGGAGAGAGAT
Source organism: Petromyzon marinus (assembly GCF_048934315.1). Classification (NCBI taxonomy): domain Eukaryota; kingdom Metazoa; phylum Chordata; class Hyperoartia; order Petromyzontiformes; family Petromyzontidae; genus Petromyzon; species Petromyzon marinus. The sequence continues at coordinate 5,713,093 of NW_027422597.1, forward strand.
AGGCTTGGAAAGGGTGGGGGACCTTCCAAATAAGGTTACCAAAATATCAGGGACACGATCCAAAGCTACAAACAAAAACTTTTACCACATCACTCACCCAATCTTGGATGGTCTGGTGGAAAAAGGAAATGAAAAGTTTGTGCAGGAGATTGAGACCGGGTTAGAGCCAAAACTAGAAAGCTGAGGGGGAAAGGCTGCTGGGACAGGACATTCCTCACCAGAAATGGACTCAAATATGGTTGGGCTCTGACAGCAGACCGCAGGTCCCTTCCTCTAAACATAATTTAGTTCAAATTCACACATTCCTCTCCTAATTGCCCTAGATACCACAATGCACGGTACAGATGTAACTGAATGCCTTCTGGACGTGCCCAGATATTTTAGAATTTTACGAGAATTTAACGGATTATTTTAATCGGAACTTGGCACAGAGCTAAGCCCCTCAGTGGACTAAACTTTGCGGGGCATGAAACCAAAAGGGCTATCGGTACGCCAATATGCCTTACTGAAAACCGGCTATATTGTAGCAAGAAAGACAATACTAGCAAATTGGAAACAAGAACCCCCTCTTGGGGACTCTGGCACAGAACTATCCGTGCCTTGGCGGGAATCAGCTCCTTAACCAGGATCTACCAGGGATATAATAAGAGTAAGAGGCAATGTGGTCCCCATTTTTATTGACCCTGCGTGAATAACCAGAAAAGTAGGGAGCGGGGCAAGGGGATGAACTCCAGACACTGAAACATTGCAATAGGCACCGTTGCTCCTAGGGGAAAATAAGAAGGATAAGCCCAGACATCACGCTTATGTTACTTTGTTTCCTGTCTAGTTTGGATAAATTATTCCCCTTCCTCCCCCTTGTCCTTCTTCTTCCCCTTCCCAGTTAATCTGCAGCTCCTGATCGTTGCCTCTGTGGTAGGTCAGCGAGCCCAAGGGCATCCAGACGGGTCCCCATTTTAGGATTTAGTGCACCGGCTTCGACACACGTTCGTAATTGGTATCTCCCTCTGTGATGGCCATGTTCTGGACTCTTACAAAAAAACATGCATTGGATAAATAAAGGGTGGACGATTGACTCAGGACATCAAGAGTCGTGTTTTTCTTCTTCATGTGATGCAGTGTGGATATCAAAGAGAGAGAGAGAGGAGGGAGACAGGAAGAGAGCAAAGTGAGAGGGGAGGCACGAGTATTGCGCAATCGACGTCACTTTTAGATAGACAAACGTCATCAATGCATTTGTATGTAAAGTTTTTTTCCTGAACATTTACACCAACGTTGTATGATTGTCAATTGAATTCACATCTTTATATTTTTAGGAGTTGCTTGCTGCTGATGCTGTTATACGTTGTTTTTTCACTGATTTGTGACAGTACCTTACAGAACGGATTTGTAGTGAAAATAAACACAGAAATCCGATAGCATCTTGTTTTGCCAACATCACACCAAGCACGCAGGTTCTCAAGGGGTGCCAGCTCAGAGGCACTTACCTGGGAGTCACCTGTCCACCACACACACCACCTGAATTGTTCATAACGAGACCAGTCAGGAGTAACCCACACACTCACCTTAAGGTTCTCTTCCCAGAGCATGCTTTTCTATCACCAGAACACTGTCATTTATACTACTGTTGCACAGGCCACGTGATCCAGCCACAGCCTAAATTATGCATCGCTTCGCATCACTCACGTCAGGATAGTTTATGTAAATAGTTTGGCATATTTACAGAAATTATGAATTTTTAATCTATCATACATATATATTTTTCAAACTTGAACCTCTCTTTCTTTTTCATGATGACGAGGTGGAGTGAATCAATGAGTGGTGTATTATCAAAAAAGGTTCTTCCAACATTATGGAACCTTGTTTCCGCGCCAAACATCGTAAACCTTCCATAAAAATATATTCTGAAGCAGAAAATTAGTAGTGCCAGATACACCAGCCACATTTATAAATATGTTGTGTAACATCGATCCTTACCCACCGTGTAGCAATATTTTAATGTAGATGTAAAATTCAATGAGGGATGTGATTATCTTGGTGTGTTCTGAGACTGTTGTTGTACATATCCGGGAGAGATCTGAGATTGTTGTTGTTGTCTTGGTGAGGGACTGTTGTTGCTGTTGTCTTGGAGTTGTCTGGGACTGTTGTTGTTTTGGTGTATAACTCTTGTACTTGTCATGGTGTTGTCTTGGACTCTTGATGTTGTTTTTGGCCTTTTGCTGTTTTGCCCCAGGCGTGCATTTTGTGTCAAAAAATTGGCAGGAATGTATGTTCTTGTGCAATTTGTACATCTATACAGCAGTATCTCACTTAACGAGCATTCTGTCTCTGCTTATTCGAGCGATTTCAATACAGCTTAATTTGTTCCAAAACGAGCAACACTCTAAAGGCACTACTTTTAGTTGCAAAAATGATCATCTTAAGCAGCGTTAAAACAAGAATAGCCAAAACATAACCCTCGTGCTCCTCCCAAGAGACCTCATTAGTTAACGCGTGTTGGGCTAAAACAAGCGTTCGATAACTCCTCGTTGGGTAAGGATTTCGCGTATTTATAATCTGTTGGTGTACCCAGAAAATCCTTACTGACTCTCAAGATACACTTTCGAAAGGGCCTCTCTAAGTTTCACAGTAGGGGACGATTTAGCTGCTCTGTGTAATCTCAATTGAGTAATTTTGCAGATACATTTTCAACATTGGAATGTTCGGCCACACCAGAAACATTTACAAATAAATTGTGAAAGAAGAAAGGCAGAGAACCCATAGGAAACCCATCCAGGAGCAGGTCAGAAATCGAACAAAGAACATCTAAACTGTGAGGCACAAGTGTTAAAACTCTGCCACCCCGCCTACAGTATCAAATTGAATCCACGAATTGAAATAGAATTGCAAAGAAAAAAAGCCCGCTTCAACTACAATGGAAGTCAAATGGTAATGAATTTTAATTATGACTAAAGTTTGTCATCAGAATCCCTAAAAATATGACGAAAAATGTAGTGCATTTAGTGAAACAGTTAAGCCATAACTGTTTTATTAGATTAATCTGATATACCAGTCGTTCCCAACCAGTGTGTTTGATGTGTACACCTTCCAGCCTAATATCTTGTCCTCATTCCCTGACCAGCACATAATCTACTGCGAATCATCCCTAACTTTACTTTACAATCCCTGTCCATACCCCCTTTGGAGATGGTACACCAGACAGCCACTAATAGAAGATTAATGCAGTAATTTATCCAAACTTTTAGGCTCCACAGTCCCAGAGTGTCAGTCTACTGTATTCCCAATAACTCGTTTGGTGCGACTGAGTAGTTTCTACTTCGAAAATATCCTTTAAAAATACACAGACCATAAAAACGAGACGTGACAAATGAAACACTACAATCGAGCAGACAGAGGTTACGAATCAAGCCATATTACACAATACAAATAAGTAAGACATGCACGTGTAAGATACACGATATAGAAAATTAGCCAATGCAAATGAGACAAACAGCAGAGACAGTTCATAAGATTCAGGGCATTTTAGATGAGTTATTACGAATTGGATATTAGATGGGCAAAGGGAATAGGTAGGATATGTTAAACAGTATCAATTGAGCGCGAATTATAAAGTAAATAATCAAGAGCATCCCCACGCTGAGAAACATGCAAGGAAAGCAATCTTGCTAGCAAGCTGTTATGAGTAGCAAAAAATGTTGCGTAAAGCAGACGTGTCACATAAGAAGTACCGATATAGATGTCTCTTCCATCAGCTGTCAACAGGTGGTTGACAACGAGGCTGAATGAAATAGTTCCTTTGATTTCGGTCACTGGACACGACATTCGCTGTGCCGTGAGGTATGGTGAATTGAATATTGGCTTGGCAACATTGATCGGTAATATTTAACGAATGAATAATCAATAAATAACCGTGATAGTGTTAATGTATTGAGCCTATCATATTTATTTACATAGTATTTTTGGGGGTTTTTTTGGAAGCGGAAATTCCTTAGCCCACAAAAAAAGCATCATGGAGAAGGAAGTGAAGTGGCACTGCTGTGACTCTGCTTATCTGAAACCCGATTCACACCACCATCCATCACAGAAGAATTCTCTCATCAAGACTCTGTACCATAGAGCCCAATGCATATCTGACCAGGAAGACATAGGCAGTGAACTCAAGCACGTACACCAAGCTCTTAATGCTAATGGTTACACCGACTATACAATCCGCAAAGCTATCACTCAAACCATGAAGAAGGACCCTCTTGAGGAGCCTTTCAAAACCATCACCTTACCCTACATTGCGGGGATCACAAAAAAGATCTCCAAAATCTTGAATAAACACAAGATCCAGGTCGTTTCAACACATTACATAAAATCCGTGATCTGGTTCCGTCTGTAAAAAGATGTGATTCCGGACATACGGTAGCCTGGTGTCTACAAACTAAGTTGCCTCAGTAGTAGTAGTTACATTGGAGAAACCAAACGCCATGTCTCGGACCGCATTCGTGAACACAAAGCAGACCTTAAACACGGTAGGACCAACACCTCGGCCATGGCAGATCATTGTTATAATTCAGTAGGCTCACATGACATTGACTTTTCCAAGACAGAGGTTCTTTGTAAGCCATCTGGCTACCATGAGAGATTCGTTCATGAGGCTATCCACATATACAAGCACAGAGAAAATTTCAACCGAGAAGATGGATTCTGGCTTAGCAATCATTGGAAAGATTTGATTAACCATTTCAGGTCTAAATTGATTGTTCACGTTTACAGTGGCTTTCAGACAGCATACATTAATTTTTCGTCTCCCCCCTCCTCTTTTCAGAACATAGATGGACTAGTCCTTCTAAATAAACTGCCAAATCGCTGCGTGTGGCGCTGACGTTTTTTTTAATAAATAAATGAATACACCGTTAAAAATACATTAATTAATGCAAACCGACACACCTGATGACGACCGTTTCATGTGCTATGGTCGAAACGTCGTGAGAATTTTTATATATATTATTATTTTATTGTTTCCCTTCAACGTGACTTTACTGAAAGAGCTAAGATTATACTCTAGAATTAATTAACCCACGTCCCAACGACGCTGCGCGTGCCCGTGCACCTGTTACTTCTCCAGACTTTAAGACGCCAATTCAGCCCTGACAACAACACCAGCCAAACACAGCCGTCTCTTGCTCCATAGCTTAATTGGCCTAATCATGACATCATTGTCCCAACCATCGCATATGTTTGTCCCAATATGACCCATACTCTCCTGCACCCACGCGATCTCACCATTTACCCTCATGCGCCTATTTGTTCCACTACATATGTATGTATGTGTGAGTCGATATGTGTGTGTAAGTCTATGTGTGTGTGAGTCCATTTGTGTGTGTAACTACATATGTGTGTGTCTAAAGTCGATGCCTGTGTGTGTGCGTGTAAGTCGATGTGTTTCTATGTGTGTGAGTCGATGTCTGTGTGTAAGTCCAGGTGTGCGTCTGCTTTTTTCACCCGGGCACCACCGGGTACTTACCGCTAGTTAGATATAAATCTAACAATGAATCAAATTTTTGTTTCATGTACAGCATATACAGTACATACAAATACATATTTAGTTAATCGGTACTAATATATTAGGGGCCATCCATAAATTATGTCATGCACTTGGGGGGGGGGGTCAGACATTTGTGACGATGTTTGACGAGGGGGGAGGGGTTTGAGAAATGTCACGTCACATCAAAATGTGCAACTTTAAATAAATATAGGCAGCACCTTCTACTTAATTAATTATACGTTTTAATGAATGTGTTTTTCCTACAACATCAGAGTGCAGCGCCACATTAAAAATGCACTACAATGACAATAGTTTAAAGCGATTTGAAGCATATTCTTAGTTTTTTCGGTAAAGTCACGTTGAAGAGAAACAACAAAATAATAAAATATATATAAAACAATAAAAAACATTCTCACGACGTTTCGACCATAACTCAAACGGTCATCTTCAGGTGTGTTGGTTTGCATAAATTAATTTTTAAACGGCGCATTTATTTATTTATAAAAAACGTTAGCGTCACGCGCAGCGATTTGGCAGTTTACCCAGGACTAGTCCATCTATATTTTGAAAAGAGGAGGGGGGAGACGAATTTTTTTATAATGTATGCTGTCTGAAAGCCAATGTAAGCGTGAACAATCAATTAAGAACTGAAATGGTTTATCAAATCTTTCCAATGATTGCTAAGATAGAATCCATCTTCTCGGTTGAAATTGTCTCTGTGCTTGTATATGTGGATAGCCTCATGAACGAATCTCTCATGGAAGCCAGATGGCTTACAAAGAACCTCTGTCTTGGAAAAGTCAATGGCATGTGAGCCTACTGAATTAGAACAATAATCTGCTACGGCCGAGGTGTTGGTCCTACCGTGTTTAAGGTCTGCTTTGTGTTCACGAATGCGGTCCGAGACATGGCGTTTGGTTTCTCCAATGTAACTACTACCACAGAGGCAACTTAGTTTGTAGACACCAGGGTATTGTATGTCCGGAATCACATCTTTTACAGACGGAACCAGATCACGGATTTTATGTAATGTGTTGAAACGGACCTGGATCTTGTGTTTATTCAAGATTTTGGAGATCTTTTTTGTGATCCCAGCAATGTAGGGTAAAGTGATGGTTTTGAAAGGCTCCTCAAGAGGGTTCTTCTTCATGGTTTGAGTGATAGCTTTGCGGATTGTATAGTCGGAGTAACCATTAGCCCTAAGAGCTTGGTGTACGTGCTTGAGTTCACTGCTTATGTGTTCCTGTTCGGATATGCATTGGGCTCTATAATACAGGGTCTTGATGAGAGAATTCTTCTGTGATGGATGGTGGTGGGAATCCGGTTTCAGATAAGCATCCGTATGGGTAGCTTTCCTGTAGACAGAGTGGCTCATTGAACCATCAGGTCTCTTTTTAATTAGGACATCCAAAAAAGGTATCTTGCCATCTATTTCGACTTCCATGGTAAATCTGATGGCTGGGTGTATGGAATTGATGTGGTCGAAGAATTGGTCTAGAGCAGGCCGGCCATGTGGCCAGATGACAAAAGTGTCATCCACGTACCTCTTCCATAAGGATGGGCGCAGAGTGGCAGTCTGGATGGCGTCAGTCTCAAATTTCTCCATGAAAATGTTAGCTATAACTGGAGAAAGGGGGGAGCCCATTGGGGTGCCCTCAGTTTGTTTGTAGAAAGTTCCATTCCAAGTGAAGTATGTATTGGTTAAACAGTGTCTCACCAGGGGGGATACCTCAGTGTTTAGTCCTTGATGAACCAAGTCTTCAATGATTGCAATGGTGTCAGGTACAGGAACCTTGGTGAATAAGGAAACTACATCAAAACTGACAAGCAGGTCGTCTGGGGACAGGGAAATACCCTTGATTGTCGATACCAGGTGAGTAGAATTTTGTACCGCAGAGGTGGTCTTTCCAGTGAAAGGACGCAGGATTTCAGACAAAAAACGAGCTAGTTTGTAGGTGGGGGAGCTGATTGTAGAGATTATGGGACGAAGAGGTGTATCAACTTTATGTATTTTTGGTAAGCCATATAATCTTGGTGGCCTGGCAGCAGAAGGTTTCAACGAAAACTGTTTAGATTGATCAATTAATGCGGTTGAATCAGAAATTATTTTGTTGGTTTGTGTGACGAGGCTGTTGGTGGGATCTCTTTTTATTTTTGTATAACTACCATCGTCGAGTAATTCTTTAATTTTGTTGTTGTATTCTATTTTATCCATGATGACAGTAGCATTGCCTTTGTCAGCTGAGAGAACTACAATATCATTCCTCTTTTTTAATTTATATAATTCAAAACGCTCATCTTTGCTGAGGTTGCTAGCTGGCATCTTAGCGTTTTTGAGGGTTGCAGCGATTTTAGATCTTGCTACGTCTGCAGCGATGTGACCCAGGCCCCTGAGAGCAACGTCTACTTGGGCAATTATATCATTAACTGGTATGTGTTTAGGTGTGACTGCAAAGTTTAGACCTTTAGCTAAAACGGATTTCAGACCATCGGAAATAGAACTGTTACTGCGATTAATTACGACTTTATTAACGTCTAACTTTTTGGTGTGTGGGTCCGGTCTTTTGTTGAAGAGGAGGTTAAATTTGGAAATCAGGTTTTCCTTACATTTGGTCGACATAGTAGCAGCTGAAGAGGCAGTCATATTGTCTACATGTTCCCAATCCGATGTGGACATTATTGCCGTCAATGATAAGTGTGATTTGTAGAGTGTCTTGTCTAACTGATCTAGTTCTGTGCGTATAAGTCTGATTTTTTCTGAGATAAGAGCTAAGCTAGTTTTGGAAAGAATTCGTTTCGCATTAGAAGAAGTTACAGCAGCAGAGGTCAGTGTAAATGCGATTGGTATTACCCCAGAGTCGCGGCATCTCTTCAGGAAGGTGAGAGACTCGATCAGCTGAGCTTTCTTATCCCGGAGTTTGTTGAAGGATCTTAAAGTAATGTGAAAACCCTCCCCGTAGAGGCGATTAAATTTTGATTTAAAGCTTTCGTGACTGCAGTAATTCATATTCTTAGTTTTTTCGGTAAAGTCACGTTGAAGAGAAACAACAAAATAATAAAATATATATATAAAACAATAAAAAAAATTATCAAGACGTTTCGACCATAACTCAAACGGTCATCTTCAGGTGTGTTGGTTTGCATAAATTAATTTTTAAACGGCGCATTTATTTATTTATAAAAAAAAACGTTAGCGTCACGCGCAGCAATTTGGCAGTTTACCCAGGACTAGTCCATCTATATTTTGAAAAGAGGAGGGGGGAGACGAAATTTTTTATAATGTATGCTGTCTGAAAGCCAATGTAAGCGTGAACAATCAATTAAGAACTGAAATGGTTTATCAAATCTTTCCAATGATTGCTAAGATAGAATCCATATTCTCGGTTGAAATTGTCTCTGTGCTTGTATATGAGGATAGCCTCATGAACGAATCTCTCATGGAAGCCAGATGGTTCATCAAGGACTAAACACTGAGGTACCCCCCCTGGTGAGACACTGTTTAACCAATACATACTTCACTTGGAATGGAACTTTCTACAAACAAACTGAGGGCACCCCAATGGGCTCCCCCCTTTCTCCAGTTATAGCTAACATTTTCATGGAGAAATTTGAGACTGACGCCATCCAGACTGCCACTCTGCGCCCATCCTTATGGAAGAGGATACGTGGATGACACTTTTGTCATCTGGCCACATGGCCGGCCTGCTCTAGACCAATTCTTCGACCACATCAATTCCATACACCCAGCCATCAGATTTACCATGGAAGTCGAAATAGATGGCAAGATACCTTTTTTGGATGTCCTAATTAAAAAGAGACCTGATGGTTCAATGAGCCACTCTGTCTACAGGAAAGCTACCCATACGGATGCTTATCTGAAACCGAATTCCCACCACCATCCATCACAGAAGAATTATCTCATCAAGACTCTGTATCATAGAGCCCAATGCATATCCGACCAGGAACACATAAGCAGTGAACTCAAGCACGTACACCAAGCTCTTAGGGCTAATGGTTACTCCGACTATACAATCCGCAAAGCTATCACTCAAACCATGACGAAGAACCCTCTTGAGGAGCCTTTCAAAACCATCACTTTACCCTACATTGCTGGGATCACAAAAAAGATCTCCAAAATCTTGAATAAACACAAGAACCAGGTCCGTTTCAACAGATTACATAAAATCCGTGATCTGGTTCCGTCTGTAAAAGATGTGATTCCGGACATACAATACCCTGGTGTCTACAAACTAAGTTGCCTCTGTGGTAGTAGTTACATTGGAGAAACCAAACGCCATGTCTCGGACCGCATTCGTGAACACAAAGCAGACCTTAAACACAGTAGGACCAACACCTCGGCCGTAGCAGATCATTGTTCTAATTCAGTAGGCTCACATGCCATTGACTTTTCCAAGACAGAGGTTCTTTGTAAGCCATCTGGCTTCCATGAGAGATTCGTTCATGAGGCTATCCACATATACATGCACAGAGACAATTTCAACTGAGAAGATGGATTATATCTTAGCAATCATTGGAAAGATTTGATAAACCATTTCAGCTCTTAATTGATTGTTCACGCTTACATTGGCTTTCAGACAGCATACATTATAAAAAATTTCGTCTCCCCCCTCCTCTTTTCAAAATATAGATGGACTAGTCCTGGGTAAACTGCCAAATCGCTGCACGTGACGCTAACGTTTTTTTATAAATAATTAAATGCGCCGTTTAAAAATAAATTTATGCAAACCAACACACCTGAAGATGACCGTTTGTGTTATGGTCGAAACGTCTTGAGAATTTTTTATTGTTTTATATATATATTTTATTATTTTGTTGTTTCTCTTCAACGTGACTTTACCGAAAAAACTAAGAATATGAATTACTGCAGTCACGAAAGCTTTAAATCAAAAATTCGATTTGAAGCATGTTTTACATCTTTTTTTTTTTGGGGGGGGGGGGCAGAGCTTCGTGACGTCATATTTGAGGGGGGTCTGACTTTGCGTGACGCCGCGTGACGAAGGGGGCGGGGGGTCAAAAATTGTTCAAAATCGCGTGACGTCATTTGGACGGCCCCTTAGTCGAGTGTCATCACAGGTGAAAAGTCGTCTCTTGTCCGTGCGCCTCCACCCATCACACATGCGCCAAGTGATCTGGCTAACCGAATCAAGTAAAACTTCCTAAACGCTTGATTTCGTGTAAAATTTTGTATTTCATATGCCAGATAGCAGACCAGCCAGCCAATCACAATGGTGGCTAATTCTGTCAGCCTTTGATGTTCCAGAGTCACAGCAGTGCCACTTCAGTTCCTTCTCCAATATGCTTTTTTTGTGGGCTAAGGAATTTCCGCTTCCAAAAAAACCCCCAAAAATTATATCTAAATAAAAAGGATAGGCACAATACATCAACACTATCACGGTTATTTATTGATTATTTATTCGTTAAATATTACAGATCAATGTTGCGAAGCCAATATTCAATTCACCATACCTCACGGCATAGCGAATGTCGGGTCCAGTGACCGAAATCAAAGGAACTATTTCATTCAGCCTCGTTGTCAACCACCTGTTGACAGCTGATGAAAGAGAAGAGACATCTATATCGGTACTTCTTATGTAACACGTCTGCTTTACGCAACATTTTTTGCTACTCATAACAGCTTGTTCGCAAGATTGCTTTCCTTGCATGTTTCTCAGCGTGGGAATGCTCATGATTATTTACTTTATAATTCGCCGTCAATTGTTACTGTTTAACATATCCTACGTATTGCCTTTGCCCATCTAATATCCAATTCGTAATAAGTCATCTAAAATGCCCTGAATCTTATGAACTGTCTCTGCTGTTTGTCTCATTTGCATTGGCTTATTTTCTATATCGTGTATCTTACACGTGCATGTCTTACTTATTTGTATTGTGTAATATGGCTTGATTCGTAACCTCTGTCTGCTCGATTGTAGTGTTTCATTTGTCACGTCTCGTTTTTATGGTCTGTGTATTTTTAAAGGTTATTTTCGAAGTAGAAACTACTCAGTCGCACCAAACGAGTTATTGGGAATAAAGTGGACTGACACTCTGGGACTGTGGAGCCTAAACGTTTGTATAAATTACTGCATTAATCTTCTGTTAGTGGCTATCTGGTGTACCATCTCCAAAGGGGGTACGAACAGGGATTGTAAAGTAAAGTTAGGGATGATTCGCAGTAGATTATGTGCTGGTCAGGGAATGAGGACAAGTTATTAGGCTGGGAGGTGTACACATCAAACACACTGGTTGGGAACGACTGGTATATCAGATTAATATAATAAACCAGTTATGGCTTAACTGTTTTTAAAAATGCACTACATTATACGTCATATTTTTAGGCATTCCGATGACAAACTTTAGTCATAATTAAAATTCATTACCATTTGACTTCCATTGTAGTTGAAGCGGGCTTTTTTTCTTTCCAATTCTATTTCAATTCGTGGATTCAATAAGATACTGTAGGCGGGGTGGCAGAGTTTTAACACTTGTGCCTCACAGTTTAGACGTCCTTTCGTCGATTTCTGACCCGCTCCTGGATGGGTTTCCTATGGGTTCTCTGCTTTTCTTCTTTCACAATTTATTTCTAAATGTTTCTGATGTGACCGAACATTCCAATGTTGAAAATGTATGTGCAAAATTACTCAATTGCGATTACACAGAGCAGCTACATCGCCCCCTACCGTGAAACTTAGAGAGGCCCTTTCGAAAATGTATCTTGAGAGTCAGTAAGGATTTTCTGGGTTCATCAACAGAATACAAATACATGAAATCCTTACCCAACGAGGAGTTATCGAACGCTTGTTTCAGCCCAACACGCGTTACCTAATGAGATCTCTATGGAGGAACACGAGGGTTATGTTTTGGTTATACGTGTTTTAACGCTGCTTAAGATGATCATATTCGCAACTAAAAGTAGTGCCGTGAGAGTGTTGCTCGTTTTGGAACGAATTAATCTATATTGAAATCGCTCGAATTAGCAGAGAAAGAATGCTCTTTAAGTGAGATACGCCTGTATAGATGTACAAATTGCACAATACCATACATTCCTGCCAATTTTTTGACACCAAATGCACGCCTGGGGCAAAACAGCAAAAGGACAAAAACAACAGCAAGAGTCCAAGACAACACCATGACAAGTACAATAGTTATACACCAAAACAACAACAGTCCCAGACAACTCCAAGACAACATCAACAACAGTCCCTCACCAAGACAACAACAACAACAACAACAATCTCAGATCTCTCCCGGATATGTACAACAACAGTCTCAGAACACACCAAGATAATCACGTCCCTCATTGAATTTTACATCTACATTAAAATATTGCTACACGGTGGGTAAGGATCGATGTTACACAACATATTTATAAATGTGGCTGGTGTATCTGGCACTACTAATTTTCTGCTTCAGAATATATTTTTATGGAAGGTTTACGATGTTTGGCGCGGAAACAAGGTTCCATAATGTTGGAAGAACCTTTTTTGATAATACACCACTCATTGATTCACTCCACCTCGTCATCATGAAAAAGAAAGAGAGGTTCAAGTTTGAAAAATATATATGTATGATAGATTAAAAATTCATAATTTCTGTAAATATGCCAAACTATTTACATAAACTATTCTGACGTGAGTGATGCGAAGCGATGCATAATTTAGGCTGTGGCTGGATCACGTGGCCTGTGCAACAGTAGTATAAATGACAGTGTTCTGGTGATAGAAAAGCATGCTCTGGGAAGAGAACCTTAAGGTGAGTGTGTGGGTTACTCCTGACTGGTCTCGTTATGAACAATTCAGGTGGTGTGTGTGGTGGACAGGTGACTCCCAGGTAAGTGCCTCTGAGCTGGCACCCCTTGAGAACCTGCGTGCTTGGTGTGATGTTGGCAAAACAAGATGCTATCGGATTTCTGTGTTTATTTTCACTACAAATCCGTTCTGTAAGGTACTGTCACAAATCAGTGAAAAAACAACGTATAACAGCATCAGCAGCAAGCAACTCCTAAAGATATAAAGATGTGAATTCAATTGACAATCATACAACGTTGGTGTAAATGTTCAGGAAAAAAACTTTACATACAAATGCATTGATGACGTTTGTCTGTCTAAAAGTGACGTCGATTGCGCAATACTCGTGCCTCCCTTCTCACTTTGCTCTCTTCCTGTCTCCCTCCTCTCTCTCTCTCTCTTTGATATCCACACTGCATCACATGAAGAAGAAAAACACGACTCTTGATGTCCTGAGTCAATCGTCCACCCTTTATTTATCCAATGCATGTTTTTTTGTAAGAGTCCAGAACATGGCCATCACAGAGGGAGATACCAATTACGAACGTGTGTCGAACCCGGTGCAATAAATCCTTAAATGGGGACCCGTATGGATGCCCTTTGGCTCGCTGACCTACCACAGAGGCAACGATCAGGAGCAGCAGATTAACTGGGAAGGGGAAGAAGAGGACAAGGGGGAGGAAGGGGAATAATTTATCCAAACTAGACAGGAAACAAAGTAAAATAAGCGTGATGTCTGGGCTTATCCTTCTTATTTTCCCCTAGGAGCAACGGTGCCTATTGGAATGTTTCAGTGTCTGGAGTTCATCCCCTTGCCCCGCTCCCTACTTTTCTGGTTATTCACGCAGGGTCAATAAAAATGGGGACCACATTTCCTCTTACTCTTATTATATCCCTGGTAGATCCTGGTTAAGGAGCTGATTCCCGCCAAGGCACGAATAGTTATGTGCCAGAGTCTCCAAGAGGGGGTTCTTGTTTCCAATTTGCCAGTATTGTCTTTCTTGCTACAATATATCCGGTTTTCAGTAAGGCATATTGGCGTACCGATAGCCCTTTTGGTTTCAAGCCCCACAAAGTTTAGTCCACTGAGGGGCTCAGCACTGTGCCAAGTTCCGATTAAAATAATCCGTTAAATTCTCGTATAATTCTAAAATATCTGGGCACGGCCAGAAGGCATTCAGTTACATCTGTACCGTCCATTGTGGTATCTAGGGCAATTAGGAGAGGAATGCGTGAATTTGAACTAAATTATGTTTAGAGGAAGGGACCTGCGGCCTGCTGTCTGAGCCCAACAATATTTGAGTCCATTTCTGGTGAGGAATGTCCTGTCCCAGCAGCCTTTCCCCCTCAGCTTTCTAGTTTTGGCTCTAACCCGGTCTCAATCTCCTGCACGAACTTTTCATTTCCTTTTTTTCCACCAGACCATCCAAGATTGGGTGAGTGATGTGGTCAAAGTTTTTGTTTGTAGCTTTGGATGGTGTCCCTGATATTTTGGTAACCTTATTTGGAAGGTCCCCCACCCTTTCCAAGCCTATCACTCTCCAGCCAGGCCAGTTACCCCTTGTGCATTCTATTGTTAGTGATTGGTCGCCCCACAGAGGCGATTGTGTACATATGAAGGAGTGGAATGAGATTCACCTGTGGTTGCATTTCCCCAATGTGTTAGAAACCGTGAATAATGGTTTCAGGACACGCGATCTATATTTGATAGGAGCTTAGGTAACCGCAGCAAATAACCAGCACCTCACCGAGCCTTCTCCCAGTTTTTCCATGTCCTTTACTTTTTCTTGTTGATCTATTGAATAAAGTTCTGAAAGCGATTGCTTTGTTCTATTTTAGGAAATCTGCAAAGGGTCAGGCCCCGATCCTCCTAAGTAACGTAAGGGAATGAAAATCTATTTGCGCAATTTTGTGATCCCATATGGATGAGGCTATCCTTGAATCAAACATCTTAAAGAAAGCTTTTTGAATACAGGAGGGGCTATTCGTAGATGTACTGTATAGGTAACCGTGTACAGTACTGTTCACTGCAGGAAGTTAAAATCGTGAGCGGCTGAACCTCACTGTCTACCCACTGGAATCTAGGAACACCACGTGGCCTGGGATACCACGATGGGCCACTTGGGCAATAAGATGGGGACAAGATGGCGCATTGTACTTTCATGGCAGCATAATCGCGAGCAGTACATATATCATGCATACAGGAATCTCTAGATCAACTGCGAATGTTCGAGCCACAGGGGCACAATCGGCGAACAGTACCTCAATAAATTTGGCCCAAAACAGTAAAACCTCGAGGGAAGGATTTGCTGTACTGTGTTTGTCAACTTTTATTTCAGAGAAGCTGTATTTCTCTTGCAGACAAGGCTCTCTTAACCTCAAACAGTTATTCTTGTAAATTATCTAACCTTGTCACTGTCTGCTCCTCTTTCATTGTCTTTAGCTGTAAGTTAGGCATTACGAATTAATAATCTGATACAATGTGTTTTTTTTTTACAATTTCCCAACATGATGATGTACTGCTTTTTCACCGTTTTTTCGCAATAGTGATATTTGTTATTGAATTGTCGATAACGTCTGAGTCGACATGCAAATTTAGAAGTGCATAACTATTACAGAGGTGTCAATAAAATGTGGTTTTGAAAGTCAAACTGTGAATATCACAATGTTTGACCTTTAATAATTTAAACAAATCTGTATCTTGTAATGTGCAGGAAGAAAGGAGAAAATGCCTTATGCATTGGCCTTACACACCTGTGGAGGACAAGGAGGAACAGCCTTCAGTTTTGATGGGTGGAGAAATGGAGCAACGCTGGAAAAAATCTGGGTGTGGGTTGGAGGGTGGCAGATCAAGTGCGTGAAGGCCTGGCTGACGGACGGAAGGACTGCACAGTACGGCAGTCCCTCGGGATCTCACAAAGAGTTTGTGTTCCAGCCCGGGGAGCTGTTTTCGTCCCTCTCACTGTGGGGGAATGGGGCTGGCTCACGCCTGGGCGCCTTCAAGTTCAGGACAACCAAAGGCAGGGAATTCTTCGTGAAGATGACAGACTGGGGCCTAAAGACCGAGTACCCAGTCGACGTCCGCTCTGGAATCTGCCTTGGAATTCAGGGCAAAGGCGGTTCAGACATCGACAGCATGGGCTTCCTCTTCATCAATTCGGTTAAAAGTTCAGAATTGATCAACGTGACATACCCTACACTGCACAGGGAGCTTCCAAAAGTCCAGATGGAAGAGATCAAATCACTCAGTTACAAGAACACTGGTTCTGTCCCCCAAACCTATAAAATTGAAACCTCCAAGACCGTGACCAAAACCTCCTCCTGGTCGATCACAAACAAGCTGGAGGCAACCGTGAGCATCAGCGTCTCAGCCGGCGTTCCGGATGTCGTGGAGGTTGAATATGGCTTTAGTTTTACCGTTAGCACCGAGAGTACGCACGCCGTGGAGAATTCAGAATCGAAAACCGAGCTCCTCTCATTCGACGTCACGGTTCCTCCACGCAAGACCACTGCGATCGACATCAATATCGGTCGCGCGGAAATCGACCTCCCGTACAAGGGTACGGTGCGCATCTCCTTATTGAACGGCGCCACCTACGACATCCCTATGGAGGGTGTCTACAAGGGCCTCGCCTACACCAAGGCGACTGTAGTAACAAACGAAAAGTGAAACGGCATCGGAAAAGCACGCAGGTGCTGCGCTTTACTAGCTGCATGCTGCATTCAACGCTGCCTATCTTTCTTTAATAGTTTATTGAACCCTGCGGTATAAAATATGATGCAATACATATGCCATTTGGGAGAGTTCAGTTGGTGCAATTAAGGAACCTTTGAATCGGTGAAAAAATAATTAACACAGAGATGCAGTTATTTCAACGAATTTTTCTCGCACATACCGTACATAATTGAGTCTGTTCGCTCAGAAATCACAATGGAATGATCATAATCTGTCTTTATCCCGGAGGAATCCGACGATAAATTAATCTCTTTTTTACAGATGTCCAGTATGGGCGAGTCAGAAAATTTCAACAACAAACAATACAAAACACGATAGGAGTAAAAAGTAGATCAATGGTAAGCCAGTAGCTTAAACTTATATAAAGAAATACGAATAAATAAAGTATATAAGTACAAATAGCATAAGTACATTCCTGCCGATTTTTCAACACTAAATGCAAACTTGGGCAATGCAACAAAACGACGACAAAAACAGTTCCAGATCAAACCAACACAGCAGAGGGTATCTTCATAATATTTGATTTTACAATCTAACTATCATTTCACAGATAAGAAATCATTTTTAACGTTACTTTTGCCATTTACTTACGTGAGAATGAGCCCGAACTAGCAAAAGCAAATGGAAAAAAAACTTCCTGCAGTGGTTTGGGCAATGTAACAAGACAATACACACTGGCATAGGCAACGCTGATCGGTAGAGTGCAAATCTGGAGGGGTTCAAAACATCAAAGTACAAGTTGGATGACCGACATAAATGACTGGAAGGAGGTAAAAGAGGTGAAGCTTCATGGGCTTCAGAAATGAGAAGCTGAAGAGTGAAAACTCACACGAAGCACACAGCTAAGGACATTCTCCACGGCAAAATCATACAACCATATATCTTGACAATACAGTTTCTGCATGCTGCCACGAACAGAATAATCGATGGACTTGACCAACATTTCTACTAAAATTATAGAGAGAAGACATCCACGTGTGAATGATACCAAACAAAACTATGACGGAAAGATAAAGATTCCTTAAACAATCAACCAATCTTCATTTGTGTTGGGACACCTATTTTCAAAAACGCTCATATTTGTTTTCCATTTCACACTACAATGAATATACAAATAATGATAACTGGCCTCGAATTACCAACAATTTCTCCAAAGGTGACACCAGAAAATTAAAGAACTTCTCTTGCAGTGCTATCATTTCCATCAGCACCACCATCTGGATTAATGTATTTAGATTACAATTGCATGCTCTTTAATTAAAGGGAATTGCATGCAACTAGTCAGTTGCATGTTCTGCAATGCTTTGGGCTTGTGATGCAAAATAAAATATCTTTAAAAAATCATTGGATTGTGTTTGCATTCAGTATCATCATTATCACATCCACAACCCCTTTGAGCCAGCATCACTGAAAACCTTTGTTCAAATCCAGGCATTCGCATGTAATGAAACTGCACAGTCAAGTGTGGTGAGTTGATGGTCTCAACCCGGTCACGAATGACTGCACGAAGATAACCCCTTCCATCACAGTTATCAAAACGTAAGCTAGTATGTGTGCAGATAACGCGTAACAGAAGTGAGATCTTGGTTTTTAGATATAACTTCAATCGCGCATGATAAACCTATATTCTCGATTCTCGCACGAGAGATATGGCCACATCGCTCAGAGGTCTGAGTGCTGACCTAATTTCGAATCCAGAACCTTAGCAGTGCCAGCTCATCAATCAAACATCCAAATGTGTGTGTGTTAGTCCATGTGTGTGTTAGTCCATATGTGTGTGTATGTTCATATGTGTGTATGTAAGTCTATGTGTTTGTGTTTGAGTCGAGTTGTGTGTGTGTTTGAGTCCATATGTGTGCGTGTAGGTCCATTCGTGTGTTTAAGTCCATGTGTGTGTCTGTCTTTTTCGAACGGACAACACCCGATGTGTGTGTGTGTATGTCGAAGTGTTTGTGTGTGTCAGTCCAAGTGTGCGTGTCAGTCCATTTTTGTGCGTATCAGTCACTCTCTGTGTGTGTTAGTCCATGTTTGTGTGCTAGTCGATGTGTGTGCATGGCACCATCTGAGTGTGTAAGTTAACGTGCGTTTGTGTGTCTATGTTTGTCAGTCGATGTGTGTGTGTTGTAGTCCACATGTGTGTGTAAATCCATACATGTGTGTGTGTGTGTCACTCGATGTGTGTGTGTAAGTCAATGCGTGTGTGTGTCTTAGTTGATATGCGTGTAAGTACATCAGTGTACTATACGTCAATGTGTGTTTTTTAGTCCACGTATGTCCGTGTGTAAGTCGATGTGTGTGTGTGAGTTGCTGTATGTGTGTACGTCGATATATATGTGTGTAACTCCATGTGTGCGTATCTAAAGTGGATGTCTATGCATGTGTGACTCCATATGTGTGTGTGTGTACGTCTATGTGTTTGTGTGTGTGAGTCAATATGTCTGTGTGTGTCAGTCCATGGGCGTGTGTGATAGTCGCTTTGTGTGTGGCTCCATGTGAGTTAGTGTGAGTCCATTTCTTTGCATGTCTGTAGCTCCATGTGTGCGTGTGAGTCTATGTGTCTGTTTTATTGACCTGGTCAAGGACTATGATACTATCAGTAGGCCAGGCCTTTGGTGTTCTTCATGCTTTCGGAGTCCCTCCCCCTTTGCTCACGATACTTAAGGACCGTTATGATATTGAGCGGCCCCGCGTCAAACTACAGGCCGTCAGTCACAGCCATTCCCTCTATACCTTGGGGTGTGACAGGGATGTCCTCTGGCTCCCACATTATTTAACATATCATTTGAACACGTAGGTGGTGAAGCCTTCAATGGCTGTACCGGAGGAATTACCATGTGATACAGATACAATGGGAGGCTGATCGATGCCCGGGTGCGGTCAAGGGATGGCTCCCTATTTCTCAACCATGTTATGTATGCCGATGCTCTGGTGATTGCTACTCACTCAGAGGAGGAGTTGGAGTCGTTGCTGCTGAACCTGGAGTGTGCCACTAAGAGGTTGGGCCTTACCATCAGCCCTACCAAAACTAAGCACCTGCCTGGGTATTTTGTACCATCGGACAATCCACCGCCACAACTCACAATTGGTGATGCGGCAGTTGTGCAGAGATTGCAGAGATTCCCATACCTGCCCAGTGTACTCATGACCAGCTCCGGTTTAAAAGCAGAGGTCCCACTCCAAATCAGTCGAGCGCCATTATATTTTCATCGGCTGCGTTATGCTGTGTGGAAGGTACCTGGTCTTCTCGGCCACGGTAATTCCCTCCCTTCTCTACGCTTGCGACACGTGCACCCCCTTAATGGAACATCTTCGCCGGTTAGAAACATTTAGGCTGGCCTGCTCACGATCCATCCTGGGTTTAACCGTGTGTGTGTGCATCTAAGTCGATGTTTTCTATGTGTGTGGGTCGATGTCCGTGTGTAAGTTTATGTGTTTGTCTGCCTTTGTCGCCCGGGCAACGCCGGGTACTTACCACAAGTAGTTATATGAACACGTAAAAAAATAATTGAACATTTTACGTATAAAAATATAAATACAGTAAAACCTTGAATTGCGAGAAACTTGGTCTTGGTCTGCGAGTGTTTTGCAAGACGAGCAAAATTTTTAAATAAATATTAATTTGATAAACGAACGAGGTCTTGCAATACGAGTAGTACGTATACGCTTTGTCTAACGAGCGTCACGTGGTCACAACTGATATACGAGTGCCTTGATATACGAGTGCTTTGGATTACAAACACGTTTCCGGAACAGATTATGCTCGCAATCCAAGGTTTTACTGTATACGTGTGCATACATTTAGAAATTAACGTGTCGTAGTGCGATGACAAGCGGTGTCGTAGTGGTAGACACGCCGTGGTGCTGGTGCGATAACAGCGGTGTTGTAGTGGTAGCAGCTAGACGGTGCCACGTGACGCCCCGTGGTGCTGGTTGCGATGAGAGAGGTGTGGTAGTGGTAGTAGCTAGGCGGTGCCACGTGATGCACCGTGGAGCTGGTGCGATGACAGCGGTGTGGTAGTATGTGGGACTCTGTGTAATGAGTTTGTCTTTGTGTGGTGAGTTTGTGCGTCTCTGTGTAGTGAGTCTGTGGGTCTCTCTGTGAGGTGAGTTTGTGGGTCTTTGTGTGGAGAGTCTGCGGGTCTCTAAGTGATGAGTCTCTGGGTGCTCTGTGTGGTGATTGTGTGGGTCTCTGTGTGTGTCTGTGAAAGGTTAGTCTGTGGGTATATGTGTCGGTCTGTGTGTGGTAAGTTTGTGTGCCTGTGTGTGGTGCGTGTGTGGTTCTCAGTGTGGTGTGTGTGTGGGTATCTATGTGGTGAGTCTGTGGGTCTCTGTGTGGTGACTGTGTGGGTCTCTGTGTGTGTCTGTGTGCGGTTAGTCTGTGGGTCTCTGTATGGTTTGAGTGTGGGTGTCTGTGTGTGGTGAGTCTGAGTCTCTTTGTGTGTCTGTGTGGTGAGTCTGTGTGCCTCTGTGTAAGGTGAGTCTGTGGGTGTCTGTGTGGTTTGAGTGTTGGTGTCTGTGTGTGGAGAGTCTGTGAGTCTCTGTGAGAGGTGAGTCTGCCGGTCTCTGTGTGCCTCTGTGTGAGGTGAATCTGTGGGTGTCTGTGTGGTTTGAGTGTGGGTGTCTGGAGAGTCTGTGAGTCTCTGTGAGAGGTGAGTCTGTGGTTATCTGTGAGGTGAGTGTGCGTGTCTGTGTGTGGTGAGTCTGTGGCACTGTGGGTCTCTGTGTGAGGTGAGTCTGTGGGTGTCTGTGTGGTTTGAGTGTGGGTCCTTGTGTGAGGTGAGTCTGTGGTCTCTTTGTATGTCTGTGTGGTGAGTCTGTGGGTCTCTGTGTGAGGTGAGTCTGTGGTCTCTTTGTGTGTCTGTGTGGTGAGTCTGTGGGTGTCTGTGTGAGATGAGTGTGGGTGTCTGTGTGTTGTGAGTCTGTGGGTCTCTGTGTGAGATGAGTCTGTGGGTCTCTGTGTTGTGAGTTTGTGGGTCTCAATGTGTGTCTGTGTGTGGTGAGTGTGTAGGTCTCAGTGTGTGGTTCTCTGTGTGAAGTGAGTTTGTGGGTCTCTATGTGAGGTAAGTTTGTGGATTCTAGATTTTACAGCTTAAAGGACGCGACCTGGGCTTGGCTGTTTTCACTCCAACGCTGTCCTCATGACAACACAGTCCCTTCACCTGATGAAGGCTGCTTGTGTTGTGGCCGAAACGTCGTGATTTTTGTTGTTTTATTTTTTACCTACGTGACTTTACCGAATAGAACCAAAGAGTATGGATCCTTGCAGTCACGAAAGCTTCAAATCTAGAATTGGTCGTGCATGTCACGTATATCGTTTATTGATAAATTGTAATCACAGTTCCTGTGATCACTGTTACATTGTTTTTATAGCTTTATTTTGGTGATTTCGAAAAGGTTCTGGTTTAGCCATATTTGTTTGTTGAAATACACAGAGTTAGACTGGTAACTGTAATTGAAATTGTTTTATGGTTGTTATTGTTTGACAAGCATCCCACTGGGATTTTTGCACACAGCGTTGATATGCGGTGCTTTTTCTGGAAGACTTTGCTGTGTTTTTCCTGGATTTTTTCTGTTGCATGTAGTCACTTTAAGATGTTTCTTGTTCTTTTTTTAGTTGGTTGCGGTTGCACCCGATTCAAGAGCCGAATGGCTCACAGGGCTATACCTAATAAATGAACTGAACTGAACTATGGGTCTCTTTGTGTCTCTATGGATAAGCGCGGTTTCTTAAGCGAAAACTGGGGAATGTGGTGGTAGCTTAACATAGGAGACGATGGGAGCTCTATGGGAGTTTGCCGGCGAAGGCAATTGTAGTGCGGATAGGTAGCGAAGCTTATGTCATGTAGGGAATGTGGAGGGCAGGAAACGTGAGAGCCTATGGGAGCTCTATTTGATTGACCGGCGACGGCGATTTTAATGCATAGTGCGGATAAGCGTGGTTTCTTAAGCAAATTGGGGAACGTGAGGACAGGTAATGGAGACTATGGGAATAGCCTGTGGAGGTGATTGTAATTTGTAGTGTGGATAAGAAGATGGTTACGTCGTGTAGGAAATGTGGTGGAAGGTTTGATGTAAAACCTATGGAAGCCTATAGGAGTAGCCAGTAAAGGTGATTGCAATTTGTAGTGTGGATAGGTTAGGTAAGCTTTGTTAATGACGACCCGTGCAGAACTCATTAATTGTAACTCAGACACGTGTCCCATCCCCCTTGTGACGTCACCACGGCACTTATAAGGCCATGTGAAGTTTCGAAGGGTTGCTGGACAGACCCAGCAGGTGCTTTGGGTTGACTGCTGTGCCAGGCTCGTTGCAGGAGGAGGTTACGGGACAGACTCAGCAGGTGCCATGGGTTGATTGCTGTGCCAGGCTAGGTACAGGAAGAGGTCACGGGACAGTCCCAGCAGGTGCTATGGGTTGACTGCTGTGCCATGCTAGGTGCAGGAGAAGGTCACGGGACAGACCCAGCAGGTGCTATGGGTTGTACTGCTGTGCCAGGCTAGGTGCAGGAGGAGGTCACGGGACAGACCCAGCAGGTAACATGGGTTGACTGCTTTGCCAGGCTAGGTGCAGGAGGAGGTCACAGGACAGACCCAGCAGGTGTCATTGGTTAACTGCTGTGCCAGGCTAGGTGCAGGCAGAGGTCACGGGACAGACCAAGCAGGTGCTATCGGTTGACTGCTGTGCCAGGCTAAGTGGAGGAGGAGGTCACGGGACAGACCCAGCAGGTGCCAAGGGTTGACTGCTGTGCCAGGCTAGGTGCAATTGGAGGTCACGGGACAGACCCAGCAGGTGCCATGGGTTGACTGCTGTTCCAGGCTAGGTGGAGTAGGAGGTCACGGTACAGATCCAGCAGGTGCCATGGGTTGACTGCTGTGCCAAGCTAGGTGCAGGAGGAGGTCACGGGACAGACCCAGCAGGTGCCATGGGTTGACTGCTGTGCCAGGCTAGGTGCAATTGGAGGTCACGGGACAGACCCAGCAGGTGCCATGGGTTGACTGCTGTGCCAGGCTAGCTGGAGTAGGAGGTCACGGGATAGATCCAGCAGGTGCCATGGGTTGACTGCTGTGCCAAGCTAGGTTCCGTGAGGAGGTCACGGGACAGACCCAGCAGGTGTCATGGGTTGACTGCTGTGCCAGGCTAGGTGCAATTGGAGGTCACGGGACAGACGCAGCAGGTGCCATGGGTTGACTGGTGTGCCAGGCTAGGTGCAATTGGAGGTCACGGGACAGACCCAGCAGGTGCCATGGGTTGACTGCTGTGCCAGGCTAGGTGCATCTGACAACAAACATCTGGGCAGTTCACCTCCATTGGTTCAAGCAAAGCCTGTCTCTTGCGAGACACGGAGCTGCGCAGACTCCAAATACACAGCAGCAGCAGGCATCTTCAGGGTCGGGATGGAACCCACGACCTCCTGCGCACCAGGCGAGGTAGTTAAATTTCATCAGGGTCGGGATCGAACCCACCACCTCCTTTGTAACCAGGCGAGGTAGTTAACATCTCATCAGGGTCGGAATTGAACCCAAGACCTCCCGTACACTAGGCGAGGTAATTAACATTTCCTAGCCACTGTGATGATGAGAGAGAGAGAGAGACGTAGACTCCAAATATACAGCAGCAGGAATCGTCAGGGTCGGGACAGAAACCCACGACCTCCTGTATACCACGCGAGGTAGTCAAAATCTCACCAGGGTCAGGATCGAACCCACCACCTCCTGCGTCACCAGACGAGGTAGTTAACATCCCATCAGGGTCCGGGATCGAACCCACGACCTGCGTAACCAGGCGAGGTAGTTAGCATCTCATCAGGGTCGGAATTGAACCCACGACCTCCTGTGAACCAGACGAGATAGTTAACATCTCATCAGGGTCGGGATCGAACCCACCACCTCCTTTGTAACCAGGCGAGGTAGTTAACATCTCATCAGGGTCGGAATTGAACCCACGACCTCCCGTACACTAGGCGAGGTAATTAACATTTCCCAGCCACTGTGATGATGAGAGAGAGAAGTAGACTCCAAATATACAGCAGCAGGAATCGTCAGGGTCGGGACAGAAACCCACGACCTCCTGTATACCACGCGAGGTAGTCAAAATCTCACCAGGGTCAGGATCGAACCCACCACCTCCTGCGTAACCAGACGAGGTAGTTAACATCCCATCAGGGTCCGCGATCGAACCCACGACCTGCGTAACCAGGTGAGGGTGTTATCATCTCATCAGGGTCGGAATTGAACCCACGACCTCCTGTGTATACCAGGCGAGATAGTCAACATCTGGATCCAAGTCACCTGAGACCCCAGGCAGCAGCAACTCGCCACAACAAACACAACTGCAACGTTCTGTTGAGTCCGCTTATTTATTAACAACAACAATCGGTAACAAACAATGGTCTAGATATAAATATATGTACACGTTATTACATTATAACTTATTTTTGTATCTCTATCCTAACTCTTCACACGCGCACGTGGCTTGGCAGGCTCTCGTCCATTGTGTGGTGAGTGTGAATGGTGAGCGTGGGTGGTGAGTGTGGTGTGGTGAGTGTGGTGAGTGTGGGTGGTCAGTGTGGGTGGTGAGTGTGGTGACTGTGGGTGGTGAGTCTGTGGCACTGTGGGTCTCTGTGTGAGGTGAGTCTGTGGGTGTCTGTGTGGTTTGAGTGTGGGTCCTTGTGTGAGGTGAGTCTGTGGTCTCTTTGTATGTCTGTGTGGTGAGTCTGTGGGTCTCTGTGTGAGGTGAGTCTGTGGTCTCTTTGTGTGTCTGTGTGGTGAGTCTGTGGGTGTCTGTGTGAGATGAGTGTGGGTGTCTGTGTGTTGTGAGTCTGTGGGTCTCTGTGTGAGATGAGTCTGTGGGTCTCTGTGTTGTGAGTTTGTGGGTCTCAATGTGTGTCTGTGTGTGGTGAGTGTGTAGGTCTCAGTGTGTGGTTCTCTGTGTGAAGTGAGTTTGTGGGTCTCTATGTGAGGTAAGTTTGTGGATTCTAGATTTTACAGCTTAAAGGACGCGACCTGGGCTTGGCTGTTTTCACTCCAACGCTGTCCTCATGACAACACAGTCCCTTCACCTGATGAAGGCTGCTTGTGTTGTGGCCGAAACGTCGTGATTTTTGTTGTTTTATTTTTTACCTACGTGACTTTACCGAATAGAACCAAAGAGTATGGATCCTTGCAGTCACGAAAGCTTCAAATCTAGAATTGGTCGTGCATGTCACGTATATCGTTTATTGATAAATTGTAATCACAGTTCCTGTGATCACTGTTACATTGTTTTTATAGCTTTATTTTGGTGATTTCGAAAAGGTTCTGGTTTAGCCATATTTGTTTGTTGAAATACACAGAGTTAGACTGGTAACTGTAATTGAAATTGTTTTATGGTTGTTATTGTTTGACAAGCATCCCACTGGGATTTTTGCACACAGCGTTGATATGCGGTGCTTTTTCTGGAAGACTTTGCTGTGTTTTTCCTGGATTTTTTCTGTTGCATGTAGTCACTTTAAGATGTTTCTTGTTCTTTTTTTAGTTGGTTGCGGTTGCACCCGATTCAAGAGCCGAATGGCTCACAGGGCTATACCTAATAAATGAACTGAACTGAACTATGGGTCTCTTTGTGTCTCTATGGATAAGCGCGGTTTCTTAAGCGAAAACTGGGGAATGTGGTGGTAGCTTAACATAGGAGACGATGGGAGCTCTATGGGAGTTTGCCGGCGAAGGCAATTGTAGTGCGGATAGGTAGCGAAGCTTATGTCATGTAGGGAATGTGGAGGGCAGGAAACGTGAGAGCCTATGGGAGCTCTATTTGATTGACCGGCGACGGCGATTTTAATGCATAGTGCGGATAAGCGTGGTTTCTTAAGCAAATTGGGGAACGTGAGGACAGGTAATGGAGACTATGGGAATAGCCTGTGGAGGTGATTGTAATTTGTAGTGTGGATAAGAAGATGGTTACGTCGTGTAGGAAATGTGGTGGAAGGTTTGATGTAAAACCTATGGAAGCCTATAGGAGTAGCCAGTAAAGGTGATTGCAATTTGTAGTGTGGATAGGTTAGGTAAGCTTTGTTAATGACGACCCGTGCAGAACTCATTAATTGTAACTCAGACACGTGTCCCATCCCCCTTGTGACGTCACCACGGCACTTATAAGGCCATGTGAAGTTTCGAAGGGTTGCTGGACAGACCCAGCAGGTGCTTTGGGTTGACTGCTGTGCCAGGCTCGTTGCAGGAGGAGGTTACGGGACAGACTCAGCAGGTGCCATGGGTTGATTGCTGTGCCAGGCTAGGTACAGGAAGAGGTCACGGGACAGTCCCAGCAGGTGCTATGGGTTGACTGCTGTGCCATGCTAGGTGCAGGAGAAGGTCACGGGACAGACCCAGCAGGTGCTATGGGTTGTACTGCTGTGCCAGGCTAGGTGCAGGAGGAGGTCACGGGACAGACCCAGCAGGTAACATGGGTTGACTGCTTTGCCAGGCTAGGTGCAGGAGGAGGTCACAGGACAGACCCAGCAGGTGTCATTGGTTAACTGCTGTGCCAGGCTAGGTGCAGGCAGAGGTCACGGGACAGACCAAGCAGGTGCTATCGGTTGACTGCTGTGCCAGGCTAAGTGGAGGAGGAGGTCACGGGACAGACCCAGCAGGTGCCAAGGGTTGACTGCTGTGCCAGGCTAGGTGCAATTGGAGGTCACGGGACAGACCCAGCAGGTGCCATGGGTTGACTGCTGTTCCAGGCTAGGTGGAGTAGGAGGTCACGGTACAGATCCAGCAGGTGCCATGGGTTGACTGCTGTGCCAAGCTAGGTGCAGGAGGAGGTCACGGGACAGACCCAGCAGGTGCCATGGGTTGACTGCTGTGCCAGGCTAGGTGCAATTGGAGGTCACGGGACAGACCCAGCAGGTGCCATGGGTTGACTGCTGTGCCAGGCTAGCTGGAGTAGGAGGTCACGGGATAGATCCAGCAGGTGCCATGGGTTGACTGCTGTGCCAAGCTAGGTTCCGTGAGGAGGTCACGGGACAGACCCAGCAGGTGTCATGGGTTGACTGCTGTGCCAGGCTAGGTGCAATTGGAGGTCACGGGACAGACGCAGCAGGTGCCATGGGTTGACTGGTGTGCCAGGCTAGGTGCAATTGGAGGTCACGGGACAGACCCAGCAGGTGCCATGGGTTGACTGCTGTGCCAGGCTAGGTGCATCTGACAACAAACATCTGGGCAGTTCACCTCCATTGGTTCAAGCAAAGCCTGTCTCTTGCGAGACACGGAGCTGCGCAGACTCCAAATACACAGCAGCAGCAGGCATCTTCAGGGTCGGGATGGAACCCACGACCTCCTGCGCACCAGGCGAGGTAGTTAAATTTCATCAGGGTCGGGATCGAACCCACCACCTCCTTTGTAACCAGGCGAGGTAGTTAACATCTCATCAGGGTCGGAATTGAACCCAAGACCTCCCGTACACTAGGCGAGGTAATTAACATTTCCTAGCCACTGTGATGATGAGAGAGAGAGAGAGACGTAGACTCCAAATATACAGCAGCAGGAATCGTCAGGGTCGGGACAGAAACCCACGACCTCCTGTATACCACGCGAGGTAGTCAAAATCTCACCAGGGTCAGGATCGAACCCACCACCTCCTGCGTCACCAGACGAGGTAGTTAACATCCCATCAGGGTCCGGGATCGAACCCACGACCTGCGTAACCAGGCGAGGTAGTTAGCATCTCATCAGGGTCGGAATTGAACCCACGACCTCCTGTGAACCAGACGAGATAGTTAACATCTCATCAGGGTCGGGATCGAACCCACCACCTCCTTTGTAACCAGGCGAGGTAGTTAACATCTCATCAGGGTCGGAATTGAACCCACGACCTCCCGTACACTAGGCGAGGTAATTAACATTTCCCAGCCACTGTGATGATGAGAGAGAGAAGTAGACTCCAAATATACAGCAGCAAGAATCGTCAGGGTCGGGACAGAAACCCACGACCTCCTGTATACCACGCGAGGTAGTCAAAATCTCACCAGGGTCAGGATCGAACCCACCACCTCCTGCGTAACCAGACGAGGTAGTTAACATCCCATCAGGGTCCGCGATCGAACCCACGACCTGCGTAACCAGGTGAGGGTGTTATCATCTCATCAGGGTCGGAATTGAACCCACGACCTCCTGTGTATACCAGGCGAGATAGTCAACATCTGGATCCAAGTCACCTGAGACCCCAGGCAGCAGCAACTCGCCACAACAAACACAACTGCAACGTTCTGTTGAGTCCGCTTATTTATTAACAACAACAATCGGTAACAAACAATGGTCTAGATATAAATATATGTACACGTTATTACATTATAACTTATTTTTGTATCTCTATCCTAACTCTTCACACGCGCACGTGGCTTGGCAGGCTCTCGTCCATTGTGTGGTGAGTGTGAATGGTGAGCGTGGGTGGTGAGTGTGGTGTGGTGAGTGTGGTGAGTGTGGGTGGTCAGTGTGGGTGGTGAGTGTGGTGACTGTGGGTGGTGAGTGGGGGTGGTGAGTTTGGTGAGTGTCGGTGGTGAGTGTGGGTGGTGAGTGTGGGTGGTGAGTGTGGGGTGGTGAGTGTGGGTGGTGAGTGTGAGTGGTGAGTGTGGGTGGTGAGTGGTGAGTGTGGGGTGGTGAGTGTGGGTGGTGAGTGGTGAGTGTGGGTGGTGAGTGTGGTGTGGTGAGTATGGGTGGTGAGTGTGATGAGTGTGGGGTGGTGAGTGTGGGGTGGTGAGTGTGGGTGGTCAGTGTGAGTGGTGAGTGTGGTTGATGAGTGTGGGGTGGTGAGTGTGGGTGGTGAGTGTGGGTGGTCAGTGTGAGTGGTGAGTGTGGTTGATGAGTGTGGCGTGGTGAGTGTGGGTGGTGAGTGTGGGTGGTGAGTGTGAGTGGTGAGTGTGGTTGATGAGTGTGGGGTGGTGAGTGTGGGTGGTGAGTGTGAGTGGTGAGTGTGGGTGGTGAGTGTGGGTGGTGAGTGTGGGTGGTGAGTGTGAGTGGTGAGTGTGGGTGGTGAGTGGGGGTCCACTCCGCTACTCTGCTGTGGGCCGCCCACCACAGAGCAGCAGGCGGCTGAGCAGCGAGCGGAGTGAGCGGAGCGCCCTGCCCACACGCGCCAGGACCCCTCGCACCCTCTCCTCCTCCTCTTCCTCCTTCTCCTCTTTATCCTCCTCCTCGTTGTCGTCATCCTCCTCCTGCGTCTCCACCACCTCCACCACCTCCATCCCCTCTCTAAATATCTGGGTGAGCGGGGACGATGGCAATGGCGATGGGAGCTTCTCCTCCGTCTCCGCTCTGTGAAGAGAGAGGCAGGAGCACCACAGCAGCACATCATCATCAACATCGTCATCATCATCGTCATCATCGTCATAATCGTCATCATCATCATCGTCATCATCAGACCCAAAGAGACCCATAATCATAGAGACCCATACAGACCCCAGAGACCCATAGACCCGCAGAGACCCATAGACCCACAGAGACCCATAATCACAGAGACCCATAGAACCACAGAGACCTATTGTCCCACGTAGACCGGAAGCGACTTGGCCATCTCAGCTGATAGCCGAATCAAGAGGGCTGACAACATCATCTTCATCGCGTGGACATTCATAGCGGCAGTCAAATACTCGAAGTGCGTGACGCCGAATCTCAACGAGGAGGGGAAAATCTGGAGGACCCTGAGAAGAATCCACGCGGTGACCACCACGAGGACAGAAACGGAGACTGCAAATGTACAGCAGCAGCGGGATCAAGCCCACGACCTCATGTATACCAGGCGAGGTAGTTAACATCTCATCAGGGTCGGGATCGAGCCTACGACCTCCTGTATACCAGGCGAGGTAGTTAACATCTCATCAGGGTCTGGATCGAACCCACGTCCTCCTGCGTACCAGGCGAGGTACACAGAGAGAGGCTCACCGTGGCTCAGCAGCTGCAGAGCCCTGCACAAGAGTGGTGCCGACGCTGCTGCTCATGGTGGTGGTGGCCCAGCTGGTGGTGGTGGCCCGGATAGTGGTGATGGTGGGAGTGGCCTCGCTGACAGTGGGGGTGGCCTCGCTGGTGGTGGGGGTGGCCTTGTTGGTGGTGAGGTGGCCCAGCTGGTGGTTGTGGCCCGGTTGATGGTGGGGGTGGCCTCGCTAGTGGTGGGGGTGACCCAGCTGGTGGTGGTGGCCCGGGTGATAGTGGGGGTGGTCTCGCTGGCAGTGGGGGTGGTCTTGCTGGCGGTGGGGATGGCCCAGCTGCTGGTGGTGGCCCGGGTGGTGGTGCCCCTGATGGTGGTGGTGGTGGCCCAGATGGTGGCAGTGGTGGGGTTGGCCTCGCTAACGGTGGGGGTGGCCCTGCTGATGGTGGCCCGGGTGATGGTGGTGGCCCGGATGGTGGCGGTGGTGGCTTCGCTGGTGGTGGGGGTGGCCTAGCTGGTGGTGGTGGCCCGGGTGATGGTGGGGGTGGCCTCGCTAGTGGTGGGGGTGACCCATCTGGTGATGGTGGCCCGGGTGGTGGTGGGGGTGGTCTCGCTGGCGGTGGGGGTGGTCTTGCTGGCGGTGGGGGTGGCCCAGCTGCTGGTGGTGGCCCGGGTAGTGGTGCCCCTGATGTTGGTGGTGGTGGCCCGGATGGTGGCAGTGGTGGGGGTGGCCTCGCTAACGGTGGGGGTGGCCCTGCTAGTGGTGGCCCGGGTGGTGGTGGTGGTGGTGGTGGTTTGGAGCCAGCTGTGAGCCAGCGCCTGCTCAGGCGTCATGCGGAGATTCGGATCCCATCTGTTGGGAGACGCACGGGGAGGGAGGGAGGGGTGGGGGGTGGAGACGCACACGTGGTGAGAGGGGCATGGTGAGATGATTTGACAGGTTGGGAGGTGGGGGGAGTTTGGGGAGATGGCAGCGGCGGGGGGGGGATGGAGAGGGTGCGAGGGAGTGTTGGTGGGTAGTGAGTAGGTGGTCTAGATTGGTGGCAGAGCTGTCAACCCGTACGGTTTATAAGATATTCTTTGGCAGGGTAATTGAGTTTTCAGGTCCGTGCGTAGTGCAACCGTTTCCATTCTGGGTAACAACAATTATTCGTGTCTATTTGTTTGTGTTTGTCCCTTCTGATGGGACTTTGCAGAATGAACATTGAGATTTATAAGGGTCACAGAGTGACCACTAATGTCTGAGTTGGGTCTGTAGTAAGGTGGGCAGTGATAAGGTGTTGACAGGTATGGGGTGGTGAGTGGGGGTGAGTGAGTGGGGGTGAGTGGTGTGGGGATGAGTGGGGGTGAGCGAGGGGCGAGTGTGGTTCGTACTTCAGGCAGCGGCTGACGAAGTCGATCAGCTGAGGGCGGTGGCCCTGCATTGCGCGGTGCAGGGGGAGGCTTCCTGGTGGCCGCTGCTTGGACAGGTGTTAGGGGAGTCCCTCAGAGTCTGCAGAGAGACAGAGACACGCACGCAGAGTCACCAACCATCACGTCTCCCACATACTCCCTCATCCACTTAACTACCCACCTTCCTATCCACATTCTCACCCACTCACCCACCTACATACCCACTCACCCACCCTCTCACTCATCTACCCATCCACTCACCTACCCACCCACGCATCCAGCCACCCACTCACCTACCCACCACCCACTCACCTACCTACTCACCTACCCAACCACTCACTCATCCACCCACTCACCCACCCACTCACCCACCCACTCACCTACCCACCCACCCGCTCACTCACTCACCCGTACACCTATGCTTCCTAACGACTGCTACTGAGAGCCCCAAACCAAACCCCACCCCCCAACCACGGGAAATTAGAGCCCTCCCCAGACCCACCCCCCCCCCACAAAAGAACCCGAAAAAGAGCCTCAATGCTACCCCCAACTAACAAAACGGAATGGGTTACGTCGCTTGCGCCAGCCTGCCCAAGCCGCTCGACTCACCAAATAAAATTGTCCTGTTTGGGGCTTCGTCCACCATTTTTTTCGGGGGCATGCCCAGGGTCTGCGCACGGTTTCGGACGAAGACAAAAGGAGGAGTGGGGGGAGGGGGGGTTACAGCCGGTGTAGCCTCAGCGGGCCCATTGGGGCAAGTGCCGTCTGTCAGCGGTAAGTAGTGGCGAAGGCAGCGCGTGTGGAGGCCAGCACTGTGTACAAAGACAACAATCCCCCCCTCGCCGTATTAGCCTCATCTCATTTCTGGGGCAAGGGCTGTTAACAGCGAGGATCACCTTTGAAGGCCGGAACGGCACACAAGAGGGTGGGTGCCCAGCATCACGCCCGGCCACCTTTGTGTCCCCCAGTGGAAATGTTTACTACACACTGCTACACCAGGTACTCGTTTGAGGCTGAGTCAACCTATGAGAGGCCATGGACCAGTTCAGATATTCCTCGCTGGTGTTCTGTGGCCGTGAGAGGGAATACAAATTCATGGGTATCTGTGGGTCTGCATGGGTCTCTATGAGTATGGGTTTCTGTAGGTCTGTATGGGTCTCTATGAGTATGGGTTTCTGTGGGTCTGTATGGTCTCGATGAGCATGGGTCTCTGTGCAGACCAACAGAGACCCATACCCATAGAGACCTGCCTGCCCACCCACTATACCCACCGTACCCACCCACCATACCCACCCACCATGCCAACCCACTATACCCACCATACCACCCCACTGCTCGTACCTCGATGCAGCAAGGCAGGTGTTCTTCGTCGGTCGGTAAATCGAAGAGCACCTTGCCGGTAGCAAACTCGGCCAAGGTGCAGCCCAGGGCCCACATGTCCACAGGGCAGGTGACACGGTAGCCCAGCAGCAGTTCCGGGGCCATGTAGGGCAACGTCCCGCCCACGTTTTGGGCTGCACAGCAACAAAAACAACATAGACGATGAATATAAAGTAGTCCCTCAATCAACAGTGACGTGGGTTGAACAGGTTTTTTTCTTTTTTCGGTCGGGTAAACGCATAGTCGGCTTCTGCGACCAATATTTCACGGCGGAGGCGAGATTTTGGGCTGGACCGTGTACTCTGGCTGCCCGCCTGATGATGATGCTCGGCTGTAATCGCTCGAATTGTAAACGTCGTAGTGGGTTTATATCTCCAGCACACTGGTTAGTGCTGTGCAAGTGGCGCATTGGAGCGTCCTGTTTACATGACGCTGAACCTCACTGGCTGGCTGAATCAGATGGCGGTGGGTTTGACAACGCAACGTTTATGGTGACGCTAACCCTGAAAAAAATACTCCTTGCACGCAAAGCCACTCACTTTTATGCTTCAGGTAGCAGCTGCACCCGAAGTCGGTGACCCTCACTTTGCCAGCCGCGGTGAGCAGAATGTTGTCCTGGACAAAGGGGAGAGACAGAGAAGGAATTCCACGCTCTGAGGTTACGGCAAGAGTGTCCAGCCAGCAGTGGGTCGATCACGGAAAGTGACGCATTTACACCCACACGGGCAGCCCCACCCACCCCCCAGCCCACTGTCGGCATGGGCTATGTGCCTGAGACCCGTTCAATGTCGTTTTAATAAATAACTAAACTTATTTGTTTTATTTTACTACTATGCTGCTGTGTAGCTATTTTATCGGAAACGACCTGGCCATCACGTAATAACATAATCTCAATCAAGTAGCTGATATAACCATCATCATCAGCATCATCATCAGCATCATCAGCATCATCAGCATCATCATCATTGCGTGGACATTTATAGCAGCAGCCAAACACTCTAGAGACATGTTTCAACAGGCCCATAGAGAACCAAACATACCCACAGAGACCCATACCCAAAGACTCATACTCATAGAGACCCACATAGACCAACAGAGACCCATACTCATAGAGTCCCACACAGAAATATAGAAACCCATACACATAGAGACCCATAAAGACCCACAGAGACCCATACTCATAGAGACCTGTACTCACCCACAGATACCCATACTCATAGAGACCGATCCAGTCCCACAGAGATCCATACTCATAGAGACACACACAGACATAGAGAGACCCATACTCATAGAGACCCATACAGACATAGAGAGACGCAAACTAAACCTAAGCTATGTTTTACTTTACTAGTTGTAAGGCCCCACTCTGTGCCACTGTGCAGCTCTTTTGTCACAGAAGCGACCTGGCCATTACAAATGATAGCTCAACGAAGTGGGCTGATATCATCATCATCACGGGGAATTGTTACAGCAGCGGTCAAATACTCTAAACGCTTGGTGATGTTGATTCTGACCGTGGAGGAAAAAACCGGAGGACCTGGAGAAAAATCCACGTGACCACCACGGGGAGAGAGAGACCCAGACTCCAAATATACAGCAGGTGTCGGGGTGGGGATCGAACCCACGACCCCTGTATACCAGACGAGGTAGTTAACATATGCTACCCACCGCGGCCTACCATCAACCTGCTACCTCCATCTGGAAGGAGGAGGTGGCAGAGTCACAGTAGATGGACGGAGCCAGTACGTTGACCCTACGATCAACTGTGGCCGGGCTGCCTCTTCGGTACGAGTGTCCACCTCGTCCCGGATCGTCTTCGCTGAGGGTACCGTGACCCCACCACCACCACCGCTACCACCACCTCCCTCCAGATGGACTGAGCCACCGCATTGACCCCACGATCAACAGTAGCCGGACTGCCTCCGAACCAGCTAACCGAGCGCCCCGACGAGAGGGTGCGACCATCGCGCCCGCTCCGCTCACGGGCTTGATGTCCGCGTGGACAATGCCAAGCCCCTTGGCGTACAACAGGAAGTCGAGGATGGCCCTGGTGTACTCCCTCAACCGCCTCACGCAGATTCGCCCGATGCTCCCTTTGCTTATGACGTCGTAGAGGCTCTTCCTGGCACCACAACGACAACAACAATGACGTTAAAACCCTTTTCCCGTTCCGATGACGTCCACGACCCAGACTCCAAACCGACTGTGCCACTTGGTTAGTTTTGGGGGTGGGGTCATGAAACGCCTCGTCGCTCCGCGGTATTCATCCACGGCCTCGCCGTGCTGCAATAGCGACGAGGGAACTAACGCGCACAAAACATTGCCGCGCGTGGAATATTTTATGATAATAATTTCATTATTATGATTTTATTATAATTTCACCATGAATATGTTATTATTACAATTTCTATTTTATTAATTCATTACTATAATTTTATTACTATCATATCACAATTTAATAATAAATGTATTATTTTTTATTATTACCTTATTATCAACATTTCTTAAATTTAAAGTTTGTTGCATGTTGGCAAGTATGCTAAACATTTCGAACAGACACACATTCACAAATTTCCCTTTTATATATATACATAGATTCTCATGAAAAAATCGAATGTGTGATTTATGGGGAGCGTTTCCGTGAGTGCGTCTTCCGCAACCCGGGGGACTTCCTGCGTCTGCTTTGTCGCCACGGTGTTCTGTGGTTATCGATAACGCAGCGGTTCTCCGCGCTCAGCTGCTTGACCCACGGGGCCACGTGGGCGCG
This sequence comes from Petromyzon marinus, assembly GCF_048934315.1. Lineage (NCBI taxonomy): Eukaryota > Metazoa > Chordata > Hyperoartia > Petromyzontiformes > Petromyzontidae > Petromyzon > Petromyzon marinus. The sequence goes on from NW_027422597.1 coordinate 5,749,602, forward strand.
TGCTGCTCCACTTCCCAGAGCTTTGGAGACTCAGTTGCCAAACAAATTGTGATTGTAAAATTGTCAGCTTAATTATTGAATTTATTAATTATCAAAATAGCAATTAAATAAGTTATGTATTCAATGAAGTTAATTTATTTAACGAGGCGAGACATCTTTTGATGAATTGTTAACTATCTTTAAACTCATAAAATAAACTGCAAAAGAAGATAATTATGAAAGTTATTAAATAAAGCTATTGGGGAACAAATTAGAAAATCAATTCCCCCCCCCCTCCCCCACTCTGCGCAAGAGCACAGAAGTGTGGTTACCAGATCTGAGCCTCTACATAAGGAACGAAACAGGTGGAATTATCCACAAAATCTAGCTGTCGCCTGATGAAGCTGGTTGTAATTATTGGCGAAACGTCATACTCAGAGACTGTAAATGTTGTGGCATGGCTCTCCAACACATCGTTGTGCTGTACCATTATACTGCACTATACACTGCACTATACACTACACTACTATACACTACACACTAGTGCTGTACTAGTAACAAATTGGCACGTTATGTTTGCGTGACAACCCTTACTAGTTGACTGTGTCAGGTGGTGGCGGGTTTAATGACACAACATGTATATATTTAAGTGATCTAACCCAAAAATACCTCTATTATGGATGATATTGGTCGTGAAAGGCCTTAATAAATGTGATAAATCGATTAATCTAGTTGCTTGATCAAATATTAAATAAATATTAATTCCGAAATAAATCAACAATCAAGCGGAGCAATGGACATGCGCACGCACGTGGGTGGGTGGTGGGGGGGGGTGGAGAATGTTCATGTACTTCAAGAGCTCGACGACGAGGCAATTGTGGCCGCGGAATTCGAACGTGTCCAGGACCCGGATGACTCCGTAGCGCTCATCGCTGGCCCTGCCCTGCAGCTCCGTGGCCACCTCCAGCTCAATCCTCTGGCGGGCCGCTGTCGAGGAGTTGTGCAGCGGGAGGTGGAAGGCCACGAAATCAACGGTGACTCTCTGTGGGTGACTCTGTGTGGGTGACTCTGTGTGGGTATCTCTGTGGGTGACTCTGTGTGGGTGACTCTGTGTGGGTGACTCTGTGGGTGTCTCTGTGGATGACTCTGTGTGGGTGTCTCTGTGGGTGACTCTGTGGGTGACTCTCTGGGTGTCTCTGTGTGTGACTCTGTGGGTGACTCTATGGGTGTCTCTGTGGGTGACTCTGTGGGTGTCTCTGTGGGTGACTCTGTGGGTGTCTCTGTGGGTGACTCTCTGGGTGTCTCTGTGTGTGACTCTGTGGGTGACTATGTCGGTGACTCTTTGGGTGTCTTTGTGGCTGACACTGTGGGTGACTCTGTGGGTGACTACGTCGGTGACTCTGTGGATGTCTTTGTGGGTGACTTTGTGGGTGACTCTGTGGGTGTCTCTGTGGGTGATTCTGTGGGTGTCTCTTTGGGTGACTATGTCGGTGACTCTGTGGGTGTCTTTCTGGGTGACTCTGTGTGGGTGACTCTATGGGTGACTCTGTGTGGGTGTCTCTATGGGTGACTCTGTGTGGGTGACTCTGTGGGTGTCTGTTTGGGTGTCTCTGTGGGTGGCTCTGTGTGGGTGTCTCTGTGGTTGTCTCTGTGGGTGACTCTGTGTGGTTGTCTCTCTGGGTGTCTCTGTGTGTGACTCTGTGGGTGACTCTGTGGGTGTCTCTATGGGTGACTCTGTGGGTGGCTCTGTGGGTGACTTTGTCGGTGACTCTGTGGGTGTCTTTGTGGGTGACACTGTGGGTGACTCTGTGGGTGACTACGTCGGTGACTCTGTGGATGTCTTTGTGGGTGACTCTGTGAGTGACTCTGTGGGTGTCTCTGTGGGTGTGAACATCCGTGGAGGGATGCAGGCAAAGCCGATGAGTCAGATGCCTTCTATGACCTCCTGTCACAGGTGCTGGCTAAAGTGGCCCCTCGGGATAGAGTCATCATGTTGGGTGACTTCAATGCCCGAGTTGGTCATGATACTGGTACCTGGTCTGGAGTGATTGGAGGGCATGGACCAGATCAGCTCAATAACAACGGTAGGAGGTTGCTAGATTTTTGTGCAGCCCATGGGCATGCAATTACCAACACGCTGTTCCGGCATTGGCGCATCCACATAACATCATGGATGCATGCCGGGTCCAAGCAAAAACATCTGCTGGACTACATAGTGATGGACCAGCGGATGCCAGCCCATGTCCTTAACACCAGGACCTACCGTGGAGCTGATCTGCCCTCTGACCATCGACTAGTCATCTGTAACATGCGCCTGCTATTCTTCCACTCCGGTGGTGGGTGTACACCCAGGACCCCATTCCAACCTAAAGTGGCCTGGTCTCAGTTATCTGATGAAAGTTGCAAGCGAGAATTTCATCATCGCTTGCGGCTGGGATTGGCATCGTCCCCGACTCCTCCTGATGTCGAGGGTAAATGGGCGAGGTTTAGGACTGTGACTCATGCAGCTGCAATGGCTGCTTTGGGTACACGGTCAAGACCTCCCCAGAGACCCTGGCTGACAGAAGAGGTCTTCAGGATGGTTGAGAAAAAGCGACAGGCCCACTGTCATCGGCTACAAAATCCCACGTCAGAGAATGAGGAGGCTTACCCCAGCCTTCGCTCGGAGGTTCGGAGAGCCGTGAGGCGCTGCAAGGATGGGTGGTGGTCGCGGGTTGCTGAGGAGATGGAGTCTGCCTCAGTGTCCCGTGATCACAAATCTCTATTTAACTCCATCAAAAAACGAACCTGCTGCGCCACACCTATTACCATCATTAGGGGAAAAACGCTGATCCAATCTCCGACCCCCAGGAACAGGTTTGCAGATTTGCTGAGCAATTTCTGTGATGTCCTGGGAGAGGGAAAATCCCTCAGCCAGGAAAATATCGTGGCACAAAGTGAGGATGACCCTGTTGAGGCTGCGGTGCCTCAAATATTGGAAGAAGTCACCCCCTGTGAGTGGCTGGCTGAGGTGCCATCTGTTGAGGAAGTACTGAAGGCGATCCGGAGTCTGAGACTCGGAAAGGCAGCGGGCAGAGATGATCTCCCAAGCGAAATGCTGAGGGAGGGTGGCGTTTGTGCACAGACTTCCCTATATGACATCATAACAACGGTCTGGACCACTGGACGGGTTCCGCAAGATTGGAAGGATGCCCTGGTGGTCCCCCTTTTTAAGAAGGGGCATCTCACTCCTCAGTGTGCCGGGAAAGGTCCTGGCAAGGATTATTCAGCATCGCCTTGCCAGGCACGCTGAGGAGAGGCTTGCGGAGCCCCAATGCGGTTTCAGGAAAGGGCAGTCCTTCACAGATGCCATAGTTTCTGTCCGTTTGCTACAGCAGAGGTGTAGGGAATTCCAACAAGACCTACATCTCTGCTTTATTGACCTGGTCAAGGCCTATGATACCATCAGTAGGCCTGGGCTCTCGGTTGTTCTTCGTGTTTTTGGAGTACCTGACCCTCTGCTCACGATCATTAAGAACCTTCATGATGATGAGCAGGCCCGGGTAAAACTATATGGCTGGGAGTCAGTTCCATTCCCTGTACACCTTTGGGTGCGACAGGGATGTCCTCTGGCTCCCACATTTATTAACATCTATTTTGACCACGTAGTTCGTGAAGCCTTCAATAGCTGTACCGGGGGAATCTCCATATGGTACAGATATAATGGGAGGCTGATCGATGCCCGGGTGCGGTCAAGGGATGGTTCCCTATTGCTCAACCACGTTATGTATGCCAATGATTTGGTAATAGCTGCTCAGTCAGAGGAGGAGTTGGAGACGCTGCTGCTGAGACTCGAGCGTGCCACTAAGAGGTGGGGCCTTACCATCAGCCCCATCAAAACTAAGCACCTGCCTGGGTATTTTGTACCATCGGACACTCCACCCCCACAACTCCCAAACGGTGATGGGGCAGTTGTGGAGAGAGTGGAGAGTTTCCCATACCTGGGCAGTGTGCTTATGACTGGCTCCAGTTTAACAGCAGAGGTCTCACTCCGAATCAGTCGAGCGGCAATATCTTTTCATCGGTTGCATAACGCTGTGTGGAAGCTACCTGGTCTGTCGCTCCGCACTAAGCTTCAGGCCTTCTCGTCCACGGTCATTCCCTCCCTTCTCTACGCTTGCGAAACGTGGACCCCCCTAATGGAACATCTTCGCCGGTTAGAAACATTTAGGCTGGCCTGCCTACGATCAATCCTGGGTTTAACCAGACTGGATTGTGTGAGGAGCTCACAAATCCTTGAAAGATCTGGGCAAGGTCCCATCGGTGAGCTCCTCCGGCGGGCAAGGCTGCGATGGCTAGGTCATGTAGCCCGCATGCCCAGCCACCGCATGCCGAAACAGGTTTTGTTCGGCCGGATTGAGGGGGCTAAGCGGGCGCGGCACGGGCTATAGAAGAGATGGAGTGATGTGGTACAGGAGGACGTGGAGCTGAGTGGACTTGCCAATGACTGGTACCAGCGGTGACAAGATCGGCCTCTGTGGAGGAGGCTCGTGAAGGAGGCTACTGGGCAGTTGGAGGTAGTCGCCCTCCAACAACAACGGAGGGCGGAGGAGCGACGCTCAGAACAACGAGCGGAGCGCCGGGTGGCTAAAGCACAGCAGGTTGGCACAGTAGGGGGCACAGGTGGTGCATCAGCCAGTCATCTCAGTCAGTCGACCCGTGGCACCTGGGTCTGCCCCATGACCTCCTGCCAGCGGGCGTTCGACACTTCACGTGGCCTCAGGGTGCACATAGCCTGGCACAAGCTTCGTGGTGACGTCACCACCACTTAGTGGCGAATGGCGGTTGTTGTTGTTGTTTCTGTGTGTGACTCTGTGGGTGACTCTTTGGGTGTCTCTGTGGGTGAATCTGTGGGTGTCTCTGTGGGTGACTATGTCGGAGACTCTGTGGATGTCTTTGTGGGTGACTCTGCGGGTGACTCTGTGGGTGTCTCTGTGGGTGACTATGTCGGTGACTCTGTGGGTGTCTTTCTGGGTGACTCTGTGTGGGTGACTCTGTGGGTGACTCTGTGTGGGTGTCTCTGTGGGTGACTCTGTGTGGGTGACTATGTGGGTGTCTCTGTGGGTGACTCTGTGGGTGTCTCTGTGGGTGACTATGTCAGTGACTCTGTGGGTGTCTCTGTCGGTGACTCTGTGGGTGCCTCTTTGGGTGACTATGTCGGTGACTCTGTGGGTGTCTTTGTGGGTGACTATGTGGGTGACTCTGTGGGTGTCTCTGTGGGTGAGTCTGTGGGTGTCTCTGTGGTGACTATGTCGGTGACTCTGTGGGTGTCTTTGTGGGTGACTCTGTGGGTGACTCTGTAGGTGCCTCTGTGGGTGACTATGTCGGTGACTCTGTGGGTGTCTTTGTGGGTGACTCTGTGGGTGACTCTGTGGGTGTCTCTTTGGGTGACAATGTTAGTGACTCTGTGGGTGTCTTTGTGGCTGACTCTGTGGGTGTCTCTGTCGGTGACTCTGTGGGGGTCTCTGTGGGTGACACTCTGGGGTCTGTGTGGGGGTCTCTGTAGGTGACTCTGTGGGGGTCTCTGTGGGGGTTTCTATGGGTGACTGGGGGTCTCGGCAGGGGTTTCTGTGGGGTCTCTGTGGGTGACTGGGGGTCTCGGCAGGTGTCTCTGTTGGTCTCTGAGTCTGGGTACCTTTTGTGGGTCTCTAAAGGTCTGGGTGTCTCTGTGGGTTACTCTGCGGGTCTCTGTGGGTCTCTGGGTCTGAGTGTCTCTGTAGGTCTCTAAGGGTCTGGGTGTCTCTGTGGGTTTCTCTGTGGGTCTCTAAGGGTCTGGGTGTCTCTGTAGGTCTCTAAGGGTCTGGGTGTCTCTGTGCATGTCTCTGTGGGTCTTCTAAGGGTCTGTTAGTTTTTAGTTTAGAGTTAGCAATAGTTGTATAGCAGTTATTATTTTGTTAGTTAACTTCAGTTCATAACAGTAGTCTTACGGCAGGTTATTATTTGGTGAGTTCATAAGTTAGCATTAAGTTTTACGGCAGTTGTACATTTGTCAGTTCATATTTAGAAGTAGTTTTTTGGCAGTTGGTATTCTGTTAGTTTATAGTTAGCAGCAGTTTTATGACAGTAAAATTTTGTTAGTTTATAGTTAGCAGCAGTTTTATGGCAGTTAGTATTTTGTCAGTGAGTCCATAATTAGTGGCAGTTTCAAGGTGGTGCCTCCAATCATTTGATGATTATTTTCCAAGAGCGAGGGGCACCTCGGAAGCCCGTCCGACTCACCACAAGGGCAGCGACAGCATCTTGACGGCCACAAGAGTGAAGGCAGCGAGCAGTGGAGAGAGGAAAGCAGGAGCTGAAGAGAGAAGCAGTCAGCAGTGGAGAGAGCACAGTTATAGCGGAGAGCAGAGAGAAGCAGCCAGCAGTGGAGGAAGCACAGTGATAGCGGAGAGCAGAGAGAAGCAGCCAGCAGTGGAGAGAGCGCATTGATAGCATAGAGCAGAGAGCAGAGACGAAGCAGCCAGCAGTGGAGAGAGCACAGTGACATCGGAGTTGACGGAGAAGTAGAGATTGGAGAGACAAAGGCGGCGAGCGAGTCGAGTGAAGCATGGTGAGCGAGCCGTGGCAAGCAAGGGAACTGTGAAGCATTGAGGACATGTGGAGAACTGTAAATAAAGTGGTGTTGGAAGAAAGACAAAAGTTGTCCGAGTAAAAGCAACCGCTACACATATACAGATTCATCATCGGACTTTGTGTCTCGAGAATAAATTCTATAGTGCCTTACGAGGTCAGCTGTAGGTTTTGCAGTGCCAAGAATGACTTAATAGGCCAATTGTTGAGTGACAATCCTTACCACAGCAATGGCAAGTGAATGCGGTGGCAGCTCCAGAGGTGTTTGCTTTTTCTTTACGTCGCTCCCTCTTGGTCTGCCAAGCAGTGTGTCTTTTTTCCTCGCCTCTCCTGAGGCCTGTTTTCACAGCCTGCTGCCAGCTGAGTCGGTGACTGGCAGTTTTCTTCCAGCCATTTGGGTTGATGTCGTAGCTCTTCATGTCCCGTTACCAGACATCTTTGAAGCGCAGGATTGGGCGACCAGGAATAGATCTTCGGAGAGTCCATAACACATTGTACGTACTTTCCAGCTTGCAAAATGAAGGGCTGGAACCTTCTTTCATTTTGTTTTGCTTTTCTCTGGTGCAGGTGTTGCAGCCCACTTGTCTGGTGGTGAACCAAATGCTCCAAGCACCCATTGGAGCAGGTGAGCCGTGGCGTGAAAGCACTTATTGGCCGGAGGCAGCCCAGCTTGAGGCGGGCGGTAGCTATCCATTGGGTGCAATGACCCCTCCCACCGACGATGTCAACCCGTTGTGCCCATTTTCTACGCCAATCTAAAATGAGCTTATAACCCGTGACTGCTGCCATCCGTGTTTTTTGGCCACGATTAGGTGGCCGAGGAGTGTCCTCTCCCCATTTTTGCACCTCTTGTTGGCGCAATGCCCGGCCAGGTTACTTCTGGAAATCGTGGTGTTGCCCATGCGTCAGGATCCCCCCCTCGGCCTTGCTGGTGATGTCCAAAGGGGTACGTAGCATGACGTTTGGTACCAGTTTGGCTGCAGGGGCTGCCGGTAATGTGCCGCAGTGCATCACAAAACCGCCTGAGGGGCCCCACTCCTGATTTTCTGTAGAGGTTTACTCCGTTAGCCATTGACTCTCCCGAGACACTCACAAGGCAGTGAGGTAACCACGTTATCCTGAGAGGGGCCCTTACCAGGTACCGAAAGCCGGGCCAGCTGTGCCTGGGACTCGCGTAAAGCAGGGTCGTCACGCCCTAAGGAAGTTTATCACAAACTACCCGCTACCAACATAGACTCAACAATAATAACAACCGCCATTCGCCACTAAGTGGTGGTGACGTAACCACAACGCTTGTGGCAGGCTATGTGCACCTTGAGGCCACGTGAAGTTTCAAACGCCCGCTGGCAGGAGATCACGGGGCAGAGCCAGATGCAACAAGTCGACTGACTGAGACGACTGGCTGTTGCAGCACCTGTGCCCCCTTCTTTGCCAACTTGCTGTGCTTTAGCCACCCGGCGCTCCGCTCGTTGTTGTGAGCGTCGCTTGGAGTGCCCGATGTTATATAGACTCGCACACACATTGACCGAAACAAACACAAATATGGACTTACAAAGACACACATATCGACTAAGACACACACACAAGGACCCATGCACACACATCGACTTACAGACACACATCGACTCACACACACATACATAGACTGACACACACACATATGAACTTATACACACATATCTACACACAAACTCAAATGAACTCTCACGCACATACACACATTGCCGTACACACATCAACTGACACACATAGACTCCCACACAAACATGCATGTACTGACACACGCACATAGAGGCACACACACATGGACTGACACACACACATGGACTTATGCACATACACACACATGTACTAGGTGCCTCGGTGAATGTATATGCTCTGACTTTAACATAGCAATTTCTGTGACCAGTTACAAGCTAATCACTCAGCTATTTCAATGCTAAATTCTATGCTAATTCCTTTGTCAAGGGGTGCCTCTGCGGATGTGTATACTTTAACTTTAACATAGCCATTTCTGTGACCAGTCACAAGCTAATCACTCAGCCATTTCAATGCTAAATTCTATGCTAATTCCTTTGTCAAGGCGCTTTGTTTCTTCTCACACAGCTTAAAGGTCGCGATCTGAGCGTGGCTTTTTCACTCCAGCACTGTCCTCCAGACAGTCTCGTCCCTTCACCTGATGAAGGCCGCTTGTGTTGTGGCCGAAACGTCGTGAGAATATTATTGTGTTATTTTATTTGATCAGTTTATTATTTTATTCTCATTCTACGTGACTTTACCGAAATAACCAAAGAAGATGAATCCTTGCAGTCACGAAAGCTTTAAATCGAAATTTAACCACAAGGCTTGTTTGAATCTAATCGGCTTCCGATGGGTCTTCATTTTGTGTCGGCTACATTCCAGCGATTGATGGAACTGGTTCTAGCTGGCCTGCAGTGGGACTCGTGCCTGATATATATCGACGATGTTTTCGTTTTTTGCCGTACGTTCCAAGAACATCTGGAATGGTTACGTGCTGTCTTTCTTAAAATGCGTGCAGCGAACCTCAAATTTAAACCACGGAAGTGTCACCTGCTCCAAAAATCTGTTTGGTATCTTGGCCACATAGTCAGTAAATCAGGGATAGCGATGGACCCAGACAAAACCGCGTGTGTGCGTTATTGTGTCTTATTACCGCCGTTTTGTCCCCGGTTTCACCACATTCGCCAAACCTCTCCACTCCTTGACGGCAAAGGATCAGAAGTTCCATTGGAGGTAGGAGGAGGAGGCCACATTTGCTGCAATCTGGGATGGTTTGGTGAAGGCCCCTCCCATCCGATACCCCGACTTTTCCTTGCCGTCCGTCCTTGATACAGATGGTAGCAACACTGGAATTGGCGCTGTTCTGTCTCAAGTCGTTAATGGCGTCGAGAGTGTTGTCGCATATACAGTGAGGGAAAAAATAATTTGATCGCCTGCTGATTTTGTACGTTTGAACACTGACAAAGAAATGATCAGTTTATAATTTTAATGGTAGGGTTATTTGAATAGTTAGAGACAGAATAACAACAACAAAAATCCAGAAAAACGCATATCAAAAATGTTATAAATTGATTTGCATTTTAATGAGGGAAACAAGTATTTGACCCCATCTCAATCAGAAAGATTTCTGGCTCCCAGGTGTCTTTATACAGGTAACGAGCTAAGATTAGGAGCACACTCTTAAAGGGAGTGCTCCTAATCTCAGCTTGAAAACCTGTAAAAAAGACACTGTCCACAGAAGCAATAAATCAATCAGATTCCAAACTGTCCACCATGGCCAAACCAAAGAGCTCTCCAAGGATGTCAGGGACAAGATTGTAGACCTACACAAGGCTGGAATGGGCTACAAGACCATTGCCAAGCAGCTTGGTGAGAAGTTAACAACAGTTGGTGCGATTATTCGCAAATGTAAGAAACATAAAAGAACTGTCAATCTCCCTCGGCCTGAGGCTCCATGCCAGATCTCACCTCGTGGAGTTGCAATGATCATGAGAACGGTGAGGAATCAGCCCAGAACTACACTGGAGGATCTTATCAATGATCTCAAGGCAGCTGGGACCATAGTCACCAAGAAAACATTTGGTAACACACTACGCCGTGAAGGACTGAAATCCTGCAGCACCCGTAAGGTCCCCTTGCTCAAGAAAGCACATATACATGCCCGTCCGAAGTTTGCCAATGAACTTCTGAATGATTCAGAGGACAACTAGGTGAAAGTGTTGTGGTCAGATGAGACCAAAATGGAGCTCTTTGGCATCAACTCAACTCGCCATGTTTGGAGGAGGAGGAATGCTGCCTATGACCCCAAGAACACCATCTCCATCGTCAAACATGGAGGTGGAAACATTATGCTTTGGGGCTGTTTTTCTGCTAAGGGGACAGGACAACTTCACAGCAATAAAAGGACGATGGACGGGTCCATGTACCGTCAAATCTTGGGTGAGAACCTCCGTCCCTCAGCAAGGGCATTGCAAAAGGATGGTGGATGGGTATTCCAGCATGACAATGACCCAAGACACACGGCCAAGGCAACACAGGAGTGGCTCAAGAAGAAGCACATTAAGGTACTGGAGTGGCCTAGCCAATCTCCAGACCAAATCTGTGAATGGAGCTGAAGGTTCGAGTTGCCAAACGTCAACCTCAAAACCTTAATGACTTGGAGATGATCTGCAAAGAGGAGTGGGACAAAATCCCTCCTGAGATGTATGCAAACCTGATGACCAACTACAAGAAACGTCTGACCTCTGTGATTTCCAACAAGGGTTTTGCCACCAAGTACTAAGTCATGTTTTGCAGAGGGGTCAAATACTTATTTCCCTCATTAAAATGCAAATCAATTTATAAAATTATTTTTGACATGCGTTTTTCTGGATTTTGTTGTTGTTATTCTGTCTCTCACTGTTCAAATAAACCTACCATTAAAATTATAGACTGATCATTTCTTTGTCAGTGGGCAAACGTACAAAATCAGCCGCGGTCAAATACTTTTTTTCCCTCACTGTATGTCAGCAGAGTGCTGTCTCCGGCCAAACAACGGTACTCTGTCACACAGGCCGGGAACTTTTGTCTATTGTTTTTTTTGTGCAACAGTATTGTCCCTATCTTTATGTCAGACGCTTTGAGGTGCACTCTGACCATACAGAGCTACAGTATGCACTGCGTATTGAGCAGCCGTCTGGCCAACTTTCACGATGGTTGGCAGTCCTCCAGGACTATTGCTTTACTGTTTTTGATCGCAAAGGTACCCGACACACGAACGACGGGTGCACGTTTTTCTTGGGCTCGAGGCACTGTAAGACGCCTACCACGGACTCGCCCCCTCCCCTTGCGGCGTCGGACGAGGTTTAAACCTCTGAGAAAGTCGAGAGTCATGTCGCCCGTGATGCTGTCATTGGCTTGGACCATGCTGAGTGGGGGCGCCTCCAGCTTGAGGGGGCTTCCCTGTTCAAGTTACGATGCCGTGTTAAGGAGGCGGATGGGGGTGGGGATCGACGGGGTGTAGCCACTGTCATCCTCAGAGGGGGATTGCTCATGCATTGGGATCAAGGGTTACGCCGTTACAACATTGTCGTGCCTACAGCCTTACGGGGTGAAGTCATCTGGGCGGTGCACGGGCCACTGATGCACCTTGGTGTGCATTAGATACTCGCCACACTTAAGCTCGACTTCTTCTAGCATGGCTTGACGGAAGAAGTCGCTAATTTATTGAAGGGGTGTGTGCAGTGCAGTGCACGCAGTGGAAACCCCCGTCTAAACCCTGTTGTCCACGGTTGAAATCCATTCAGGTCTCCGGCATAAATGAGCTAGTCGCTCTTGATATCCTTGGTCCATTTCCCTCGTTGCAATAAGTATTTACTAGTGGGCGTCGAATATTTTTCACGCTGGCCAATAGCCTGGCCGCTTCCCAACCAGTCAGTGGCAGCCATCACCGAGGCATTCCTCGATGCCTATGTGATGAACAAGGGGGCCCCTGAGCATCTTCTGACTGATCAGAGTAAGACTTTTTCTTCGAAATTGCTGCGGGAGGTTTGTGACTTATTGTAAACAAACAAAGTATGTACATCACCACACCTTCCACAAACGGATGGAATGGTAGAGCGCTTGCACAGGACTCTGACTTCGATGGGACATTTTCAAATTCCCCAGGGACCCCCAGGCAGAGTAAGCCCACCTCCCCTCGGGGCCTGGCCACAAAGACTCGATCAAAGACTCTCGGTTTTCGTGATCCCCATACAAACACGCTCCCACATCATCAGTTGGTTGTCACACTCGGCAGGCCTGGCCTTTATTGTGCTTGCGGGTGTTGTTACATGGTGAGGGTGGTAGATGCTGGTGCTGGAGGGGGTCCCGAGGTTTTGCGTGTTACTGCGTTTTTTGTTCTATGTTCCCTTCTCTCTCTTCCTTTGTGTTTGCCTATTGTTGTTCTGTTCTTCCATCCCCTTTGCCCGTTAGTTACTGTTTATTCTGTATGAGTGTACATATTGTATAGAAAGGGTTGTGGTATTTATTTGTTGAGGCACATTAAGGGGTTTGGTTCATTTGTTGAGGGGGGATGTCTGAGTGCTACGTAGGGAGGGGGGTGGGGTTGATGTAGTGACATCGCGGACACCACATTGGTGTGGGTGTTCTACTGGCCCTAGAGGGGCCCGGTGAGTGCTGATTCATAGAACTAGATAGCACCACGCTTGGCGTGTAGTGCCAGCCCTACAGTACAGGGTGTGGGAGTGCCGGCCCTAGGAATGAGGTTACTAAAGGCCATGGCACTCTGGTTGACCCGAGAGTACACGTGACCAATTAAGTCTAAAAAGGGGCCAAAGTGAGGACGAGGGGTGGTCACGTGCTGAACATTCAGATTTTTCCCGAGGATTCTGGAAGGTGGTCATGGCCAAGGGTGACACCAGCCACGCTGCATAGAATATAAGCCGTGTCCCCAGAGGGACCGGCGTTGTTGTTTATCCTGAAGAAAACTTCATCAACATTCTACGTTCTCCGCTCAACGAGTCTCCAACACGTGAACCGTGCCCCGAGCTGTGGTCCCGGTTAATTACTGCAAAAAATTGTAAAACTGGAATAACTACACGGAGGGACAATTGAGAGCATCTGTGTCCACCACAGGCCATGAGATGACTGAAGGAAGGGGAGAGGGGGGGCAGGCCTTGATGTCACTTAGGAAATTACTTCAATAAATTAGAACAGACAGACACACACGGTCACCAGACAAACGGTCACAATCAAAAGGACAGTTACGTCGTAAGAGGAAACTGACCAATCACAGGCCGAGGAGCGAAATAAAAAGCAATCCGGTCCTTTGTGAGAATACGAGACGGAGACGAAACATTTTGGATAAAATAGAGAAGCCAAAGTACCCAAATCAGTCTTGCAACAACAAGCTCTGGATATGGTCCTCGAAATCAACCTTGGGTGTAACTGGCAGAGCCAGTGGGAGGGGGGTGGCACGTGCCCACATAATGATTCGATTGAAATACCTAATTTCTATCGGATCATTGGGGTTTATTGGTAATACATCGGTAGTTTGCGACCCCCACTGCCACTGTGTAGCATATTATTAAGTGCCAAGGACTCTATGAGATGATAGGGCAACAGTCCGAGTCCATAATCGGCAATAAGTAACGGCAAAGCAGTTATAAGTGGCATACAGAATTGTGCGCAGTTACATACACAGTCCACGACTTCCTTGAAGGCATTCACATTCAGCGAGCGCGATGCCGATCACAGAACGCGGTTCGAATTCGACCTTCGATCGATGGCTGCGCAATCGCCGCACACGCGTCGAATAAAAGCAAGGGACAAGTCATTACTTACTAACAACTCCTATCATTTTTCATTGTTGGGGGGGTTTCCCCCCCTACCTGAAAATTCTGGCTCTGCCATTGTTGGGTGTCGAGTCTGGCAGAGGAGGGGCGATGTCTTGCTAAGTGTTGAGTTCGGCGCTGATGGAGTATTGCCGAAAGTTTTATTCTGCATTCATCCTGATGTTTTGAGTCCCTTGCAAAGTCAATGACTGCGATAAGTTGTATTTTCCTAAGCTATAAGAGTTTTGAGAAGGTAAGAGGTGTGCGAGTACATTTTATGAGTTTTGGAGAAATGAGTGAGGAGCTGCGATGAGCAGCGACGAGCAGCTCAAAGGAGGAGCCTTCCTGGAGGAAGGGAGGGGGGGCACCAAGGGTGGTCGTGCAAAGCCAGCTCCTACTCACAGGACCAGCAGTGCAGCGGCTAACAACTAACCACGAGCGTGCTGACTCGGAAGCTCCGAGCACACTCCAGGAAAGGTCAAGCTCAAGGATTAACAGTGTCTGGTGCCAAGGGGGGGGGGGGGGGGGGGGGGGGGTGGAGTGACGCGCTCCAGCCCAGCGGACGATCTCTGAGTGCTATCTTGTGATGGGACCATCGCGCACATCGATGCAGACGGAGTCGGACCCATCATCCCTGCCAGCACAGGCACTGGCACCAGCGTGAGCAGCGTGCAGACTCAGCAACCACCCCAGTGGTGGAGAGATACTGACGCACCAGCCAATAGCGCCGTGTGTTCGATGCACATACACACGCCGACCAGGCGTCCCTGCTGAGGACTTGAGGTATTTTCGGTACAAGGAACGCTTTACCGCGGAAGCCACTGATTCGTAAGAACCACAGTTAGCAGTAATAGAAGGTGGACAACTCAAACCATACTGTCTTCTATAATTATTGGACCTCGTGGTGACTTCCCTCCCACACACACAGTTCACGCATGTCGGTACGAAAAAGATTGTTCCAAGTTGATAAAAGGGTTTCCATCTCAAGGTGGTGTGTTAACTATTAGCTGATCGTGAAAACATTGTTCTGTCCCTTGAGTTGCATGAATAGGGTCATTTCGAATTATTTTAGTCATTCGTTTTCTTTATCGCATAACCTTACCAATGACTTCGTTGATGACACACTAAACATTTATAATAATCTATGTTATGAATCTAAACACTCACATGAATACCATTGTTTTGAGATATTTATTTTGATCACAGAATATTGCCCGGCAATTCATTGATGTGCCATTAGCCAATTGATAAGCATCTGTTAGGCAAACTTACACAGCCGAACATACACTATTGTTTAGGGACATTCTGTTAATTGCTTAATCTTTCAAATTAATTCATTGATGTCCACTTTTGCCATTGGGCACATGTTTCTTGAGCACGGTTCCGTCATTTTTAAGGACTTTTCCTATCGTCGTGTATTGACGTGCTACTGTGACGAGTTAGCCTATTGTTCTATTGCTCAGTTTGAACAACGCAACCATTGAGGGTTAATTGTATGGATCGATGAGTAGGACGTATACAGGAGTACTGTGGTGGCAATTTCGATCATTAAGTGTGTTCGGAAATTAGAGTGTTATTACATATTAAAGTTTCTTAACACAGAAGAGTCTGAGTTGTTCCTTCCTAAATTCATGCGTAAATCTCTTAATTATAAGAACTGTATCCTGTGGCGAGCTCTGAATTCTGAGAGCGGACATAATAACACTAAAACATAATCAGTAAAAGTTGAAGCGAAAATCATTGTATTGGTAATACACCCGAGACAACGAAGCCGAGCCTAATTTATGTAATTTGAATATGTTTGCATATAGAATGAGAATAAAATAATAAATTGATAAAATAACACAATAATATTCTCACGACGTTTCGGCCACAACACAAGCGGCCTTCATCAGGTGACTGTCTGGAGGACAGTCTCGTCCCTTCACCTGATGAAGGCCGCTTGTGTTGTGGCCGAAACGTCGTGAGAATATTATTGCGTTATTTTATTTTATCAATTTATTATTTTATTCTCATTCTACGTGCCTTAACCGAAAGAACCAAAGAAGATGAATCCTTGCAGTCACGAAAGCTTTAAATCGAAATTTATATTTGCATACTTCAATAACTATTTAATTTTGATAAAATGACAATTTTACAATGTATTATTTGTATTATTATTATTTTTCAAAGCAATATATACAACAAGACTAAAGGGGGACCTTTGTCTTCATCTCCGTGTCCGTGTGTGTGTCTCCTTGACTGTCTCCATGTCTATATCCGTATCTCCCTGTGTCTCGTAAAGAGAGCAAATGCCCAGTCGGATGAACCTGAAGAGTTTCACTCAGTGGTGGGGCCTCAACCATCACACGGCCCCACGAAAACAAAGCACCTGTATGGGTATTTTATGGTGAAGGTTGTCGATGTTTTTGTCTGTAAGTCTGTGTGACTTTTTAAATGGGTAATTTTAAAACTAAATTAGTCCCAAAATTGCCCCCATCATAAATTAATCAAAGTGTTTTTTGAACCAAGAAAATTTGGATTTTTTCTTCTTGGTCATGGGGGTACTGTTGGTGGCATTGATAGCGGTTGTGGTGGCAGTGGCGGTGACGGTGATTTCCTTGGCATTGGTGTCGGTGTTGGCGGGCGTGGCGTTGGTAACGGCGGTGGCGGCGGCAGTGGCGAGAATAAGCGTCTCAATCTCCTGAAGGAGCGTCTCCTTCTTTCGAAGCAGCATCACGTTCTCCAAATGCAGCCTCTCATTTCCTTAACGCAGCATCTCATGTTGCCACATCGCTCGCTCTTGTAGCATCGTCTCCGCTTGCATCGCCACAAACTCCTGACGAGTCACCTCCATCCCTGCACGTAGCGTTGTGTTTTCCTCGTGCAGCTTCGATCTTCTCTGCCCCAGATTCTCGTTCTGCTGTCGAAGCATCGCGTTGTGCACTTCAAACGTTGACAAGGCTGTAAAGTGTGAAACAGGGATCATCATTAGGAAAGGGACTGAAATAGAAAATGTACTTTCTCTGCAATGTAGTGATAACTTTACTTGCAATTGTAGTGTATTTGACATATCTCCACATCTGTTTACAGACCAGTGGAAAAGTTACCCTCGATAAAATTTGAAATTTTAAGTGTCTTGAGTTATCAGCGGGTAAAATAGAATATAATTTTACAATTAAAGCATGTAATGGGTAACGTTGCCAGGCACATGATGAGATGTGTTCACAGCTATGCTCCATTTTTTTCAACTCCGCTTATGACAAATTTATTTTTAATCATCAAAGAAAACGTGATGAAAAAATAAAAGCACGAAACTTCACGCACTCCCACACAAATACATACACACGCACTTTCAGACAGATATATATCGAGATCTACAACCTCACATCAAGACCCATATACCCACCCAGTTTGTTTCTAACTTACCATGTTTCCAATGACGCTGCTTCATGACCTGAATGAAAACCGTCATCACCATCAACCCAATCATGAGCAATACCAAAGTCCATGCCAGTGAATCCGTGCCAGGTTTCGGGCATGGTGGCTTCGGGATGAGATGTGCGGCTTTGCATCTGTTGCCCACGAAGAGGGAGAAGAGGAACCGGACAAATTCGATGCAGAACTTCAACAGCAGCAGCAGTAGCATCAGCATCTTGACGCTCGTGTTGTCAAAGTCCGTGTGTGAGTGCCAAGTGCGAGCGTGCGTTCTTATTGCACTCCCAGTGGTGACGTCATCAGTTCCGGCCGTGACGCATTGTTACAGGTTTCCTGTCATGACACGTGGTTAGAAAAGCCCCTGTGACATCGAAAGCACGACTGCACAGTAATTATTTCGTTTGGGGGAAAAAAAAAACATTTACACTAATGTGCGCTAGATTTGATCAACGAAACCTCTGCATTGCAAATTTAATTTGATAATCATTAAATCAATGGGCACACTTATTTTACACTCGATTCAAATGTTTGTTTTTATTCCGTTTAACATGTCGGCTTTCGTGACCAATGTTTTCCATAATAGAGGTTTTTGGGTTAGATAGCTTGAATATAAATGTGTCGTTAAACTCGCCACCACTATCGATTAAGGCTGCTCCATTCCCATTGAAACTACCTTCTCTTGCTGTTCACGTTACCCTTACATATTTACAAATTTGCGTTTAGATTATTTGGCTGCTATGAATTTCAACGTGATAAGCTTCTACGTTCAGCTATCATTAGTCAACAGGTTGCTTCTGAAAAGTAGCGAATAGCTTGGAAGGTGTTCCATAGCAAATGCAATAGTTTAGTTTAAACGTTTCACCATTCACCATCATTGTCAACCTTTATCATCCAACATTAACAATTTACAATGTCATTAATTGTAACTGTTGCGGGCCATGTAGGAGCCTAAATGTACAACATTTACAATTGTAAATGTGTTTTTTATTACTATATGTACCTTATTTTATTTTTTTAATTATTCATGGAAAGTTGTTTCATATTAAGTAAATAAATCGTACTGAAATAATTTTGGCAGTAGGAAAATAATACACTGGAATGAAATCCCAATTTCATAGCACTTCATGCCAATCGCTTAACCCTCACATTAGGATTTCGCTGAGGGTTGCTGTCCAAACATTCACTGCTGATGAGGTCATTTGGGGAAATTTCTGAAATGTGCCAAAACTTGGACCATCTTGTTGGCCTACACCTCCGATTAGTATGGTTGGCTAAGAAGTTAAACATACATACACAATCTTGATTTGAAGCTTTCGTGACAATGCTAAATTTTATGCTAATCCGTTTGTCAAGGCTCTTTGTTCCTCTCACACAGCTTAAAAGCCGTGATCTGAACGTGGCTCTCTCACTCCAGCGCTGTCCTACCAGACAGTCTCGCCCCCTTCACCTGATGAAGGCCGCTTGTGTTGTGGCCGAAACGTCGTGAGAATATTATTGTGTTATTTTATTTTATCAATTTATTATTTTATTCTCATTCTACGTGACTTTACCGAAAGAACCAAAGAAGATGAATCATTGCAGTCACGAAAGCTTTAAATCGAAATTTGGACCATCATGTTGGCCTACACCTCCGATTAGTATGGTTGGCTAAGAAGTTCAACATACATACACAATCTTGATTTGAAGCTTTCATAACTGCAGGAAACCTTACTCTATGGTTCTTTTGGTAAAGTCACGTAGGTAGAAAAATAAAACAAAATCAAAATAATATATCACGACGTTTCGATCGCAACACAAACGGTCGTCCTCAGGCAGAATAAATCTCCGCATTTACACAACTGACTTGCTTGGGTCCGTGGATGGAATTGCTTTCATCTCAGACCCAGCTTGCTTGGCCATCGCCACATATATAACCACTTGTTGAAACAGCTCTCTCGCTGGTTCAGCAGTTCCACTGCTGGATTATTTTTTCCGCCTGAGGACGATTGCTTGTGTTGTGATCGAAACATCGTGAGAATTGTTTGTTTTTTATTTTGTTTTCTTTTTCTACCTACGGTACTTTACCGAAAGAACCAAAGAGTATACATACACAAGGTCCACTCTTAATTGGCGCCGCTGTTGTGAAATGTTGCTCCCTTGCCTTGTATACAGAAGGATTTGGGTTCGATTCCGACCATGACACCTGTATAGCTGGAGTTTCCACTCCGTCTCCGTGGTCGCATGGATTTTTCTCCGGGTCTTCCGTTTTTTTCCCTCCACATCAACATCACGCGTTTAGAGTATTTGGCTTATATACATTTCCACGTAATAAACCACTTCTTTGAGCTTTTCATTGGTGGAAAAGTCGCTTCTCCACAAAATCTATATTGCTCAGATGACTTTTACATCCACCGTATTTACTGGGTTTGTCACTAAAATTGAGCCACAAACCTCTGCAAAACTAGACATCTCCACTCCTCGTCTTTGTCACCACTTTTAAGACATTTGTGTTTTAAGTAGTTGTAATAATAAAACGATAATGAATGCACACAATATTTTACTGATATAAAATATACTCACATTCAGAGGAAGTGTGTCGGAACTGGCGAACAGCAGACGAGCTTCAAGCGCAATCGGGCAACGTCAGGGACGAGCGTCATGCCGACTCAGCAGTCATCCAGCAGCAGAGAGGCCTGCAGTTGCCACCAAGAGAGAGAGAGTGCCATGTGTATGACAGGCGCACACACACGACTCATTGCCCAGCAGGGAACCAAGGCATTTTCGGTACAACCAGACGCCAAGGCGCCTTGACGTCTGCTTAAAAAGAAAATACACCCACACACACATAACGCACATATCGGGACTAATAAGATTACTCCATCCCAATGTGGTGCGCTAACTATTAGGTGATCGTGCAAAACATTATTGGGTCCATTGAGCTGCATGAATACGGTCGTTTAGAAGTATTTTAGTCATTCGTTTAGTTAAATGCATAAATGTACCAATGCATTTATTGAGGAAACTAACATTTATGAACATCTATGTTACGAATCTACACACTCACAGGAATCATATTATTTCGAGATTTATTTATTTTGATGACGGAATCTTGCCCATTAATCAATTCAAGCCCAATAGCCAATTGATAATTATATGTTAGGCTAACAGACACTGCCGCACACTATTGTTCCAGGGCATTTCGTAAATTGCCTAATCTTACCAATGAATTCATTGAAATATACTTTTGCCTTAAGCACATGTTTCTTTATTACTGTTCGTATGAATATTGTCACATACATTTTTAAGGACTTTTTCCTATCGCTGTGTATGCTCGCTTTACTCTGAGGAATTAGCCAATTGTTATTTTATCCCGCTTAACAAAGGTAACCGTTGAGGGTTAAATGTACGGATCAATGAGGAGAACATCTCCAGGAATACTGTGTTGACATTTCTAGCATGAGAGTTCGCATGTTATAGTGTTATGTTTGTTTTACATATTAAAGTTGCTTAACACAGAAGTGTCTGAGTGGTGCTTTCCTAAGTTAATGAGTAATAATCTTAATTATAAGAACTGTTTCCTGTGGTAAGATCTGAATTTGAGACCTGACATAAAAATACTAAAACATAATCAGTAAAAGTTAAAGCAAGAAACATTGTATTATCACAATTGATAATACACCCTTAGACAACGAAGCCAAGCCTAAATAGTATAATTACCTACACTTGCATAACTTCATACAATTGCACCTTCATTTTATTATTACGTTAGGTAATACCCCAAGACAACGAAGCTGGTCATAATTAGCATAAATGCATAATTATCATGATTAGCATAATTTGTTTTGATATGCGTGATTTCGGGAATCAAACATTTGTCAATTGTCATTTAATTTTTATATATTTTTTTTATTTTTCAAGACCTAATATATATAACATGCGTCCGCGATTATTATTTCCCAATTGATTTTTTACATTCTGCACCCTAAATGTCATACACTACGTCCGGTCAGGGCTCTCTGCTTTTCTGCAAATGGCAGCTCATTGGGCATTATTGGGAAAATAACATCGGAGGTGTGTATTGGAGATGTCAAATTTGACAGGACCAGTTCTTTTATCAACGTCCCTTGCTGTTCCTTGCTTGCTCGGGACTTACTTCTTGGGGCAGATGCTCCTGAAAATTTGTATCCATCAGCGTTGCCTTGAGTTACCATCAGGCCGTCGAATGGCCATTTTGGCTTCTCCCACTACTCTACAAGCGCTTGCGAGATTCCCCCTGGCGCGCAAATGTCGGTTCCCTTACAATTGCGCAAACTGCTAGATCAGGAGGCGACTGTGGGAGGAATACTCCTAGGACCCTCAAACAAAGCCATTCGTGGGTTGACGTTGGTGGGGGCCCAGACTTAGGTATCCAATGACCAGGAACCGTTCATTCAAGTCCTGAATTTAGGATTGGATACATCTGTCATTCAGGAGGGCACCGTGCTAGCCCACGAAACCTCGTTGGTGGTTATTGATGAAAAGTGGATGGATACGAATTTGCCGAGTCCCAGAGGGGGGAGTTGACGGAGCTTTTGCGTGAATTCTCCGATGTGTTTAGCAAGGGCAAATTAGACATCGGACGTACTACGCTATTGAGTCACCACATCGATACGGGTGATGCTGCTCCCATCCGGGAGAACCCCTACCGACTGAGCCAAAGTGAAAAATAACACGTACGGCTGGCGGTTGATGAGATGTTGGCCGCTGATATTTTCTCACCGTCCACCAGCCCGTGGGGAGCCCCGGTTGTTCTTGTTAAAAAGCAGAATGGTAGTTTGCGCTTCTCTGTAAAATTTATATAAGCTTAATAAGTTCTATGCGGCTGACGTGTTCGCTCTTCCTCGGATGGACGATTCCCTGGATGCTCTAGCAGGAGCACGTTATTTTTCGACTCTTGACCTCCTATCTAGATTTTGTCAGTTGCCACTAGATGAATCCTCTCAGCCCAAGACAGACTTTCAGACACCACAAGGCTTGTTTGAATCTAATCGGCTTCCGATGGGTCTTCATTTCGTGTCGGCTACATTCCAGCGATTGATGGAACTGGTTCTAGTTGGCCTGCAGTGGGACTCGTGCATGATATATCTCGAAGATATTTTCGTTTGTTGCCGTACGTTCCAAGAACATCTGGAACGGTTACGTGCTTTCTTTCTTAAAATGCGTGCAGCGAACCTCAAATTTAAACCACGGAAGTGTCACCTGCTCCAAAAATATGTTTAGTATCTTGGCCACGTACTCAGTTAATCAGGGATAGCGATGGACCCGGACAAAACCGCGTGTGTGCGTTCTTGTGTCTTATTACCGCCGTTTTGTCCCCGGGTTCGCCACTTTCGCCAAACCTCTCCACTCCTTGACGGCAAAGGATCAGAAGTTCCATTGGAAGTAGGAGGAGGAGGCCACATTTGTTGCACTCTGGGATGGCTTGGTGAACGCCCCTCCCATTCGATATCCCGACTTTTCCTTGCCGTCCATCATTGATACAGACGCTAGCAACACCGGAATTGGCGCTGTTCTGTTTCAAGTCGTTAATGGCGTCGAGAGTCATGTCACATATATGTCAGCAGAGTGCTGTCTCTGTCCAAACAATGGTACTCTGTCACACGCCGGGAACTTTTTCTATTGCCTTTTTTTGTGCAACAGTATTGTCCCTATCTTTATGTCAGACGCTTTGAGGTGCACTCTGACCATGCAGCGCTACAGTATGCACAGCGCATTGAGCAGCCGTCTGGCCAACTTTCAAGTTGGTTGGCAGTCCTGCAGGTCTATTCCTTTACTGTTTTTAATCGTAAAGGTACCCGACACACGAACGATGGGTGCACGTTTTTCTCGGGCTCGTGGCACTGTAAGACGCCTACCAAGGACTCGCCCCCTCCCTTTGTGGCATTAGCCGAGGTTGAAATCTCTGAGGAAGCCGAGAGTCATGTGGCGCGTGACGCTGTCATTCGCTTGGACCATGCTGAGTGGGGGCGCCTCCAGCTTGAGGAGGGGGATTGGGATGGGGATCGACGGGGTGTAGCCTCTGTCATCCTCAGAGGCGGATTGCTTATGCATTGGAATGAAGGGTTGCACCGTTACAACATTGTCGTGCCTACTGCCTTACGGGATAAAGTCATCTGGGCGGTGCACGAGCCACTGTTGCACCTTGGTGTGCAAAAGATACTCGCCACACTTAAGCTCGACTTCTTCTAGCATAGCATGGCGGAAGATGTCGCTAATTTATTGAAGGGGTGTGTGCAGTACACGCGGCGGAAACCCCCGTCTAAACCCTGTTGTCCACGGTTGAAATCCATTCAGGTTTCCCGCATAAATGAGCTGGTCGCTCTTGATATCCTTGGTCCATTTCCCTCGTCCTAATAAGTATTTCCTAGGGGGCGTCAAATAATTTTTCACGCTGGCCAATGGCCTGGCCACTTCCCAACCAGTCAGTGGCAGCCATCACCGATGCATTCCTCGATGTCTATGTGATGAACAAGGGGGCCCCTGAGCATCTTCTGACTGATCAGGGTAAGAAATTTTTCTTTGAAATTGCTGCGGGAGGTGTGTGACTTATTGGGAACAAAGAAAGTACGTACATCACCATACCTTCCACAAACGTATGGAATGGTGGAGCGCTTGCACAGGACTCTGACTTCGATGGGACATTTTCAAATTCCCCCAGGGACCCCCAGGCAGAGTAAACCCACCTGCCCTCGGGGCCTGGCTACAAGGACTCGATCAAAGACTCTCGGTTTTCGAGATCCCCATACAAACACGCTCCCACACAACCAGTTGGTTGTCACACTCGGCAGGACTGGCCTTTATTGTGCTTGCGGGTGTTGTTACATGGTGAGGGTGGTAGATGCTGGTGCTGGAGGGGGTCCTGAGGTTTTGCATGTTACTGCGTTTTTCTATGTTCCCTTTTCTCTCTTCCTTTGTTTTTTTTTGCCTATTGTTGTACTGTTCTTCCATCCCCTTTGCCCGTTAGTTACTGTTTATTCTGTATATAATGTACATATTGTATAGAAAGGGTTGTGATATTTATTTGTTGAGGCACACTAAGGGGTTTGGTTCTTTTTTTGAGGGGGGATGGCTGAGTGCTACGAGGGGGTGTGGGGGGGTTGATGTAGAGACATTGCGGGACGCCACAGTGCAGTGCCGGCCATTTAGAGCTATGGTGTGCGTTGTAACGACATCACGGACACCACATTGGTGTGGGTGTTGTACTGGCTCTAGAGGGGCCCGGTGTCTGCTGATTGATAGCGCTAGATAGCACCACGCTTGGCGTGCAGTACCAGCCCTAAAGTACAGGGTGTGGGAGTGCCAGCCCTAGGAATGAGGTTACTAAAGGCCATGGCAATCTGGTTGACCCGAGAGGACACGTGGCACGTTAAATCTATAAAGGGGCCCAAGTGAGGTCGAGGGGTGGTCACGAGGATTCTGGAAGGTGGCCGTGTCCAAGGGCGGAGCCAACCACGCCGCATAGAATATAAGCCGTATCCC
This sequence comes from Petromyzon marinus, assembly GCF_048934315.1. Classification (NCBI taxonomy): domain Eukaryota; kingdom Metazoa; phylum Chordata; class Hyperoartia; order Petromyzontiformes; family Petromyzontidae; genus Petromyzon; species Petromyzon marinus. Next base: position 5,774,435 of record NW_027422597.1, read on the forward strand.
CAGAGGGACCAGTGTTGTTGTTAATCCTGAAGAAAACTTCATCCACATTCTACGTTCTTCGTTCAACGAGTCTCCAACACGTGGACCTTGCCCCGAGCTGTGGTCCCGGTTAATTACTGCAAAAAAATTGTTAAACCGGAATAACTATTCTGAGAGACAATTAAGAGTATCTCTGTCCACCACAGGCCATGATATGACTGAAGGAAGGGGAGAGGAATGCCAGGCCTTGATACCACTTAGGAAATTACTTCAATAAATTAGAACAGACAGACATACACGTTCACAAGACAAACGGTCACAATCAAAGGGAAAGTTTTTCTGTCGTAAAACGAAACTGACCAATCACAGGCTGAGGAGCGAATCAAAGGCATTCCGGTCCTTTATTAGAAGTCGAGACGGAGGCAAAACATTTTGGAGAAAACAGAGACGCCAAACTACCCAACTCAGTCTTGCAACGGCAAGCTCCGGTGTATGGTCCTTGTAATCAACCTTGGGTGTCACTGGCAGAGCCCGTGGCGGGGGGGGGGGGTGGCCCTTGCCGCCCCAAAGATCCGATTGAAATCCCTCATTTACATCGGATCATTGGGGTTTATTAAAATACATTTTATGAGTTTTACGGAAGTGAGTGAGGAGCTGCAACGAGCAGCGACGAGCAGCTCACAGCAGGAGCCTCCTGGAGGGAGGGAGGGGGGGCACCATAGGTGGTCGCACAAAGCCAGCTGCTACTCACAGGACCAGCAGCGCAGCGGCTAACAACTAACCACGAGCGTGCTGACTCGGAAGCCCTGAGCAAGGATCAAGGATCAACAATGTCTGGTGCCAAGGGGGGGTGGAGTGACGCGCTGCAGCCCAGCGGACGAGCTGCGAGCGCTATCTAGCGATGGGACCATCGGGCACATCGACACAGACGGAGCCGGACCCATCATCCCTGCCAGCACGGGCACTGGTGCCAGCGTAAGCAGCGTGCAGACTCAGCAACCATCCCAATGGTCTAGAGAGACTGACGGCGCAGACAAGTGCGCCGTGTGTTCAATGCACATACACATGCCGACCCAGCGCCCCTGCTGGGGACTTGAGGTATTTACGGTACAATGAACGCTGCACCGCGGAAGCCACTGATTCGTCAGAACCACAGTTAGCAGTAATAGTAGGTGGACAACTCAAACCATACTGTCCGCTATAATTATTGGACCTCGTGGTGACTGCCCTCCCACCCACACTTCACGCATATCGGTGCGAATAAGATTGTTCCAAGTTTCTAAATGGGTTTCCATCTCAAGGTGGTGTGTTAACTATTAGCTGATCGTGAAAACATTGTTCTGTCTCTTGAGTTGCATGAATAGGGTCATTTCGAAGTGTTTTAGTCATTCGTTTTCTTTATTGTGTAACGTTACCAATGACTTCGTTGATGACACACTAAACATTTATAATAAACAATGTTATGAATCTACACACTCACAAGAATACTATTGTTTTGAGATATTTATTTTGATCACAGAATCGTGCCCACGAATTCATTGATATCCCTTTAGCCAATTGATAAGCATCTGTTAGCTAAACCTACACACCCGCACATACACTATTGTTTAGGGACATTCTGTTAATTGCATAATCTTCCAAATGAATTCATTGATGTCCATTTTTGCCATTTGGCACATGTTTCTTGAACACGGTTCCGTCATTCTTAAGGACTTTTCCTATCGTCGAGTATTGACGTGCTACTCTGAGGAGCTCGCCTATTGTTCCATTGCTCAGTTTTACCAACGCAACCATTGAGGGTTAATTGTATGGATCGATGAGTAGGACATATACAGGAGTAATGTGGTGGCAATTTCGATCTTTAAGTGTGTTCGGAAATTAGAGTGTTTTAAGATATTAAAGTTTCTTAGCACAGAAGAGTCTGAGTGGTTCCGTCCTAAGTTCATGCATAATTATCTTAATTATAAGAACTGTATCCTGCCGCGAGCTCTGAATTCTGAGACCGGACATAATTACACTAAAACATAATCAGTAAAAGTTAAAGTGAGAATTATTGTATTATCACGATTGGTTATACACCCGAGACAAATAAGCCGAGCCTAATTTATATAATTTGAATTAATTTTCATTCTTTAATAACTATTTTCTTTTTTAAAATGACACATTTTAAATGTAATTTTTATTTTTTTACTTTTATTTAACAAGATAATATATACAACAAGGCTATAGGGGGACCTTTGTCTTCATCTCCGTGTCCGTGTGTGTGTGTGTGTCTCCTTGACTGTCTCCATGTCTATCTCCGTAGCTCTGTGTCTCGTAATGATAGCAAATGCCCGTCGGATGAACCTGAAGAGTTTCACTCAGGGGTGGGGACTCAACCGTCATTAGGCCCCACGAAAACAAAGCACCTGTATTGATATTCTCTGGGGAAGGTTTTTGATGTTTTTGTATGTAAGTGTGTGTGACTTTTAAAATGGTTAATTTTAAAGCTAAATTATTCCTAGAATTGCTCCCATCAAAAACTTAATCAAAATGTTTTTTGAGCCAAGAAAATTTGGATTTTCTCTTCTTGGTCATGGGGGTGCTGTTGGTGGCATTGATAGCGGTGGTGGTGGCAGTGGTGGTGGCGGTGATTTCCTTGGCATTGGTGTCAGTGTTGATGGGGGTGGCGTTGGTAACGGCGGTGGCGGCGGCAGTGGCGAGACGAAGCGTCTCAATCTCCTGAAGGAGCATCTCCTTCTTTCGAAGCAGCGTCACGTTCTCCAAATGCAGCCTCTCATTTCCTTTACGCAGCATCTCATGTTGCCACATCGCTCGCTCTTGTAGCATCGTCTCCGCGTGCATCGCCACAAACTCCTGACGAGTCACCTCCATCCCTGCACGTAGCGTCGTGTTTTCCTCGTGCAGCTTCGCTCTTTTCCGCCCCAGATTCTCGTTCTGCTGTCGAAGCATCGCGTTGTGCACTTCAAACGTTGACAAGGCTGTAAAGTCTGAAACAGGGATCATCATTAGGAAAGGGACTGAAATATGAAATGTACTTTCTCTGCAATGTAGTGATAACTTTATTTGCAACTGCATTGTATTTGACATATCTCCACGTCTGTTTACAGACCAGTGGAAAAGGTACTCTCAATAAATTTGAAATTTGAAATGTCTTGAGTTATCAGCGGGTAATATAGACTATAACTTTACAATTAAGGCACTAATGGGTAACGACGCCAGCACATGATGAGATGTGTTTACAGCTATGCTCAATTTTATTCAACTCAGCTTATTACAAATTTATTTTTAATCAACGAAGGAAACGTGATGAAAAAATAAAAGCACTAAACTTCACTCACTCCCACACAATACATACACACGCACTTTCAGACTCCCATCGAAACACACAGATTCATATAGAGACCCACAACCTCACATCAATACCCATACACCAACACCGCATGTTTCTACTTACCATGTTTCCAATGATGCCGCTTCATGACCTGAATGAAAACTGTCATGACCATCAACCCAATCATGAGCAATACCAAAGTCCATGCCAGTGAGTCCGTGCCAGGGTTCGGGCATGGTGGCTTGGGGATGAGATGTGCGGCTTTGCATCTGTTGCCCACGAAGAGGGAGAAGAGGAACCGGACAAATTCGATGCAGAACTTCAACAGCAGCAGCAGTAGCATCAGCATCTTGCCGCTCGTGTTGTCGAAGTCCGCGTGTTATTGCCAAGTGCAAGCGTGCGTGCTTAGAGCACTCCCGGTTGTGACGTCATCAGTTCCGGCCGTGACGCATTGTTACAGGTTTCCTGTCACGATACGTGCTTAGAAAAGCCGCTTTGACGTCACAAGCACCACTGCACAGTAATTATTTCGTTTGGGGGAATTTTTTTTTTTACACTAATGTACGCTAGATTTGATCAACGAAACCACTGCATTGCAAATTTTATTTAATAATCATTAACACAATGGGCACACTTATTTTACACTAGATTCAATTGATTGTTTTTATTCCGTTTAACGTCGGCTTTCGTGACCAATGTTTTCCATAATATAGGTTGTTGGTTTAGGTCTCTTGAATATAAATGCATCGTTAAATTCGCCACCACTATCGATTAAGGCTGCTCCATTAAAATTTAAACTACCTTCTCTTGCTGTTCACATTACCCTTATACATTTACAAATATGCGTTTAGATTATTTGGCTGCTATCGATTTCAACGTGAAAAGCTTCTACGTTGAGGTATCATTTGTCAACAGGTTGCTTCTGAAAAGTAGCGGATAGCTTAGATGGTGTTCCATGGTAAATGCAATAGTTTAGTTTAAACGTTTAATCATTCAACATCATTGTCAACCTTTATCATCCAACATTAACAATTTACAATGTGTCATTAATTGTAAATGTTGTGGGCTATGTAGGAGCCTAAACCCACAACATTAACAATTGTAAATGTATTTTTGTATTACTATATGTACCATATTTTATTTGATCATTATTCATGGAATGTTGTTTCATAGCAAGTAGATAAATCGTACTGACATAATTTCGGAAGGACGAAATTAATACACTGGAGTAAAATCCCAATTTCATAGCACTTCTTGCCGATCGCTTAACCCTCACATTAGGATTTCGCTGAGGGTCGCTGTCCAAACACTCACTGCTGATGAGGTCATTTGGGTAGATTTCTGAAATGTGCCAAAACTTGGACCATCATCTTCTTTGGTTCTTTCGGTAAAGTCACGTAGAATGAGAATAAAATAATAAATTGATAAAATAAAATAACACAATAATATTCTCACGACGTTTCGGCCACAACACAAGCGGCCTTCATCAGGTGAAGGGGGCGAGACTGTCTGGTAGGACAGCGCTGGAGTGAGAGAGCCACGTTCAGATCACGGCTTTTAAGCTGTGTGAGAGGAACAAAGAGCCTTGACAAACGGATTAGCATAAAATTTAGCATTGAAATGGCTGAATGATTAGCTTGTGACTGGTCACAGAAATAGCTATGTTAAAAGTTAAAGCATACACATCCGCAGAGGCCCCCATTGTTAAAAGGAATTAGCATAGAATTTAGCATTGAAATAGCTAAGTTAAGGCATACACATCCGCAGAGGCACCCCTTGACAATGGGATTAGCATAGAATTTAGCATTGAAATGGCTGAGTGACTCGCTTGTAACTGCTACAGAAATAGTTACGTTGAAGTCAGAGCATACACATTCACCGAGGCACTTAGTACAAATCAAACAGGAGAATTTAGCATTGAAATAACTAGGCGAATTTAGCATTGAAATAACTGGGTGATTTGCTAGTGACTGGTCACAGAAATGACTACACATCTGAGCTATTCACAGTACTATATAGTGAACCAATAAAAACTAAAATAATTTATATTTTAATTTATATTTTTACTATATAGTGAACCAATAAAAACTAAAATAATTTATATTTTAATTTATATTTTAGTTTTTATTGGTTCACTATATAGTACTGTGAATAGCTCAGATGTGTAGTCATTTCTGTGACCAGTCACTAGCAAATCACCCAGTTATTTCAATGCTAAATTCGCCTAGTTATTTCAATGCTAAATTCGCCTAGTTATTTCAATGCTAAATTCTCCTGTTTGATTTGTACTAAGTGCCTCGGTGAATGTGTATGCTCTGACTTCAACGTAACTATTTTTGTAGCAGTTACAAGCGAGTCACTCAGCCATTTCAATGCTAAATTCTATGCTAATCCCATTGTCAAGGGGTGCCTCTGCGGATGTGTATGCCTTAACTTAGCTATTTCAATGCTAAATTCTATGCTAATTCCTTTTAACAATGGGGGCCTCTGCGATGTGTATGCTTTAACTTTTAACATAGCTATTTCTGTGACCAGTCACAAGCTAATCATTCAGCCATTTCAATGCTAAATTTTATGCTAATCCCTTTGTCAAGGCTCTTTGTTCCTCTCACACAGCTTAAAAGCCGTGATCTGAACGTGGCTCTCTCACTCCAGCGCTGTCCTACCAGACAGTCTCGCCCCCTTCACCTGATGAAGGCCGCTTGTGTTGTGGCCGAAACGTCGTGAGAATATTATTGTGTTATTTTATTTTATCAATTTATTATTTTATTCTCATTCTACGTGACTTTACCGAAAGAACCAAAGAAGATGAATCATTGCAGTCACGAAAGCTTTAAATCGAAATTTGGACCATCATGTTGGCCTACACCTCCGATTAGTATGGTTGGCTAAGAAGTTCAACATACATACACAATCTTGATTTGAAGCTTTCATAACTGCAGGAAACCTTACTCTATGGTTCTTTTGGTAAAGTCACGTAGGTAGAAAAATAAAACAAAATCAAAATAATATATCACGACGTTTCGATCGCAACACAAACGGTCGTCCTCAGGTAGAATAAATATCCCCCATTAACACAACTGACTTGCTTGCGTCCGTGGATGGAATTGCTATCCATCTGAGACCCAGCTTGCTTGCCCCATCGCCACATATATAACCACTTCTTCTTTGGTTATTTCGACAAAGTCACGTAGAATGAGAATAAAATAATACATTGATACAATAAAATAACACAATCAAATTCTCACGACGTTTCGGCCACAACACAAGCGTGTTATTTTATTTTATCAATTTATTATTTTATTCTCATTCTACGTGACTTTACCGAAAGAACCAAAGAAGATGAATCCTTGTAGTCACGAAAGCTTTAAATCGAAATATAACCACTTGTTGTAAGAGCTCTCTCGCTGGTTCAGCAGTTCCACTCTGGATTATTTCTTCCACCTGACGACGATTGCTTGTGTTGCGATCGAAACGTCGTGAGAATTGTTTTTTTTTTATTTTGTTATCTTTTTCTACCTACGTGACTTTACCGAAAGAAACAAAGAGTATACATACACAAGGTCCACTCTTAATTGGCGCCGCAGTTGTGAAATGTTGCTCCCTCACCTTGTATGCAGAAGGATTTGGGTTCGATCCCGACCATGACACCTGTATATTTGGACCTTCCACGTCTATCTCCGTGGTCGCATGGATTTTTCTCCGGGTCTTCCGTTTTTTCCCTCCACATCAACATCACAAATTTAGAGTATTTGTCTTATATACATTTCCACGAAATAAGCCACTTCGTTGAGCTTTTCAGTTGGTGGAAAAGTCGCTTCTGCACAAAATCTATATTGCTCAGATGACTTTTACATCCGCGGTATAAACTGGAGTGGCCACTGAAATTTAACCGCAAACCTCTGCAAAATTAGACATCTCCACTCCTCGCCTTTGTCACCACTTTTAAAACATATGTGTTTTGCTTTGTCGTAATAATTAAACGATCATGAATGCACACAATATTTTACCGATTTAAAATATTCTCACTTTGAGAGGAAGAGTGTCGGAGCTGGCGAACAGCAGACGAGCTTCGAGCGCAATCGGGCAACGTCAGGGACGAGCGTCATGCCGACTCAGCGGTCATCCAGCAGCAGAGAGGCCTGCAATTGACGCCAAGAGAGAGAGAGCGCCATGTATATGACACGCGCACACACACGATTCATTGCCCAGCAGGGGACCAAGGCATTTTCGGTACAACCAGATGCCAAGGCGCCTTGACGTCTGCTTAAGAAGAAAATACACCCACACACACATAGCGCACATATCGGGACTAATAAGATTACTCCAAAGTTCTCTTTGTGTTTCGAAAAGGCCCATCCCAATGTGGTGCGTTAACTAATAGCTGATCGTGAAAAACATTCTTGGGTCCATTGAGCTGCATGAATACGGTCGTTTAGAAGTATTTTAGTCATTCGTTTCGTTAATTGCCTAACTGTACCAATTAATTTATTGAGGAAACTAACATTTATGAACATCTATGTTACGAATTTCCACACTCACAGGAATACTATTGTGTTGAGATTTATTTATTTTGATGACGGAATCTTGCCCACAATTCAATTCAAGCCCATTAGCCAATTGATACGCATCTATTAGGCAAACAGACACTGCCGCACACTATTGTTCCAGGGCATTTCGTACATTGCATAAGCTTTCCAAATGAATTCCTTGAAAACTACTTTTTCCTTAGGCACATGTTTCTTTATTGCTGTTCGTATGATATTGTCACATTAATTTTTAAGGACTTTTTCCTCTCGCCGTGTATGGTCGCTTTACTCTGAGGAATTAGCCGATTGTTCTGTTACCCAGCTTAACAAACGTAACCATTGAGGGCTAAATGTATGGATCAATGAGGAGGACATCTCCAGGAGTACTGTGGTGACATTCCTAGCATGAGAGTTCGCATATTATAGTGTTATGTTTGTTCTACATAATAAAGTTGCTTAACATAGAAGATTCTGATGTATATGGCATAGCTCTCCTTCCTGCGGTGGTGTCGCTTCTTGCCATCCTTGCGCGTCGCCTTGGTCACGGCGCCTTCCTAAGTTAATGAGTAATAATCTTCATTATAATAACTGTTTCCTGTGGTAAGATCTGAATTTGAGACCTGACGTAAAAATACAAAAACATAATCGGTAAAAGTCAAAGCGAGAAACATTGTATTATCACGATTGATAATACACCCTAGACAACGAAGCCTAGCCTAAATAGTATAATTACCTACACTTGCATAACTTCATACAATTACACCATTATTGTATTATCACGATTGAAAATACACCCTAAACAATGAAGCAGAGCCTTATTAACATAATTACATACACTTGCATATCTTCAAACAATTACAACTTCGAACTTGATTAGGCGCTTTCGTGACTGCGGGAATTACTCTTTGGTTTTTTCGGTAAAGTCACGTGGAAATAATCAAGTTCGAACCGCTTTTACATTAAGGTATGAATTCTGTTGTCTTTGTGTTTCTCTGCTTTGTGTCTTGAGTTTAGGTTTGTGTCGCTAGGTTGTCTCTACCTATGTTTGTGTGCCTGGGGACTTCTAAGTGTGCGCTGCTGCGCCCACTCTCTGTGTGTGTCTGACAACTGTGTGCCTGATAACTTATATCATGCAATTTTGTGACCCATTGTCTATGAGCCTTAGCCCTCCTACATCACTGGCCTTCTTAAAGCCTCGGGACAGATTTTCTTTACTCCTTAACTGTGCGCGTGTCTCCCCCCCAAAAGTCTCTCTACGGTAAGTATTCCATCACTATCTTAAATTTCACACTTAACTTACAACTTAACAATCTTTGAAACAGCATATTCAACCAAATCATTCGTTAATTGTGTTTTAACCGACCGTTTGTGTTGCTTTATATAGTTTCCAAATTTTGCTAAAACCCTGTTTGATTTAGTGTAATTTTCCGTCTCTTTGTATCCCCTGGTATATGTGTTAATTTCCCTTACTTAAGGTCTGTATATATCTGCGGTTATGTGTTTCCTCTACCTGATGATGATTGCTTGTGTTGCGATCGAAACGTCATATGCTATTATGTAATTTCAATTTTTATTATTTCTACGTGACTTTTCCGAAAAAAACAAAGAGTAATTACAACTCCATTTCATTATTACATCAGGTAATACCCCAGGACAATGAAGCTGAGCATAATTAGCATAAATGCATAATTTGCATAATAAGCATAGTTTGTTTTGATTAGCCTGATTTTGGGAAATTAAAAAAAATGTCAATTGGCATTAAAAAACATTTATTTTCATTATTTTTCAAGGCCTAATAAATACAACATGCGTCCGTGACTATTATATCCGAGTTGATTTTTAAAATTGTGCCCCCTAAATGTCGTACACTATCTCCCGTCGGGGTTCCCTGCTTTGCTGCAAACGGCGGCTCATTGGGCACTATTGGGAAAATAACAGCGGAGGTGTGTATTGTAAAATTCGATTGGACCAGTTCTTGTATCAACGTCCCTTGCTGTTCCTTGCTTGCTCGGGACTGACTTCTTGGGGATAATGCTCCTGAAAATTTTGACCGGTCAGGGTTGCCTTGAGTTATCATCGGGCCGTCGAATGGCCTTTTTGCCTTCTCCCACTCGAATGTGCATGGCCAGCACTACTGTGCAAGTGCTTGCAAGCAAGACCGTAAAGATTCCCCCTGGCGCGCAAATATTTGTTCCCTTACGATTGCGCAAGCCGCTTGATCAGGAGGCGACTGTGGGAGGAATCGTCCTAGGACCCTCAAACAAAGCCATTCGTGGGAAGACGTTGGTGGGGGCCCAGACTCAGGTATCTAATGACCAGGAACCGTTCATTCAAGTCCTGAATGCAGGGTTGGATACATCTGTCATTCAGGAGGGCACCGTGCTAGACTACGCATCACCCATGCATCACGAGGGAAACATTGTTGGTGGTGTGGGGGTCGTGTCGAATATGAAGTCGCAACAGTTTTTTGATGAAAAGTGTATGGGTACACTTTGTTCTGAAAATTCGGAATTGCCCGAGTCCCAGAGGGGGTAGTTGATGGAGCTTTTGCATGAATTCTCCGATGTGTTTAGCAAGGGCAAATTTGACATCGTCCATACTACGCTTTTGAGTCACCACATTTATACGGGCGATGCTGCTCCCATCCAGCAGAACCCCTATCGGCTGAGCCTTATGGAAAAAGAACATATACGGCTGGCGGTTGATGAGATGTTGGACGCCGATTTTATCTCGCCATCCACCAGCCCGTGAGGAGCCTCGATGGTTCCTGTTAAAAAGCTGAATGGTAGTTTGCGCTTCCGTGTTGATTTCCGTAATCTTAATAAAATCTCTGTGGCTGACCAGTACCCTCTTCCTCGGATGGACGATTCCCTGGATGCTCTAGCAGGAGCAAGTTATTTTTCGACTCTTTACCTCCTATCCAGATTTTGGCAGTTGCCACTAGATGAATCCTCTAAGCCCAAGACAGACTTTCATACACCACAAGGCTAATTTGAATCTATTTGGCTTCCGATGGGTCTTCATTTTGTGTCGGCTACATTGCAGCAATTGATGGAATTGGTTCTAGCTGGCCTGCAGTGGGACTCGTGCATGATATATCTCGACAATATTATCTTTTTTAGCCGTATGTTCAAAGAACATCTGGAATGGTTACGTGCTGTCTTTCTTAAATTGCGTGCAGGGAAACTCAAATTTAAACCACGGATGTGTAATCTGCTCCAAAATCTGTTTGGTATCTTGGCCACATAGTCTGTAAATCAGGGAGAGCGATGGACACGAACAAAACCGCGTGTGTGCATTCTTGTGTCTTATTACCGCCGTTTTGTCCCCGGTTTCGCCACTTTCGACAAACCTCTCCACGCCTTGACGGCAAAGGATCAGAAGTTCCATTGGAGGGAGGAGGCCGCATTTGTTGCGCTCTAGAATGGCTTGGTGAACGCCCCTCCCATCCGATACCCCGGCTTTTCCTTGCCGTTCGTCCTTGATACAGAAGCTAAGTCATTTAATGGCGTCAAGAGTGTTGTCGCATATGTCAGCAGAGTGCTGTCTCCGGCCAAACAACGGTACTGTGTCACACGCCAGGAACTTTTAGCTATTGTTTTCTTGTGCAACAGTATCGTCTCTATCTTTATTTCAGACGCTTTGAGGTGTGCTCTGACCATGCAGTGCTACAGCATGCACTGCGTATTGAGCAGCCGTCTGGCCAACTTTCACGTTGGTGGGCAGTCCTCCAGGACTAATCCTTTACTGTTTTTGATCGCAAATGTACCCGACACACGAACGATGGGTGAACGTTTTTCTCGGGCTCGGGGCACTGTAAGACGCCTATCAAGGACTCGCCACCTACACTTGTGGCATCAGCCGAGGTTGAAACCTCTGAAGAAGCAGAGAGTCATGTGGCGCATGACGCTGTCATTGGCTTGGACCATGCTGAGTGGGGGCGCCTCCAGCTTGAGGGCGCTTCCCTGTTCAAGTTACGACGCCGTGTCAAGGAGGCGGATGGGGGCGGCGATCGACGGGGTGTTGCCTCTGTTATCCTCAGAGGCGGATTGCTCATTCATTGGGATGAAGGGTTGCGGCGTTACAACATTGTCGTGCCTACTGCCTTACGGGGTAAAGTCATCTGGGCAGTGCACGAGCCACTGTTGCACCTTGGTGTGCATAAGACACTAGCCACACTTAAGCTCGACTTCTTCTAGCCTGGAATGGCGGAAGATGTCGCTAATTTATTGAAGGGGTCTGCGCAGTGCACACGGCGGAAACCCCCGTCTAAGCCCTGTTGTCCACGGTTGCAATCCATTCAGGTCTCGCGGATAAATGAGCTGGTCGCTCTTTATATCCTTAGTCCATTTCCCTCGCCGTAATAAGTGTTTAATAAATTTTGATTTAAAGCTTTCGTGACTGCAGTAATTCATATTCTTAGTTCTTTCGGTAAAGTAACGTTGAAGGGAAACAATAAAACATATATAAAACAATAAAAAATTCTCACGACGTTTCGACCATAACACCGTTTGTGTTATGGTCGAAACGTCGTGAGAATTTTCATTGTTTTATATATATTTTATTATTTTATTGTTTCCCTTCAACGTGACTTTACCGAAAGAACTAAGAATAAGTGTTTACTAGTGGGCGTCGAATATTTTTCACACTGGCCGATGGTCTGGCCGCTTCCCAACCAGTCAGTGGCAGCCATCACCGAGGCATTCCTCGATGTCTATGTGATGAACAAGGGGGCCCCTGAGCATCTTCTGACTGATCAGGGTAAGAATTTTTCTTCGAAATTACTGCGGGAGGTGTGTGACTTTTTGGGAACAAAGAAAGCATGTACATCACCATACCTTCCACAAACGGATGGAATGGTGGAGTGCTTGCACAGGACTCTGACTTCGATGGGACGTTTTCAAATTCCCTCAGGGACCCCCAGGCAGAGTAAGCCCACCTCCCCTAGGGGCCTGGCCACAAGGACTCGATGATAGACTTTCTGTTTTCGTGATCCCCATACAAACACGCTCCCACACCATCAGTTGGTTGTCACACTCGGCAGGCCTGGCCTTTATTGTGCTTGCGGGTGTTGTTACATGGTGAGGGTGGTAGATGCTGGTGCTGGAGGGGGTCCCGAGGTTTTCCGTGTTATTGCATTTTGTTTTTATTTATATGATCCCTTCTCTCTCTTCGTTTGTTTTTGCCTATTGTTGTTTTGTTCTTTCATCCCCTTTGCCCGTTAGTTACTGTATATTCTGTATATAGTGTACATATTGTATGGAAATGGTTATGGTACTTATGTGTTGAGGCACACTACGGGGTTTGGTTCTTTTGTTGAGGGGGGATGCCTGAGTGCTACGTAGGGGGGGGTGGTTGATGTAGTGACATCGCGGACACCACATTTGTGTGGATGTTTTACTGGCCCTAGAGGGGCTCGGTGAGTGCTGATTGATAGCGCTAGATAGCACCACGCTTGGCGTGCATTACCAGCCCTAAAGTGTAGGGTGTGGGATTGCCGGCTGTAGGAATGAGGTTACTAAAGGCCATGGCACTCTGGTTAACCCGAGAGGACACGTGACCAGTTAAGTCTATAAAGGGGTCCAAGTGAGGGCGAGGGGTGGTCACGTGCTGAACATCCAGATCCTTCCCGAGAATTCTGGAAGGTGGTCGTGGCCAAGGGTGGAGCCAGCCATGCCACATAGAATATTAGCTGTATCCCCAGAGGGACCAGTGTTGTTGTTATCCTGAAGATGACTTCATCAAAATTCTATGTTCTCCGCTCAACGAGTCTCCAACACGTGGACCTTGCCCCGAGCTGTGGTCCTGGTTAATTACTGTAAAAAAAAACCTGTTAAACTGGAATAACTACACTCAGGAAAAATTGAGAGCATCTGTGTCCACCACAGGCCATGAGATGACTGATGGAAGGGGAGAGGGAGGCCAGGCCTTGATGTCACTTAGGAAAGTACTTCATTAAATTAGAACAGACAGACATACACGTTCACCAGACAAACTGTCACAATCAAAAGGAAAGTTGTTCTGTCGTAAGAGGAAACTGACCAATCACAGGCTGAGGAGCGAAATCTAAGGCATTCCGGTCCTTTCTGAGAAGACGAGACGGAGGCGAAACATTTTGGATAAAACAGAGAAGCCAAATTACCCAAATCAGTCTTACAACGGCAAGCTCCGGGGTATGGTCCTCGAAATCCACCTTGGGTGTCACTGGCGGAGCAAGTGGGGGGGGGGGTGGCTCGTGCCCCCCCAAAGATCCAATTGAAATCCCTCATTTACATCGGATCATTGGGGCTTATTAGTAATAAATCGGCATTTTGCGTCCCCACTGCCACTGTGTAGCATTGTATTGCGTGCCAGGGACTCTATGAGATGATAGGACAATAGACCGAGTCCATAATTGGCAATAAGTAACGGCAAAGCAGATATAAGTGACCCACAGAATTGTGCACAGTTGCGTATACAGTCCACGACTTCCCTGAAAGGAATTCACCTTCGGCGAGCGTGATGCCAATCACCCACGGTTCGAATTTGGCCCTCTATCTGGCTGCACCATCACCGCACACGCGTCAACTAAAAAGCAAGGGACAAGTCCTTACTTACTAACAACTCCTATCATTTTTCATTGCTCGAGGGGTTGCCCCCCCTACCTGAAAATCCTGGCTCTGCCATTGTTGGGTGTCGAGTCTTGCAGAGGAGCGGCGATGTGTTACTAAGTGATGAGTTCGGGGCTGACAGACGGAGTATTGCTGAAAGCTTTATTCTATATTCATCCTGATGTTTTGAGTCGCTTGCAGAGTCAAGGAAAGAGATAAATTGTATTTTACTAAGCTTAAGAGTTTGAGAAGCTAAGAGGTGTGCAAATACTTTTTTCAGTTTTGGAGAAGTGAGTGAGGGGCTGCGATGAGCAGCGATGAGCAGCTCACAGCAGGAGCCCTCCTGGAGAAAGTGGGGGGGGGGGGGGGGGGGGTGGCACCAAGGGTGGTCGCACAAAGCCAGCTGCTACTTACAGGACCAGCAGCGCAGCTGCTAACAACTAACCACGAGCGTGCTGACTCGGAAGCCCCAAGCTTGGATCAAGGATCAACAATGTCTAGTGCCAAGGGAGGGGGGGGGGGAGTGACGCGCTGCAGCCCAGCGGACGAGTTGCGAGCGCTATCTGGTGATGGGGCCATCGCGCACATCGACACAGATGGAGCAGCGTGCAGACTCAGCAACCACCCCAGTGGTGGAGAGAGACTGTCGGGGCAGCCAAGAGCGCCGTGTGTTCGATGCACATACACACGCCGACCCAGCGCCCCTGCTGGGGAATTGAGGTATTTACGGTACATGGAACGCTGCAGGTGGACAACTCAAACCATACTGCCCGCTATTAATGGACCTCGTGGTGACTGCCCTCCCACACACACACTTCACGCACATCGGTGCGAATAAGATTGTTCCAAGTTTCTAAAAGGGTTTCCATCTCAAGGTGGTGTGTTAACTGTTATCTGATCATGAAAACATTGTTCTGTCCCTTGAGTTGCATGAATAGGGCCGTTTTGAAGTATTTTAGTCATTCGTTTTCTTTATCGCGTAGCCTTACCAATGAATTCATTGATGACACACTAAACATTTCTAGGAATCTATGTTATGAATCTACACACTCACATGAATACTATTTTCTTCTTTGGTTCTTTCGGTAAAGTCACGTAAAATGTGAATAAAATAATTATTGTGTTATTTTCTTTTATCAATTTATTATTTTATTCTCATTCTACGTGACTTTACCGAAAGAACCAAAGAAGATGCATCCTTGCAGTCACAAAAGCTTTAAATCGAAAAATGAATACTATTGTTTTGAGATATTTATTTTGATCACAGAATCGTGCCCGCGAATTAATTGATATCCCATTAGCCAATTGATAAGCATCTGTTAGCCAAACATACACACCCCCACATACACTATTGTTTAGGGACATTCTGTTAATTGCTTAATCTTCAAAATTAAGTCATTGATGTCCACTTTTTCCATTGGGCATATGTTTCTTGAGCACGGTTCCGTCATTTTAAGAACTTTTCCTATCGTCGTGTATTGACGTGCTACTGTGAGGAGTTAGCCTATTGTTATATTGCTTAGTTTTAACAACGCAACCATTGAGGGCTAATTGTATGGATCGATGATTTGGACATATACAAGAGTACTGTGGTGGCAATTTCGATCATTAAGTGTGTTCGGAAATTAGAGTGTTTTTAGATATTAAAGTTTATTAACACAGAAGAGTCTGAGTGGTTCCTTCGTAAGTTCATGCATAATTATTTTAATTATAAGAACTATATCCTGCCGCGAGCTCTGAATTCTGAGACCGGACATAATTACACTAAAACATAATCAGTACATGTTAAAGCGAGAATCATTGTATTATCACGATTGGTAATACACCCGAGACAACGGAGCCGAGCCTAATTTATGTAATTTGAATTAATTTTCATGCTTTAATAACTATTTTATTTTTTATCAAATGACACATTTTAAATGTAAATTTTATTTTTCAAGACAATATATACAACAAGGCTATAGATGGGACCTTTGTCTTAATCTGCGTGTCCGTGTGTGTGTGTGTCTCTTTGACTGTCTCCATGTCTATCTCCGTAGCTCTCTGTGTCTCGTAATGATAGCAAATGCCCAGTCGAATGAACCTAAAAAGTTTCACTCAGGGGTGGGGACTCAACCATCACTCGGCCCCACGAAAATAAAGCACCTGTATGGATATTTATTGTGGAAGGTTGTTGATGTTTTTGTGTGTAAGCGTGAGTGACTTTTAAAATGGTTAATTTTAAAGCAAAATTATTCCTTAAATTGCTCCCAACATAAATTAATCAAAGTGTTTTTTGAACCAAGAAAATTTGGATTTTCTATTCTTGGTCATGGGGGTGCTGTTGGTGGCATTGATATCGCTGGTGGTGGCAGTGGTGGTGGCGGTGATTTCCTTGGCATTGGTGTCGCTGTTGATGGGGGTGGTGTTGGTAATGGCGTTGGCGGCGGCAGTGGCGAGACGAAGCGTCTCAATCTCCTGAAGGAGCGTCTCCTTCTTTCGAAGCAGCTTCACGTTCTCCAAATGCAGCCTCTCATTTCGTTGACGCAGCATCTCATGTTGCCACATCACTCGCTCTTGTAGCATCGTCTCCGCGTGCATCGCCACAAACTCCTGACGAGTCACCTCCATCCCTGCACGTAGCGTCGTGTTTTCCTCGTGCAGCTTCGATCTTCTCCGCCCCAGATTCTCGTTCTGCTGTCGAAGCATCGCGTTGTGCACTTCAAACGTTGACAAGGCTGTAAAGTGTGAAACAGGGATCATCATTAGGAAAGGGACTGAAATATAAAATGTACTTTCTCTGCAATGTAGTGATAACTTTATTTGCAACTGTATTGTATTTGACATATCTCCACGACTGTTTACAGACCAGTGGAAAAGTTACCCTCGATAAAATTTGAAATTTGAAGTGTCTTGAGTTATCAGCGGGTAATGTAGAATTTAACTTTACAATTAAAGCATGTAATGGGTAACGTTGCCAGCACATGATGAGATGTGTTTACAGCTATGCTAAATTTTTTTCAACTCCGCTTATTACAAATTTCTTTTTAATCAACGAAGGAATCGTGATGAAAAAATAAAAGCACGAAACTTCACGCACTCCCACACAAATACATACACACGCACTTTGAGACAGATATATATCGAGATCCACAACCTCACATCAAGACCCATACACCCACACCGCATGTTTCTACTTACCATGTTTCCAATGACGCCGCTTCATGACCTGAATGAAAACCGTCATGACCATCAACCCAATCATGAGCAATACCAAAGTCCATGCCAGTGAATCCGTGCCAGGGTTCGGGCATGGTGGCTTGGGGATGAGATGTGAAGCTTTGCATCTGTTGCCCACAAAGAGGGAGAAGAGGAACCGGACAAATTTGATGCAGAACTGCAACAGCAGCAGCAGTAGCATCAGCATCTTGCCGCTCGTGTTGTCAAAGTCCGCGTGTGAGTGCCAAGTGCGAGCGTGCGTGCTTAGAGCACTCCCAGTGGTGACGTCATCAGTTCTGGCCGTGACGCATTGTTACAGGTTTCCTGTGATGACACGTGGTTAGAAAAGCCCCTGTGACGTCACAAGCACCACTGCACAGTAATTATTTCGTTTGGGGGGAAAAAAAAACATTTACTAATGTACACTAGATTTGATCAACGAAACCTCTGTATTGCAAATTTGATAATCATTAAATCAATGGGCACATTTATTTTACACTGGAATCAAATGTTTGTTTTTATTCCATTTAACATGTCGGCTTTCGTGACCATTGTTTTACATAATAGAGGTTTTTTGGGTTAGGTCTCTTGAATATAAATGTGTCGTTTTACTCGCCACCACTATCGATTAAGGCTGCTCCATTAAAATGTAAACTACCTTCTCTTGCTGTTCACATTACCCTTATACATTTACAAATATGCGTTTAGATTATTTGGCTGCTATAAATTTCAACGTGAAGAGCTTCGACGTTGAGTTATCATTTGTCACCAGGTTGCTTCTAAAAAGTAGCGATTAGCTTAGAAGGTGTTCCATAGCAAATGCAATAGTTTAGTTTAAACGTTTAATCATTCAACATCATTGTCAAGCTTTATCATCCAAAATTAACAATTTACAATGTGTCGTTAGTTGTAAATATTGTGGGCTATGTAGGAGCCTATACCCACAACATTAACAATTGTAAATGTATTTTTGTATTACTATATGTACCTTATTTTATTTTATCATTATTCATGGAAAGTTGTTTCATATTAAGTAAATCAATCGTTCTGAAATAATTTTGGCAGTAGGAAAATAATACACTGGAATAAAATCCCAATGTCATAGCACTTCATGCCGATCGCCTAACCCTCACATTAGGATTTCGCTGAGGGCCACTGTTCAAACACTCACTGCTGATGAGGTGATTTCGGAAGAGTTCTGAAATGTGCCAAAACTTGGACCAGCATGTTGGCCTACACCTCCGATTAGTATGGTTGGCTAAGAAGTTCAACATATACACACAATCTTGATTTGAAGCTTTCGTGATTGCAAGAAACCATACTCTTTTGTTCTTTCTGTAAAGTCACGTAGGTAGAAAAATTAAACTAAATGAAAAATAATATATCACGACATTGCGATCGCAACACGAACGGTCGTCCTCAGGCGGAAAAAAAATCTCCCCCATTAACACAACTGACGTGCTTGCGGATGGAATTGCTTTCCAGCTCAGACTCCGCTTGCTTGCCCATCGCCACATATATAACCACTTGTTGTAACAGCTCTCTCGCTGGTTCAGCAGTTCCACTGCTGGATTATTTTTTCAGCCTGAGGACGACTGCTTGTGTTGCGATCGAAACGTCGTGAAATATTACTTTTATTTTTTTTTATTTTTCTACCTACGTGATTTTACCGAAAGAACCAAAGAGTATACATACACAAGGTCCACTCTTAATTGGCGCCGCAGTTGTGAAATGTTGCTCCCTCGCCTTGTATGCAGAAGGTTGTGGGTTCGATCCCAACCACGACACCTGTATATTTGGAGTTTCCATGTCTGTCTCCATGGTCGCATGGATTTTTCTCCGGGTCTTTCGGTTTTTCCATCCACATCAACATCACGCGTTTAGAGTATTTAGCTAATATACATTCCCACGTAATAAGCCACTTTGTTGATCTTATCATTGGTGGAAAAATCGCTTCTCCACAAAATCTATATTTCTCAGAGGCCTTTTACATCCGGGGTATTAACTGGGGTGGCCACTGAAATTGAACCGCGAAACCTCTGCAAAATTAGACACCCCCATTCCTCGTCTATGTCACCACTTTTAAGACATATGTGTTTTACTTTGTTGTAATAATAAAAGATAATGAATGCACACAATATTTTACCGATTTAAAATATACATACATTGAGAAGAAGAGTGTCGGCGCTGGGCTCTGTGGGTTTCTCTGTGAGCCTCACAGGGATGTAGTTGTGGGTCATTATGGGTGTTATCTATGGGTCTCTATAGGTGTCTCAATGGGTGTATCTATGGATGTCTGGGTCTCTGTAAGCCTCACAGGGATGTATTTGTTTTCTTGGTCGTCGTAGCCATCGTTGTAGATGCCATCGCGGGATTTGCCCTCGTCCATAGAGAAAAACCAAACTTGACAGACGTCGGCCAGCTCCTCCTCCTGGCGCTCGGTCAGGCGCGGCTCGAAGAGAGCCAGGATCGCTGCAGACGTGACAACAACAACTTAAATCATAAACTGTTTTTTTTCTTTACCGAAACAACCAAAGAGTGTTTTTTACACACACCAAAAAGCCCAGCAAGTTGGCGGTTGTTGTGTGTCTGTGTGTGTGTCTGTGTGTGTGTTCTGTCAGACCAGGAATGTGTGCACCACAGAGTGAATCTCCCTGCGGTACAGTGGACAGGCCATGCCGCGCCGCTGCAACTCGAAGACGCAGTGGCGGCATGTGGCAAGGTGGTCGCTGTCGCCGTGAACCAACGTGCAGCTACGTGGCTCACACCGGCACACCACGCACCCACCCACAACACCACCACCACCACCCACAACACCACCCACAACACCACCAGCACCACCACCCATGCCACCACTACCTACACCACCACCAACCACACCACCCACACCATCACCATCCACCACCGCTACCGGCTGGAGTGTAAGAAGGAGAGGCAGTGGTGGAGGTGGTGTTGACGCTGGCACCGGCTCGCCTGTTGTCGGCCGTCACTACGGAGAATAACTTAATGAGCAGCGCTGCCACCGAGTGTCTGAGATCTCTGAGTGAGAATCCCTCCACACAAAACACCTCCTCCAGGGGGTCCCTGCCACACCTCACCATGTACTGCCTCTCTTCATCGTAAAGTCGCCTCCGCTTGATGTACTGTTCCATGTAGTGGAACACCTGTACCACCGTGAATGTGTCGCCCTAGGCACCGACCGAATTCAGCAGAGGAATCATCCGAGGCACCGGCTGCAGGAGAATGTTCCTGCGAGCTTGTCAGAGATATGGACAATTCCATGCACTGTATGTGTTCTGTATTTGTACGTGGATAGTAACGACAGTAGATGTGCATTCACTCCGAGTCTTTACTGTGTCGTTAAACAGCATGGGGTACACAATGACGTGAAACTTTACATCTACCCTACCTCCGTGCTCCATGCCGAAAAGCCACTGCAGTGGTAATACAACTGCAACGCATTTTATTCATCAACCTGCATTTTCTTATTTTTCCCAAATTTTAACCTGGGTTGGGCTGTCGCCATCCTGCCCTGGAACCAATTATTAATTCGTGTCTCCAGCAGACCATTGCAGGCCTGGTGTTAGAGAATGGCTCACTGATGCTGATATCACAGAGCTACTTCTAATTACCCTTCAAGTGCCCTCTGGTCCACAGTAAAGAGCAGCACACTCCCACCTGTCCTTTAAGTAGGAGTAACGTTGGTCATAACGTTCTTTTCGATTGAAATTTATCCAAAATAAGTGCAGAACCACATTGCAGCCATGTAATGGTTTATTTTGTGCTGTCAATGACGACTGGGCTGAGACCATTAGCTCGCTAGACTTGAGAACCTGCTTTGATCACAGGCGGTGTGGATTCAAACCCAAGTACTCCGTGGTGCCTGGTCAGTGCTATGACCTCTGGGTCACTGAGCCGCCTCCAAACACCCCCCATGTCAAATACATAAGCAGCAACCTGTATCGTGGGCAGCAGCATTCTTTGAATACTCTGCCAAAAAATGTTTATTGTGGAGTGGTGGCACAATTCCGCAATTGCTTTCTCATACCTCTGGTGACAGGAAGAATTTCTACAAGACGGAGTTCTAGAGAACCCCTTTACCCGATGTTTTGGTCTACTCTTCCACACTGGGCAGATGTTTCAGAAGAGGAAGTAGTACCTACACTTTAACACACCGCATCCGCAGCCCCTCTCCTAAGTGGGCGTCCCCAGCCCGAATGCTCGCAGGAAGCCCTCCTAGCCTCCCTGCTCGACGAGCCAGGCCCCGCACGCGTTCACCACCAGGGCGGCCACCGCGTCCATCACGGTCGCCGTCTTCTCCGCGTCGCGCAGACGTACGCAGTCCACCAGCCTCTTTGCGAGGGAGGAGCGAGCAGAGCACCACCAGGACCACCAGGCGGCCCCGGCTCGCGGAGCCGTCGTGGAGGACTTCCCATGCCACGTCCACGAGCAGCCGGCGGGGCCCTCGGTGCTCCACCCGCTCCTCCGCGTGGCTCACCAGAACGGAGTCTCTGAACCGTGCGAGGAACAGGTCTCCCAGGCAGTTGACCACCTCCTGCGCCAGCTGTGCTGGCTGAACCTTCTGCAGCTGCTGGAGCTGCAGCTGCTCCTGCACCTGCAGCTACTCCTGCACCTACAGCTACTCCGTCTGTGTCGCCAGGTGAGCCATGTAGCCGGCGATCAGATTCGCTGTCAAGACGCTCAACAGCTGCAGCGCCTCCTTCTTTTCCTCACCTTCCTCCTCCCCCTCGTTTTCCTCCTCCCCCTCCTCCTCCTCCTCCCCCTCCTCCTCCACTCTCAAAACAAAGAGTGAGGACATAATATCAATAACCCGGGAATTTTATAGTGACCTCTTCTTTCCTGATAAAACGTCTATGCCTGCCCAGAATTTCCTAAAGAGTCCGGTGAGAGTACTGTCCTCCAGCAGGGCGTTGTTGAAGTGCCAGTAGGCCTCACCACTTGGTGTTCCACGCAGCCTGAGGTCCAGCAGGATCAGGCTGTGGTCTGTTAGTGTTGCAGCCCCTGATGTCAGCAGTCAGAATGCTCGAGACAAGACTTCTGGAGATGTAGAAACGGTCGATCCTGGACTGGGTAGCTGGTTCATTGCCCCGTGTCCGCGTGAAGGTGAAGCTTCGCCGCCTAGGGTGGTGAAGCCGCCACACGTCCACCAGATCGGACGCGTCCAGAAGGGCTTGGAGCTCTCCCCGGAGTTTGGCGTTGCAGTGCCCCTTCCCTGTGTGGTCGAGAGCATACAGCGTGCAGTTGTAGTCACCTCCAATGACCACAAACTCGTCCCCTGGAATGCCACCGAGGTGGTTCCGCAGAAGTTGCAGGAACCCGGGTCTCTCACTCTCAGTGGTGGGAGCATACACGTTGACGAGGTGGATGGCGGTGACGCCGACCTGCACCGTGAGGTCCAGGACCCTCCCCTTGATCAACTCCACCTGGCTGACGGTGTCGGGGGAAAAGTTTGGTGACAGCACGGTTGCTACTCCTGAGGAGGTGTTGCTGAAGTGGCTGATGAAGGGCTTCGCTCTCCACTCCGTCCTCCAGGCAACGTCATTGTCCATGGCGAGATGGGTCTCCTGCACGAACAGCACGGAGACCTTATGCTGCTTTGCAAGGTATGCTACGTAGTATATTCTCAGCGCCCCTCTGCACCCATTCATGTTCAGGGAGGCGTTGCGCAGCGTCATTGTGAGTGAGTCGCCCGCCTGTTCCAATGAGTCACCTTGCTGAGGAGGCTCCTTACCCTGGACCTCTCCAGGTCTCTCGATTGTTTTCCTTCCTGCTGGAGCTCTGTGAGGATGCGTCAGAGGGAGACCTCTATGGCGTCTGGCTCGCCATCTTGTCAAGGCCTCCATCACCTTGTTTGGTTTCCTGGGGGTCTCTTTGAAGAATCTCCACAGGTCTTCCTGGCAGAAGATGGGTGCCCGCGAAGATGACCTCTTTGAGACCTGGCTGGTTTCGCTACCCACACGGAGGTCATCATCCGAGTCCCCCTTCTTGCTTCCATGCCCTGCATGTGGGGGCCAAGAGTCGGGGGCCCATGGTTGGCTCTATGTGGCCTCCCCCAGGGGCCGTGGCAGGTGGAATGCTACCGCACGCCTCTTCCACATTAGCAGGGCACTCTGCGAGGTTTGCAGGGTGTCCTTATTCTGTCTTTTTAATTCTGGGCCAAAGAGGTCCCATCAACGTAAACGTGTTGTATTTAAAATATAACACAAACAACAGCAATGAATGGCTTAGTGGGTAAAGTAAGACGCACCCCAAAACGGTTGAGTTAAATAAATCTGATCTTTCTTATTACCGGATTATCGGACGCAAACCAAACTTTGTTGTAACAAGAACATAGAAAAAACTGAGTCTCTTAATCAGGTGAATACGGTAAAGGGGCTGAGTCTGTGGGTGCCAGTGTGGTGAGTCTGTGGGTCTCTGTGTGGTGATGGCCGTGTCGGGTGGTGGCGGGTTTAACGACACAAAATTAATATATTTACGCGATCTAACCCAAACAAAACCTGTACTACGGATTCAACAACAATAACATGAGGGTTCTCCGACGCGCGTCTCGGTTGGGGTGAGGGTGTGGTCGCGCCGTCTCCTCCGTACGGATTGTTTCTTCCTTTCCCAACTGCGATGTTCTCGCTCTCTCCTCTCTTTTTGTCTCCACCGTTGCCAACCGTCGGAGCTCGGCATCCGCGGCCCCTCTCCTAGGTGGGCGTCCCCAGCCCGAATTCTCGCAGGAAGCCCTCCCAGCCTCCCTGCTCGACGAGCCAGGCCCCACACGCGTTCACCAGCAGGGCGGCCACCACGTCCGTCACTGCCGCCGTCTTCTCCGCATCGCTCAGACGTACGCAGTCCACCAGCCTCTTCGCGAAGGAGGAGCGAGCAGAGCACCACCAGGACCACCACGCGGCCCCAGCTCGCGAAGACGTCACGGAGGACCTCCCAGGCCACGTCCACGAGCAGCCGGCGGGGCCCTCGGTGCTCCACCCGCTCCTCCGCGTGGCTCACCAGAACAGAGTCTCTGAACCGCGCGAGGGACAGGTCCCCAGGCAGTTGACCACCTCCTGCACCAGCTGTGCTGGCTGAACCTTCTGCAGCTGCTGGACCTGCAGCTGCTCCTGCACCTGCAGCTACTCTGTCTGTGTTGCTAGGTGAGCCATGAAGCCCGCGATCAGATTCGCTGTCAAGACATTCAACAGCTGCAGCACCTCCTTTTTCTTCCTCCCCCTCACCTTCTTCTTCCTCCTCCTCCACTCATAAAACAAAGAGTGAGGACATAATATCAATAACCTGGGAATTTTATAGTGACCTCTTCTCTCCTGATAAAACGTCTATGCCTGCCCAGAATTTCCTAAAGAGGTCGGTGAACGTACTGTCCTCCAGCAGGGCGTTGTTGAAGTGCTAGTAGGCCGCAGCACTTGGTGTTCCACGCAGCCTAAGGTCCAGCAGGATCAGGCTGTGGTCTGTTAGTGGTGCAGCCCTGATGTCAGCAGGCAGAATGCTCGAGACAAGACTTCTGGAGATATAGTAGCGGTCGATCCTGGACTGGGTAGCTGGTTCATTGCCCCTTGTCCTCGTGTAGGTGAAGCTTCGCCGCCTCGGGTGGTGAAGCTGCCACACGTCCACCAGATCGGAGGGGTCCAGAAGGGCTTGGAGCTCTCCTCAGAGCTTGGCGTTGCAGTGACCCTTCCCTGTACGGTCGAGAGCATCCAGCGTGCAGTTGTAGTCACCTCCCATGACCACAAACTCGTCCTCTGGAATGCCACCGAGGTGGTTCCACAGAAGTTGCAGGAACCCGGGTCTCTCACTGTCAGTGGTGGGAGCGTACACGTTGACGAGGTGGATGGCGGTGTCGCCGACCTGCGCCGGGACGTCCAGGACCCTCCCCTTGATCACCTCCACCTGGCTGACGGTGTCAGGAGTGAAGTTTGGTGACAGCACGGTTGCTACTCCTGAGGAGGTGTTGCTGAAGTGGCTGAAAAAGGCTCCCATTTTCCACTCCGTCCTCCAGGCAACCTCATCGTCCATGGCGAGATGGGTCTCCTGCACGAACAGCACAGAGACATTATGCTGCTTTGCAAGGGACGCTGCGTAGTATCTTCTCAGCGCCTCTCGGCACCCATTCATGTTCAGGGAGGCGATGCGCAGTGTCATTGTGAGCGAGTGGCCCGCCTGTTCCAATCAGTCACCTTGCTGAGAAGGCTCCTTACCCTGGACCTCTCCAGGTCTCTCGATTGTTGTCCTTCCTGCTGGAGCTCCCCTAGGATGCGTCTGAGGGAGACTTCTATGGCGTCTGGCTCGCCATCCTGACAAGGCCTCCATCACCTTGTTTGGTTTCCTGTGGGTCTCTTCGAAGAATCTCCACAGGTCTTCCTGGCAGAAGATGGTGCCCGCGAAGATGACCTCTTTGAGACCTGGCTGGTTTCGCTACCCACACGGAGGTCATCATCCGAGTCCCCCTTCTTGCTTCCATGCCCTGCATGTGGGGGCCAAGAGTCGGGGGCCCATGGTTGGCTCTATGTGGCCTCCCCCAGGGGCCGTGGCAGGTGGAATGCTACCGCACGCCTCTTCCACATTAGCAGGGCACTCTGCGAGGTTTGCAGGGTGTCCTTATTCTGTCTTTTTAATTCTGGGCCAAAGAGGTCCCATCAACGTAAACGTGTTGTATTTAAAATATAACACAAACAACAGCAATGAATGGCTTAGTGGGTAAAGTAAGACGCACCCCAAAACGGTTGAGTTAAATAAATCTGATCTTTCTTATTACCGGATTATCGGACGCAAACCAAACTTTGTTGTAACAAGAACATAGAAAAAACTGAGTCTCTTAATCAGGTGAATACGGTAAAGGGGCTGAGTCTGTGGGTGCCAGTGTGGTGAGTCTGTGGGTCTCTGTGTGGTGATGGCCGTGTCGGGTGGTGGCGGGTTTAACGACACAAAATTAATATATTTACGCGATCTAACCCAAACAAAACCTGTACTACGGATTCAACAACAATAACATGAGGGTTCTCGAACGCGCGTCTCGGTTGGGGTGAGGGTGTGGTCGCGCCGTCTCCTCCGTACGGATTGTTTCTTCCTTTCCCAACTGCGATGTTCTCGCTCTCTCCTCTCTTTTTGTCTCCACCGTTGCCAACCGTCGGAGCTCGGCATCCGCGGCCCCTCTCCTAGGTGGGCGTCCCCAGCCCGAATTCTCGCAGGAAGCCCTCCCAGCCTCCCTGCTCGACGAGCCAGGCCCCACACGCGTTCACCAGCAGGGCGGCCACCACGTCCGTCACTGCCGCCGTCTTCTCCGCATCGCTCAGACGTACGCAGTCCACCAGCCTCTTCGCGAAGGAGGAGCGAGCAGAGCACCACCAGGACCACCACGCGGCCCCAGCTCGCGAAGACGTCACGGAGGACCTCCCAGGCCACGTCCACGAGCAGCCGGCGGGGCCCTCGGTGCTCCACCCGCTCCTCCGCGTGGCTCACCAGAACAGAGTCTCTGAACCGCGCGAGGGACAGGTCCCCATGCAGTTGACCACCTCCTGCACCAGCTGTGCTGGCTGAACCTTCTGCAGCTGCTGGACCTGCAGCTGCTCCTGCACCTGCAGCTACTCTGTCTGTGTTGCTAGGTGAGCCATGAAGCCCGCGATCAGATTCGCTGTCAAGACATTCAACAGCTGCAGCACCTCCTTTTTCTTCCTCCCCCTCACCTTCTTCTTCCTCCTCCTCCACTCATAAAACAAAGAGTGAGGACATAATATCAATAACCTGGGAATTTTATAGTGACCTCTTCTCTCCTGATAAAACGTCTATGCCTGCCCAGAATTTCCTAAAGAGGTCGGTGAACGTACTGTCCTCCAGCAGGGCGTTGTTGAAGTGCTAGTAGGCCGCAGCACTTGGTGTTCCACGCAGCCTAAGGTCCAGCAGGATCAGGCTGTGGTCTGTTAGTGGTGCAGCCCTGATGTCAGCAGGCAGAATGCTCGAGACAAGACTTCTGGAGATATAGTAGCGGTCGATCCTGGACTGGGTAGCTGGTTCATTGCCCCTTGTCCTCGTGTAGGTGAAGCTTCGCCGCCTCGGGTGGTGAAGCTGCCACACGTCCACCAGATCGGAGGGGTCCAGAAGGGCTTGGAGCTCTCCTCAGAGCTTGGCGTTGCAGTGACCCTTCCCTGTACGGTCGAGAGCATCCAGCGTGCAGTTGTAGTCACCTCCCATGACCACAAACTCGTCCTCTGGAATGCCACCGAGGTGGTTCCGCAGAAGTTGCAGGAACCCGGGTCTCTCACTGTCAGTGGTGGGAGCGTACACGTTGACGAGGTGGATGGCGGTGTCGCCGACCTGCGCCGGGACGTCCAGGACCCTCCCCTTGATCACCTCCACCTGGCTGACGGTGTCAGGAGTGAAGTTTGGTGACAGCACGGTTGCTACTCCTGAGGAGGTGTTGCTGAAGTGGCTGAAAAAAGGCTCCCATTTTCCACTCCGTCCTCCAGGCAACCTCATCGTCCATGGCGAGATGGGTCTCCTGCACGAACAGCACAGAGACATTATGCTGCTTTGCAAGGGACGCTGCGTAGTATCTTCTCAGCGCCTCTCGGCACCCATTCATGTTCAGGGAGGCGATGCGCAGTGTCATTGTGAGCGAGTGGCCCGCCTGTTCCAATCAGTCACCTTGCTGAGAAGGCTCCTTACCCTGGACCTCTCCAGGTCTCTCGATTGTTGTCCTTCCTGCTGGAGCTCCCCTAGGATGCGTCTGAGGGAGACTTCTATGGCGTCTGGCTCGCCATCCTGACAAGGCCTCCATCACCTTGTTTGGTTTCCTGTGGGTCTCTTCGAAGAATCTCCACAGGTCTTCCTGGCAGAAGATGGTGCCCGCGAAGATGACCTCTTTGAGACCTGGCTGGTTTCGCTACCCACACGGAGGTCATAATCCGAGTCCCCCTTATTGCTTCCATGCCCTGCATGTGGGGGCCAAGAGTCGGGTGCCCATGGTTGGCTCCATGTGGCCTCCCCCAGGGGCCGTGGCAGGTGGAATGCTACCACACGCCTCTTCCACAGTAGCAGAGCACTCTGCGAGGCTTGCAGGGTGTCCTTATTCTGTCTTTTTAATTCTGGGCCAAAGAGGTCCCATAAACGTAAACGTGTTGTATTTAAAATATAACACAAACATAACAACAATGATGAATGGCTTAGTGGGTAAAGTAAGACGCACCCCAAAACGGGTGAGCTTAATAAATCCGATCTCTCCTATTACCGGATTATAGGATGCAAACCAAACTTTGTTGTATCAGTGTGGTGAGTCTGTGGGTCTCTGTGTGGTGACGATCTCTCTGGGTCTCTGTGTGATGATGGCCGTGTCGGGTGGTGGCGGGTTTAACAACACAACATTATGAGATTCACGAGATCTAACCCAAACAAAACCTGTACTAGGGAGTCAACAACAACGACATGAGGGCTCTCCGACGTGCGTCTCGGTTGGGGTGAGGGTGAGGTCGCGCCGTCTCCTCCGTACGGATTGTTTATTCTTTTCCCAACTGCGACGTTCTCGCTCTCTCCTCTCTTTTTGTCTCCACCGTCGCCAATCGTCGGAGCTCGGCATCCGCGGCCGCTCTCCTAGGTGGGCGACCCCAGCCCGAATTCTCGCCGGAAGCCCTCCCAGCCTCCCTGCTCAACGAGCCAGGCCCCGCACGCGTTCACCAGCAGGTCGGCCACCGCGTCCGTCACGGCCACCGTCTTCTCCGCGTCGCTCAGACGTAAGCAGTCCACCAGCCTCTTCGCGAGGGGGGAGCGAGCAGAGCACCACCAGGACCACCACGCGGCCCCAGCTCGCGGAGCCGTCGCGGAGGACCTCCCAGGCCACGTCCACGAGCAGCCGGCGGGGCCCTCGGTGCACCACCCGCTCCTCTGTGTGGCTCACCAAGTCCAGAACGGAGTCTCTGAACCGCACGAGGAACAGGTCTGCCAGGCAGTTGACCACCTCCTGCACAAGCTGTGCTGGCTGAACCTCCTGCAGCTGCAGTACCTTCTGCACCTGCTGCAGCTGCTCCTGCAACTGCAGCCACTCCGTCTGTGTCGCTAGGTGAGCCATGAAGCCGGCGATCAAATTCGCTGTCAAGACGGTCAGCAGCTGCAGCACCTCCTTCTCTTCCTCCCCCTCATCTCCCTCCTCCTCATCCTTCCCCTGTCTCCCTCCACCTCCCTGTGTCTCCCTCCTCCCCCGGTCTCCTTCCTGCTCCCCGTGTTTCCCTCCTTCCCCCGTCTCCCTCCTCCCTGTGTCTCCCTCCTCCTTTTCCTTTTTTGCTGAAGAAGTTTTTCTATTTCCACGAGGTGGTAACACCATATCCCATATTCTGTAATTGTAATTCTGGGCCAAAGAGGTCCCACAAATGTAAACATTTTGTATTTAAAATATAACACAAACATAACAACAATGAATAGCTTAGTGTGTAAAGTAAGACGCACCCCAAAACGGGTGAGTTAAATCAATCCGATCTATCCTACTACCGGATTATAGGACGCAAACCATACTTTGTTGTAACAAGAACATAAAAAACTGAGTCTCTTAATCAGGTGAATACGGTAAAGGGGCTGAGTCTGTGGTTGACAGTGTGGTGAGTCTGTGGGTCTCTGTGTGGTGACGATGTCTATGGGTCTCTGTGTGGTGATGGCCATGTCGGGTGGTGGCGAGGTATAACCACACAACATTTATATATTCACGCGATCTAACCCAAACAAAACCTGTACTACGGAGTCAACAACAACGACATGAGGGCTCTCCGACACGCGTCACGGTTGAGGTGAGGTTGCGGTCTGTTGTATATGTAGGTTATGAAAATTTGATGAAAATAATAAAAATAAAATGAAATTTGAAATTTGCATAATTATCCGAAAATATGTTAATTTGGTGTATTTTATGCGCATAAACTATGCGAATGCGAGAGATAATCGTATTAATTTATGCTAGTGTATGTGTGATTATGCTACTGCGAGCCCTTATGATAATTAGGCCCCGCCTCCTTGACGAGGGTCGGTTATCAATCGAGATAATGCAATTAATCATATGCAGTTATGCAGGTACTTGAGCATGTCAGATTAAACTCGGCTGTGTTGTTTAACTTTGTACTATCGATCAGTATACTACAATTATTCTCGCTTTAACATTTACTGAGTATGTGTTAGTGTGTTCAGCCAGGTCTCCAAGTTCAGATCTCAGCACAGAATACAGTTCTTATGCATAAATGTCAGGAAAGAACACAACACTTCTGTGTTAATCAATTTTAATGACGATAGTGATAATGACGATAATGATGACGATGGTGATAATGATGATAATGATGACAATAATAACAATGGTGATGATGCGTACTTCAACAGCTCCAGCACGAGACAGTTGTGTCCGCGGAAGTGGAACGAGTGCAGGATGCGGATGACGCTGTGCAGCTCAGCACTGCCCTCCCCCTGCAGCTCCGTGATCACCTTCAACTCCATCCTCTGCATCTCCATTTTGGTAGGGCTGTGTGCACACAGAAAGTCTGTGGGTCTCTGTGGGTCTCTGTGGGTCTCTAGTTCATAGTACTTTTACGACGGTTAATTTTTTAGTGAGATAGTTTCAGTTTATAGTTAGAGATAGTTTTGCAGAGGTTATTATCATTGTTGTTTACTATTATACTCATCATTTTGTAACCATATTGTATTTACTTCCATTTATTATCTATTATTGTATTCATTTATAATTATGACCATGGCCGCTGTGTTAAGACCACCAGCACCCACCCACACCACCACCACCACCAACCCCATCACCCCTGCCCCAACCTACTTGATGGGCAGTGCCAGCATCTTGACAGCCACCAGGAATCCCGTCTTGTGGTCCACGCACCGCAGCACCACTCCCTGCCCTCCCTCGCCAATCTTCTCTCGCACCTCGAAGCGGCATTGGAGCTGCTCCTGTGGTATCTCAAGAAGCAGCAGCAGCAGCGCCGCCACGGCCAGTCGGAGTCACAATCACGATGGGAATGTTTAACGCTTAGTGGTAGGAGCAGCAGTGGTAGTACTGAGTAGTAGTTAGTAGCAGTAGTGTCTGTGTGCGCCTGTGTGCCTGTTTGTGTGCGCATCTGTGTGTGTGTGTGTCTGTCTGTGCGAGTTTCACAGGGATATTTCTGCTTGCAAGCTTTGACTTTAACATAGCCATTTCTGTGACCAGTCACAAGCTAATCACTCAGCTATTTCAATGCTAAATTCTCCTGTTTGATTTGTACTAGGTGCCTCTGTGGATGTGTAGGCTTTGACTTTAACATAGCCATTTCTGTGACCAGTCACAAGCTAATCACTCAGCTATTTCAATGCTAAATTCTATGCTAATTCGTTTGTCAAGGCGCTCTGTTTCTTCTCACACAGCTTAAAGGTCGCGATCTGAGCTTGGCTGTGTTGGCTCCAGCGCTTTCCTCCAGACAGTCTCGTCCCTTCACCTGATGAAGGCCGCTTGTGTTGTGGCCGAAACGTCGTGAAAATTTTATTGTGTTATTTTATTTGATCAATGTATTATTTTATTCTCATTCTACGTGACTTTACCAAAAGAAACAAAGAAGATGAATCCTTGCAGCCACGATAGCTTTAAATCGAAATTTAACAGCAATGGTATTGAACCTTTTTTTTAAAGGGTGGCCCTGGGGCTTGCCACGTGGCAGGTGTCGTCCATTGTCCATACCAGACCCCTCCAGCTCTCTCACCCTGGGTCAGCTGCCCCTTCCATGTCCTGGAACCATGGCAAGGTCATCCCATGAGGACTGCCTGGATGAAAACCAGCATGGAAGTTGCCCAGGGTGGGACCGGCTATGCTTTTGGGCTAGTCCCGTTTGTGTGTGGTGTGCGGTGTATTCGTAGCAATCGTTCTCCACTGTAGTCCTGGCATCTGCTGCTCAGCTTCATTCCACAGCTGTGGTTCCAGTGGCGCGGTCTCTCCGGGGACCCATGTGGTGTGTGTGTGGGTGTGGCATGTATCACGGGGTGGGTGGGTAGTATCGTGATAGTGGTCATGGTAGGCACCGATCCACGACCTCCATCACCCCTACTGAGTGGTGGACATGCCACCACAAAGCAGCATGCGGCGGAGGAGTGAGGTGACCGCTCTCGCCTCACGAGCGAGGCCCTCTCGCTTCCTCTTCATTCCCTGCATCACCACCTCCATCTCCTCCTTTGTCTCATCCTCCTCCACCTCCTCTTAATCCTCCACCACCATCTTCTCCCCCTGTCCTGTTTTCTCCATTCTCTCTTCATGCTCCTCAACCTCCGAGGTGGCGTCGGTGGCATCGGTGGTGGCAGCGGAGGTGCTGGAGGTGATGGCCGTGGTGGCGGTGGCAATGGTGGTGATGGTGGCAGCGGAGGTGGCGGTGGCGGCAGCGGTAATGGCGGTGGCGCCAGCGGTGGTTGGGCGGAGGTGGCAGCGTTGGTGGTGGTGATGGTAGTAGTCCTGGCGAGGCACCGCTCTTCCTCCATGAGGCGCTTCTCCTCCTCGACGCTCTTCACGTTGGCGAGACACTTCTCCTCCAGACGCTTCTCTTCCGTGAAGCACTTCACTTTAACGAGGCGCTTCTTGAGGAAATAGTCTCTGAAGCAGTTCTCCTCTGTGCGGCGCTTCACCCTGGCAAGGCGCTGCACCTCAAAGAGGTGCTCCTCTACCATCTGGCGTTTCTCTGTCGCATGGTCCTTCTCCTCCTGGAGATGCTTCACCCTGCTGAGATCCTTCAACTCCCCAATTATCCTCTGTTCAAGCAAAGATAATCACATGAATATTCAGACATGCAAGCAGAAATTCATTTAAGTTTTTCAGATTCATTTATTTGGTATAACCCTGTGAGCTATGTTGCTCTTGACTCGGGTGCAACCGCAACAAACAAAAACATGATCAAGGAACATCTTAAAGCGACTACACGCAACAGAAAAATCCAGGAAAAGACAGCAAAGTCTTCCAGAAAAGCACCGTATATCAACACTGTGTGCAAAAATCCCTTTGGTATGCAAGTCGAATAATAACAATCATAAGACAATTTAGATTAAAGTTATCAGGCTAACTCTGTACTACAAAAAAACAAACATGGTTAAACCAAAACGTTTTCAAAATCACCAAAATAAAGCTATAAAAACAATGTAACAGTGATCATAGGAACTGTGATTCAAATTTAACAATAAACGATTTATACATAACATGTACGACCAAACTTTGCAGCCATAGCTGGCTGTATGAGTCACTCCATAACAGCAGGATTATGAGTCGCAGTATATAAAAATATTCAATACACCTTTAAAGATCAGCACACTATTCAAGTGTACATCTATGGTACAATTTATTGAAAATAAGTTTTGGGAACAGAAACTTATTTCTTTTAAACAACAGACAAATATTAACAAGCACTGTTTATTAAATTAACTTTGTTTAACTTTTTTGGTCCCAGTTGAGACATTCAGAACTATGACAAAACAAATAATTGTGCTCTGATCTAATGTGCAATCTGTGGCATATGAATTTGTTAAGGTGATGTTGTCCGGTCCTGTACATATCAAGTACAGTGAGGGAAAAAAATATTTGATCCCCTGCTGATTTTGTACATTTGCCCACTGACAAAGAAATGAACAGACTATAATTGTAATGGTAGGTTTATTTGAACAGTGAGAGGCAGAATAACAACAAAAACATCCAGAAAAACATGTCAAAAATGTTATAATTTGATTTCCATTATCCTCCTAGCGAGGCCACGCTAGGAGGATAAAAGGGGACCCCGGGCAAAGGTTTGGGGCTGTTGCTTGGAGTGGAATCTCGTCGGACTGCTGGAGTCATCGTCACCATCTGCATCTTCTCGGCGGTGTCAGACAGGCAGTCTGTTAACTCTCTTGACTGAAAGTGTAGTGACCCCTTGTACCCTGTGAAGGCTATAATAAATAGAGTACCTCCTGCTCCTCGTGTCTCTGCGTGTATCGCTAGACGTGGATCATAACGACAGTAGATGTACGCTCACTCTGAGTTTTTACTCAATGACGTTAAACTTCACATCTACCCTACCTCCATGCTACATGCCGACAAGCCACTGCTTTGGTAACCAAACTGCAACGTCTTTTATTAGTAAACCTGCATTTTCTAATTTTACCCAAATCTTAACCTCGGTTGGATGTTGCCATCCTGCCGTGGAAACAACGAATCATTCGTGTCTCGAGCAGAAGATTGCAAGCCTTGTGTTAGAGAATGACCCACTGAAGCTGTAATCACGGAGCTACTTCTGAGTACCTTTCAAGTGCCCTCTCATCCACGTAATAAAGAGCAGGATCCTCCCTCCTGTAACGTTGGTCGTAACAATGTTCTTACTTCTTTGTGCTGTCAAGGACAACCGGGCTCACCTTTGTCTGTCTCACTGTCACACTCACCTCTATTCGTACACTCACTCATCTGGGTCTGTCTCACTGTCATACTCACCTCATCCACACGCACTGACGTAGGTCTGTCTCACTGTCACACTCACATCACTAGTCACACTCACCCACCTGGGTCTGTCTCACTGTTACACTCCCCTCTCTACCACACTCACCTGGGTCTGTCTTACTTTAACACCACATTCCACAGACACTTACATTGGTCTGTCTCAATGTCACACTCACCTCTACCCACACACACTCACCAGAGTCTGTTTCACTCTCTCACTCATTTGTCTTCCTACACTCACTCACTTGGGTCTGTCTTACTGTCACACTCACCACTCTACTCACAACAACCTGGGTCTCACTGTCTCACCTCCCTTCAAAAACACTGAATTCCTGCTGAACAACACGCGGTTCAACCCACAAGCACTTGGGAGAGCTACAGGGCTCACATGCCATGTCCTTCACAGTCCTGTAATTCGTTTTATTATTATTGCCCTAATTGAGTTTGGCAAAGGCCTGTGAGAGACTTTGAACAATGTACACACAGGAACATCCATAGGGGTGCTAGGCCAGGGGAAAATCCCAGCATGTGAGCCTCCGACGCCTTCAAATTCCACCGCAAGTATTACATCTGACACCCCCGTGACATTGAAGCGCAGGGCCCCCCCCAAATGCCCGCGGACCTGGGCGGTCGCTCCGATTCTCCGTATCCAAGGGGCGATTCTGTGTGCACAATGCAGACCTCCTTGTAAAAACATGGTTTTACGAGGGCCTCCTCACGCAAATTAAGTATAGAACCACATTACTGCCATGTGATGGTTTATGTTTCGCAGTCATTGACGACCAGGCTGAGATCATGAACTCGCTAGACTTGACAACACACTTTGATCACAGGCGGGTGCCTGGATTCAAACCCAGTTACTCCGTGGTCCCACTTCAGTGCTCTGACCTCTCGGTCACTGGGCCGCCTCTAAACACCCCCCCATGTTAAATACATAAGTAGCAACCTGTATCGTGAGCAGCAGCATTCTTTGAATACTCTGACAAAACAATTTGAATTGTGGAGTGTTGACACAATTTCGCAATTGCTTTATTATACCTCTGGTTGCAGGAATAATTTCTACAAGACCGAGTTCTAGAGAGCCCCTTTACACGATGTTTTGTTCTACTCTTCCACACTGAGCAGATATTTTAGAAGATGGAGTACCCACACTGTAACACACCACACGCACCTTGCTGCTCGATTGTGGCTTACCCATTTCTACTGATTGGTGGACAGAGGCAGGGAGGGTTAAGAAACTCAAACGTTTGTTTCAACTGCTGTTACAGATGGGGAACAGATGGGCAGTGGAGCAGGGAGGTAGAGGGGCAGTGGAGTAGAAGGGCAGTGGAGCATTGGAGTAGTGGAGCAGTAGGGCAATTGAGCAGATGGGCAGTGGGGCAGTGGGACAGCGGAGCAGAAGAGCAGTGGGCCAAATGGGTAGTAGGGCAGTGGAGTAGTGGAGCAAAGGGACAGTTGGGCAGAGGGGCAATGGATCAATTGAGCAGTGGGACAGTGGAGCAGTGGATCAGTGGGGCAGTGGAGTAGAGTGGCAGTGTTGTGAAGGAGGCGAATCGCCTGAATATATTTTCCCACCGACATGTGTATGTGCTCTAAAGAAGGACCATCTCTCAAAACGGCGATCATTCTATATTTGTCCTTGTACCTCCACACACAGCTGGAAAACCGCACACCCGAGCCAAGGCACATTTAACCAACTCAGGCAGCACTTGCAAGCAATTCAAATATATTTTGTGTCATCATGGGTTTATTTCAAAGAGTTTATAGTACCAATAAGAACAATGGTATTTAACCGTATTATTTGCAGGGTGGCCCTGGGGCTTGCCATGTGGCAGGTGTCGTCCATTGTCCGATCCAGACCCCTCCAGCTCTCTCACCCTGGCTTTTCTGCCCCTTCCATGTCCTGGAAACCATGGCAAGGTCATCCCATGAGGACTGCCTGGATAAAAACCAGCATGGAAGGGGCCCAGGGTGGGGCCGGCTATGCTTTTGGGCTAGTCCCGTGTGTGTGTGGTGTGCGTGGTGTCTTGGTAGCAATCGTTCTCCACTTCAACAGCTGTGGTCCCAGTGGCAACGTTTCTCTGGGGAACCGTGTGGTAAGTGTGTTTCATGTATCACGGGGTGGGTGGGTGTGGCATGTATCACAGGGTGGGTGGGTAGTATGGTGATAGTGGTCATGGTTTGCACCAATCCACGACCACCACCATCACCCCTACTGAGTGGTGGACATGCTACCACAAAGCAGCACGCGGCGGAGGAGTGAGGTGATCGCTCTTGCAACGTGAGCGAGGCCCCCTCGCTTCCTCTTCTTTCCCTGCATCACCACCTCCACCACCTGCACCTCTTCCATCTCCTGCTCCTTTGTCTCG
Organism: Petromyzon marinus; assembly: GCF_048934315.1. NCBI lineage: Eukaryota > Metazoa > Chordata > Hyperoartia > Petromyzontiformes > Petromyzontidae > Petromyzon > Petromyzon marinus. The sequence continues at coordinate 5,811,892 of NW_027422597.1, forward strand.
TCCTCCATTTCATCTTCATCCTCCACCACCATCTTATCCCCCTTCTCTGTTTTCTCCATTCTCTCCTCATCCTCCTCAACCTCCTCGTCCTCGGAGGTGGCAGAAGTGGTGGCAGTGGTGTCGGTCGTGGTGGTGTTGGCTGAGGTGGCAGTGCCGGTGGTGTCAGTGGCGGTGGTGGTGGTGGTGGTGGCGGTAGTGGTGGTGTTGGTTGCGTTGGTAGCGGCAGAGGTGGTGGTTGCCATGGTGGTGGCAGTGGTGGTGGCGTTAGCGGCAGGGCGGTCGGTGGTGATGATGGCGGTGGAGGTGGTGGAGTTGGTGGAGGTGGTTGCGGTAGCGTCAAAGGTGTCGGTGGTGGTGGTGGCAGCAGTGGTGGTGGCGCTGGCGGTGGAGTAAGTTGTGGTGGTGGTGGCAGAGGTGGTGGTTGCCGCGGTGGTGGCGGTGACGGTGGCGGTGGTGGCGGTCGTGTCAGTGGTGGCAGTGATGGCGGGGGTGACAGCGGTGGTGGTGGTGGCAGCGTTGCTGGCAGTGGTGGTGATGGTAGCAGTCCTGACGGGGCACTGCTCCTCCTCAAGGTACTTCTCCTCCATGAGGTGCTTCTCCTCATCCTCCTCCAGACGGTTCTCCTCAAGATGCTTCATCTCACGAAGTCGCTTCTCTTCCGCGAAGCACTGCACTATAACGAGTCGCTTCTTGAGGAGATAGTCTCTGAAGCAATTCTCCTCTGTGCGGCACTTTACCCTGGCCAGGCGCTGCACCTCAAAGAGGCGCTCCTCTACCATGAGGCGTTTCACCGTCCCAAGGTCCTTCTCCTGAAGACGCTTCACCCCTCTGAAGTCTTTCAACTCCCCAATTATCCTCTGTTCAAGCAAAGATCACCACATTAATATTCAGACATGCACATGCAAACAAAAATTAATACCCACATGCATGCAAACATAAACGTGCACATAAACCCAACACAAATGCATACTCACACATCTTTGTACAGATGCAGACATCCACGTTCACTCATTCAAACTCGCTTTTAACACTCGCATGAATATACACAGTCAAGAAAATTTCAAATCAAGATTGAATATATAAAATCACCTGATAACATAACACCTTATCCATCAATACTTTTATCACATTGTACGTGTTGCCCTAACCCTTAATTATCCCAACCCCTACATAATCAAAATACATGTTACATCCTCATATATCCTCACACACCCCATACATGCACTTAAGTCTGTGATCGACTGGGAATATTTCATAGCAATTGTTGGCAACAATCATCACTGGCAATAGTTTCCACAGAATGTTACATTATAAAGATCTGGTAGCCCATAATCTCGACAAATTTTACGCAGTGCCCATAGTGGGCAACTGGAATGGCTACTTCCAATCAACTGAACTAGCAGACGTAATTAATGTGATTTATATCATTCCGTCCTCATTGGTAATAAATGACCAATGCATGAGTGGGATGGTGGAGAGATTGGCTGATGGTGTCTGGAGCTGGTTTTGATATACAGAGAGGTGAAGCAGAGGAATGTTCCAGAGAGATGGTGTCTTGTGATGTTATAGATTCATGATAAGGCTCTATGATGGTCTATTTAATTGGTGGTGGTGTGGTGAGAAAGGTGATGTGGAGAGATGGTGTGCTAGTTTTGTAGAGAATGTTGTGTATTTGACCCCCACAGACCCCATACACACCTTTGGGGAGCGATGCTTGTAACCTTGGCCTGGGAAAGGGTCCACTTTATCCATAATGTCACCCCAGGTGGTCGACTGGCGCGACGATTCCCGGCCTGCGAAGAGCAGACAGGTAATTCAAAGGACGAGTAATGAATTAGAGAACGAAGAACATGGAGTTTCACAGAACGAATTTTAAGATCCCTGTAATTATCTCTTTCCACACAACAGGAGCTGCTATTGAGAAATATTCATCACATGGCAGTAAAACTTTCCAAGTCATGCTTTTGTGGGCATGCTGAGACCATTAATTCCTTAAGCTTGAGACCCCAGTTTAAACAAAAATGGCTGAAATTCAGATATAAACCCATCGTTTCTGGAACACTCGATCATTACGTCTTCCCATCACCACCAAGCCATGTCTTCTCAAAGTAATTGATAAAGGAGCCTCCTTCTCTGTATATAAGCCACGTGATGCAGGTATCTGGGACTTACCCTCATAGTCATCCACGATCTCAGCCCACTTGATTTGGCTATCCATGTTGTTGGGAAAGAGTAGATTCTGCGTGAAGTGGGATGGCCTGTGGAGTTTGGAACAACGCTAAGATTTAGCAACAATTTGAATCACTCATCCTCTCAAATATTACATATTTGACCACTCACTGCACCAATCCCATCACTTCCATGCCTGTTGCTTTCAAGCCAACGCCCGCACTTGTTTGCCACTCATACGTGCTTCTGATCACTCACTCATCGATCCACACAACCATGTTTATTCCACCAGCCTATTACATTAAACATAATCGCCAAACTTAATGATATTTAATCCACACATGCATGTTAATGTACAGCCATTTGCATTAATCGATTTCTTGATAAATCACCCCCCCCCATGCCTTGTAGGTCATGAGGGTCATAAGACCTTACTTAAATTATTTGTTATAACCCGAGCATGACGTCGTGGGTCACGTGATGTCAGAGACACCACCCATGTGGCTGTGACATCACAGATTAGAGACAACTATGGCAGCAGCTGTGGTCTGAACATGAAGGCAGACTCCTCCCCAATGTTGAATAACATTCAATACATAAAATGTAGGGCACAATTGTGCCAGCAATCAGAAAACAATAATTGTAGACATCTTATTCATACTCTGAGATTTAAACAAGTTAGTTATTAATTTTAAAATGCTGACTCGCTTATGTCTAAAGAGTGACAGTAAAAGCAACATATCAGGGGATGCCAAGTAACCTATCTAGCAGTCCTAATTTGATTGCAGAAAATAAAAATACCAACATATCAACAATAATGAGGCTTTAGTTTGCGGTCAAAATGTAAAATAAAGATAAACAACACTCATCGTCAAGAGGGACGCTCACCTCGTTGAGGATTCGCTCTCCAACGTCGTCTGCAGCTGCTCCCTCGTGCGCATTCCTCTCGACTGGCGGTGGAGGCGTGGCTATGACGTACCAGAAATGACGTCACTTCCGCGAGGCTCCGCCCCCACGCGCACAGCTGCCGCACCACGTGGTGCAGTGCGGGTGGTGGCCGTGGGTTGTGATGATGATGGGTGATGATGATGGGTGGTGGTGGTTGATGATGGTGGGTGGTGATGATGGTTATAGATGATGATGGGCGGTGATTATGATGGGTGCTGATGGCTGTTGATAATGATGGTTGATGGGTGATGATGTGTGTTGATGATGGTCGGTGGTGGTGGTGTTGATAGGTGGTTGATGATGATCGGTGGTGATGATTGTGATAGATGGTGATAATGATGGTTGGTGATGATGGTGGGTGTTCATGCTGATAATTGGTGTTAATGATGTAAGGTGGTGATCACGATGGGTGGTGATTATGATGGGTGATGATGCTGATTTGTGGTGAGGATAATGATGGGTGATGGTGATGTTGGGTGGTTGGTGGCAATGATGATGATGGTGGTCCGTGATAATGGGTGGTGGTGATGATTAGTCATGGTGATGATCATGGTTGATGGGTGGTGGTTATGATAGGTAAAAGTGATGATGGGTGGTGCTGATGATTGGTCATGGTGATAATGATGGTTGATTGGTGGTGGTTTTGATAGTTGGAAGTGATGAAGGGTAGTAGTGATGAAGGGTGGTGATCATGATGGGTGGTGATGATGATTGGTGGTGATTGGTGGTGATTGGAGATTGGTGGTGATTGGAGATTGGTGGTGATTAGTTGTGATTGGTGATTGTTGTGATTTGTGGTGATTGGTGGTGATTGGTGATGATTGGTGATTGGTGGTGATTTGTGATTGGTGGTGATTGGTGGTGAAAGGTGATTGGAGATTGGTGGTTATGGATGGTGTTTGGTGGTGATTGATGGTGATTGGTGATTCATGGTGATTGGTGGTGATTGATGGTGATTGGTGATTCATGGTGAGTGGTGATTGTTTTTGATTGGTGATTCGTGGTGAATGTTTGTTATTGGTGTTTGGAGATTGGTGTTGTTTGGTGGTGATTGGTGATTAACAGTGATTGGTGGTGATTGGTGTTTGGCGGTTGGTGGTTATTGGTTGTGATTGGTGATTAACGGTGATTGGTAATTTGTGGTATTTGGCGATTAGTAGTGATTGGTGGTTCTTGGGTGGCGGTTGTGGTTGCTTGGGGGTGGTGGTGGGTGGTGGTGGTTGGAGGGTGGTGGTGGGTGGGTGGTTGTGGGTGGTGGTGGTGGTGGTTGGTGGTGGTGGTTGGTGGATGGTGGTGGTTGGTGATATTGGGTGATTGATCATGATGGGTGGTGGTGATGATGGGTCTGTGGTGGTGGTGATGATAGGTGATGGGTGGTTGTGATGAAGGATGGTGGTCATGATGGGTGGTGATGTGTGACGGTGATGTTGGGTGGCGATGATGATGGATGATGATGATGATGGATGATGATTATGTGATGATGAGGGGAGGTGGTGGTTGTGGTTGGTGGTGGTTGTAGTTGCTGGTGGTTGTGGTTGGATGAGTTGGTCGTTGGTTGTGGATGGTGGTGGTTGGTGGTGATTGGTTGTGGGTGGTGGGTGGGGGTGGGTGGTGGTGGGGATGGGTGGTGGTGGTGGGTGGTGGTGGTTGGTGGGTGGGGATGGGTGGTGGTGTGTGGTGGTGGTTGGTGGGTGGTGGTGGTGGTGGTAGTGTTTGGTGGGTGGTGGTGGTGGTTGGTGGTAGGTGGTAGTTGGTGGGTGTTTGTGGGTAGTGGTGGTTATGGTGGTTGGTGGGTGGTGGTTTGTGGGTGGTGGTTTGTGGGTGGTGTTTGGTGGATGGTAGTGGTTGGTGGGTGGTGGTGGTTGGTGGGTGATGGAGGTGGTTGGAGGGTGGTGGTGGTGGTGGTTTGTGGGTGGTGGTTGGTGGATGGTAGTGGTTGGTGGGTGGTTGTGGTGGTTGGTGGGTGGTGGAGGTGGTAGTGGGTGGTGGTGGGTGGTTGGTGGATGTGGGTGGTTGGTGGTTTGGTGGTGGTGGGCGGTGGGTGGTTGGTGGAGATGGGTGGTGGGTGATGGTGGCAGATGGTGGGTGGTGGGTGGTGATGGGTGGTGATGGGTGGTGGTGGGTGGTGCTGGGTGGTGCGTGGTGCTAGGTGGTGGTGGATGGTGGTGGGTAGTAGTGGGTGGTGGGTGGTCGTGGGTTGTGGTTGGTGGTGGTGGGTGGTGCGTGGCGGGTGGTGGTGGAGGTGCGTGGTTGGTAGTGGGTTGTCGTGGCTCGTGGTTGGTGGTGGGTGGTGGTGGGTGGTGGCTAGTGGTTGGTGGGTAGTGGGTGGTGGTGGTGGTTGGTGGTGAGTGGTGGATGGTGGAGGTGAGTGGTGGTGGGTGGTGGTGGGTGGTTGGTGATGATGATTTATAATTGGTGCTGTTGATGATAATGATGATTGGTGCTGGTGATGATGATTATTGCTGCTGGTGATGATGATGATGATGATTGGTGCTGGTGATGATGATGATTGGTGCTGGTGCTGGTCATAACGCTGATGATTCGTGCTGGTGCTGGTGATAATGATGATGATTGGTGCTGGTGATGACGACTGATGATTGGTGATGACAATGATGATTATTGCTGATGCTGGTGATGATGATTGGTGCTGGTGATGATTATTGGTAATGAAGATGATGATTGTTGCTGGTGATGATGATTGGTGCTGGTGATGATGATTGGTGATGATGATTGGTGATGATGATGAGCATGATGATGAGTGCTGGTGCTGGTTATGATGATGATGATGATGATTCGTGCTGGTGAAGATGATCATGATTGGTGCTGGTGATGATGATTATTTGTGCTGGTCATGATGATGATGATGGTTCGTGCTGGTCATGGTGATGATGATGATTGGTCCTGGTGCTGGGGATGATAATGATGATTGGTGCTGGCCATGATGATGATTATTGGTGCTGGTTATGATGATAATGGTTCGTGCTGGTGCTGGTGATGATTATTGGTGCTGGTGATGATGATTGGTGCTGGTGATGATGATGATGATTATTATTGGTGCTGGTGATAATGAAAGTTTGGGTTCATAATTGCCCAGTAGAATGAGTATATAATGGCCAGGTAGGGTGGGGTCACTCACCAACTCATCCACTCATCTTGTGTGTGGTGATCCACCAACCCCCCCACCTAGATTTCAGGCGCCTTCCCAAAACCGCAATTAGACTCATTCACTCGCCCACGCACTCAATCACTCACGCACCCACTCATTTACTCTCCCACCCCCTCATTCACTCACCCACGCACTCATTAACTCGCCCATGCACTCGTCAACGTACACACCCACTCATTAACTCACCCACCCACTCATTCACTCACCCACCAACTCACTCATTCACTCACCCATACACTCATCAACTTACCCACCTACTATTTCATTCACACACTACTCATCCACTCACCCACCAACTCGTTCACTCACCCATTAATCATTAACTCACCCACCCACTCATTCACCCCCCCCCCCACTCATTCGCTCACCCACCCACCCACACATTCACTCACCCAACTATTCATTCACTCACCTACCCACTCATTCACTAACTCAACCACTCACCCACCCACTCATTCACTCACCCACCCACTCACTTATTCACCAACCCATCCACTCATTCACACAACTATCCTTCTGTTCACTAACCCACCCTATCCACTCATTCACTCACCCACCCATTCACTCACCCACCCTTTCACTCACACACCCATCTACTCATTCACCATCACATCTACTCATTAACTCACCCACCCACCCATTCACTCATCCAACCACTCATCCACTCACTCATTCACCCACCCACTCATTCACTTACCTAACTACTCATTCACCCACCCACTCACTCACTCATTCAGCCATCCACTCATTCACTCACCCACCCACTCATTCACTCACCCACCCAAAGACAAAGGTTCCCACAGGACAGCCTGCACAGACTGTCGGGGAAAGTGCTGTCAGTAGCGAGCAGCGCTTCCTATGAAGGCCACCACTGTGGGCACACGAGGTGGGTGAGGGTGGTCGTCACCACCACCGCGCCACGGCCGCCTTTGTCTCTCTCCCCTTAGCAACGACGTCCACCGCTATGCATCACGGCACCTGGTGGCTCATTTGAGGCCGAGTCGACCTAGGGAAGGAGGCCACCACCAGCGGCACCGGCACCTAGCCTGACAGAGCAGCAGACAACCCATGTCACCTGCTGGGTCTGTCCCGTGACTTCCTCCTCATGCACCTAGCCTGGCACAGCAGCAGTCAACCCATGACACCTGCTGGGCCTGTCCCGTGACCTCCTCCTCATGCACCTAGCCTGGCACAGCAGCAGTCAGCCAATGGCACCTGCTAGGCCTGTCCTGTGACCTCCTCGTGCACCTAGCCTGGCACAGCAGCAGTCAACCCATGGCACCTGCTGGGTCTGTCCCGTGACCTCCTCCTGCACCTAGCCTGGCACAGGAGCAGCAGCAGCAGTCAACCCATGTCACCTGCTGGGTCTGTCACGTGACCTGCTGCACCTCGCCCGGCACAGCACGCGCCGTGGTGACGTCACCGTCGCCGGTGGCTTCGTGACGAGTGGAGGGGAGGGGGTGAGGGGGGGCAAGGGGGGTGACGTCACGCGTTTTCAAAAGCGCGGGAAACCCCCCAACCCCGTCTCGCCCCAGCAATGGCGGCTGTCTCTGAGTCGTCCTTGCGGCTTCCTCCGCCCGCGATGGCGTCTCGGGCACCGCGGGGCCACGCGGATCGACATCGGTGAGGGGGATCTGCGCGTCTCGCTGCTCTTCACCACCTCGTCAACCTCCACCTCACCTCGTCCCCCTCCTCACCCATCACCTCACCTCGTCTCTCCTCACCCCTCACCTCACCTCGTCTCCCACCTCACCCATCACCTCACCTCGTCTCTCCTCACGCAGCACCTCACCTCGTCTCTCACACATCACCTCACCTCGTCTCTCCTCACCCATCACCTCAACTCGTCTCTCCTAACGCAGCACCTCACCTCGTCTCTCCTCACCCATCACCTCACCTCGTCTCACCTCACCCATCACCTCACCTCGTCTCTCCTCACCCATCACCTCACCTCGTCTCTCCTCACCCATCACCTCACCTCGTTTCACCTCACCCATCACCTCGCCTCGTCTCTCCTCACCCATCACCTCACCTCGTCTCTCCTCACTCCTCACCTCACCTCGTCTCCCACCTCACCCATCACCTCACCTCGTCTCTCCTCACCCATCACCTCACCTCGTCTCTCCTGACCCATCACCCCACCTCGTCTCTCCTCCCCCATCACCTCACCTCGTCTCACCTCACTCATCACCTCACCTCGTCTCTCCTCACCCATCACCTCCTCTGTCTCCTCATGCCTTAACCTCGTCTCACCTCACCCATCACCTCACCTCGTCTCTCCTAACCCATCACCTCAACTCGTCTCTCCTCACCCATCACCCCACCTCGTCTCTCCTCACCCATCACCTCACCTCGTCTCTCCTCACCCATCACCTCATCTGTCTTCTCACCCATCACCTCGTCTCACCTCACCCATCACCTCACCTCGTCTCTCCTCACCCATCACCTCGTCTGTCTCCTCACCCATCACCTTGTCTCACCTCACCCATCACCTCACCTCGTCTCTCACCCATCACCTCACCTCGTCTCTCCTCACCCATCACCTCGCCTCGTCACTCACCCATCACCTCACCTCGTCACTTCTCACCCATCACCTCACCTCGTCTCTCTCCTCACCCATCGCCTCGTCTCCCACCTCACCCATCACCTCACCTCGTCTCTCCTCACCCATCACCTCACCTCGTCTCCCACCTCACCCATCACCTCACCCATCACCTCACCTCGTCTCCCATCTCACCCATCACCTCACCTCGTCTCACCTCACCCATAACCTCACCTCGTCTATCAGATGTTAACTACCTCGCCTGGTATCCAGGAGGTCGTAGGTGCGATGCCGACCCTGACGCCTGCTGCTGTATATTTGGAGTCTGCGTCTCTCATCAGGGTTACGGATCTGGGGCACCTCCTCACCCTTCCGTAGCCCGGGGAACTGTCTCTACACACAACTTACATCTTTACTTGAAGCTTTCGTGACTGCAGGAATTAATATTCTTGGGGCTTTTGGTAAAGTCACGTAGATAGGTAAAGAAAAAATTACAAAAAAACTACGACGTTTCGATCCCAACACAAGCAATCGTCATCAGGAGGAAACAAGGAGGTGAAAAGGTGCTGATGCAGGCCGTTTTAAAAGTCTTTGACGACCGCTTTTGTTGCGATCAAAACGTCTTAGTTTTTTGTTTTTTTGCTACTTTCTCTGAACCTATCTACGTGGTGACTTTACCGAAAGACCCAAGAATACAAATACAACTTATTGGGTAGTCAGAATTCATCAGCACCAACCTGTATGTTGAACCTCTTTCGCACCGTACGTAGCCAACCGTGCAAATCTGTAGGTCTCTCTGGGTGTCTATAATGAGTGACCCATTGTTACTTAAAACAATTTTGGCAATGAAGTGATACGTGATATAATTGAATAGATTTTAAGCACTACAACTTTGAATAAAAAAATATTGAATAAATTAAAAATAAAGAATAAAAGTAAGTACATGGTAATAAAAGCAACAGTTAAAATGTGTTGGATTTAGTAATAGCATGCCAAATGATAAGTTATTTAGCCTGAAAAATAGTGCAAATACAAATAGATTTTACAAGGAAAAGTGATTTATATTTACTAAATGTCTGAGCAATGGTAATTTAGATTTACTAATTATTTGGAGGAATCTGATTAATATTTATTAATGATCTGGGTGAAATTGATTTACATGTACTAATTGCCTGGGTGAAATTGATATAAGCTTACTAAATATCTGGATCAATGATTTGGATTTTCTAAATAAAATACTTATATTGAATGTCTGTTGCCATAACATTTATATTTCTAATCCACCCAATAGCATGCCTTCATGGTGCCACAATTCACTTACGTTAAGTCAACCGAGCACCATCAAAAAGATAAGAACTATGAAAAGGAACAGCAGATTGACATGTATTTGTGCAATTTTGTCTCAACATGTTTATCCAACATATTACAAGTACAAAAGAAAGAGGGGCTATGAAAAAACAAAGACAGAAACCATGTATCTGTACAATAGGGATACAATACCTGAAGTCTATTAATAATTTGTGGGCATTACAGGCACAGATTCCTTTTTTGGATGTGATTCAAGGTTTTAGTCTTGTTAGTGCATTTAAATTACGAAATGTTTAAAAAAAATCTGTAAAGATACTTTCATAATATTTCTTTCTTATGTGCGCAAATTGAAATCCTAAGGGCCAATATGTTTATAAAACAGCTAAAAGAGATTAAAACATCACGTGAATTGATCCACAATCCAGGTGGACCTATCTTTTTTAACATGCACAATTACAAGCATGGCTTCCTAACAAGTAAACTAGCACAGCCTTCAGATGTTCCATGCATCTTACATCTATTCCTTTCGAAACGTCGTGAGAATTTTTATTGTTTTATATATATTATTATTTTATTGTTTCCCTTCAACGTGACTTTACCGAAAGAGCTAAGAATATGAATTACTGCAGTCACGAAAGCTTTAAATGAAAATTTTACCGCCTCTACGGGGAGGGTTTCCACGTCACTTTAAGATCCTTCATCAAACTCCGGGATAAGAAGGCTCAGCTGATCGAGTCTCTCACCTTTATGAAGAGATGCAGCGACTCTGGGGTAATTCCAATCGCATTTACACTGAGCTCTGCTGCTGTAACTTCTACTAATGCGAAACGAATTCTTTTCAAAACTAGCTGAGCTCTTATCTCAGAAAAAATCAGACTTATACGCACCGAACTAGATCAGTTAGACAAGACACTCTACAAATCACACTTATCATTGACGGCAACAATGTCCAGGTGACCTTCCCTCCCGGCTCTACGTGGGGTGTGCGTGCATTCGTGCGAGGGGGGCGCCGCATCGGCGCCGTCACTCCCAGGTGGCGGTGTCACGGCGGTGGGCATGGCCCCGACGGAGAGGCTCCTCTGCGGCAGCACCACAACTGTGTAGAGGGTAAACAGCGGACGTCTGCGAGAGCACCGGCCTCGGGAGAGTGGCGGGAAATCCGAGGCACCGGTGGCGGCGTCACGGCGGTGGGTATGGCCCCGACGGAGTGGCTCAGCTGTGGCAGCACCACACAGCCCCTCGAGGTGTCAGTCCTTGTCCCGGGTTGACTGCAGCACCTCGTCTGGGTTGCCCCTACAAGGTAGCTCCGTGGGGTCCGCGGGACTCGTCCGGCTCTCGTGGCTGGCCTTGGCGGTGGTGGCTCCACCTCTCGGGGTTCCGGCGGCGGTCTCCTCCTCCACTCCAGTGGTTCTCTCCCGTCCTGGGTACGTTCGAGCTGGGAGACAAACTCGGTAGCGGTAGGGTGCAGGGGCCGTCGTACCCGTCTCTCCTGGCTCGGGTCGGGACCCCCTGGGGCCCGGGGCTCCATGGGGCCCATATACTGTGCAAGGCCCCCGGGTATGGGGGGGGTGTGGGGACCCCGGGGTATCGGGGTCCTTGAACGGTGGGGTTCTCCCTCGCTGATGCTGCCCTCCATGGTTTTAGTCGACGGACATTGACCACCATCTCCCGGCCTCTCTACCCCCCTTGAATCAGTACCGTCCAGGGGGAGATCTGTCGCCCCATGGTCCCCGCCAGTAGGTGGTTAGCTTCCCCACCTGTCCGGCCCCGACGCGAGGGGTGTGCAGCCACACCTTGGAGCCCGCCGAGTAGAAGGGGGCTCCATCCGGGGTCGTGCGCCCTGCTCCTACCGCTGGTGTGCGGCCTTGCCTTGCAGGTAGGCCCGGACCCTAGCTCCTCATAGAGTCGAACTCACTACCCTGGTCAGTAATGACTCGTTCGGGGATCCCGTGCTTACGTACGTAGTGTTCCACGAATGTTCGGGCCACTATGGGGGGTTGTCTTATCGGGGATGGCCACCGCTACGGGATAGCGTGTGAAGTACAACACCGCTACAAGAATATATCGGTTGCCCCGGTGGGATCGCGGGAATGGCCCCTGCAGGTCGATCCCAACCAGCTGATTCGTCCGACTGACGCGGAACGGTCTCAGGGGGACCTGGTATCACGCTGGTTTGGGCCCACATTGCTGACACGCGCGGCAGCCCTGCACCCAGGCGGCCACGTCTTGTACTAACTTGGGCCAGAGATATTGGCGACGCAGGGTCTCCCCGTCGTGGCCCCCGAGCAGGTGGTCATGCACCAGTCTTAGCAGCTGGGGTCGCACCTGGGTGGGAACACAGATGCACCCAGGCTGGCTGGCTTCGGTGAGCTCCCGTACCACCCCGTTCTGCATGCACAACCGGGCGTACAAACCACTCCAGGGTCCTGGTAGGGTGTCCTTCTTCTCCCGTAGGGCCGCTTCCACCGCCGCCAGATCTGCATCCTCGCAGCTGGGTCCGTCTCAGCTACTCGTCGTCCAGGCCTGGGAAGGCGCAGTCGATGTTCTCCTGGATCCGATTGGGTGGGGTTAAGCGACCCGTTGGGCCCCGGGGCATGGGCTCCGCGTCCGCCGGGTGGTCCCCCGGTTCCCTGGTTCCCTCTGCCGGGGTTTCTGTGGCACATATTGCACTCTCCCCCGCGAGGGGGGGTTTTAGTTTCGGCGCGCCCTCGGTGGTCCGCTGCTTGCCGGCAGCGTCCCCCCGTGAAGCACGGGCAGACTTCCTCCGCCCTTGTCTCGGCGCACACCGCGGGTCGCCTCGACAAGGGGTCCGCGTTTGCATGTGTACGCCCAGCTCTGTACTCGATTTGCAATTTGTATTCCTGCAACTCTGCCAACCATCGGGCCATCTGCCCCCGTGGTTCCTTGAACGTAAGGAGGAACTGCAGGGCATGATGGTCGGTGCGCACCCGACATTTCCTGCCGTACAAATACGGTCGGAACTGTTTACACGCGAAGATCACGGCATACAGTTCTTGACGGGTCACGCAATAATTCAGCTCGGCCCCACTCAGGGTCCGACTGGCGTATGCGATGACCCGCTCCATCCCACCCTGCACCTGCGACAGCACCGCGCCCAGCCCACTGCTGCAGGCATCGGTGTCTAAAATAAAATTAGTGGTGAAATTGGGGAAAGCTAGGGTGGGGGTGTGGGCGAGGTGGTCTTTGAGGGTGGTGAAGGCCGTCTGGCAGGCCTCCGTCCACTGATAGGGGTTCTTAGGGGAGGTGAGTTGGGTGAGGGGGCGTGCAATCTCGCTGAATCCCTTTACAGTTCGACAATAATAGGTGGCGAGCCAGAAGAATGATGTGATCTCCGTCAGGTTCCTTGGCCGTGGCCATTCCACTACGGCGCGTACCTTCTCCGGATCGGTGCACACCCCGCCTCGCTGACTCGGTGTCCGAGGTACGCCACCTCGCACTGCACAATGTAGCACTTACGCGGCTTGAGCTTGAGATGGGCTGCTCGCAATCGCTGGACCACCTCTCGCAGCCTGGGCCAGTGTTCCGACAGATCTACTGAACACTATCAGCTCGTCCAGGTAAATCAGGCACTGTTCCCACTGCAAGCCCCGCATCACCAACTCCATCAATCGCTGGAACGTTGCGAGCGCGTAAGTGAGTCCGAACGGAAGCACTCGAAACTCGAACAGTCCAATCGGGGTGGTGAATGCGGTTTTTGGCCGATCCTCCTCTGCCATCTCCACCTGCCAGTACCCGGACCCCAGATCGAGGGTGGAAAAATACTGTGCTATTGCGAGGCTGTCAGAGGTGTCGTCGATGCACGGTATGGGGAAGGCGTCGCCGAGGGTGACTGCGTTCAACTTTCGGTAATCAACACAGAATCGGGTCGACCCATCCTTTTTCGTCACTAGCACTACTGGGGCAGACCAGGGGCTCGCCGAGGGCTGGATTATGTTATCACGTAGCATATCCGCGACTTCCTCTTTGATCTGGGTCCGATCAGGCGCACCCACTCGGTATGCGGGGAGTTTGATGGGTCGGGCTGTACCTGTGTTAATTTGGTGCTTAACAAGGTCTGTCCGGCCCATATCTGAATCGTGCTCACTAAACACGTCGGCGTACTCCTGCAACAATCTGCACAGCTGATCGGCCTCCCCCTTAGGTAAATCTGCCCAAGGCACATGTATCGCATCATGCAAGGGAACGATCTCGGCTCGGGGGTTCGGGCTGACTCGCCAGGCCAGATCGATGTTATATAGACTCGCACACACATTGACCGAAACAAACACAAATATGTACTTACAAAGACACACATATCAACTAAGACACACACACAAGAACACATGCACACACTTCGACTTACAGACACACATCGACTCACACACACATACATAGACTGACACACACACATGAACTTATACACACATATCTAAGCACAAACTCAAATGAACTCTCACGCACATACACACATTGCCATACACACATCAACTGACACACATAGACTCCCACACAAACATGCATGTACTGACACACGCACATAGAGGCACACACACATGGACTGACACACACACACGGACTTATGCACATACAACACATGTACTAGGTGCCTCGGTGAATGTATATGCTCTGACTTTAACATAGCAATTTCTGTGACCAGTTACAAGCTAATCACTCAGCTTTTTCAATGCTAAATTATATGCTAATTCCTTTGTCAAGGGGTGCCTCTGCGGATGTGTATGCTTTAACTTAGCTATTTCATGCTAAATTATATGCTAATTCCTTTGTCAAGGGGTGCCTCTGCGGATGTGTATGCTTTAATTTTAACATAGCCATTTCTGTGACCACTCACAAGCTAATCACTCAGCCATTTCAATGCTAAATTCTATGCTAATTCCTTTGTCAAAGCGCTTTGTTTCTTCTCACACAGCTTAAAGGTCCCGATCTGAGCGTGGCTTTTTCACTCCAGCACTGTCCTCCAGACAGTCTCGTCCCTTCACCTGAAGAAGGCCGCTTGTGTTGTGGCCGAAACGTCGTGAGAATATTATTGTGTTATTTTATTTTATCAATTTATTATTTTATTCTCATTCTACGTGACTTTACCGAAAGAATCAAAGACGATGAATCCTTGCAGTCACGAAAGCTTTAAATCGAAATTTAACCACAAGGCTTGTTTGAATCTAATCGGCTTCCGATGGGTCTTCATTTCGTGTGGGCTACATTGCAGCGATTGATGGAACTAGTTCTAGCTGGCCTGCAGTGGGACTCGTGCCAGATATATATATCGACGATGTTTTCGTTTTTTGCCGTACGTTTCAAGAACATCTGGAATGGTTACGTGCTGTATTTCTTAAAATGCATTCAGCGAACCTCAAATTTAAACCTCGGAAGTGTCACTTGCTCCACAAATCTGTTTGGTATCTTGGCCACATAGTCAGTTAATCAGGAATAGCGATGGAAACGGACAAAACCGCGCATGTGCGTTTTTGTGTCTTATTACTGCCGTTTTGTCCCTGGGTTTGCCATTTTCGCCAAACCTCTCCACTCCTTGACGGCAAAGGATCAGAAGTTCCATTGGAGGGAGGAGGAGGCCGCATTTTTTGCGCTCTGGGGTGGCTTGGTGAACGCCCCTCCAATCCTATACCCCGACTTTTCCTTGCTGTCCATCCTTGATACAGACGCTAGCAACACCGGAATTGGCGCTGTTCTGTCTAAAGTCGTTAATGGCGTCAAGAGTGTTGCCACATATTCGTCAGCAGAGTGCTGTCTCTGTCCAAACAATGGTACTCTGTCACACGCCGGGAACTTTTGTCTATTGCTATTTTTTGTGCAACAGTATTGTCCCTATCTTTGTGTCAGACTATTTGAGGTGCACTCTGACCATGCAGCGCTACAGTATGCACTACGTATTGAGCAGCCGTCTGGCCAACTTTCAAGTTGGTTGGCAGTCCTCCAGTTCTATTCCTTTACTGTTTTTGATCGCAAAGGTACCCGTCACACGAACGATGGGTGCACGTTTTTCTCGGGCCCTGGGCACTGTAAGACGCCTACCAAGGACTCGCACCCTCCCCTTGTGGCATCGGCCGAGGTTGAAACCTCTGAGGAAGCTGAGAGTCATGTGGCGCATGACGCTGTCATTGTCTTGGACCATGTTGAGTGGGGGCGCCTCCAGCTTGAGGGCACTTCCCTGTTCAAGTTACGACGCCGTGTCAAGGAGGCGGATCGGGGTGTGAATCGAGGGGGTGTAGCCTCTGTCATCCTCAGAGGCGGATTGCTCATGCATTGGGATGAAGGGTTGCAACGTTACAACATTGTCGTGCCTACTGCCCTACGAGGTAAAGTCATCTGGGCGGTACACGAGCCACTGTTTCACTTTGGTGTGCATAAGATACTCGCCACACTTAAGCTCGACTTCTTCTAGCATGGCATGGCGGAAGATGTCGCTAATTTATTGAAGGGGTGTGTGCAGTGCACGCGGCAGAAACCCCCGTCTAAACCCTGTTGTCCACGGTTGCAATCCATTCAGGTCTCCCGCATAAATGAGCTGGTAGCTCTTGATATCCTTGGTCAATTTCCCTCGACGTAATAAGTATTTAATAGTGAGCGTCGAATATTTTTCACGCTGGCCAATGGCCTGGCCGCTTCCCCACCAGTCAGTGGCAGCCATCACCGAGGCATTCCTCAATGTCTATGTGATGAACAAGGGGGCCCCTGAGCATCTTCTGACTGATCAGGGTAATATTTTTCTCGAAATTGCTGCGGGAGGTGTGTGACTTATTGGGAACAAAGAAAGTACGTAAATCACCATACCTTCCACAAACGGATGGAATGGTGGAGCGCTTGCACAGGACTCTGACGTCGATGGGACATTTTCAAATTCCCCCAGGGACCCCCAGGCAGAGTAAGCCCACCTCCAACTCGGGGCCTGGCCACAAGGACTCGATGATAGACTCTCTGTTTTCGTGATCCCCATACAAACACATTCCCACACTATCAGTTGGTTGTCACACTCGGCAGGCCTGGCCTTTATTGTGCTTGCGGGTGTTGTTACATGGTGAGGGTGGTAGATGCTCGTGCTGGATGGGGTCCTGAGGTTTTGCGTGTTACTGCGTTTTTCTTTGTTCCCTTTTCTCTCTTCCTTTTTTTTTTTTGCCTATTGTTGTACTGTTCTTCCATCCCCTTTGCCCGTTAGTTACTGTTTATTCTGTGTATAGTGTACATATTGTATAGAAAGGGTTGTGGTACTTATTTGTTGAAGCACACTAAAGGGTTTGGTTCTTTTGTTGATGGGGGATGGCTGAGTGCTACGGATGGGGGTGGGGGGGTTGATGTAGAGACATTGCGGGATGCCACTGTGCAGTGCCGGCCATTTAGAAGTACGGTGTGCGGTATAACGACATCACGGACACCACATTGGTGTGGGTGTTGTACTGGCCCTAGAGGGGCCCGGTGACTGCTGATTGATAGCGCTAGATAGCACCACGCTTGGCGTGCAGTACCAGCCCTACAGTACAGGGTGTGGGAGTTCCGGCCGTAGGAATGGGGTTACTAAAGGCCATGGCACTCTGGTTGACCCGAGAGGACACGTGACCAGTTAAGTCTTATAAGGGGCCCAAGTGAGGTCGAGGGGTGATCACGTGCTGAACATCCAGATCCTTCCCGAGGATTCTGGAAGGTGGTCGTGGCCAAGGGCGGAGCCAGCCATGCCGCATAGAACATAAGCCGTATCCCCAGAGGGACCAGGGTTGTTGTTTACCCTGAAGAAAACGTCATCAGCATTCTATGTTCTCCACTCAACGAGTGTCCAACATGTGGACCTTGCCCCGAGCTGTGTTCCCGGTTATTTACTGCAAAAAATTGTTAAACTGGAATAACTATACTGAGGGACAATTGAGAGCATCTGTGTCCACCACAGGCCATGAGATGACTGAAGGAAGGGGAGAGGGAGGCCTGGCCTTGATGTCACTTAGGAAATTACTTCAATAAATTAGAACAGACAGACATACACGTTCACCAGACAAACGGTCACAATCAAAGGGAAAGTTTAATTGTCGTAAGAGGAAACTGACCAATCACAGGCTGAGGAGCGAAATCAAAGGCATTCCGGTCGTTTCTGAGAAGACGAGACGGAGGCGAAACATTTTGGATAAAACAGAGAAGCCAAAATACCCAAATCAGTCTTGCAACGGCAAGCTCCGGGGTATGGTCCTCGAAATCAACCTTGCGTGGGAGGGGGGGGGGGGGTGAGGTGGCACGTCCCCCCCCCAAAGATCCGATTGAAATCCCTCATTTACATCGGATCATTGGGGTTTATTAAAATACATTTATGAGTTTCACGGAAGTGAGTGAGGAGGTGCAACGAGCAGCGTCGAGCAGCTCACTGCAGGAGCCTCCTGGAGGGAGGGAGGGGGGGGCACCATAGGTGGTCGCACAAAGCCAGCTGCTACTCACAGGACCAGCAGCGCAGCGGCTAACAACTAACCACGATCGTGCTGACTCGGAAGCCCCATGCAAGGATCAAAGATCAACAATGTCTGGTTCCAAGGGGGGGAGGAGTGATGCGCTGCAGTCCAGCGGACGAGCTGCGAGCGCTCTCTGGCGATGGGACCATCACGCACATCGACACAGACGGAGCCGGACCCATCATCCCTGCCAGCACTTGCGCCAGTGTGAGCAGCGTGCAGACTCAGCAACCACCCCAGTTGTGGAGAGAGACTGACGGCGCAGACAAGAGCGCCGTGTGTTCGATGCA
The DNA here is from genome assembly GCF_048934315.1 of Petromyzon marinus. NCBI lineage: Eukaryota > Metazoa > Chordata > Hyperoartia > Petromyzontiformes > Petromyzontidae > Petromyzon > Petromyzon marinus. The sequence goes on from NW_027422597.1 coordinate 5,830,774, forward strand.
CATACACACGCCGACCCAGCGCCCCTACTGGGGACTTGAGGTATTTACGGTACAATGAACGCTGCACCGCCGAAGCCACTGATTAGTCAGAACCACAGTTAGCAGGAATAGTAGGTGGACAACTCAAAACATAATGCCCGCAATAATTATTTGACCTCGTGGTGACAGCCCTCCCACACACACATTTCACGCATATCGGTGCGAATAATATTGTTCCAAGTTTCTAAAAGGGTTTCCATCTCAAGGTGGTGTGTAAACTATTAGCTGATCGTGAAAAATTGTTCTGTCCCTTGAGTTGCATGAATAGGGTCATTTCGAAATATTTTATTAATTCATTTTCTTTATCGCGTAACCTTACCAACGACTTCGTTGATGACACACTAAACATTTATAATTATCTATGTTATGAATCTACACACTCACATGAAAACTATTATTTTGAGATATTTATTTTGATCACAGAATATTGCCCCCGAATTCATTGATGTGCCATGAGCCAATTGATAAGCACCTGTTAGGCAAACCTACACATTCGAACATACACTATTGTTTAGGGACATTCTGTATATTGCTTAATCTTCCAAATTAAGTCATTGATGTCCACTTTTGCCATTGGACACATGTTTCTTGAGCACGGTTCCGTCATTTTTAAGGACTTTTCCTATCGTCGTGTATTGACGTGCTACTCTGAGGAGTTAGCCTATTGTTCTATTGCTCAGTTTTAACAACGTAACCATTGAGGATTAATTGTATGGATCGATGAGTAGGACATATACAGGAGTACTGTGGTGGTCATTCTGAACATTGTCCAGAAATTAGAGTGTTTATAGATATTAAAGTTTCTTAACACAGAAGAGTCTGAGTGTTTCCTTCCTAAGTTCATGCGTAATTATCTTAATTATAAGAAATTAATCCTGTGGCGAGCTCTGAATTGTGAGACGGGACATAATAACACTAAAACATGAACAGTAAAAGTTAAAGCGAGAATCATTGTATTATCACGATTGGTAATACATCCGAGACAACGCAGTCGAGCCTAATTTATATAATTTGAACATATTTGCATACTTCAATAACTATTTTATTTTGATAAAATGACAATTTTATAATGTATTTTTTTTCAAAACAATATATACAACAAGGCTATAGGGGACCTTTGTCTTCATCTCAGTGTCTTTGTGTGTGTCTCCTTGACTGTCTCCATGTCTATATCCGTATCTCTCTGTGTCTCGCAATGAGAGCAAATGCCCAGTCGGATGAACCTGAAGAGTTTCACTCAGTGGTGGGTCCTCAACCTTCACTCGGCCCCACGAAAACAAAGCACCTGTATGGGTATTTTATGAAGAAGGTTCTCGATTTTTTTTGTGTGTAAGTGTGCGTGATTTTTAAATGGGTAATTTTAAAACTAAATTATTCCCAAAATTTCCCCCATCATAAATTAATCAAAGTGTTTTATGAACCAAGAAAATTTTGATTTTTTCTTTTTGGTCATAGGGGTACTGTTGGTGGCATTGATAGCGGTGGTGGTGGCAGTGGTGGTGGCGGTGATTTTCTTGGCATTGGTGTCGGTGTTGGCGGGGGTGGCGTTGGTAACGGCGGTGGCGGCGGCAGTGGCGAGACGAAGCATCTCAATCTCCTGAAGGAGCATCTCCTTCTTCGAAGCAGCGTCACATTCTCCAAATGCAGCCTCTCATTTTCTTGACGCAGCATCTCATATTGCCGCATCACTCGCTCTTGTAGCATCGTCTCCGCGTGCATCGCCACAAACTCCTGACGAGTCACCTCCATCCTTGCACGCAGCGTCGTGTTTTCTTCGTGCAGCTTCGCTCTTCTCCGCCCCAGATTCTCGTTCTGCTGTCGAAGCGTCGCGTTGTGCACTTCAAACGTTGACAAGGCTGTAAAGTGTGAAACAGGGATCATCATTAGGAAAGAGACTGAAATATGAAATGTACTTTCTCTGCAATGTAGTGATAACTTTACTTGCAACTGTATTGTATTTGACATATCTCCACGTCTGTTTACAGACCAGTGGAAAAGTTACCCTCGATAAAATTTGAAATTTGAAGCATGTAATGGGTAACTGTCTGTAAAAGATGTGATTCCGGACATACAGTACCCTGGTTTCTACAAAGTACGCTGCCTCTGTGGTAGTAGTTACATTTGAGATACCAAACGCCATGTCTCGGACCGCATTCGTGAACACAAAGCAGACCTTAAACACGGTAGGACCAACACCTCGGCCCTGGCAGATCATTGTTATAATTCAGTAGGCTCACATGACATTGACTTTTCCAAGACAGAAGTTCTTTGTAAGCCATCTGGCTACCATGAGAGATTCGTTCATGAGGCTATCCACATATACAAGCACAGAGACAATTTCAACCGAGAAAATGGATTCTGGCTTAGCAATCATTGGAAAAATTTGATTAACAATTTCAGGTCTTAATTGATTGTTCACGCTTACAGTGGCTTTCAGACAGCATACATTAAGTTTTTCGTCTCGCCCCTCCTCTTTTCAGAACATAGATGGACTAGTCCTTCCAAAAACACTGCCAAATCACTGTGCGTGGCGCTGACGATTTTTTTAATAATTAATACACTGTTTTAAAATAAATAAATTAATGCAAACCGACACACCTGATGATGACCGTTTGTGTTATGGTCGAAACGTCGTGAGAATTTTTATTGTTTTATATATTATTATTTTATTGTTTCCCTTCAACGTGACTTTACCGAAAGAGCTAAGAATAAGAATTACTGCAGTCACGAATGCTTTAAATCAAAAGTAATTATTTCGTTTAGGGAAAAAAAACACACTAATGTACACTAGATTTGATCAACGATACCTCTGCATTGCAAATTTTATTTGATGATCATTAAAATAATGGGCACACTTATTTTACACTGGATTCAAATGTTTGTTTTTATTCCGTTTAACATATAGACTTTCGTGATCAATGTTTTCTATAATAGAAGTTTTTGGGTTAGATCTCTTGAATATAAATGCGTCGTTAAACTCGCCACCACTGTCAATTAAGGCTGCTCCATTACCATTGAAACTACCTTCTCTTGCTGTTCACGTTACCCTTACACATTTACAAATATGCGTGTAGATTATTTGGCTACTATAAATTTTAACGTGATAAGCTTCTACGTTGAGCTATCATTAGTCACCAGGTTGCTTTTGAAAAGCAGCGAATAGCTTAGAAGGTGTTCCATAGCAAATGCAATAGTTTAGTTTACACTTTTAATCATTCAACATCATTGTCAACCTTTATCATCCAACATTAACATTTTACAATGTGTCATTAATTGTAAATGTTGTGGGCTATGTAGGAGCCTAAACCTACAACATTAACAATGGTAAATGTATTTTGTATTACTATATGCAACTTATTTTATTTTATCATTATTCATGGAAAGTTGTTTCATATTAAGTAAATCAATCATACTGAAATAATTTTAGCAGTAGGAAAATAATACACTGGAATAAAATGCAAATTTCATAGCACTTCATGTCAATCGCTTAACCCTCACATTAGGATTTCGTTGAGGGTCGCTGTCCAAACACTCACTGCTGATGAGGTCATTTGGGATGATTTCTGAAATGTGCCAAAACTTGGACCATCATGTTGGCCTACACCTCCGATTAGTATGGTTGGCTAAGAAGTTCAACATACATACACAATCTTGATTTGAAGCTTTCGTGATTGCAATAAACCATACTCTTTTGTTCTTTCTGTAAAGTCACGTAGGTAGAAAAATTAAACTAAATAAAAATAATATATCACGACGTTGCGATCGCAACACAAACGGTCGTCCTCAGGCGGAAAAAAAATCTCCCCCATTAACACAACTGACGTGCTTGCGGATGGAATTGCTTTCCAGCTCAGACCCCGCTTGCTTGCCCATCGCCACATATATAACCACTTGTTGTAACAGCTCTCTCGCTGGTTCAGCAGTTCCACTGCTGGATTATTTTTTCAGCCTGAGGACGACTGCTTGTGTTGCGATCGAAACGTCGTGAAATATTACTTTTATTTTGTTTTATTTTTCTACCTACGTGATTTTACCAAAAGAACCAAAGAGTATACATACACAAGGTCCACTCTTAATTGGCGCCGCAGTTGTGAAATGTTGCTCCCTCGCCTTGTATGCAGAAGGTTGTGGGTTCGATCCCAACCACGACACCTGTATATTTGGAGTTTCCGTGTCTGTCTCCATGGTCGCATGGATTTTTCTCCGGGTCTTTCGGTTTTTCCATCCACATCAACATAACGTGTTTAGAGTATTTGGCTAATATACATTCCCACGTAATAAGCCACTTTGTTGATCTTATCATTGGTGGAAAAATCGCTTCTCCACAAAATCTATATTGCTCAGAGGCCTTTTACATCCGGGGTATTAACTGGGGTGGCCACTGAAATTGAACCGCGAAACCTCTGCAAAATTAGACACCCTCATTCCTCGTCTATGTCACCACTTTTAAGACATATGTGTTTTACTTTGTTGTAATAATAAAAGATAATGAATGCACACAATATTTTACCGATTTAAAATATACATACATTGAGAGGAAGAGTGTCGGCGCTGGCGACCAGCGGACGAGCTTCGAGCGCAATCGTGCACCGTCAGGGACGAGCGTCATGCCGACTCAGCGGTCATCCAGCAGCAGAGAAGCCTGCAGTTGCCGCCAAGAGAGAGAACGCCATGTGTATGACACGCTCACACACACGACTCATTGCCCAGCAGGGAACCAAGGTATTTTTTAAGTACAACGAGTCGCCAAGGCGCCTTGACGTCTGCTTAAGAACAAAATACACCCACACACACATAACGCACATATCTGGACTAGTAAGATTACTCCAAAGTTCTCCTTGTGTTTCGAAAAGGACCATCTTAAGGTGGTGCGTTAACTAATAGCTGATCGTGAAAAACATTCTTCGTTCCATTGAGCTGCATAAATATGGTCGTTTAAAATATTTTAGTCATTCGTTTCGTTAATTGCATAACTGTATCAATGAATTCATTGAGGAAACCAAATTTTATAAACATCTATGTTACGAATATACACACTCACAGGAATACTATTATTTTGAGATTTCTTTATTTTGACGACACATTAATTTTTAAGGACTTTTTTTCCTATCGCAGTGTATGCTCGCAATACTCTGAGGAATTAGCCGATTGTTCTTTTAACCCGCTTAACAAAGGTAACCATTGAGGGTTAAATGTACGGATCAATGAGGAGAACATCTCCAGGAGTACTGTGTTGACATTCCTAGCATGAGAGTTCGCATATTATAGTGTTATGTTTGTTTTACATATTCAAGTTGCTTAACAAAGAAGAGTCTGAGTGGTTCCTTCCTAAGTTAATGAGTAATAATCTTAATTGTAAGAACTGTTTCCCGTGGTAAGATCTGAATTTTAGACGTGACATAAAATACTAAAACATAATCAGTAAAAGGTAAAGCGAGAAACATTGTATTATCACGATTCATAATACACCCTTAGACAACGAAGCCAAGCCTAAATAGTATAATTACCTACACTTGCATAGCTTCATACAATTACACCTTCATTTCATTATTATGTTAGGTAATACCCCAAGACAACGAAGCTGGACATAATTAGCATAAATGAATAATTAGCATAATTAGCATAATTTGTTTGCTTTGCCTGGTTTCGGGAAATTAAACATTGGTCAATTGTCATTTTTTTTATTTTTTTTTAATTCTTTTTCAAGACCTAAAATATACAACATGCGTCTGCGATTATTATTTCTGAGTTGATTTTTTACATGCTGCACCCTAAATGTCATATACTACGTCCCGTCAGGGCTCTCTGCTTTTCTGCAAATGGCAGCTCATTGGACATTATTGAGAAAATAACAGCGGAGGTGTGTATTGGAGATGTCAAATTTTACGGGATCAGTTCTTGTATCAACGTCCCTTGCTGTTCCTTGTTTGCTCGGGACTGACTTTTTTGGGAAGATGCCCCTGCACATTTTGATCGATAAAGGGTTGCCTTGAGTTACCATCAGGCCGTCGAATGGCCATTTTGGCTTCTCCCACTACTCTACAAGTGCTTGCAAATAAGACCGAAAAGATTCCGCCTGGCGCGCAAATGTCGGTTCCCTTACAATTGCGCAAACTGCTAGATCAGGAGGCGACTGTGGGAGGAATCGTCCTAGGACCCTCAAACAAAGCCATTCGTGGGTTGACGTTGGTGGGGGCCCAGACTCACGTATCTAATGACCAGGAACCGTTTATTCAAGTCCTGAATCAGAAATCAGAATCAGAAATCAGAAAGGGTTTTATTCGCCATGAAAGTTCACACAGACACGTAATTTACTTTGGCAGGATGGTGCATACATTCAACATATAGGAATCTAAAATCTTAAAAAGTTGTAAACAAGTCTTACTATAATAAGGGTTCAAACTCTAACTAACACCAAGGGGCTAAAGTATATAAAATTGAATAAATATCGAATATAAAATAGCTATAAGACACAATCTAAAAATAAAATAAAAAAATACAAATAGGGTAACATAGTTAATATTGGCAAGGTATCATTTTGTAGATAATTAGTTATAGTCATTGTAAGCCGTTGGCCTTGTTTAAGAGGCCAGCAGCGGATGGAAAGAAACTGTTTTTGTGGCGTGAGGTTTTGGTCCTGATGCCAGAGGGGAGTAGCTGAAACAGAGAGTGTCCAGGGTGGGAGGAATCGGCGACAATCTTCCTCGCTCGCCTCATGGTCCTCGTGGTGTGCAGGTCCTCGAGGGTTAGTAGATTGCAGGCAATCACCTTCTCAGCAGTGTGGATGATACGTTGCAGTCTGCTCTTGTCCTTGGCAGTGGCAGCAGCGTACCAGATGGTTATGGAGGAGGTGAGGATGGATTCAATGATTGCTGTATAGAATTGCACCATCATTGTCTTTGGCAGGTTGAATTTCTTCAGCTGCCGCAGGAAGTACATCCTCTGTTGTGCTCTCTTGGTGAGGGAGCTGATGTTCAGTTCCCACTTGAGGTCCCGGGAGAGAATAGTGCCCAGGAAGCGGAAGGACTCTACAATTTTGACTGGGGAGTCGCACAGCGTGATCGGGGTGAGTGGGGCTGTATTCTTCCTGGATTCCACAACCATCTCAACTGTCTTTAGAGCATTTAGCTCTAAGTTGTTCTGGCTACACCAGGTCACCAAGTTGTCAGCTTCCCACCTATAGTCAGACTCATCCCCACCAGAGATCAGCCCAATGAGGATGGTGTCGTCCGCAAACTTCAAGAGTTTGACGGACAGATGATTGGAGGTGCAGCTGTTGGTATACAGGGAGAAGAGCAGTGGGGAAAGGACGCAGCCCTGAGGAGTTTCGGTGCTGATGGACCTGGGGTCAGAGACTTGTGTTCCCAGCTTAACGCACTGCTTCCTGTCAGACAGGAAGTCTGTGATCCACCTGCACGTGGAGTCGGGCACATTCAGCTGGAAGAGCTTGTCATGAAGCAGGGCAGGGATGATGGTGTTGAAGGCAGAGCTGAAGTCCACAAACAGGATCCTGGCGTATAATGCTGGGGAGTCCAGATGCTGTAGGGTGAATTGGAGGGCCATGTTAACTGCGTCGTCCACAGACCTGTTGGCTCTGTAGACAAACTAAAGGGGGTCCAGGAGAGGGTCTGTGATGGCTTTGAGGTGTGCCAGGACCAGACGCTCAAAAGACTTCATTACCACAGATGCAAGGGCTACCGGTCTATAATCATTTAGTCCTGTTGGCCTTAGCTTTTTGGGCACAGCGATGATGGTGGAGGACTTGAGACAGGCAGGTACATGGCATGTCTCCAGGGAGGTGTTAAAAATGTTGGTGAACACCGAAGACAGCTGGTCAGCGCAGTGCCTGAGGGTGGCTGGAGAGACAAGTCCGGCCCAGCTGCTTTGCGTGGATTCAGCCTCTTCAAAAGTCTATTAACTTCTCCCTCCTGAAAGGAGAGAGTCGTCTCTGTAGTATGGGTGGGGGATGGGGCCTCTTTGGTGGGAAGTGGTAGTTCAGGACAGTCCAATTGTCTTTCAAATCTGCAGTATAACTCGTTCAGGTCGTTGGCTAGGCGGGAGTCGTTAGTGGTGGTGGGCGGCTCTGGGTTTGTAGTTGCTGATCTGCCTGAGCCCTCTCCATTCAGAAGCAGAGTCGTTAGCAGAGAAATGGTGTTTTAGTCTCTCTGAGTACAGTCGATTAGCCTCTCTCACGGCCTTGCTAAACCTGTTCTTCGACTCCTTTAATCTGTCTCTATCCCTACTCCTAAACGCTTTCTCCTTCTCCAACCTCAACCTTCTGAGCTTTGCTCAGGACCAGGGCTTGTTGTTGAAGTTCACCCTGGTACGTGTTGGGATACAGCAGTCCTCACAGAAGCTGATGTAGGACGTCACAGCCTCTGTGAGTTTATCCAGACTATTGGTAGCAGTCGTGAATATATCCCAGTCAGTACAGTCCAACCATGCCCGCAAGTCTTTCACAGCCTCACTGGTCCACTGTTTAGATGTCCTCACAGCAGGTTTACAGAGTTTTAGTTTCTGCCTGTATGCAGGAATCAAGTAGACCATGGCATGGTCAAAGTATCCCAGTGCTGCTCGGGGGACAGCGTGGTAGGCTCTACTGACTGTAGTGTAGCAGTGATGCAGAGTGTTCCCTTCTCTGGTTGGGCATTTAATGAATTGTATGTATTTGGGGAGTTCGTTGCTGAGATTATCTTTGTTAAAGTCGCCAAGTACGATAACCAGCCGAATCTGGATTTTGTCGATCCACACTCAGAATCTGGTTGGTGAGCATGCGTTGGGCCTCTTTAACATGAGGACATGGCGGCAAATAAACTCCGACCAAAATGAGCGACGCGAACTCGCGAGGCGAGTAGAAAGGTTTACAGGTTATAAAAATTGATTCAAGGAGCGGAGAACAATGTTGCAGAATCACTGTGACATATACACACCAGCCACTGTTAATGTAAAAACAAATACCACCGCCTTTCGTCTTGGTGGAGAGTGCTATTTCACGATCCGATCTTACAAGATGGAATCCTGCTAGTTGTAGCGCAGTGTCCAGAATCAAATCACACAGCCATGTCTCCGTGAAGCGCAAAACAGAAGATGAAAGAAAGTCTCTGTTTTTCACCATCAGTAGCAGAAGTTCGTCAATTTTGTTGTACAGTGAACGTACGTTGGAGAGGAAAAAGCTTGGAAGCACTGTTCGGATCCCGCGTCTGCGTAGCCGTTCGAGACCCCCCGACCGTTTACCCCTTGGGCGGCGTTTCATTGCTTGAGCAAAGCCTAGCGCGGCATTGACTAGAATGAACACTAATTCTGCCGCTGGAAGCAGAAAAGTAGGAATTAAATCCACAGGAGTTGTTTCCCTGATATTTAAAAGTTCGTCTCTTGTTAGGGAACTCCGAAAATCTTGGCAAAACACTGAATTGACAGACAAAACAAGACAAAACAGGGCGCACCGACCGGTTGAGGCCACCATCATCGGCGCCATCTTCTCACCAGCACGGGTGTGCTGAACAGCAGGACTTTCTCACCAGCACTGGTGTGATGAACAGTAGGCCCCTTTCACCAGCACAGGTGTGCTGAACAGCAGGCCTCCCTCACCAGCACAGGTGTGCTGAACAGCAGGCCCCTCTCACCGACACGGGTGTGCTGAACAGCAGGCCCCTCTCACCAGCACGGGTGTGATTAACAGCAGGCCCCTTTCACCAGTACTGTTGTGATGAACAGTAGGCCCCTCTCACCAGCACAGGTGTGCTGAACAGCAGGACTCCCTCACCAGCACAGGTGTGCTGAACAGCAGGCCCCTCTCACCGACACGGGTGTGCTGAACAGCAGGCCCCACCAGCACAGGTGTGCTGAACAGCAAGCCTCTCTCACCAGTGCTGTTGTGATGAACAGCAGGCTCCTATCACCAGCACGGGTGTGCTGAACAGTATGCCCCTCTCACCAGCACGGGTGTGATGAACAGCAGGCCCCTCTCACCAGCACGGGTGTGCTGCACAGCAGGCCCCTCTCACCAGCACGGGTGTGATGAACAACCATGCCATGGTCTACTGGGGGATGGCTGAGTGCTACGGATGGGGGTGGGGGGGGTTGATGTAGAGACATTGCGGGATGCCACTGTGCAGTTCCGGCCATTTAGAAGTACGGTGTGCGGTGTAACGACATCACGGACACCACATTGGTGTGGGTGTTGTACTGGCCCTAGAGGGGCCCGGTGACTGCTGATTGATAGCGCTAGATAGCACCACGCTTGGCGTGCAGTACCAGCCCTACAGTACAGGGTGTGGGAGTTCCGGCCGTAGGAATGGGGTTACTAAAGGCCATGGCACTCTGGTTGACCCGAGAGGACACGTGACCAGTTAAGTCTTATAAGGGGCCCAAGTGAGGTCGAGGGGTGATCACGTGCTGAACATCCAGATCCTTCCCGAGGATTCTGGAAGGTGGTCGTGGCCAAGGGCGGAGCCAGCCATGCCGCATAGAATATAAGCCGTATCCCCAGAGGGACCAGGGTTGTTGTTTACCCTGAAGAAAACGTCATCAGCATTCTATGTTCTCCACTCAACGAGTGTCCAACATGTGGACCTTGCCCCGAGCTGTGTTCCCGGTTATTTACTGCAAAAAATTGTTAAACTGGAATAACTATACTGAGGGACAATTGAGAGCATCTGTGTCCACCACAGGCCATGAGATGACTGAAGGAAGGGGAGAGGGAGGCCTGGCCTTGATGTCACTTAGGAAATTACTTCAATAAATTAGAACAGACAGACATACACGTTCACCAGACAAACGGTCAGAATCAAAGGGAAAGTTTAATTGTCGTAAGAGGAAACTGACCAATCACAGGCTGAGGAGCGAAATCAAAGGCATTCCGGTCGTTTCTGAGAAGACGAGACGGAGGCGAAACATTTTGGATAAAACAGAGAAGCCAAAATACCCAAATCAGTCTTGCAACGGCAAGCTCCGGGGTATGGTCCTCGAAATCAACCTTGCGTGGGAGGGGGGGGGTGAGGTGGCACGTCCCCCCCCAAAGATCCGATTGAAATCCCTCATTTACATCGGATCATTGGGGTTTATTAAAATACATTTATGAGTTTCACGGAAGTGAGTGAGGAGCTGCAACGAGCAGCGTCGAGCAGCTCACTGCAGGAGCCTCCTGGAGGGAGGGAGGGGGGGGCACCATAGGTGGTCGCACAAAGCCAGCTGCTACTCACAGGACCAGCAGCGCAGCGGCTAACAACTAACCACGATCGTGCTGACTCGGAAGCCCCAAGCAAGGATCAAAGATCAACAATGTCTGGTTCCAAGGGGGGGAGGAGTGATGCGCTGCAGTCCAGCGGACGAGCTGCGAGCGCTCTCTGGCGATGGGACCATCGCGCACATCGACACAGACGGAGCCGGACCCATCATCCCTGCCAGCACTTGCGCCAGTGTGAGCAGCGTGCAGACTCAGCAACCACCCCAGTTGTGGAGAGAGACTGACGGCGCAGACAAGAGCGCCGTGTGTTCGATGCACATACACACGCCGACCCAGCGCCCCTGCTGGGGACTTGAGGTATTTACGGTACAATGAACGCTGCACCGCCGAAGCCACTGATTAGTCAGAACCACAGTTAGCAGGAATAGTAGGTGGACAACTCAAAACATAATGCCCGCTATAATTATTTGACCTCGTGGTGACAGCCCTCCCACACACACATTTCACGCATATCGGTGCGAATAATATTGTTCCAAGTTTCTAAAAGGGTTTCCATCTCAAGGTGGTGTGTAAACTATTAGCTGATCGTGAAAAATTGTTCTGTCCCTTGAGTTGCATGAATAGGGTCATTTCGAATTATTTTATTAATTAATTTTCTTTATCGCGTAACCTTACCAACGACTTCGTTGATGACACACTAAACATTTATAATTATCTATGTTATGAATCTACACACTCACATGAAAACTATTATTTTGAGATATTTATTTTGATCACAGAATATTGCCCCCGAATTCATTGATGTGCCATGAGCCAATTGATAAGCACCTGTTAGGCAAACCTACACATTCGAACATACACTATTGTTTAGGGACATTCTGTATATTGCTTAATCTTCCAAATTAAGTCATTGATGTCCACTTTTGCCATTGGGCACATGTTTCTTGAGCACGGTTCCGTCATTTTTAAGGACTTTTCCTATCGTCGTGTATTGACGTGCTACTCTGAGGAGTTAGCCTATTGTTCTATTGCTCAGTTTTAACAACGTAACCATTGAGGATTCATTGTATGGATCGATGAGTAGGACATATACAGGAGTACTGTGGTGGTCATTCTGAACATTGTCTGTTCAGAAATTAGAGTGTTTATAGATATTAAAGTTTCTTAACACAGAAGAGTCTGAGTGTTTCCTTCCTAAGTTCATGCGTAATTATCTTAATTATAAGAAATTAATCCTGTGGCGAGCTCTGAATTTTGAGACGGGACATAATAACACTAAAACATGAACAGTAAAAGTTAAAGCGAGAATCATTGTATTATCACGATTGGTAATACATCCGAGACAACGCAGTCGAGCCTAATTTATATAATGTGAACATATTTGCATACTTCAATAACTATTTTATTTTGATAAAATGACAATTTTATAATGTATTTTTTTTTCAAAACAATATATACAACAAGGCTATAGGGGACCTTTGTCTTCATCTCAGTGTCTTTGTGTGTGTCTCCTTGACTGTCTCCATGTCTATATCCGTATCTCTCTGTGTCTCGTAATGAGAGCAAATGCCCAGTCGGATGAACCTGAAGAGTTTCACTCAGTGGTGGGTCCTCAACCTTCACTCGGCCCCACGAAAACAAAGCACCTGTATGGGTATTTTATGAAGAAGGTTCTCGATTTTTTTTGTGTGTAAGTGTGCGTGATTTTTAAATGGGTAATTTTAAAACTAAATTATTCCCAAAATTTCCCCCATCATAAATTAATCAAAGTGTTTTATGAACCAAGAAAATTTTGTTTTTTTCTTTTTGGTCATAGGGGTACTGTTGGTGGCATTGATAGCGGTGGTGGCAGTGGTGGTGGCGGTGATTTTCTTGGCATTGGTGTCGGTGTTGGCGGGGGTGGCGTTGGTAACGGCGGTGGCGGCGGCAGTGGCGAGACGAAGCATCTCAATCTCCTGAAGGAGCATCTCCTTCTTTCGAAGCAGCGTCACGTTCTCCAAATGCAGCCTCTCATTTTCTTGACGCAGCATCTCATATTGCCGCATCACTCGCTCTTGTAGCATCGTCTCCGCGTGCATCGCCACAAACTCCTGACGAGTCACCTCCATCCTTGCACGCAGCGTCGTGTTTTCTTCGTGCAGCTTCGCTCTTCTCCGCCCCAGATTCTTGTTCTGCTGTCGAAGCGTCGCGTTGTGCACTTCAAACGTTGACAAGGCTGTAAAGTGTGAAACAGGGATCATCATTAGGAAAGAGACTGAAATATGAAATGTACTTTCTCTGCAATGTAGTGATAACTTTACTTGCAACTGTATTGTATTTGACATATCTCCACGTCTGTTTACAGACCAGTGGAAAAGTTACCCTCGATAAAATTTGAAATTTGAAGCATGTAATGGGTAACTGTCTGTAAAAGATGTGATTCCGGACATACAGTACCCTGGTTTCTACAAAGTACGCTGCCTCTGTGGTAGTAGTTACATTTGAGATACCAAACGCCATGTCTCGGACCGCATTCGTGAACACAAAGCAGACCTTAAACACGGTAGGACCAACACCTCGGCCCTGGCAGATCATTGTTATAATTCAGTAGGTTCACATGACATTGACTTTTCCAAGACAGAAGTTCTTTGTAAGCCATCTGGCTACCATGAGAGATTCGTTCATGAGGCTATCCACATATACAAGCACAGAGACAATTTCAACCGAGAAAATGGATTCTGGCTTAGCAATCATTGGAAAAATTTGATTAACAATTTCAGGTCTTAATTGATTGTTCACGCTTACAGTGGCTTTCAGACAGCATACATTAAGTTTTTCGTCTCGCCCCTCCTCTTTTCAGAACATAGATGGACTAGTCCTTCCAAAAACACTGCCAAATCACTGCGCGCCTTGCGCTGACGATTTTTTTAATAATTAATACACTGTTTTAAAATAAATAAATTAATGCAAACCGACACACCTGATGACGACCGTTTGTGTTATGGTCGAAACGTCGTAAGAATTTTTATTGTTTTAGATATTATTATTTTTTTGTTTCCCTTCAACGTGACTTTACCGAAAGAGCTAAGAATAAGAATTACTGCAGTCACGAATGCTTTAAATCAAAAGTAATTATTTCGTTTAGGGAAAAAAAAAAACACTTACACTAATGTACACTAGATTTGATCAACGATACCTCTGCATTGCAAATTTTATTTGATGATCATTAAAATAATGGGCACACTTATTTTACACTGGATTCAAATGTTTGTTTTTATTCCGTTTAACATATAGACTTTCGTGATCAATGTTTTCTATAATAGAAGTTTTTGGGTTAGATCTCTTGAATATAAATGCGTCGTTAAACTCGCCACCACTGTCAATTAAGGCTGCTCCATTACCATTGAAACTACCTTCTCTTGCTGTTCACGTTACCCTTACACATTTACAAATATGCGTGTAGATTATTTGGCTACTATACATTTTAACGTGATAAGCTTCTACGTTGAGCTATCATTAGTCACCAGGTTGCTTTTGAAAAGCAGCGAATAGCTTAGAAGGTGTTCCATAGCAAATGCAATAGTTTAGTTTACACTTTTAATCATTCAACATCATTGTCAACCTTTATCATCCAACATTAACATTTTACAATGTGTCATTAATTGTAAATGTTGTGGGCTATGTAGGAGCCTAAACCTACAACATTAACAATGGTAAATGTATTTTGTATTACTATATGCAACTTATTTTATTTTATCATTATTCATGGAAAGTTGTTTCATATTAAATAAATAAATCATACTGAAATAATTTTAGCAGTAGGAAAATAATACACTGGAATAAAATGCAAATTTCATAGCACTTCATGTCAATCGCTTAACCCTCACATTAGGATTTCGTTGAGGGTCGCTGTCCAAACACTCACTGCTGATGAGGTCATTTGGGATGATTTCTGAAATGTGCCAAAACTTGGACCATCATGTTGGCCTACACCTCCGATTAGTATGGTTGGCTAAGAAGTTCAACATACATACACAATCTTGATTTGAAGCTTTCGTGATTGCAATAAACCATACTCTTTTGTTCTTTCTGTAAAGTCACGTAGGTAGAAAAATTTAACTAAATAAAAAATAATATATCACGACGTTGCGATCGCAACACAAACGGTCGTCCTCAGTCGGAAAAAAAATCTCCGCCATTAACACAACTGACGTGCTTGCGGATGGAATTGCTTTCCAGCTCAGACCCCGCTTGCTTGCCCATCGCCACATATATAACCACTTGTTGTAACAGCTCTCTCGCTGGTTCAGCAGTTCCACTGCTGGATTATTTTTTCAGCCTGAGGACGACTGCTTGTGTTGCGATCGAAACGTCGTGAAATATTACTTTTATTTTGTTTTATTTTTCTACCTACGTGATTTTACCGAAAGAACCAAAGAGTATACATAAACAAGGTCCACTCTTAATTGGCGCCGCAGTTGTGAAATGTTGCTCCCTCGCCTTGTATGCAGAAGGTTGTGGGTTCGATCCCAACCACGACACCTGTATATTTGGAGTTTCCGTGTCTGTCTCCATGGTCGCATGGATTTTTCTCCGGGTCTTTCGGTTTTTCCATCCACATCAACATCACGCGTTTAGAGTATTTGGCTAATATACATTCCCACGTAATAAGCCACTTTGTTGATCTTATCATTGGTGGAAAAATCGCTTCTCCACAAAATCTATATTGCTCAGAGGCCTTTTACATCCGGGGTATTAACTGGGGTGGCCACTGAAATTGAACCGCGAAACCTCTGCAAAATTAGACACCCCCATTCCTCGGCTATGTCACCACTTTTAAGACATATGTGTTTTACTTTGTTGTAATAATAAAAGATAATGAATGCACACAATATTTTACCGATTTAAAATATACATACATTGAGAGGAAGAGTGTCGGCACTGGCGACCAGCGGACGAGCTTCGAGCGCAATCGTGCACCGTCAGGGACGAGCGTCATGCCGACTCAGCGGTCATCCAGCAGCAGAGAAGCCTGCAGTTGCCGCCAAGAGAGAGAACGCCATGTGTATGACACGCTCACACACACGACTCATTGCCCAGCAGGGAACCAAGGCATTTTTTAAGTACAACGAGTCGCCAAGGCGCCTTGACGTCTGCTTAAGAACAAAATACACCCACACACACATAACGCACATATCGGGACTAGTAAGATTACTCCAAAGTTCTCCTTGTGTTTCGAAAAGGACCATTTTAAGGTGGTGCGTTAACGAATAGCTGATCGTGAAAAACATTCTTCGTTCCATTGAGCTGCATAAATATGGACGTTTAAAATATTTTTGTCATTCGTTTCGTTAATTGCATAACTGTATCAATGAATTCATTGAGGAAACCAAATTTTATAAACATCTATGTTACGAATATACACACTCACAGGAATACTATTATTTTGAGATTTCTTTATTTTGACGACACATTAATTTTTAAGGACTTTTTTTCCTATCGCAGTGTATGCTCGCAATACTCTGAGGAATTAGCCGATTGTTCTTTTAACCCGCTTAACAAAGGTAACCATTGAGGGTTAAATGTACGGATCAATGAGGAGAACATCTCCAGGAGTACTGTGTTGACATTCCTAGCATGAGAGTTCGCATATTATAGTGTTATGTTTGTTTTACATATTCAAGTTGCTTAACAAAGAAGAGTCTGAGTGGTGCCTTCCTAAGTTAATGAGTAATAATCTTAATTGTAAGAACTGTTTCCCGTGGTAAGATCTGAATTTTAGACGTGACATAAAATACTAAAACATAATCAGTAAAAATTAAAGCGAGAAACATTGTATTATCACGATTCATAATACACCCTTAGACAACGAAGCCAAGCCTAAATAGTATAATCACCTACACTTGCATAACTTCATACAATTACACCTTCATTTCATTATTACGTTAGGTAATACCCCAAGACAACGAATCTGGACATAATTAGCATAAATGAATAATTAGCATAATTAGCATAATTTGTTTGCTTTGCCTGGTTTCGGGAAATTAAACATTGGTCAATTGTCATTTTATTATTATTATTTTGTTATTATTTTTCAAGACCTAAAATATACAACATGCGTCCGCGATTATTATTTCTGAGTTGATTTTTTACATGCTGCACCCTAAATGTCATATACTACGTCCCGTCAGGGCTCTCTGCTTTTCTGCAAATGGCAGCTCATTGGACATTATTGAGAAAATAACAGCGGAGGTGTGTATTGGAGATGTCAAATTTTACGGGACCAGTTCTTGTATCAACGTCCCTTGCTGTTCCTTGTTTGCTCGGGACTGACTTTTTTGGGAAGATGCCCCTGAACATTTTGATCGATAAGGGTTGCCTTGAGTTACCATCAGGCCGTCGAATGGCCATTTTGGCTTCTCCCACTACTCTACAAGTGCTTGCAAATAAGACCGTAAAGATTCCGCCTGGCGCGCAAATGTCGGTTCCCTTACAATTGCGCAAACTGCTAGATCAGGAGGCGACTGTGGGAGGAATCGTCCTAGGACCCTCAAACAAAGCCATTCGTGGGTTGACGTTGGTGGGGGCCCAGACTCACGTATCTAATGACCAGGAACCGTTCATTTAAGTCCTGAATCAGAAATCAGAAATCAGAAAGGGTTTTATTCGCCATGAAAGTTCACACAGACACGTAATTTACTTTGGCAGGATGGTGCATACATTCAACATATAGGAATCTAAAATCTTAAAAAGTTGTAAACAAGTCTTACTATAATAAGGGTTCAAACTCTAACTAACACCAAGGGGCTAAAGTATATAAAATTGAATAAATATCGAATATAAAATAGCTATAAGACACAATCTAAAAATAAAATAAAAAAATACAAATAGGGTAACATAGTTAATATTGGCAAGGTATCATTTTGTAGATAATTAGTTATAGTCATTGTAAGCCGTTGGCCTTGTTTAAGAGGCCAGCAGCGGATGGAAAGAAACTGTTTTTGTGGCGTGAGGTTTTGGTCCTGATGCCAGAGGGGAGTAGCTGAAACAGAGAGTGTCCAGGGTGGGAGGAATCGGCGACAATCTTCCTCGCTCGCCTCATGGTCCTCGTGGTGTGCAGGTCCTCGAGGGTTAGTAGATTGCAGGCAATCACCTTCTCAGCAGTGTGGATGATACGTTGCAGTCTGCTCTTGTCCTTGGCAGTGGCAGCAGCGTACCAGATGGTTATGGAGGAGGTGAGGATGGATTCAATGATTGCTGTATAGAATTGCACCATCATTGTCTTTGGCAGGTTGAATTTTTTCAGCTGCCGCAGGAAGTACATCCTCTGTTGTGCTCTCTTGGTGAGGGAGCTGATGTTCAGTTCCCACTTGAGGTCCCGGGAGAGAATAGTGCCCAGGAAGCGGAAGGACTCTACAATTTTGACTGGGGAGTCGCACAGCGTGATCGGGGTGAGTGGGGCTGTATTCTTCCTGAAGTCCACAACCATCTCAACTGTCTTTAGAGCATTTAGCTCTAAGTTGTTCTGGCTACACCAGGTCACCAAGTTGTCAGCTTCCCACCTATAGTCAGACTCATCCCCACCAGAGATCAGCCCAATGAGGATGGTGCCGTCCGCAAACTTCAAGAGTTTGACGGACAGATGATTGGAGGTGCAGCTGTTGGTATACAGGGAGAAGAGCAGTGGGGAAAGGACGCAGCCCTGAGGAGTTTCGGTGCTGATGGACCTGGGGTCAGAGACTTGTGTTCCCAGCTTAACGCACTGCTTCCTGTCAGACAGGAAGTCTGTGATCCACCTGCAGGTGGAGTCGGGCACATTCAGCTGGAAGAGCTTGTCATGAAGCAGGGCAGGGATGATGGTGTTGAAGGCAGAGCTGAAGTCCACAAACAGGATCCTGGCGTATAATGCTGGGGAGTCCAGATGCTGTAGGGTAAATTGGAGGGCCATGTTAACTGCGTCGTCCACAGACCTGTTGGCTCTGTAGACAAACTAAAGGGGGTCCAGGAGAGGGTCTGTGATGGCTTTGAGGTGTGCCAGGACCAGACGCTCAAAAGACTTCATTACCACAGATGCAAGGGCTACCGGTCTATAATCATTTAGTCCTGTTGGCCTTAGCTTTTTGGGCACAGCGATGATGGTGGAGGACTTGAGACAGGCAGGTACATGGCATGTCTCCAGGGAGGTGTTAAAGATGTTGGTGAACACCGAAGACAGCTGGTCAGCGCAGTGCCTGAGGGTGGCTGGAGAGACAAGTCCGGCCCAGCTGCTTTGCGTGGATTCAGCCTCTTCAAAAGTCTATTAACTTCTCCCTCCTGAAAGGAGAGAGTCGTCTCTGTAGTATGGGTGGGGGATGGGGCCTCTTTGGTGGGAAGTGGTAGTTCAGGACAGTCCAATTGTCTTTCAAATCTGCAGTATAACTCGTTCAGGTCGTTGGCTAGGCGGGAGTCGTTAGTGGTGGTGGGCGGCTCTGGGTTTGTAGTTGCTGATCTGCCTGAGCCCTCTCCATTCAGAAGCAGAGTCGTTAGCAGAGAAATGGTGTTTTAGTCTCTCTGAGTACAGTCGATTAGCCTCTCTCACGGCCTTGCTAAACCTGGTCTTCGACTCCTTTAATCTGTCTCTATCCCTACTCCTAAACGCTTCCTCCTTCTCCAACCTCAACCTTCTGAGCTTTGCTCAGAACCAGGGCTTGTTGTGGTTGAAGTTCACCCTGGTACGTGTTGGGATACAGCAGTCCTCACAGAAACTGATGTAGGACGTCACAGCCTCTGTGAGTTTATCCAGACTATTGGTAGCAGTCGTGAACATATCCCAGTCAGTACAGTCCAACCATGCCCGCAAGTCTTTCACAGCCTCACTGGTCCACTGTTTAGATGTCCTCACAGCACGTTTACAGAGTTTTAGTTTCTGCCTGTATGCAGGAATCAAGTAGACCATGGCATGGTCAAAGTATCCCAGTGCTGCTCGGGGGACAGCGTGGTAGGCTCTACTGACTGTAGTGTAGCAGTGATGCAGAGTGTTCCCTTCTCTGGTTGGGCATTTAATGAATTGTATGTATTTGGGGAGTTTGTTGCTGAGATTATCTTTGTTAAAGTCGCCAAGTACGATAACCAGCCGAATCTGGATTTTGTCGCTCCACACTCAGAATCTGGTTGGTGAGCATGCGTTGGGCCTCTTTAACATGAGGACATGGCGGCAAATAAACTCCGACCAAAATGAGCGACGTGAACTCGCGAGGCGAGTAGAAAGGTTTACAGGTTATAAAAATTGATTCAAGGAGCGGAGAACAATGTTGCAGAATCACTGTGACATATACACACCAGCCACTGTTAATGTAAAAACAAATACCACCGCCTTTCGTCTTGGTGGAGAGTGCTATTTCACGATCCGATCTTACAAGATGGAATCCTGCTAGTTGTAGCGCAGTGTTCAGAATCAAATCACACAGCCATGTCTCCGTGAAGCGCAAAACAGAAGATGAAAGAAAGTCTCTGTTTTTCACCATCAGTAGCAGAAGTTCGTCAATTTTGTTGTACAGTGAACGTACGTTGGAGAGGAAAAAGCTTGGAAGCACTGTTCGGATCCCGCGTCTGCGTAGCCGTACGAGACCCCCCGACCGTTTACCCCTTGGGCGGCGTTTTGTTGCTTGAGCAAAGTCTAGCGCGGCATTGACTAGAATGAACACTAATTCTGCCGCTGGAAGCAGAAAAGTAGGAATTAAATCCACAGGAGTTGTTTCCCTGATATTTAAAAGTTCGTCTCTTGTTAGGGAACTCCGAAAATCTTGGCAAAACACTGAATTGACAGACAAAACAAGACAAAACAGGGCGCACCGACCGGTTGAGGCCACCATCATCGGCGCCATCTTCTCACCAGCACGGGTGTGCTGAACAGCAGGACTTTCTCACCAGCACTGGTGTGATGAACAGTAGGCCCCTTTCACCAGCACAGGTGTGCTGAACAGCAGGCCTCCCTCACCAGCACAGGTGTGCTGAACAGCAGGCCCCTCTCACCGACACGGGTGTGCTGAACAGCAGGCCCCTCTCACCAGCACGGGTGTGATTAACAGCAGGCCCCTTTCACCAGTACTGTTGTGATGAACAGTAGGCCCCTCTCACCAGCACAGGTGTGCTGAACAGCAGGCCTCCCTCACCAGCACAGGTGTGCTGAACAGCAGGCCCCTCTCACCAACACGGGTGTGCTGAACAGCAGGCCCCACCAGCACAGGTGTGCTGAACAGCAAGCCTCTCTCACCAGTCTTTTGTGATGAACAGCAGGCTCCTATCACCAGCACGGGTGTGCTGAACAGTATGCCCCTCTCACCAGCACGGGTGTGCTGCACAGCAGGCCCCTCTCACCAGCACGGGTGTGATGAACAACAGGCCCCTGTCACCAGTACTGTTGTGATGAACAGCAGGCCCCTCTCACCAGCACGGGTGTGCTGAATAGCAGGCCCCTCTCACCAGCAAGGGTGTGCTGAACAGCAGGCCCTTCTCACCAGCAAGGGTGTGCTGAACAGCAGGCCCCTCTCACCAGCACGGGTGTGCTACACAGCAGGCTTTTCCCTCTCTCACCAGCACAGGTGATCAAGCAAAACTAGACAAAACTGGACAAAACAGGGCGCACCAACCGGCCGAGGATGCCATCATCGGCGCCATCTTGATAACACGCAAAGGTTGGACACATCTGTCATTCAGGAGGGCACCGTGCTAGACCACGTATCACCAGTGCATCGCGAAGGAAACCTCGTTTGTGGTTTTTGATTAAAAAGTGGATGGAAACGAATTGACCGAGTCACAGAGGGGGGAGTTGACGGAGCTTTTGCATGAATTCTCCGATGTGTTTAGCAAGGGCAAATTTGACATCGGCCGTACTACACTTTTGAGTCACCACATCGATACGGGTGACGCTGCTCCCATCCGGCAGAACCCCTACCGACTGAGCCAAATGGAAAAATAACACGTACGGCTGGCGGTTGATGAGATGTTGGCCGCCGATATTATCTCGCTGTCCACCAGCCCGTGGGGAGCCCCGATTGTTCCTGTTAAAAATCAGAATGGTAGTTTGCGCTTCTCTGTAAAATTTATATAAGCTTAATAAGTTCTATGCGGATGATGCATTCCCTCTTCCTCGGATGGACGATTCCCTGGATGCTTTTGCAGGAGCACGTTATTTTTCGACTCCTGACCTCCTATCCAGATTTTGGCAGTTGCCGCTAGATAAATCCTCTAAGCCCAAGACAGCCATTCATACACCACAAGGCTTGTTTGAATCTAATCGGCTTCCGATGGGTCTTCATTTCGTGTCGGCTACATTCCAGTAATTGATGGAACTCGTTCTATCAGTGGGACTCTTGCCTGATTAATATATATATCGACCATGTTTTCGTTTTTTGCCGTACGTTCCAAGAACATCTGGAACGGTAACGTGCTGTCTTTATTAAAATGCGTGCAGCGAACCTCAAATATAAACCACGGAAGTGGCTCATGCTCCAAATATCTGTTAGGTATCTTGGCCACATGGTCAGTAAATCAGGGATAGTGATGGACCCGGAAAAAAACGCGTGTGTGCGTTCTTTTGTCTTATTACCGCCGTTTTGTCCCAAGGTTCGCCACATTCGCCAAACCTCTCCACTTCTTGACGGCAAAGGATCAGAAGTTCCATCGGAGGTAGGAGGAGGAGGCCACAATTGGTGTGCTCTGGGTTGGCTTGGTGAACGCCCCTCCCATCCGATACCCCGACTTTTTCCTTGCCGTCCTTGATACAGACGCTAGCAACACCGGAATTGGCGCTGTTCTGTCTCAAGTCGTTAATGGCGTCGAGAGTGTTGTCGCATATACAGTGAGGGAAAAAAAGTATTTGATTCCCTGCTGATTTTGTACGTTTGCCCACTGACAAAGAAATGATCAGTTTATAATTTTAATGGTAGGTTTATTGGAACATTGAGAGACAGAATAACATCAAATAAATCCAGAAAAAGGCATGTCAAAAATGTTATAAATTGATTTGCATTTTAATAAGGGAAATAAGTCTTTGATCCCCTCTCAATCAGAAAGATTTCTGGCTCCCAGGTGTCTCCTAATCTTAGCTTGTTACCTGTATAAAAGACACCTGTCCAAATAAGCAATAAATCAATCAGATTCTAAACTGTCCACCATGGCCAAGACCAAAGAGCTCTCCAAGGATGTCAGGGACAAGATTGTAGACCTACACAAGGCTGGAATGGGCAACAAGACCATTGCCAAGCAGCTTGGTGAGAAGTTGACAACAGTTGGTGCGATTATTCAAAAATATAAGAAACACAAAAGAACTGTCAATCTCCCTCGGCCTGGGGCTCCATGCAAGATGTCACCTCGGGGAGTTGCAATGATCATGAGAACGGTGAGGAATCAGCCCAGAACTACACGGGAGGATCTTGTCAATGATCTCAAGGCAGCTGGGACCGTAGTCACCAAGAAAACAATTGGTAACACACTACGCCGTGAAGGACTGAAATCCTGCAGCGCCCGTGAGGTCCACCTGCTCAAGAAAGCACATATACATGCCCGTCCTAAGTTTGCCAATGAACTTCTGAATGATTCAGAGGACAACTGGATGAAAGTGTTGTGGTCCGATGAGACCAAAATGGAGCTCTTTGGCATCAACTCAACTCGCCATGTTTGGAGGAGGAATGCGGCCTATGACCCCAAGAACACCATCCCCACCGTCAAACATGGAGGTGGAAACCTTATGCTTTGGGGGTGTTTTTCTGCTAAGGGGACAGGACAACTTCACCGCATCAAAGGGACGATGGACGGGGCCATGTACCATCAAATCTTGGGTGAGAACCTCCGTCCCTCAGCCATAACATTGAAAATGGGTCGTGGATGGGTATTCCAGCATGACAATGACCCAAGACACACGGCCAAGGCAACACAGGAGTTGCTCAAGAAGAAGCACATTAAGGTCCTGGAGTGGCCTAGCCAGTCTCCAGACCAAATCTGTGAAGGGAACTGAAGGTTCGAGTTGCCAAACGTCAACCTCGAAACCTTAATGACTTGGAGATGATCTGCAAAGAGGAGTGGGACAAAATCCCTCCTGAGATGTATGCAAACCTGGTGGCCAACTACAAGAAACGTCTGACCTCTGTGATCGCCAACAAGGGTTTTGCCACCAAGTACTAAGTCATGTTTTGCAGAAGGGTCAAATACTTATTTCCCTCATTAAAATGCAAATCAATTCATAACATCTTTGACATGCGTTTTTTCTGGATTTTGTTGTTGTTATTCTGTCTCTCACTGTTCAAACAAACCTACCATTAAAATTATAGACTGATCATTTCTTTGTCAGTGGTCAAACGTACAAAATCAGCAGGGGGTCAAATACTTTTTCCCTCACTGTATGTCAGCAGAGTGCTGTCTCCGGCCAAACAACGGTACTCTGTCACACAGGCCGGGAACTTTTGTCTATTGTTTTTATTTGTGCAACAGTATTGTCCCTATCTTTATGTCAGACGCTTTGAGGTGCACTCTGACCATGCAGCGCTACAGTATGCACTGCGTATTGAGCAGCCGTCTGGCCAACTTTCACGTTGGTTGGCAGTCCTCCAGGACTATTCTTTACTCCTTCTTCTTTGGTTCTTTCGGTAAAGTCACGTAGAATGAGAATAAAATAATAAATTGATAAAATAAAATAACTCAATAATATGCTCTCTTCATCATGAAGGTCGCTTGTGTTGTGGCCGAAACGTCGTGAGAATATTATTGTGTTATTTTATTTTAACAATTTATTATTTTATTCTCATTCTATGTGACTTTAGCGAAAGAACCAAATAAGATGAATCCTTGCAGTCACGAAAGTTTTAAATCGAAATATTCCTTTAATGTTTTTGATCGCAAAGGCACCCGACACACGAACGACAGGTGCACGTTTTTCTTGGGCTCGGGGCACTGTAAGACGCCTACCAAGGACTCGCCCCCTCCCCTTGGGGCGTCGGCCGAGGTTTAAACCTCTGAGAAAGTCGAGAGTCATGTGGCCCGTGATGCTGTCATTGGCTTGGTCCATGCTGAGTGGGGGCGCCTCCAGCTTGAGGGCGCTTCTCTGTTCCAGTTACGACGCCGTGTCAAGGAGGCGGATGGGGGTGGGGATCGAAGGGATGTAGCCTCTGTCAAGCTCAGAGGCAGATTGCTCATGCATTGGGATGAAGGGTTACGCCGTTACAACATTGTCGTGCCTACTGCCGTATGGGGTGAAGTAATCTGGGCGGTGCACGAGACACTGTTGCACCTTGGTGTGCATAAGATACTCGCCACACTTAAGCTCGACTTCTTCTAGCATCGCATGGCTGAAGATGTCGCTAATTTATTGAAGGGGTGTGTGCAGTGCACTCAGCGGAAACCCCCGGCTAAACCCTGTTGTCCGCGGTTGAAATCCATTCAGGTCTCCCGCATGAATGAGCTGGTCACTCTTGATATCCTTGGTCCATTTCCCTCGTTGCAATAAGTATTTACTAGTGGGCGTCGAATATTTTTCACACCGGCCAATGGCCTGGCCGCTTCCCAACCAGTCAGTGGCAGCCATCACCGAGGCATTCCTCGATGTCTATGTGATGAACAAGGGGGCCCCTGAGCATCTTCTGACTGATCAGGGTAAGACTTTTTCTTCGAAATTGCTGCGGAAGGTGTGTGACTTATTGGGAACAAAGAAAGTACGTACATCACCATACCTTCCACAAACGTATGGAATGGTAGAGCGCTTGCACAGGACTCTAACTTCGATGGGACATTTTCAAATTCCCCCAGGGACCCCCAGGCAGAGTAAGCCCACCTCCCCTCGCAGCCTGGCCACAAGGACTCGATCAAAGACTCTCGGTTTTCGTGATTATCATACAAACACGCTCCCACACCATCAGTTGGTTGTCACACTCGGCAGGCCTGGCCTTTATTGTGCTTGCAGGTGTTGTTACATGGTGAGGGTGGTAGATGCTGGTGCTGGAGGGGGTCCCGAGGTTTTGCATGTTACTGCATTTCGTTTTTTTTCTCTATGTTCTTTTCTCTCTCTTCCTTTGTTTTTGCCTATTGTTGTTCTGTTCTTCCATCCTCTTTGATCGTTAGTTACTGTTTCTTCTGTATGTAGTGTACATATTGTATAGAAATGGTTGTGGTATTTATTTGCTGAGGCACACTAAGGGGTTTGGTTCATTTGTTGAGGAGGGATGCCTGAGTGCTACGTGGGGGGGGGGGGGGGGTTGATGTAGTGACATCGCGGACACCACATTGGTGTGGGTGTTGTACTGGCCCTAGAGGGGCCCGTTGAGTGCTGATTGATAGCGCTAGATAGCACCACGCTTTGCGTGTAGTGTCAGCCCTACAGTACAGGGTGTGGGAGTGCCGGCCATAGGAATGAGGTTACTAAAGGCCATGGCACTCTGGTTGACCCGAGAGTACACGTGACCAATAAAGTCTACAAAGGGGCCCAAGTGAGGGCGAGGGGTGGTCACGTGCTGAACATTCAGATTCTTCCCGAGGATTCTGGAAGGTGGTCGTGGCCAAGAGTGGAGCCAGCCACGCTGCATACATTATAGGCCGTGTCCCCAAAGGGACCGGCGTTGTTGTTTATCCTGAAGAAAACTTCATTAACATTCTATGTTCTCCGCTCAACGAGTCTGCAACACGTAAACTTTGCCCCGAGCTGTGGTCCCGGTTAATTACTGCAAAAAATTGTAAAACTGGAATAACTACACGGAGGGACAATTGAGAGCATCTGTGTCCACCACAGGCCATCAAATGACTGAAGGAAGGAGAGAAGGGGGGTAGGCCTTGATGTCACTTAGGAAATTACTTTAATAAATTAAAACAGACAGACACACACGTTCACCAGACAAACGGTCACAATCAAAAGGACAGTTACGTCGTAAGAGGAAACTGACCAATCACAGGCCGAGGAGCGAAATAAAAGGCAATCCGGTCCTTTGTGAGAAGACGAGATGGAGGCGAAACATTTTGGATAGAATAGAGAAGCCAAACTACCCAAATCAGTCTTGCAACGCCAAGCTCTGGATATGGTCCTCGAAATCAACCTTGGGTGTCACTGGCAGAGCCAGTGGGAGGGGGGGATGGTGGGGTGGCACGTGCCCCCTCAATGATCCGATTGAAATCCCTAATTTCTATCGGATCATTGGGGTTTATTGGTAAGGCATCGGTATTTTGCGACCCCCACTGCCACTGTGTAGCATATTATTGAGTGCCAGGGACTCTATGAGATGATAGGAGAATAGTCCGAGTCCATAATTGGCAATAAGCAACGGCAAAGCAGTTATAAGTGACATACAGAATTGTGCGCAGTTACGTACACAGTCCACGACTTCCCTGAAGGCATTCACCTTCAGCGAGCGCGATGCCGATCACACAACGCGGTTCGAATTCGACCTTCGATCGATGGCTGCGCCATCGCCGCACACGCGTCGAATAAAAGGCAAGGGATAACTCCTTACTTACTAACAACTCCTATAATTTTTCATTGTTGGGGGGGTTGCCCCCCCCCTACCTGAAAATCCTGGCTATGCCATTGTTAGGTGTCGAGTCTGGCAGAGGAGGGGCAATGTGTTGCTAAGTGTTGAGTTCGGCGCTGATGGAGTATTGCCGAAAGTTTTATTCTGCATTCATCCTGATGTTCTGAGTCCCTTGCAAAGTGAAGGACTGCGAGAAGTTGAATTTTCCTAAGCTATACGAGTTTTGAGAAGCTAAGAGGTGTGCGAATACATTTTATGAGTTTTGGAGAAATGAGTGAGGAGCTACGATGAGCAGCGACGAGCAGCTCAAAGGAGGACCCCTCCTTTGAGTACGTTCCAAGAACATCTGGAACGGTTACGTGCTGTCTTTATTAAAATGCGTGCAGCGAACCTCAAATATAAACCACGGAAGTGGCTCATGCTCCAAAAATCTGTTAGGTATCTTGGCCACATGGTCAGTAAATCAGGGATAGTGATGGACCCGGAAAAAAACGCGTGTGTGCGTTCTTTTGTCTTATTACCGCCGTTTTGTCCCAAGGTTCGCCACTTTCGCCAAACCTCTCCACTTCTTGACGGCAAAGGATCAGAAGTTCCATCGGAGGTAGGAGGCCACAATTGGTGTGCTCTGGGTTGGCTTTGTGAACGCCCCTCCCATCCGATACCCCGACTTTTTCCTTGCCGTCCTTGATACAGACGCTAGCAACACCGGAATTGGCGCTGTTCTGTCTCAAGTCGTTAATGGCGTCGAGAGTGTTGTCGCATATACAGTGAGGGAAAAAAAGTATTTGATTCCCTGCTTATTTTGTACGTTTGCCCACTGACAAAGAAATGATCAGTTTATAATTTTAATGGTAGGTTTATTTGAACATTGAGAGACAGAATAACATCAAATAAATCCAGAAAAAGGCATGTCAAAAATGTTATAAATTGATTTGCATTTTAATAAGGGAAATAAGTATTTGATCCCCTCTCAATCAGAAAGATTTCTGGCTCCCAGGTGTCTCCTAATCTTAGCTTGTTACCTGTATAAAATACACCTGTCCAAATAAGCAATAAATCAATCAGATTCTAAACTGTCCACCATGGCCAAGACCAAAGAGCTCTCCAAGGATATCAGGGACAAGATTGTAGACCTACACAAGGCTGGAATGGGCAACAAGACCATTGCCAAGCAGCTTGGTGAGAAGTTGACAACAGTTGGTGCGATTATTCAAAAATATAAGAAACACAAAAGAACTGTCAATCTCCCTCGGCCTGGGGCTCCATGCAAGATGTCACCTCGGGGAGTTGCAATGATCATGAGAACGGTGAGGAATCAGCCCAGAACTACACGGGAGGATCTTGTCAATGATCTCAAGGCAGCTGGGACCGTAGTCACCAAGAAAACAATTGGTAACACACTACGCCGTGAAGGACTGAAATCCTGCAGCGCCCGTGAGGTCCACCTGCTCAAGAAAGCACATATACATGCCCGTCCGAAGTTTGCCAATGAACTTCTGAATGATTCAGAGGACAACTGGATGAAAGTGTTGTGGTCCGATGAGACCAAAATGGAGCTCTTTGGCATCAACTCAACTCGCCATGTTTGGAGGAGGAATGCTGCCTATGACCCCAAGAACACCATCCCCACCGTCAAACATGGAGGTGGAAACCTTATGCTTTGGGGGTGTTTTTCTGCTAAGGGGACAGGACAACTTCACCGCATCAAAGGGACGATGGACGGGGCCATGTACCATCAAATCTTGGGTGAGAACCTCCGTCCCTCAGCCATAACATTGAAAATGGGTCGTGGATGGGTATTCCAGCATGACAATGACCCAAGACACACGGCCAAGGCAACACAGGAGTTGCTCAAGAAGAAGCACATTAAGGTCCTGGAGTGGCCTAGCCAGTCTCCAGACCAAATCTGTGAAGGGAACTGAAGGTTCGAGTTGCCAAACGTCAACCTCGAAACCTTAATGACTTGGAGATGAT
This sequence comes from Petromyzon marinus, assembly GCF_048934315.1. Taxonomy (NCBI): domain Eukaryota; kingdom Metazoa; phylum Chordata; class Hyperoartia; order Petromyzontiformes; family Petromyzontidae; genus Petromyzon; species Petromyzon marinus. Next base: position 5,860,438 of record NW_027422597.1, read on the forward strand.
CTGCAAAGTGGAGTGGGACAAAATCCCTCCTGAGATGTATGCAAACCTGGTGGCCAACTACAAGAAACGTCTGACCTCTGTGATCGCCAACAAGGGTTTTGCCACCAAGTACTAAGTCATGTTTTGCAGAAGGGTCAAATACTTATTTCCCTCATTAAAATGCAAATCAATTCATAACATCTTTGACATGCGTTTTTTCTGGATTTTGTTGTTGTTATTCTGTCTCTCACTGTTCAAACAAACCTACCATTAAAATTATAGACTGATCATTTCTTTGTCAGTGGTCAAACGTACAAAATCAGCAGGGGGTCAAATACTTTTTTTCCCTCACTGTATGTCAGCAGAGTGCTGTCTCCGGCCAAACAACGGTACTCTGTCACACAGGCCGGGAACTTTTGTCTATTGTTTTTATTTGTGCAACAGTATTGTCCCTATCTTTATGTCAGACGCTTTGAGGTGCACTCTGACCATGCAGCACTACAGTATGCACTGCGTATTGAGCAGCCGTCTGGCCAACTTTCACGTTGGTTGGCAGTCCTCTAGGACTATTCTTTACTCCTTCTTCTTTGGTTCTTTCGGTAAAGTCACGTATAATGAGAATAAAATAATAAATTGATAAAATAAAATAACTCAATAATATTCTCTCTTCATCATGAAGGTCGCTTGTGTTGTGGCCGAAACGTCGTGAGAATATTATTGTGTTATTTTATTTTAACAATTTATTATTTTATTCTCATTCTATGTGACTTTAGCGAAAGAACCAAAGAAGATGAATCCTTGCAGTCACGAAAGCTTTAAATCGAAATATTCCTTTAATGTTTTTGATCGCAAAGGCACCCGACACACGAACGACAGGTGCACGTTTTTCTTGGGCTCGGGGCACTGTAAGACGCCTACCAAGGACTCGCCCCCTCCCCTTGGGGCGTCGGCCGAGGTTTAAACCTCTGAGAAAGTCGAGAGTCATGTGGCCCGTGATGCTGTCATTGGCTTGGTCCATGCTGAGTGGGGGCGCCTCCAGCTTGAGGGCGCTTCTCTGTTCCAGTTACGACGCCGTGTCAAGGAGGCGGATGGGGGTGGGGATCGACGGGATGTAGCCTCTGTCAACCTCAGAGGCAGATTGCTCATGCATTGGGATGAAGGGTTACGCCGTTACAACATTGTCGTGCCTACTGCCGTACGGGGTGAAGTAATCTGGGCGGTGCACGAGCCACTGTTGCACCTTGGTGTGCATAAGATACTCGCCACACTTAAGCTCGACTTCTTCTAGCATCGCATGGCTGAAGATGTCGCTAATTTATGGAAGGGGTGTGTGCAGTGCACTCAGCGGAAACCCCCGGCTAAACCCTGTTGTCCGCGGTTGAAATCCATTCAGGTCTCCCGCATGAATGAGCTGGTCACTCTTGATATCCTTGGTCCATTTCCCTCGTTGCAATAAGTATTTACTAGTGGGCGTCGAATATTTTTCACACTGGCCAATGGCCTGGCCGCTTCCCAACCAGTCAGTAGCAGCCATCACCGAGGCATTCCTCGATGTCTATGTGATGAACAAGGGGGCCCCTGAGCATCTTCTGACTGATCAGGGTAAGACTTTTTCTTCGAAATTGCTGCGGAAGGTGTGTGACTTATTGGGAACAAAGAAAGTACGTACATCACCATACCTTCCACAAACGTATGGAATGGTAGAGCGCTTGCACAGGACTCTAACTTCGATGGGACATTTTCAAATTCCCCCAGGGACCCCCAGGCAGAGTAAGCCCACCTCCCCTCGCAGCCTGGCCACAAGGACTCGATCAAAGACTCTCGGTTTTCGTGATTATCATACAAACACGCTCCCACACCATCAGTTGGTTGTCACACTCGGCAGGCCTGGCCTTTATTGTGCTTGCGGGTGTTGTTACATGGTGAGGGTGGTAGATGCTGGTGCTGGAGGGGGTCCCGAGGTTTTGCATGTTACTGCATTTCGTTTTTTTCTCTATGTTCTTTTCTCTCTCTTCCTTTGTTTTTGCCTATTGTTGTTCTGTTCTTCCATCCTCTTTGATCGTTAGTTACTGTTTCTTCTGTATGTAGTGTACATATTGTATAGAAAGGGTTGTGGTATTTATTTGCTGAGGCACACTAAGGGGTTTGGTTCATTTGTTGAGGAGGGATGCCTGAGTGCTACGTGGGGGGGGGGGGGGGGGTTGATGTAGTGACATCGCGGACACCACATTGGTGTGGGTGTTGTACTGGCCCTAGAGGGGCCCGTTGAGTGCTGATTGATAGCGCTAGATAGCACCACGCTTGGCGTGTAGTGTCAGCCCTACAGTACAGGGTGTGGGAGTGCCGGCCATAGGAATGAGGTTACTAAAGGCCATGGCACTCTGGTTGACCCGAGAGTACACGTGACCAATAAAGTCTACAAAGGGGCCCAAGTGAGGGCGAGGGGTGGTCACGTGCTGAACATTCAGATTCTTCCCGAGGATTCTGGAAGGTGGTCGTGGCCAAGAGTGGAGCCAGCCACGCTGCATAGAATATAGGCCGTGTCCCCAGAGGGACCGGCGTTGTTGTTTATCCTGAAGAAAACTTCATCAACATTCTACGTTCTCCGCTCAACGAGTCTGCAACACGTAAACTTTGCCCCGAGCTGTGGTCCCAGTTAATTACTGCAAACAATTGTAAAACTGGAATAACTACACGGAGGGACAATTGAGAGCATCTGTGTCCACCACAGGCCATCAAATGACTGAAGGAAGGAGAGAGGGGGGGGTAGGCCTTGATGTCACTTAGGAAATTACTTTAATAAATTAAAACAGACAGACACACACGTTCACCAGACAAACGGTCACAATCAAAAGGACAGTTACATCGTAAGAGGAAACTGACCAATCACAGGCCGAGGAGCGAAATAAAAGGCAATCCGGTCCTTTGTGAGAAGACGAGATGGAGGCGAAACATTTTGGATAGAATAGAGAAGCCAAACTACCCAAATCAGTCTTGCAACGCCAAGCTCTGGATATGGTCCTCGAAATCAACCTTGGGTGTCACTGGCAGAGCCAGTGGGAGGGGGGGATGGTGGGGTGGCACGTGCCCCCTCAATGATCCGATTGAAATCCCTAATTTCTATCGGATCATTGGGGTTTATTGGTAAGGCATCGGTATTTTGCGACCCCCACTGCCACTGTGTAGCATATTATTGAGTGCCAGGGACTCTATGAGATGATAGGAGAATAGTCCGAGTCCATAATTGGCAATAAGCAACGGCAAAGCAGTTATAATTGACATACAGAATTGTGCGCAGTTACGTACACAGTCCACGACTTCCCTGAAGGCATTCACCTTCAGCGAGCGCGATGCCGATCACACAACGCGGTTCGAATTCGACCTTCGATCGATGGCTGCGCCATCGCCGCACACGCGTCGAATAAAAGGCAAGGGATAACTCCTTACTTACTAACAACTCCTATAATTTTTCATTGTTGGGGGGGTTGCCCCCCCCCTACCTGAAAATCCTGGCTATGCCATTGTTAGGTGTCGAGTCTGGCAGAGGAGGGGCAATGTGTTGCTAAGTGTTGAGTTCGGCGCTGATGGAGTATTGCCGAAAGTTTTATTCTGCATTCATCCTGATGTTCTGAGTCCCTTGCAAAGTGAAGGACTGCGAGAAGTTGAATTTTCCTAAGCTATAAGAGTTTTGAGAAGCTAAGAGGTGTGCGAATACATTTTATGAGTTTTGGAGAAATGAGTGAGGAGCTACGATGAGCAGCGACGAGCAGCTCAAAGGAGGACCCCTCCTGGAGGAAGGAGGGGGCTCACCAAGGGTGGTCGTGCAAAGCCAGCAGCTACGCACAGGGCCAGCAGTGCAGCGGCTAACAATTAACGATGAGCGTGCTCACTCGGAAGCCCCGAGCACATTCCAGCAAAGGTCAAGCTCAAGTATCAACAGTGTCTGGTGCCAAGGGTGGGGGGGGGGGGGTGGAGTGATGCGCTCCAGCCCAGCGGACGATCTCTGAGCGCTATCTTGTGATGGGACCATCGCGCACATCGATGCAGACAGAGTCGGATCCATCATCCCTGCCAGCACAGGCACGGGCGCCAGTGTGAGCAGCGTGCAGACTCAGAAAACCACCCTAGTGGTGGAGAGAGACTGACGCCGCAGCCAATAGCGCCGTGTGTTCGATGCACATACACACGCCGACCAGGCGTCCCTGCTGAGGACTTGAGGTATTTTCAGTACAAGGAACGCTGAACCGCGGAAACCACTGATTCGTAAGAACCACAGTTAGCAGTAATAGTAGGTGGACAACTCAAACCATACCGTCTGCTATAATTATTGGACCTCGTGGTGACTGCCCTCCCACACACACACTTCACGCATATCAGTGCGAATATGATTGTTCCAAGTTTCTAAAAGGGTTTCCATCTCAAGGTGGTGTGTTAACTATTAGCTGATCATGAAAACATTGTTCTGTCCCTTGAGTTGCATGAATAGGGTCATTTCGAAGTATTTTAGTCATTCGTTTTCTTTATTGCATAACCTTACCAATGGCTTCGTTGATGACACACTAAAAATGTATAATAATCTATGTTATGAATCTACACACTCACATGAATACTATTGTTTTGAGATATTTATTTTGATCACAGAATATTGCCCGCGAATTCATTGATGTGCCATTAGCCAATTGATAAGCATCTCTTAGCCAAAAATACACAGCCGAACATACACTATTGTTTAGGGACATTCTGTTAATTGCTTAATCTTACAAATTAATTCATTGATGTCCACTTTTGCCATTGGGCACATGTTTCTTGAGCACGGTTCCGTCATTTTTATGGACTTTTCCTATCGTCGTGTATTGACGTGCTACTGTGAGGAGTTAACCTATTGTTCTATTGCTCAGTTTTAACAACGCAACCATTGAGGGTTAATTGTATGGATCGATGAGTAGGACATATACAGGAGTACTGTGGTGGCAATTTCGATCATTAAGTGTGTTCGGAAATTAGAGTGTTTTTAGATATTAAAGTTTCTTAACACAGAAGAGTCTGAGTGGTTCCTTCCTAAGTTAATGCGTAATTATCTTAATTATAAGAACTGTATCCTGTGGCGACCTCTGAATTCTGAGACCGGACATAATAACACTAAAACATAATCAGTAAAAGTTAAAGCGAGAATAATTGTTTTATCAAGATTGGTAATACACCCGAGACAACGAAGCCGATCCTAATTTATATAATTTGAATACATTTGCATACTTCAATAACTATTTTATTTTGATAAAATGACAATTTTACAATGTATTTTTTATTATTTTTTTTTTTTTAAACAATATATACAACAAGGCTATAGGGGGACCTTTGTCTTCATCTCCGTGTCCGTGTGTGTGTCTCCTTGACTGTCTCCATGTCTATATCCGTATCTCTCTGTGTCTCGTAATGAGAGCAAATGCCCAGTCGGATGAACCTGAACAGTTTCACTCAGTGGTGGGGCCTCAACCATCACACGGCCCCACGAAAACAAAGCACCTGTATGGGTATTTTATGCTGAAGGTTGTCGATGTTTTTGTGTGTAAGTGTGTGTGACTTTTTAAATGGGTAATTTTTAAACTAAATTATTCCCAAAATTGCCCCCATCATAAATTAATGAAAATGTTTTTTGAACCAAGAAAATTTGGTATTTTTCTTCTTGGCCATGGGGGTACTGTTGGTGGCATTGATAGCGGTGCTGGTGGCAGTGGCGGTGGTGCTGATTTCCTTGGCATTGGTCTCGGTGTTGGCGGTGGTGGCGTTGGTAATGGCGGTGGCGGCGGCAGTGGCGAGACGAAGCGTCTCAATCTCCTGAAGGAGCGTCTCCTTCTTTCGACGTAGCGTCACGTTCTCCAAATGCAGCCTCTCATTTCCTTTACGCAGCATCTCATGTTGCCACATCACTCGCTCTTGTAGCATCGTCTCCGCGTGCATCGCCACAAACTCCTGACGAGTCATCTCAATCCCTTCACGTAGCATCGTGTTTTCCTCGTGCATCTTCGCTCTTTTCCGCCCCAGATTCTCATTCTGCTGTCGAAGCGTCGCGTTGTGCACTTCAAACGTTGACAAGGCTGTAACGTGTGAAACAGGAATCATCATCTTACCATGTTTCCAATGACGCCGCTTCATGACCTGAATGAAAACCGTCATGACCATCAACCCAATCATGAGCAATACCAAAGTCCATGCCAGTGAATCCGTGCCAGGGTTCGGGCATGGTGGCTTGGGGATGAGATGTGAAGCTTTGCTTCTGTTGCCCACGAAGAGGGAGAAGAGGAACCGGACAAATTTGATGCAGAACTGCAACAGCAGCAGCAGTAGCATCAGCATCTTGCCGCTCGTGTTGTCAAAGTCCGTGTGTGAGTGCCAAGTGCGAGCGTGCGTTCTTATAGCACTCCCAGTGGTGACGTCATCAGTTCCGGCCGTGACGCATTGTTACAGGTTTCCTGTCATGACACGTGGTTAGAAAATCCCCTGTGACATCACAAGCACGACTGCACAGTAATTATTTCGTTTGGGTGAAAAAAACATTTACACTAATGTACGCTAGATTTGATCAACGAAACCTCTGCATTGCAAATTTAATTTGATAATCATTAAATCAATGGGCACACTTATTTTACACTCGATTCAAATGTTTGTTTTTATTCCGTTTAACATGTCGGCTTTCGTGACCAATGTTTTCCATAATAGAGGTTTTTGGGTTAGATCTCTTGAATATAAATGTGTCGTTAAACTCACCACCACTATCGATTAAGGCTGCTCCATTCCCATTGAAACTACCTTCTCTTGCTGTTCACGTTACCCTTACACATTTACAAATTTGCGTTTAGATTATTTGGCTGCTATGAATTTCAACGTGATAAGCTTCTACGTTCAGCTATCATTAGTCAACAGTTTGCTTCTGAAAAGTAGCGAATAGCTTGGAAGGTGTTCCATAGCAAATGCAATAGTTTAGTTTAAACGTTTCACCATTCACCATCATTGTCAACCTTTATCATCCAACATTAACAATTTACAATGTGTCATTAATTGTAAATGTTGCGGGCTATGTAGGAGCCTAAATGTACAACATTTACAATTGTAAATGTATTTTTTATTACTATATGTACCTTATTTTATTTTTTCATTATTCATGGAAAGTTGTTTCATATTAAGTAAATAAATCGTACTGAAATAATTTTGGCAGTAGTAAAATAATACACTGGAATGAAATCCCAATTTCTTAGCACTTCATGCCAATCGCTTAACCCTCCCATTAGGATTTCGCTGAGGGTCTCTGTCCAAACACTCACTGCTGATGAGGTCATTTGGGGAAATTTCTGAAATGTGCCAACACTTGGACCATCTTGTTGGCCTACACCTCCGATTAGTATGGTTGGCTAAGAAGTTAAACATACATACACAATCTTGATTTGAAGCTTTCGTGACTGCAGGAAACCATACTCTTGGTTCTTTCGGTAAAGTCACGTAGGTAGAAAAATAAAACAAAATAAAAATAATATATCACGACGTTTCTATCGCAACACAAACGCTCGTCCTCAGGCAGAATAAATCTCCCCCATTAACACAACTGACTTGCTTGCGTCCGTGGATGGAATTGCTTTCCATCTCAGACCCAGCTTGCTTGCCCATCGCCACATATATAACCACTTCTTCTTGGTCTTTCGACAAAGTCACGTAGAATGAGAATACAGTAATAAATTGATACAATAAAATAACACAATAAAATTCTCACGACGTTTCGGCCACAACACAAGCGTGTTATTTTATTTGATCAATTTATTATTTTATTCTCATTCTACGTGAGTTTACCGAAAGAACCAAAGAAGATGAATCCTTGCAGTCACGAAAGCTTTAAATCGAAATATAACCACTTGTTGTAACAGCTCTCTCGCTGGTTCAGCAGTTCCACTCTGGATTATTTTTTTCCGCCCGGCGACGATTGCTTGTGTTGCGATCGAAACGTCGTGCGAAATTATTTTTATTTTGTTTTCTTTTTCTACCTACGTGACTTTACCGAAAGAACCAAAGAGTATACATACACAAGGTCCACTCTTAATTGGCACCGCAGTTGTGAAATGTTGCTCCCTCGCCTTGTATGCAGAAGGATTTGGGTTTGATCCCGACCATGACACCTGTATAGTTGGAGTTTCCACTCCGTCACCGTGGTCACGTGGATTTTTCTCCAGGTCTTCCGTTTTTTCCCTCCATATCAACATCACGCGTTTAGAGTATTTGGCTTATATACATTTCCACCTAATAATCCACTTCTTTGAGCTTTTCATTGGTGGAAAAGTCGCTTCTCCACAAAATCTATATTGCTCAGATGACTTTTACATCCGCCGTATTTACTGGATTGGTCACTGAAATTGAGCCACAAACCTCTGCAAACTAGACATCTCCACTCCTCGTCTTTGTCACCACTTTTAAGACATTTGTGTTTTACGTTGTTGTAATAATAAAACAATAATGAATGCACATGAATACTATTGTTTTGAGATATTTATTTTGATCACAGAATATTGCCCGCGAATTCATTGATGTGCCATTAGCCAATTGATAAGCATCTCTTAGCCACAAATACACAGCCGAACATACACTATTGTTCAGGGACATTCTGTTAATTGCTTAATCTTCCAAATTAATTCATTGATGTCCACTTTTGCCATTAGGCACATGTTTCTTGAGCACGGTTCCGTCATTTTTATGGACTTTTCCTATCGTCGTGTATTGACGTGCTACTGTGAGGAGTTAACCTATTGTTCTATTGCTCAGTTTTAACAACGCAACCATCGAGGGTTAATTGTATGGATCGATGAGTAGGACATATACAGGAGTACTGTGGTGGCAATTTCGATCATTGTGTGTTCGGAAATTAGAGTGTTTTTAGATATTAAAGTTTCTTAACACAGAAGAGTCTGAGTGGTTCCTTCCTAAGTTAATGCGTAATTATCTTAATTATAAGAACTGTATCCTGTGGCGACCTCTGAATTCTGAGACCGGACATAATAACACTAAAACATAATCAGTAAAAGTTAAAGCGAGAATAATTGTTTTATCAAGATTGGTAATACACCCGAGACAACGAAGCCGATCCTAATTTATATAATTTGAATACATTTGCATACTTCAATAACTATTTTATTTTGATAAAATGACAATTTTACAATGTATTTTTTTATTATTTTTTTTTTTAAACAATATATACAACAAGGCTATAGGGAGACCTTTGTCTTCATCTCCGTGTCCGTGTGTGTGTCTCCTTGACTGTCTCCATGTCTATATCCGTATCTCTCTGTGTCTCGTAATGAGAGCAAATGCCCAGTCGGATGAACCTGAACAGTTTCACTCAGTGGTGGGGCCTCAACCATCACACGGCCCCACGAAAACAAAGCACCTGTATGGGTATTTTATGCTGAAGGTTGTCGATGTTTTTGTGTGTAAGTGTGTGTGACTTTTTAAATGGGTAATTTTTAAACTAAATTATTCCCAAAATTGCCCCCATCATAAATTAATGAAAATGTTTTTTGAACCAAGAAAATTTGGTATTTTTCTTCTTGGCCATGGGGGTACTGTTGGTGGCATTGATAGCGGTGCTGGTGGCAGTGGCGGTGGTGCTGATTTCCTTGGCATTGGTGTCGGTGTTGGCGGTGGTGGCGTTGGTAATGGCGGTGGCGGCGGCAGTGGCGAGACGAAGCGTCTCAATCTCCTGAAGGAGCGTCTCCTTCTTTCGACGCAGCGTCACGTTCTCCAAATGCAGCCTCTCATTTCCTTTACGCAGCATCTCATGTTGCCACATCACTCGCTCTTGTAGCATCGTCTCCGCGTGCATCGCCACAAACTCCTGACGAGTCATCTCAATCCCTTCACGTAGCATCGTGTTTTCCTCGTGCATCTTCGCTCTTTTCCGCCCCAGATTCTCGTTCTGCTGTCGAAGCGTCGCGTTGTGCACTTCAAATGTTGACAAGGCTGTAAAGTGTGAAACAGGAATCATCATCTTACCATGTTTCCAATGACGCCGCTTCATGACCTGAATGAAAACCGTCATGACCATCAACCCAATCATGAGCAATACCAAAGTCCATGCCAGTGAATCCGTGCCAGGGTTCGGGCATGGTGGCTTGGGGATGAGATGTGAAGCTTTGCTTCTGTTGCCCACGAATAGGGAGAAGAGGAACCGGACAAATTTGATGCAGAACTGCAACAGCAGCAGCAGTAGCATCAGCATCTTGCCGCTCGTGTTGTCAAAGTCCGTGTGTGAGTGCCAAGTGCGAGCGTGCGTTCTTATAGCACTCCCAGTGGGACGTCATCAGTTCCGGCCGTGACGCAATGTTACAGGTTTCCTGTCATGACACGTGGTTAGAAAATCCCCTGTGACATCACAAGCACGACTGCACAGTAATTATTTCGTTTGGGTGAAAAAAACATTTACACTGATGTACGCTAGATTTGATCAACGAAACCTCTGCATTGCAAATTTAATTTGATAATCATTAAATCAATGGGCACACTTATTTTACACTCGATTCAAATGTTTGTTTTTATTCCGTTTAACATGTCGGCTTTCGTGACCAATGTTTTCCATAATAGAGGTTTTTGGGTTAGATCTCTTGAATATAAATGTGTCGTTAAACTCACCACCACTATCGATTAAGGCTGCTCCATTCCCATTGAAACTACCTTCTCTTGCTGTTCACGTTACCCTTACACATTTACAAATTTGCGTTTAGATTATTTGGCTGCTATGAATTTCAACGTGATAAGCTTCTACGTTCAGCTATCATTAGTCAACAGTTTGCTTCTGAAAAGTAGCGAATAGCTTGGAAGGTGTTCCATAGCAAATGCAATAGTTTAGTTTAAACGTTTCACCATTCACCATCATTGTCAACCTTTATCATCCAACATTAACAATTTACAATATGTCATTAATTGTAAATGTTGCGGGCTATGTAGGAGCCTAAATGTACAACATTTACAATTGTAAATGTATTTTTTATTACTATATGTACCTTATTTTATTTTTTCATTATTCATGGAAAGTTGTTTCATATTAAGTAAATAAATCGTACTGAAATAATTTTGGCAGTAGGAAAATAATACACTGGAATGAAATCCCAATTTCATAGCACTTCATGCCAATCGCTTAACCCTCCCATTAGGATTTCGCTGAGGGTCGCTGTTCAAACACTCACTGCTGATGAGGTCATTTGGGGAAATTTCTGAAATGTGCCAACACTTGGACCATCTTGTTGGCCTACACCTCCGATTAGTATGGTTGGCTAAGAAGTTAAACACACATACACAATCTTGATTTGAAGCTTTCGTGACTGCAGGAAACCATACTCTTGGTTCTTTCGGTAAAGTCACGTAGGTAGAAAAATAAAACAAAATAAAAATAATATATCACGACGTTTCGATCGCAACACAAACGGTCGTCCTCAGGCAGAATAAATCTCCCCCATTAACACAACTGACTTGCTTGCGTCCGTGGATGGAATTGCTTTCCATCTCAGACCCAGCTTGCTTGCCCATCGCCACATATATAACCACTTCTTCTTTGGTCTTTCGACAAAGTCACGTAGAATGAGAATAAAGTAATAAATTGATACAATAAAATAACACAATAAAATTCTCACGACGTTTCGGCCACAACACAAGCGTGTTATTTTATTTTATCAATTTATTATTTTATTCTCATTCTACGTGACTTTACCGAAAGAACCAAAGAAGATGAATCCTTGCAGTCACGAAAGCTTTAAATCGAAATATAACCACTTGTTGTAACAGCTCTCTCGCTGGTTCAGCAGTTCCACTCTGGATTATTTTTTTCCGCCTGACGACGATTGCTTGTGTTGCGATCGAAACGTCGTGATAAATTATTTTTACTTTGTTTTCTTTTTCTACCTACGTGACTTTACCGAAAGAACCAAAGAGTATACATACACAAGGTCCACTCTTAATTGGCACCGCAGTTGTGAAATGTTGCTCCCTCGCCTTGTATGCAGAAGGATTTGGGTTCGATCCCGACCATGACACCTGTATAGTTGGAGTTTCCACTCCGTCTCCGTGGTCACGTGGATTTTTCTCCAGGTCTTCCGTTTTTTCCCTCCACATCAACATCACGCGTTTAGAGTATTTGGCTTATATACATTTCCACGTAATAAGCCACTTCTTTGAGCTTTTCATTGGTGGAAAAGTCGCTTCTCCACAAAATCTATATTGCTCAGATGACTTTTACATCCGCCGTATTTACTGGATTGGTCACTGAAATTGAGCCACAAACCTCTGCAAACTAGACATCTCCACTCCTCGTCTTTGTCACCACTTTTAAGACATTTGTGTTTTACGTTGTTGTAATAATAAAACAATAATGAATGCACATGAATACTATTGTTTTGAGATATTTATTTTGATCACAGAATATTGCCCGCGAATTCATTGATGTGCCATTAGCCAATTGATAAGCATCTCTTAGCCAAAAATACACAGCCGAACATACACTATTGTTTAGGGACATTCTGTTAATTGCTTAATCTTCCAAATTAATTCATTGATGTCCACTTTTGCCATTGGGCACATGTTTCTTGAGCACGGTTCCGTCATTTTTATGGACTTTTCCTATCGTCGTGTATTGACGTGCTACTGTGAGGAGTTAACCTATTGTTCTATTGCTCAGTTTTAACAACGCAACCATTGAGGGTTAATTGTATGGATCTATGAGTAGGACATATACAGGAGTACTGTGGTGGCAATTTCGATCATTAAGTGTGTTCGGAAATTAGAGTGTTTTTAGATATTAAAGTTTCTTAACACAGAAGAGTCTGAGTGGTTCCTTCCTAAGTTAATGCGTAATTATCTTAATTATAAGAACTGTATCCTGTGGCGACCTTTGAATTCTGAGACCGGACATAATAACACTAAAACATAATCAGTAAAAGTTAAAGCGAGAATAATTGTTTTATCAAGATTGGTAATACACCCGAGACAACGAAGCCGATCCTAATTTATATAATTTGAATACATTTGCATACTTCAATAACTATTTTATTTTGATAAAATGACAATTTTACAATGTATTTTTTCAATATTATTATTTTTTTAAACAATATATACAACAAGGCTATAGGGAGACCTTTGTCTTCATCTCCGTGTCCGTCTGTGTGTCTCCTTGACTGTCTCCATGTCTATATCCGTATCTCTCTGTGTCTCGTAATGAGAGCAAATGCCCAGTCGGATGAACCTGAACAGTTTCACTCAGTGGTGGGGCCTCAACCATCACACGGCCCCACGAAAACAAAGCACCTGTATGGGTATTTTATGCTGAAGGTTGTCGATGTTTTTGTGTGTAAGTGTGTGTGACTTTTTAAATGGGTAATTTTTAAACTAAATTATTCCCAAAATTGCCCCCATCATAAATTAATGAAAATGTTTTTTGAACCAAGAAAATTTGGTATTTTTCTTCTTGGCCATGGGGGTACTGTTGGTGGCATTGATAGCGGTGCTGGTGGCAGTGGCGGTGGTGCTGATTTCCTTGGCATTGGTGTCGGTGTTGGCGGTGGTGGCGTTGGTAATGGCGGTGGCGGCGGCAGTGGCGAGACGAAGCGTCTCAATCTCCTGAAGGAGCGTCTCCTTCTTTCGACGCAGCGTCACGTTCTCCAAATGCAGCCTCTCATTTCCTTTACGCAGCATCTCATGTTGCCACATCACTCGCTCTTGTAGCATCGTCTCTGCGTGCATCGCCACAAACTCCTGACGAGTCATCTCAATCCCTTCACGTAGCATCGTGTTTTCCTCGTGCATCTTCGCTCTTTTCCGCCCCAGATTCTCGTTCTGCTGTCGAAGCGTCGCGTTGTGCACTTCAAACGTTGACAAGGCTGTAAAGTGTGAAACAGGAATCATCATCTTACCATGTTTCCAATGACGCCGCTTCATGACCTGAATGAAAACCGTCATGACCATCAACCCAATCATGAGCAATACCAAAGTCCATGCCAGTGAATCCGTGCCAGGGTTCGGGCATGGTGGCTTGGGGATGAGATGTGAAGCTTTGCTTCTGTTGCCCACGAAGAGGGAGAAGAGGAACCGGACAAATTTGATGCAGAACTGCAACAGCAGCAGCAGTAGCATCAGCATCTTGCCGCTCGTGTTGTCAAAGTCCGTGTGTGAGTGCCAAGTGCGAGCGTGCGTTCTTATAGCACTCCCAGTGGTGACGTCATCAGTTCCGGCCGTGACGCATTGTTACAGGTTTCCTGTCATGACACGTGGTTAGAAAATCCCTTGTGACATCACAAGCACGACTGCACAGTAATTATTTCGTTTGGGTGAAAAAAACATTTACACTAATGTACGCTAGATTTGATCAACGAAACCTCTGCATTGCAAATTTAATTTGATAATCATTAAATCAATGGGCACACTTATTTTACACTCGATTCAAATGTTTGTTTTTATTCCGTTTAACATGTCGGCTTTCGTGACCAATGTTTTCCATAATAGAGGTTTTTGGGTTAGATCTCTTGAATATAAATGTGTCGTTAAACTCACCACCACTATCGATTAAGGCTGCTCCATTCCCATTGAAACTACCTTCTCTTGCTGTTCACGTTACCCTTACACATTTACAAATTTGCGTTTAGATTATTTGGCTGCTATGAATTTCAACGTGATAAGCTTCTACGTTCAGCTATCATTAGTCAACAGTTTGCTTCTGAAAAGTAGCGAATAGTTTGGAAGGTGTTCCATAGCAAATGCAATAGTTTAGTTTAAACGTTTCACCATTCACCATCATTGTCAAACTTTATCATCCAACATTAACAATTTACAATGTGTCATTAATTGTAAATGTTGCGGGCTATGTAGGAGCCTAAATGTACAACATTTACAATTGTAAATGTATTTTTTATTACTATATGTACCTTATTTTATTTTTTCATTATTCATGGAAAGTTGTTTCATATTAAGTAAATAAATCGTACTGAAATAATTTTGGCAGTAGGAAAATAATACACTGGAATGAAATCCCAATTTCATAGCACTTCATGCCAATCGCTTAACCCTCCCATTAGGATTTCGCTGAGGGTCGCTGTTCAAACACTCACTGCTGATGAGGTCATTTGGGGAAATTTCTGAAATGTGCCAACACTTGGACCATCTTGTTGGCCTACACCTCCGATTAGTATGGTTGGCTAAGAAATTAAACATACATACACAATCTTGATTTGAAGCTTTCGTGACTGCAGGAAACCATACTCTTGGTTCTTTCGGTAAAGTCACGTAGGTAGAAAAATAAAACAAAATAACAATAATATATCACGACGTTTCGATCGCAACACAAACGGTCGTCCTCAGGCAGAATAAATCTCCCCCATTAACACAACTGACTTGCTTGCGTCCGTGGATGGAATTGCTTTCCATCTCAGACCCAGCTTGCTTGCCCATCGCCACATATATAACCACTTCTTCTTTGGTCTTTCGACAAAGTCTCGTAGAATGAGAATAAAGTAATAAATTGATACAATAAAATAACACAATAAAATTCTCACGACGTTTCGGCCACAACACAAGCGTGTTATTTTATTTTATCAATTTATTATTTTATTCTCATTCTACGTGACTTTACCGAAAGAACCAAAGAAGATGAATCCTTGCAGTCACGAAAGCTTTAAATCGAAATATAACCACTTGTTATAACAGCTCTCTCGCTGGTTCAGCAGTTCCACTCTGGATTATTTTTTTCCGCCTGACGACGATTGCTTGTGTTGCGATCGAAACGTCGTGAGAAATTATTTTTATTTTGTTTTCTTTTTCTACCTACGTGACTTTACCGAAATAACCAAAGAGTATACATACACAAGGTCCACTCTTAATTGGCACCGCAGTTGTGAAATGTTGCTCCCTCGCCTTGTATGCAGAAGGATTTGGGTTCGATCCCGACCATGACACCTGTATAGTTGGAGTTTCCACTCCGTCTCCGTGGTCACGTGGATTTTTCTCCAGGTCTTCCGTTTTTTCCCCCACATCAACATCACGCGTTTACAGTATTTGGCTTATATACATTTCCACGTAATAAGCCACTTCTTTGAGCTTTTCATTGGTGGAAAAGTCGCTTCTCCACAAAATCTATATTGCTCAGATGACTTTTACATCCGCCGTATTTACTGGATTGGTCACTGAAATTGAGCCACAAACCTCTGCAAACTAGACATCTCCACTCCTCGTCTTTGTCACCACTTTTAAGACATTTGTGTTTTACGTTGTTGTAATAATAAAAAAATAAAAAATGCACATGAATACTATTGTTTTGAGATATTTATTTTGATCACAGAATATTGCCCGCGAATTCATTGATGTGCCATTAGCCAATTGATAAGCATCTCTTAGCCAAAAATACACAGCCGAACATACACTATTGTTTAGGGACATTCTGTTAATTGCTTAATCTTCCAAATTAATTCATTGATGTCCACTTTTGCCATTGGGCACATGTTTCTTGAGCATGGTTCCGTCATTTTTATGGACTTTTCCTATCGTCGTGTATTGACGTGCTACTGTGAGGAGTTAACCTATTGTTCTATTGCTCAGTTTTAACAACGCAACCATTGAGGGTTAATTGTATGGATCGATGAGTAGGACATATACAGGAGTACTGTGGTGGCAATTTCGATCATTAAGTGTGTTCGGAAATTAGAGTGTTTTTAGATATTAAAGTTTCTTAACACAGAAGAGTCTGAGTGGTTCCTTCCTAAGTTAATGCGTAATTATCTTAATTATAAGAACTGTATCCTGTGGCGACCTCTGAATTCTGAGACCGGACATAATAACACTAAAACATAATCAGTAAAAGTTCAAGCGAGAATAATTGTTTTATCAAGATTGGTAATACACCCGAGACAACGAAGCCGATCCTAATTTATATAATTTGAATACATTTGCATACTTCAATAACTATTTTATTTTGATAAAATGACAATTTTACAATGTATTTTTTAATTATTATTATATTTTTTTAAACAATATATACAACAAGGCTATAGGGAGACCTTTGTCTTCATCTCCGTGTCCGTGTGTGTGTCTCCTTGACTGTCTCCATGTCTATATCCGTATCTCTCTGTGTCTCGTAATGAGAGCAAATGCCCAGTCGGATGAACCTGAACAGTTTCACTCAGTGGTGGGGCCTCAACCATCACACGGCCCCACGAAAACAAAGCACCTGTATGGGTATTTTATGCTGAAGGTTGTCGATGTTTTTGTGTGTAAGTGTGTGTGACTTTTTAAATGGGTAATTTTTAAACTAAATTATTCCCAAAATTGCCCCCATCATAAATTAATGAAAATGTTTTTTGAACCAAGAAAATTTGGTATTTTTCTTCTTGGCCATGGGGGTACTGTTGGTGGCATTGATAGCGGTGCTGGTGGCAGTGGCGGTGGTGCTGATTTCCTTGGCATTGGTGTCGGTGTTGGCGGTGGTGGCGTTGGTAATGGCGGTGGCGGCGGCAGTCGCGAGACGAAGCGTCTCAATCTCCTGAAGGAGCGTCTCCTTCTTTCGACGCAGCGTCACGTTCTCCAAATGCAGCCTCTCATTTCCTTTACGCAGCATCTCATGTTGCCACATCACTCGCTCTTGTAGCATCGTCTCCGCGTGCATCGCCACAAACTCCTGACGAGTCATCTCAATCCCTTCACGTAGCATCGTGTTTTCCTCGTGCATCTTCGCTCTTTTCCGCCCCAGATTCTCGTTCTGCTGTCGAAGCGTCGCGTTGTGCACTTCAAACGTTGACAAGGCTGTAAAGTGTGAAACAGGAATCATCATCTTACCATGTTTCCAATGACGCCGCTTCATGACCTGAATGAAAACCGTCATGACCATCAACCCAATCATGAGCAATACCAAAGTCCATGCCAGTGAATCCGTGCCAGGGTTCGGGCATGGTGGCTTGGGGATGAGATGTGAAGCTTTGCTTCTGTTGCCCACGAAGAGGGAGAAGAGGAACCGGACAAATTTGATGCAGAACTGCAACAGCAGCAGCAGTAGCATCAGCATCTTGCCGCTCGTGTTGTCAAAGTCCGTGTGTGAGTGCCAAGTGCGAGCGTGCGTTCTTATAGCACTCCCAGTGGTGACGTCATCAGTTCCGACCGTGACGCATTGTTACAGGTTTCCTGTCATGACACGTGGTTAGAAAATCCCCTGTGACATCACAAGCACGACTGCACAGTAATTATTTCGTTTGGGTGAAAAAAACATTTACACTAATGTACGCTAGATTTGATCAACGAAACCTCTGCATTGCAAATTTAATTTGATAATCATTAAATCAATGGGCACACTTATTTTACACTCGATTCAAATGTTTGTTTTTATTCCGTTTAACATGTCGGCTTTCGTGACCAATGTTTTCCATAATAGAGGTTTTTGGGTTAGATCTCTTGAATATAAATGTGTCGTTAAACTCACCACCACTATCGATTAAGGCTGCTCCATTCCCATTGAAACTACCTTCTCTTGCTGTTCACGTTACCCTTACACATTTACAAATTTGCGTTTAGATTATTTGGCTGCTATGAATTTCAACGTGATAAGCTTCTACGTTCAGCTATCATTAGTCAACAGTTTGCTTCTGAAAAGTAGCGAATAGTTTGGAAGGTGTTCCATAGCAAATGCAATAGTTTAGTTTAAACGTTTCACCATTCACCATCATTGTCAACCTTTATCATCCAACATTAACAATTTACAATGTGTCATTAATTGTAAATGTTGCGGGCTATGTAGGAGCCTAAATGTACAACATTTACAATTGTAAATGTATTTTTTATTACTATATGTACCTTATTTTATTTTTTCATTATTCATGGAAAGTTGTTTCATATTAAGTAAATAAATCGTACTGAAATAATTTTGGCAGTAGGAAAATAATACACTGGAATGAAATCCCAATTTCATAGCACTTCATGCCAATCGCTTAACCCTCCCATTAGGATTTCGCTGAGGGTCGCTGTTCAAACACTCACTGCTGATGAGGTCATTTGGGGAAATTTCTAAAATGTGCCAACACTTGGACCATCTTGTTGGCCTACACCTCCGATTAGTATGGTTGGCTAAGAAGTTAAACATACATACACAATCTTGATTTGAAGCTTTCGTGACTGCAGGAAACCATACTCTTGGTTCTTTCGGTAAAGTCACGTAGGTAGAAAAATAAAACAAAATAACAATAATATATCACGACGTTTCGATCGCAACACAAACGGTCGTCCTCAGGCAGAATAAATCTCCCCCATTAACACAACTGACTTGCTTGCGTCCGTGGATGGAATTGCTTTCCATCTCAGACCCAGCTTGCTTGCCCATCGCCACATATATAACCACTTCTTCTTTGGTCTTTCGACAAAGTCTCGTAGAATGAGAATAAAGTAATAAATTGATACAATAAAATAACACAATAAAATTCTCACGACGTTTCGGCCACAACACAAGCGTGTTATTTTATTTTATCAATTTATTATTTTATTCTCATTCTACATGACTTTACCGAAAGAACCAAAGAAGATGAATCCTTGCAGTCACGAAAGCTTTAAATCGAAATATAACCACTTGTTGTAACAGCTCTCTCGCTGGTTCAGCAGTTCCACTCTGGATTATGTTTTTCCGCCTGACGACGATTGCTTGTGTTGCGATCGAAACGTCGTGAGAAATTATTTTTATTTTGTTTTCTTTTTCTACCTACGTGACTTTACCGAAATAACCAAAGAGTATACATACACAAGGTCCACTCTTAATTGGCACCGCAGTTGTGAAATGTTGCTCCCTCGCCTTGTATGCAGAAGGATTTGGGTTCGATCCCGACCATGACACCTGTATAGTTGGAGTTTCCACTCCGTCTCCGTGGTCACGTGGATTTTTCTCCAGGTCTTCCGTTTTTTCCCCCACATCAACATCACGCGTTTACAGTATTTGGCTTATATACATTTCCACGTAATAAGCCACTTCTTTGAGCTTTTCATTGGTGGAAAAGTCGCTTCTCCACAAAATCTATATTGCTCAGATGACTTTTACATCCGCCGTATTTACTGGATTGGTCACTGAAATTGAGCCACAAACCTCTGCAAACTAGACATCTCCACTCCTCGTCTTTGTCACCACTTTTAAGACATTTGTGTTTTACGTTGTTGTAATAATAAAAAAATAAAAAATGCACATGAATACTATTGTTTTGAGATATTTATTTTGATCACAGAATATTGCCCGCGAATTCATTGATGTGCCATTAGCCAATTGATAAGCATCTCTTAGCCAAAAATACACAGCCGAACATACACTATTGTTTAGGGACATTCTGTTAATTGCTTAATCTTCCAAATTAATTCATTGATGTCCACTTTTGCCATTGGGCACATGTTTCTTGAGCATGGTTCCGTCATTTTTATGGACTTTTCCTATCGTCGTGTATTGACGTGCTACTGTGAGGAGTTAACCTATTGTTCTATTGCTCAGTTTTAACAACGCAACCATTGAGGGTTAATTGTATGGATCGATGAGTAGGACATATACAGGAGTACTGTGGTGGCAATTTCGATCATTAAGTGTGTTCGGAAATTAGAGTGTTTTTAGATATTAAAGTTTCTTAACACAGAAGAGTCTGAGTGGTTCCTTCCTAAGTTAATGCGTAATTATCTTAATTATAAGAACTGTATCCTGTGGCGACCTCTGAATTCTGAGACCGGACATAATAACACTAAAACATAATCAGTAAAAGTTAAAGCGAGAATAATTGTTTTATCAAGATTGGTAATACACCCGAGACAACGAAGCCGATCCTAATTTATATAATTTGAATACATTTGCATACTTCAATAACTATTTTATTTTGATAAAATGACAATTTTACAATGTATTTTTTTATTATTATTATTATTTTTTTAACAATATATACAACAAGGCTATAGGGAGACCTTTGTCTTCATCTCCGTGTCCGTGTGTGTGTCTCCTTGACTGTCTCCATGTCTATATCCGTATCTCTCTGTGTCTCGTAATGAGAGCAAATGCCCAGTCGGATGAACCTGAACAGTTTCACTCAGTGGTGGGGCCTCAACCATCACACGGCCCCACGAAAACAAAGCACCTGTATGGGTATTTTATGCTGAAGGTTGTCGATGTTTTTGTGTGTAAGTGTGTGTGACTTTTTAAATGGGTAATTTTTAAACTAAATTATTCCCAAAATTGCCCCCATCATAAATTAATGAAAATGTTTTTTGAACCAAGAAAATTTGGTATTTTTCTTCTTGGCCATGGGGGTACTGTTGGTGGCATTGATAGCGGTGCTGGTGGCAGTGGCGGTGGTGCTGATTTCCTTGGCATTGGTGTCGGTGTTGGCGGTGGTGGCGTTGGTAATGGCGGTGGCGGCGGCAGTGGCGAGACGAAGCGTCTCAATCTCCTGAAGGAGCGTCTCCTTCTTTCGACGCAGCGTCACGTTCTCCAAATGCAGCCTCTCATTTCCTTTACGCAGCATCTCATGTTGCCACATCACTCGCTCTTGTAGCATCGTCTCCGCGTGCATCGCCACAAACTCCTGACGAGTCATCTCAATCCCTTCACGTAGCATCGTGTTTTCCTCGTGCATCTTCGCTCTTTTCCGCCCCAGATTCTCGTTCTGCTGTCGAAGCGTCGCGTTGTGCACTTCAAACGTTGACAATGCTGTAAAGTGTGAAACAGGAATCATCATCTTACCATGTTTCCAATGACGCCACTTCATGACCTGAATGAAAACCGTCATGACCATCAACCCAATCATGAGCAATACCAAAGTCCATGCCAGTGAATCCGTGCCAGGGTTCGGGCATGGTGGCTTGGGGATGAGATGTGAAGCTTTGCTTCTGTTGCCCACGAAGAGGGAGAAGAGGAACCGGACAAATTTGATGCAGAACTGCAACAGCAGCAGCAGTAGCATCAGCATCTTGCCGCTCGTGTTGTCAAAGTCCGTGTGTGAGTGCCAAGTGCGAGCGTGCGTTCTTATAGCACTCCCAGTGGTGACGTCATCAGTTCCGACCGTGACGCATTGTTACAGGTTTCCTGTCATGACACGTGGTTAGAAAATCCCCTGTGACATCACAAGCACGACTGCACAGTAATTATTTCGTTTGGGTGAAAAAAACATTTACACTAATGTACGCTAGATTTGATCAACGAAACCTCTGCATTGCAAATTTAATTTGATAATCATTAAATCAATGGGCACACTTATTTTACACTCGATTCAAATGTTTGTTTTTATTCCGTTTAACATGTCGGCTTTCGTGACCAATGTTTTCCATAATAGAGGTTTTTGGGTTAGATCTCTTGAATATAAATGTGTCGTTAAACTCACCACCACTATCGATTAAGGCTGCTCCATTCCCATTGAAACTACCTTCTCTTGCTGTTCACGTTACCCTTACACATTTACAAATTTGCGTTTAGATTATTTGGCTGCTATGAATTTCAACGTGATAAGCTTCTACGTTCAGCTATCATTAGTCAACAGTTTGCTTCTGAAAAGTAGCGAATAGTTTGGAAGGTGTTCCATAGCAAATGCAATAGTTTAGTTTAAACGTTTCACCATTCACCATCATTGTCAACCTTTATCATCCAACATTAACAATTTACAATGTGTCATTAATTGTAAATGTTGCGGGCTATGTAGGAGCCTAAATGTACAACATTTACAATTGTAAATGTATTTTTTATTACTATATGTACCTTATTTTATTTTTTCATTATTCATGGAAAGTTGTTTCATATTAAGTAAATAAATCGTACTGAAATAATTTTGGCAGTAGGAAAATAATACACTGGAATGAAATCCCAATTTCATAGCACTTCATGCCAATCGCTTAACCCTCCCATTAGGATTTCGCTGAGGGTCGCTGTTCAAACACTCACTGCTGATGAGGTCATTTGGGGAAATTTCTAAAATGTGCCAACACTTGGACCATCTTGTTGGCCTACACCTCCGATTAGTATGGTTGGCTAAGAAATTAAACATACATAC
Source organism: Petromyzon marinus (assembly GCF_048934315.1). Taxonomy (NCBI): domain Eukaryota; kingdom Metazoa; phylum Chordata; class Hyperoartia; order Petromyzontiformes; family Petromyzontidae; genus Petromyzon; species Petromyzon marinus. The sequence continues at coordinate 5,883,465 of NW_027422597.1, forward strand.
ACAATCTTGATTTGAAGCTTTCGTGACTGCAGGAAACCATACTCTTGGTTCTTTCGGTAAAGTCACGTAGGTAGAAAAATAAAACAAAATAACAATAATATATCACGACGTTTCGATCGCAACACAAACGGTCGTCCTCAGGCAGAATAAATCTCCCCCATTAACACAACTGACTTGCTTGCGTCCGTGGATGGAATTGCTTTCCATCTCAGACCCAGCTTGCTTGCCCATCGCCACATATATAACCACTTCTTCTTTGGTCTTTCGACAAAGTCTCGTAGAATGAGAATAAAGTAATAAATTGATACAATAAAATAACACAATAAAATTCTCACGACGTTTCGGCCACAACACAAGCGTGTTATTTTATTTTATCAATTTATTATTTTATTCTCATTCTACGTGACTTTACCGAAAGAACCAAAGAAGATGAATCCTTGCAGTCACGAAAGCTTTAAATCGAAATATAACCACTTGTTGTAACAGCTCTCTCGCTGGTTCAGCAGTTCCACTCTGGATTATGTTTTTCCGCCTGACGACGATTGCTTGTGTTGCGATCGAAACGTCGTGAGAAATTATTTTTATTTTGTTTTCTTTTTCTACCTACGTGACTTTACCGAAATAACCAAAGAGTATACATACACAAGGTCCACTCTTAATTGGCACCGCAGTTGTGAAATGTTGCTCCCTCGCCTTGTATGCAGAAGGATTTGGGTTCGATCCCGACCATGACACCTGTATAGTTGGAGTTTCCACTCCGTCTCCGTGGTCACGTGGATTTTTCTCCAGGTCTTCCGTTTTTTCCCCCACATCAACATCACGCGTTTACAGTATTTGGCTTATATACATTTCCACGTAATAAGCCACTTCTTTGAGCTTTTCATTGGTGGAAAAGTCGCTTCTCCACAAAATCTATATTGCTCAGATGACTTTTACATCCGCCGTATTTACTGGATTGGTCACTGAAATTGAGCCACAAACCTCTGCAAACTAGACATCTCCACTCCTCGTCTTTGTCACCACTTTTAAGACATTTGTGTTTTACGTTGTTGTAATAATAAAAAAATAAAAAATGCACATGAATACTATTGTTTTGAGATATTTATTTTGATCACAGAATATTGCCCGCGAATTCATTGATGTGCCATTAGCCAATTGATAAGCATCTCTTAGCCAAAAATACACAGCCGAACATACACTATTGTTTAGGGACATTCTGTTAATTGCTTAATCTTCCAAATTAATTCATTGATGTCCACTTTTGCCATTGGGCACATGTTTCTTGAGCATGGTTCCGTCATTTTTATGGACTTTTCCTATCGTCGTGTATTGACGTGCTACTGTGAGGAGTTAACCTATTGTTCTATTGCTCAGTTTTAACAACGCAACCATTGAGGGTTAATTGTATGGATCGATGAGTAGGACATATACAGGAGTACTGTGGTGGCAATTTCGATCATTAAGTGTGTTCGGAAATTAGAGTGTTTTTAGATATTAAAGTTTCTTAACACAGAAGAGTCTGAGTGGTTCCTTCCTAAGTTAATGCGTAATTATCTTAATTATAAGAACTGTATCCTGTGGCGACCTCTGAATTCTGAGACCGGACATAATAACACTAAAACATAATCAGTAAAAGTTAAAGCGAGAATAATTGTTTTATCAAGATTGGTAATACACCCGAGACAACGAAGCCGATCCTAATTTATATAATTTGAATACATTTGCATACTTCAATAACTATTTTATTTTGATAAAATGACAATTTTACAATGTATTTTTTTATTATTATTATTTTTTTTTAAACAATATATACAACAAGGCTATAGGGAGACCTTTGTCTTCATCTCCGTGTCCGTGTGTGTGTCTCCTTGACTGTCTCCATGTCTATATCCGTATCTCTCTGTGTCTCGTAATGAGAGCAAATGCCCAGTCGGATGAACCTGAACAGTTTCACTCAGTGGTGGGGCCTCAACCATCACACGGCCCCACGAAAACAAAGCACCTGTATGGGTATTTTATGCTGAAGGTTGTCGATGTTTTTGTGTGTAAGTGTGTGTGACTTTTTAAATGGGTAATTTTTAAACTAAATTATTCCCAAAATTGCCCCCATCATAAATTAATGAAAATGTTTTTTGAACCAAGAAAATTTGGTATTTTTCTTCTTGGCCATGGGGGTACTGTTGGTGGCATTGATAGCGGTGCTGGTGGCAGTGGCGGTGGTGCTGATTTCCTTGGCATTGGTGTCGGTGTTGGCGGTGGTGGCGTTGGTAATGGCGGTGGCGGCGGCAGTGGCGAGACGAAGCGTCTCAATCTCCTGAAGGAGCGTCTCCTTCTTTCGACGCAGCGTCACGTTCTCCAAATGCAGCCTCTCATTTCCTTTACGCAGCATCTCATGTTGCCACATCACTCGCTCTTGTAGCATCGTCTCCGCGTGCATCGCCACAAACTCCTGACGAGTCATCTCAATCCCTTCACGTAGCATCGTGTTTTCCTCGTGCATCTTCGCTCTTTTCCGCCCCAGATTCTCGTTCTGCTGTCGAAGCGTCGCGTTGTGCACTTCAAACGTTGACAATGCTGTAAAGTGTGAAACAGGAATCATCATCTTACCATGTTTCCAATGACGCCACTTCATGACCTGAATGAAAACCGTCATGACCATCAACCCAATCATGAGCAATACCAAAGTCCATGCCAGTGAATCCGTGCCAGGGTTCGGGCATGGTGGCTTGGGGATGAGATGTGAAGCTTTGCTTCTGTTGCCCACGAAGAGGGAGAAGAGGAACCGGACAAATTTGATGCAGAACTGCAACAGCAGCAGCAGTAGCATCAGCATCTTGCCGCTCGTGTTGTCAAAGTCCGTGTGTGAGTGCCAAGTGCGAGCGTGCGTTCTTATAGCACTCCCAGTGGTGACGTCATCAGTTCCGACCGTGACGCATTGTTACAGGTTTCCTGTCATGACACGTGGTTAGAAAATCCCCTGTGACATCACAAGCACGACTGCACAGTAATTATTTCGTTTGGGTGAAAAAAACATTTACACTAATGTACGCTAGATTTGATCAACGAAACCTCTGCATTGCAAATTTAATTTGATAATCATTAAATCAATGGGCACACTTATTTTACACTCGATTCAAATGTTTGTTTTTATTCCGTTTAACATGTCGGCTTTCGTGACCAATGTTTTCCATAATAGAGGTTTTTGGGTTAGATCTCTTGAATATAAATGTGTCGTTAAACTCACCACCACTATCGATTAAGGCTGCTCCATTCCCATTGAAACTACCTTCTCTTGCTGTTCACGTTACCCTTACACATTTACAAATTTGCGTTTAGATTATTTGGCTGCTATGAATTTCAACGTGATAAGCTTCTACGTTCAGCTATCATTAGTCAACAGTTTGCTTCTGAAAAGTAGCGAATAGTTTGGAAGGTGTTCCATAGCAAATGCAATAGTTTAGTTTAAACGTTTCACCATTCACCATCATTGTCAACCTTTATCATCCAACATTAACAATTTACAATGTGTCATTAATTGTAAATGTTGCGGGCTATGTAGGAGCCTAAATGTACAACATTTACAATTGTAAATGTATTTTTTATTACTATATGTACCTTATTTTATTTTTTCATTATTCATGGAAAGTTGTTTCATATTAAGTAAATAAATCGTACTGAAATAATTTTGGCAGTAGGAAAATAATACACTGGAATGAAATCCCAATTTCATAGCACTTCATGCCAATCGCTTAACCCTCCCATTAGGATTTCGCTGAGGGTCGCTGTTCAAACACTCACTGCTGATGAGGTCATTTGGGGAAATTTCTAAAATGTGCCAACACTTGGACCATCTTGTTGGCCTACACCTCCGATTAGTATGGTTGGCTAAGAAATTAAACATACATACACAATCTTGATTTGAAGCTTTCGTGACTGCAGGAAACCATACTCTTGGTTCTTTCGGTAAAGTCACGTAGGTAGAAAAATAAAACAAAATAACAATAATATATCACGACGTTTCGATCGCAACACAAACGGTCGTCCTCAGGCAGAATAAATCTCCCCCATTAACACAACTGACTTGCTTGCGTCCGTGGATGGAATTGCTTTCCATCTCAGACCCAGCTTGCTTGCCCATCGCCACATATATAACCACTTCTTCTTTGGTCTTTCGACAAAGTCTCGTAGAATGAGAATAAAGTAATAAATTGATACAATAAAATAACACAATAAAATTCTCACGACGTTTCGGCCACAACACAAGCGTGTTATTTTATTTTATCAATTTATTATTTTATTCTCATTCTACGTGACTTTACCGAAAGAACCAAAGAAGATGAATCCTTGCAGTCACGAAAGCTTTAAATCGAAATATAACCACTTGTTGTAACAGCTCTCTCGCTGGTTCAGCAGTTCCACTCTGGATTATGTTTTTCCGCCTGACGACGATTGCTTGTGTTGCGATCGAAACGTCGTGAGAAATTATTTTTATTTTGTTTTCTTTTTCTACCTACGTGACTTTACCGAAATAACCAAAGAGTATACATACACAAGGTCCACTCTTAATTGGCACCGCAGTTGTGAAATGTTGCTCCCTCGCCTTGTATGTAGAAGGATTTGGGTTCGATCCCGACCATGACACCTGTATAGTTGGAGTTTCCACTCCGTCTCCGTGGTCACGTGGATTTTTCTCCAGGTCTTCCGTTTTTTCCCTCCACATCAACATCACGCGTTTAGAGTATTTGGCTTATATACATTTCCACGTAATAAGCCACTTCTTTGAGCTTTTCATTGGTGGAAAAGTCGCTTCTCCACAAAATCTATATTGCTCAGATGACTTTTACATCCGCCGTATTTACTGGATTGGTCACTGAAATTGAGCCACAAACCTCTGCAAACTAGACATCTCCACTCCTCGTCTTTGTCACCACTTTTAAGACATTTGTGTTTTACGTTGTTGTAATAATAAAACAATAATGAATGCACATGAATACTATTGTTTTGAGATATTTATTTTGATCACAGAATATTGCCCGCGAATTCATTGATGTGCCATTAGCCAATTGATAAGCATCTCTTAGCCAAAAATACACAGCCGAACATACACTATTGTTTAGGGACATTCTGTTAATTGCTTAATCTTCCAAATTAATTCATTGATGTCCACTTTTGCCATTGGGCACATGTTTCTTGAGCACGGTTCCGTCATTTTTATGGACTTTTCCTATCGTCGTGTATTGACGTGCTACTGTGAGGAGTTAACCTATTGTTCTATTGCTCAGTTTTAACAACGCAACCATTGAGGGTTAATTGTATGGATCGATGAGTAGGACATATACAGGAGTACTGTGGTGGCAATTTCGATCATTAAGTGTGTTCGGAAATTAGAGTGTTTTTAGATATTAAAGTTTCTTAACACAGAAGAGTCTGAGTGGTTCCTTCCTAAGTTAATGCGTAATTATCTTAATTATAAGAACTGTATCTTGTGGCGACCTCTGAATTCTGAGACCGGACATAATAATACTAAAACATAATCAGTAAAAGGTAAAGCGAGAATAATTGTTTTATCAAGATTGGTAATACACCCGAGACAACGAAGCCGATCCTAATTCATATAATTTGAATACATTTGCATACTTCAATAACTATTTTATTTTGATAAAATGACAATTTTACAATGTATTTTTTATTATTATTATTTTTTAAACAATATATACAACAAGGCTATAGGGAGACCTTTGTCTTCATCTCCGTGTCCGTGTGTGTGTCTCCTTGACTGTCTCCATGTCTATATCCGTATCTCTCTGTGTCTCGTAATGAGAGCAAATGCCCAGTCGGATGAACCTGAACAGTTTCACTCAGTGGTGGGGCCTCAACCATCACACGGCCCCACGAAAACAAAGCACCTGTATGGGTATTTTATGCTGAAGGTTGTCGATGTTTTTGTGTGTAAGTGTGTGTGACTTTTTAAATGGGTAATTTTTTAACTAAATTATTCCCAAAATTGCCCCATCATAAATTAATGAAAATGCTTTTTGAACCAAGAAAATTTGGTATTTTTCTTCTTGGCCATGGGGGTACTGTTGGTGGCATTGATAGCGGTGCTGGTGGCAGTGGCGGTGGTGCTGATTTCCTTGGCATTGGTGTCGGTGTTGGCGGTGGTGGCGTTGGTAATGGCGGTGGCGGCGGCAGTGGCGAGACGAAGCGTCTCAATCTCCTGAAGGAGCGTCTCCTTCTTTCGACGCAGCGTCACGTTCTCCAAATGCAGCCTCTCATTTCCTTTACGCAGCATCTCATGTTGCCACATCACTCGCTCTTGTAGCATCGTCTCCGCGTGCATCGCCACAAACTCCTGACGAGTCATCTCAATCCCTTCACGTAGCATCGTGTTTTCCTCGTGCATCTTCGCTCTTTTCCGCCCCAGATTCTCGTTCTGCTGTCGAAGCGTCGCGTTGTGCACTTCAAACGTTGACAAGGGTGTAAAGTGTTTCCAATGACGCCGCTTCATGACCTGAATGAAAACCGTCATGACCATCAACCCAATCATGAGCAATACCAAAGTCCATGCCAGTGAATCCGTGCCAGGGTTCGGGCATGGTGGCTTGGGGATGAGATGTGAAGCTTTGCTTCTGTTGCCCACGAAGAGGGAGAAGAGGAACCGGACAAATTTGATGCAGAACTGCAACAGCAGCAGCAGTAGCATCAGCATCTTGCCGCTCGTGTTGTCAAAGTCCGTGTGTGAGTGCCAAGTGCGAGCGTGCGTTCTTATAGCACTCCCAGTGGTGACGTCATCAGTTCCGGCCGTGACGCATTGTTACAGGTTTCCTGTCATGACACGTGGTTAGAAAATCCCCTGTGACATCACAAGCACGACTGCACAGTAATTATTTCGTTTGGGTGAAAAAAACATTTACACTGATGTACGCTAGATTTGATCAACGAAACCTCTGCATTGCAAATTTAATTTGATAATCATTAAATCAATGGGCACACTTATTTTACACTCGATTCAAATGTTTGTTTTTATTCCGTTTAACATGTCGGCTTTCGTGACCAATGTTTTCCATAATAGAGGTTTTTGGGTTAGATCTCTTGAATATAAATGTGTCGTTAAACTCACCACCACTATCGATTAAGGCTGCTCCATTCCCATTGAAACTACCTTCTCTTGCTGTTCACGTTACCCTTACACATTTACAAATTTGCGTTTAGATTATTTGGCTGCTATGAATTTCAACGTGATAAGCTTCTACGTTCAGCTATCATTAGTCAACAGTTTGCTTCTGAAAAGTAGCGAATAGCTTGGAAGGTGTTCCATAGCAAATGCAATAGTTTAGTTTAAACGTTTCACCATTCACCATCATGGTCAACCTTTATCATCCAACATTAACAATTTACAATGTGTCATTAATTGTAAATGTTGCGGGCTATGTAGGAGCCTAAATGTACAACATTTACAATTGTAAATGTATTTTTTATTACTATATGTACCTTATTTTATTTTTTCATTATTCATGGAAAGTTGTTTCATATTAAGTAAATAAATCGTACTGAAATAATTTTGGCAGTAGGAAAATAATACACTGGAATCAAATCCCAATTTCATAGCACTTCATGCCAATCGCTTAACCCTCCCATTAGGATTTCGCTGAGGGTCGCTGTTCAAACACTCACTGCTGATGAGGTCATTTGGGGAAATTTCTGAAATGTGCCAACACTTGGACCATCTTGTTGGCCTACACCTCCGATTAGTATGGTTGGCTAAGAAGTTAAACATACATACACAATCTTGATTTGAAGCTTTCGTGACTGCAGGAAACCATACTCTTGGTTCTTTCGGTAAAGTCACGTAGGTAGAAAAATAAAACAAAATAAAAATAATATATCACGACGTTTCGATCGCAACACAAACGGTCGTCCTCAGGCAGAATAAATCTTCCCCATTAACACAACTGACTTGCTTGCGTCCGTGGATGGAATTGCTTTCCATCTCAGACCCAGCTTGCTTGCCCATCGCCACATATATAACCACTTCTTCTTTGGTCTTTCGACAAAGTCACGTAGAATGAGAATAAAGTAATAAATTGATACAATAAAATAACACAATAAAATTCTCACGACGTTTCGGCCACAACACAAGCGTGTTATTTTATTTTATCAATTTATTATTTTATTCTCATTCTACGTGACTTTACCGAAAGAACCAAAGAAGATGAATCCTTGCAGTCACGAAAGCTTTAAATCGAAATATAACCACTTGTTGTAACAGCTCTCTCGCTGGTTCAGCAGTTCCACTCTGGATTATTTTTTTCCGCCTGACGACGATTGCTTGTGTTGCGATCGAAACGTCGTGAGAAATTATTTTTATTTTGTTTTCTTTTTCTACCTACGTGACTTTACCGAAAGAACCAAAGAGTATACATACACAAGGTCCACTCTTAATTGGCACCGCAGTTGTGAAATGTTGCTCCCTCGCCTTGTATGCAGAAGGATTTGGGTTCGATCCCGACCATGACACCTGTATAGTTGGAGTTTCCACTCCGTCTCCGTGGTCACGTGGATTTTTCTCCAGGTCTTCCGTTTTTTCCCTCCACATCAACATCACGCGTTTAGAGTATTTGGCTTATATACATTTCCACGTAATAAGCCACTTCTTTGAGCTTTTCATTGGTGGAAAAGTCGCTTCTCCACAAAATCTATATTGCTCAGATGACTTTTACATCCGCCGTATTTACTGGATTGGTCACTGAAATTGAGCCACAAACCTCTGCAAACTAGACATCTCCACTCCTCGTCTTTGTCACCACTTTTAAGACATTTGTGTTTTACATTGTTGTAATAATAAAACAATAATGAATGCACATGAATACTATTGTTTTGAGATATTTATTTTGATCACAGAATATTGCCCGCGAATTCATTGATGTGCCATTAGCCAATTGATAAGCATCTCTTAGCCAAAAATACACAGCCGAACATACACTATTGTTTAGGGACATTCTGTTAATTGCTTAATCTTCCAAATTAATTCATTGATGTCCACTTTTGCCATTGGGCACATGTTTCTTGAGCACGGTTCCGTCATTTTTATGGACTTTTTCTATCGTCGTGTATTGACGTGCTACTGTGAGGAGTTAACCTATTGTTCTATTGCTCAGTTTTAACAACGCAACCATTGAGGGTTAATTGTATGGATCGATGAGTAGGACATATACAGGAGTACTGTGGTGGCAATTTCGATCACTAAGTGTGTTCGGAAATTAGAGTGTTTTTAGATATTAAAGTTTCTTAACACAGAAGAGTCTGAGTGGTTCCTTCCTAAGTTAATGCGTAATTATCTTAATTATAAGAACTGTATCCTGTGGCGACCTCTGAATTCTGAGACCGGACATAATAACACTAAAACATAATCAGTAAAAGTTAAAGCGAGAATAATTGTTTTATAAAGATTGGTAATACACCCGAGACAACGAAGCCGATCCTAATTTATATAATTTGAATACATTTGCATACTTCAATAACTATTTTATTTTGATAAAATGACAATTTTACAATGTATTTTTTTTTAAACAATATATACAACAAGGCTATAGGGAGACCTTTGTCTTCATCTCCGTGTCCGTGTGTGTGTCTCCTTGACTGTCTCCATGTCTATATCCGTATCTCTCTGTGTCTCGTAATGAGAGCAAATGCCCAGTCGGATGAACCTGAACAGTTTCACTCAGTGGTGGGGCCTCAACCATCACACGGCCCCACGAAAACAAAGCACCTGTATGGGTATTTTATGCTGAAGGTTGTCGATGTTTTTGTGTGTAAGTGTGTGTGACTTTTTAAATGGGTAATTTTTTAACTAAATTATTCCCAAAATTGCCCCCATCATAAATTAATGAAAATGTTTTTTGAACCAAGAAAATTTGGTATTTTTCTTCTTGGCCATGGGGGTACTGTTGGTGGCATTGATAGCGGTGCTGGTGGCAGTGGCGGTGGTGCTGATTTCCTTGGCATTGGTGTCGGTGTTGGCGGTGGTGGCGTTGGTAATGGCGGTGGCGGCGGCAGTGGCGAGACGAAGCGTCTCAATCTCCTGAAGGAGCGTCTCCTTCTTTCGACGCAGCGTCACGTTCTCCAAATGCAGCCTCTCATTTCCTTTACGCAGCATCTCATGTTGCCACATCACTCGCTCTTGTAGCATCGTCTCCGCGTGCATCGCCACAAACTCCTGACGAGTCATCTCAATCCCTTCACGTAGCATCGTGTTTTCCTCGTGCATCTTCGCTCTTTTCCGCCCCAGATTCTCGTTCTGCTGTCGAAGCGTCGCGTTGTGCACTTCAAACGTTGACAAGGGTGTAAAGTGTTTCCAATGACGCCGCTTCATGACCTGAATGAAAACCGTCATGACCATCAACCCAATCATGAGCAATACCAAAGTCCATGCCAGTGAATCCGTGCCAGGGTTCGGGCATGGTGGCTTGGGGATGAGATGTGAAGCTTTGCTTCTGTTGCCCACGAAGAGGGAGAAGAGGAACCGGACAAATTTGATGCAGAACTGCAACAGCAGCAGCAGTAGCATCAGCATCTTGCCGCTCGTGTTGTCAAAGTCCGTGTGTGAGTGCCAAGTGCGAGCGTGCGTTCTTATAGCACTCCCAGTGGTGACGTCATCAGTTCCGGCCGTGACGCATTGTTACAGGTTTCCTGTCATGACACGTGGTTAGAAAATCCCCTGTGACATCACAAGCACGACTGCACAGTAATTATTTCGTTTGGGTGAAAAAAACATTTACACTAATGTACGCTAGATTTGATCAACGAAACCTCTGCATTGCAAATTTAATTTGACAATCATTAAATCAATGGGCACACTTATTTTACACTCGATTCAAATGTTTGTTTTTATTCCGTTTAACATGTCGGCTTTCGTGACCAATGTTTTCCATAATAGAGGTTTTTGGGTTAGATCTCTTGAATATAAATGTGTCGTTAAACTCACCACCACTATCGATTAAGGCTGCTCCATTCCCATTGAAACTACCTTCTCTTGCTGTTCACGTTACCCTTACACATTTACAAATTTGCGTTTAGATTATTTGGCTGCTATGAATTTCAACGTGATAAGCTTCTACGTTCAGCTATCATTAGTCAACAGTTTGCTTCTGAAAAGTAGCGAATAGCTTGGAAGGTGTTCCATAGCAAATGCAATAGTTTAGTTTAAACGTTTCACCATTCACCATCATTGTCAACCTTTATCATCCAACATTAACAATTTACAATGTGTCATTAATTGTAAATGTTGCGGGCTATGTAGGAGCCTAAATGTACAACATTTACAATTGTAAATGTATTTTTTATTACTATATGTACCTTATTTAAATTTTTCATTATTCATGGAAAGTTGTTTCATATTAAGTAAATAAATCGTACTGAAATAATTTTGGCAGTAGGAAAATAATACACTGGAATCAAATCCCAATTTCATAGCACTTCATGCCAATCGCTTAACCCTCCCATTAGGATTTCGCTGAGGGTCGCTGTTCAAACACTCACTGCTGATGAGGTCATTTGGGGAAATTTCTGAAATGTGCCAACACTTGGACCATCTTGTTGGCCTACACCTCCGATTAGTATGGTTGGCTAAGAAGTTAAACATACATACACAATCTTGATTTGAAGCTTTCGTGACTGCAGGAAACCATACTCTTGGTTCTTTCGGTAAAGTCACGTAGGTAGAAAAATAAAACAAAATAAAAATAATATATCACGACGTTTCGATCGCAACACAAACGGTCGTCCTCAGGCAGAATAAATCTCCCCCATTAACACAACTGACTTGCTTGCGTCCGTGGATGGAATTGCTTTCCATCTCAGACCCAGCTTGCTTGCCCATCGCCACATATATAACCACTTCTTCTTTGGTCTTTCGACAAAGTCTCGTAGAATGAGAATAAAGTAATAAATTGATACAATAAAATAACACAATAAAATTCTCACGACGTTTCGGCCACAACACAAGCGTGTTATTTTATTTTATCAATTTATTATTTTATTCTCATTCTACGTGACTTTACCGAAAGAACCAAAGAAGATGAATCCTTGCAGTCACGAAAGCTTTAAATCGAAATATAACCACTTGTTGTAACAGCTCTCTCGCTGGTTCAGCAGTTCCACTCTGGATTATTTTTTTCCGCCTGACGACGATTGCTTGTGTTGCGATCGAAACGTCGTGAGAAATTATTTTTATTTTGTTTTCTTTTTCTACCTACGTGACTTTACCGAAAGAACCAAAGAGTATACATACACAAGGTCCACTCTTAATTGGCACCGCAGTTGTGAAATGTTGCTCCCTCGCCTTGTATGCAGAAGGATTTGGGTTCGATCCCGACCATGACACCTGTATAGTTGGAGTTTCCACTCCGTCTCCGTGGTTACGTGGATTTTTCTCCAGGTCTTCCGTTTTTTCCCTCCACATCAACATCACGCGTTTAGAGTATTTGGCTTATATACATTTCCACGTAATAAGCCACTTCTTTGAGCTTTTCATTGGTGGAAAAGTCGCTTCTCCACAAAATCTATATTGCTCAGATGACTTTTACATCCGCCGTATTTACTGGATTGGTCACTGAAATTGAGCCACAAACCTCTGCAAACTAGACATCTCCACTCCTCGTCTTTGTCACCACTTTTAAGACATTTGTGTTTTACGTTGTTGTAATAATAAAACAATAATGAATGCACATGAATACTATTGTTTTGAGATATTTATTTTGATCACAGAATATTGCCCGCGAATTCATTGATGTGCCATTAGCCAATTGATAAGCATCTCTAAGCCAAAAATACACAGCCGAACATACACTATTGTTTAGGGACATTCTGTTAATTGCTTAATCTTCCAAATTAATTCATTGATGTCCACTTTTGCCATTGGGCAATGTTTCTTGAGCACGGTTCCGTCATTTTTATGGACTTTTCCTATCGTCGTGTATTGACGTGCTACTGTGAGGAGTTAACCTATTGTTCTATTGCTCAGTTTTAACAACGCAACCATTGAGGGTTAATTGTATGGATCGATGAGTAGGACATATACAGGAGTACTGTGGTGGCAATTTCGATCATTAAGTGTGTTCGGAAATTAGAGTGTTTTTAGATATTAAAGTTTCTTAACACAGAAGAGTCTGAGTGGTTCCTTCCTAAGTTAATGCGTAATTATCTTAATTATAAGAACTGTATCCTGTGGCGACCTCTGAATTCTGAGACCGGACATAATAACACTAAAACATAATCAGTAAAAGTTAAAGCGAGAATAATTGTTTTATCAAGATTGGTAATACACCCGAGACAACGAAGCCGATCCTAATTTATATAATTTGAATACATTTGCATACTTCAATAACTATTTTATTTTGATAAAATGACAATTTTACAATGTATTTTTTTATTATTATTATTTTTTTTAAACAATATATACAACAAGGCTATAGGGGGACCTTTGTCTTCATCTCCGTGTCCGTGTGTGTGTCTCCTTGACTGTCTCCATGTCTATATCCGTATCTCTCTGTCTCGTAATGAGAGCAAATGCCCAGTCGGATGAACCTGAACAGTTTCACTCAGTGGTGGGGCCTCAACCATCACACGGCCCCACGATAACAAAGCACCTGTATGGGTATTTTATGCTGAAGGTTGTCGATGTTTTTGTGTGTAAGTGTGTGTGACTTTTTAAATGGGTAATTTTTAAACTAAATTATTCCCAAAATTGCCCCCATCATAAATTAATGAAAATGTTTTTTGAACCAAGAAAATTTGGTATTTTTCTTCTTGGCCATGGGGGTACTGTTGGTGGCATTGATAGCGGTGGTGGTGGCAGTGGCGGTGGTGCTGATTTCCTTGGCATTGGTGTCGGTGTTGGCGGTGGTGGCGTTGGTAATGGCGGTGGCGGCGGCAGTGGCGAGACGAAGCGTCTCAATCTCCTGAAGGAGCGTCTCCTTCTTTCGACGCAGCGTCACGTTCTCCAAATGCAGCCTCTCATTTCCTTTACGCAGCATCTCATGTTGCCACATCACTCGCTCTTGTAGCATCGTCTCCGCGTGCATCGCCACAAACTCCTGACGAGTCATCTCAATCCCTTCACGTAGCATCGTGTTTTCCTCGTGCATCTTCGCTCTTTTCCGCCCCAGATTCTCGTTCTGCTGTCGAAGCGTCGCGTTGTGCACTTCAAACGTTGACAAGGCTGTAAAGTGTGAAACAGGAATCATCATCTTACCATGTTTCCAATGACGCCGCTTCATGACCTGAATGAAAACCGTCATGACCATCAACCCAATCATGAGCAATACCAAAGTCCATGCCAGTGAATCCGTGCCAGGGTTCGGGCATGGTGGCTTGGGGATGAGATGTGAAGCTTTGCTTCTGTTACCCACGAAGAGGGAGAAGAGGAACCGGACAAATTTGATGTAGAACTGCAACAGCAGCAGCAGTAGCATCAGCATCTTGCCGCTCGTGTTGTCAAAGTCCGTGTGTGAGTGCCAAGTGCGAGCGTGCGTTCTTATAGCACTCCCAGTGGTGACGTCATCAGTTCCGGCCGTGACGCATTGTTACAGGTTTCCTGTCATGACACGTGGTTAGAAAATCCCCTGTGACATCACAAGCACGACTGCACAGTAATTATTTCGTTTGGGTGAAAAAAACATTTACACTGATGTACGCTAGATTTGATCAACGAAACCTCTGCATTGCAAATTTAATTTGATAATCATTAAATCAATGGGCACACTTATTTTACACTCGATTCAAATGTTTGTTTTTATTCCGTTTAACATGTCGGCTTTCGTGACCAATGTTTTCCATAATAGAGGTTTTTGGGTTAGATCTCTTGAATATAAATGTGTCGTTAAACTCACCACCACTATCGATTAAGGCTGCTCCATTCCCATTGAAACTACCTTCTCTTGCTGTTCACGTTACCCTTACACATTTACAAATTTGCGTTTAGATTATTTGGCTGCTATGAATTTCAACGTGATAAGCTTCTACGTTCAGCTATCATTAGTCAACAGTTTGCTTCTGAAAAGTAGCGAATAGCTTGGAAGGTGTTCCATAGCAAATACAATAGTTTAGTTTAAACGTTTCACCATTCACCATCATTGTCAACCTTTATCATCCAACATTAACAATTTACAATATGTCATTAATTGTAAATGTTGCGGGCTATGTAGGAGCCTAAATGTACAACATTTACAATTGTAAATGTATTTTTTATTACTATATGTACCTTATTTTATTTTTTCATTATTCATGGAAAGTTGTTTCATATTAAGTAAATAAATCGTACTGAAATAATTTTGGCAGTAGGAAAATAATACACTGGAATGAAATCCCAATTTCATAGCACTTCATGCCAATCGCTTAACCCTCCCATTAGGATTTCGCTGAGGGTCGCTGTTCAAACACTCACTGCTGATGAGGTCATTTGGGGAAATTTCTGAAATGTGCCAACACTTGGACCATCTTGTTGGCCTACACCTCCGATTAGTATGGTTGGCTAAGAAGTTAACCATACATACACAATCTTGATTTGAAGCTTTCGTGACTGCAGGAAACCATACTCTTGGTTCTTTCGGTAAAGTCACGTAGGTAGAAAAATAAAACAAAATAAAAATAATATATCACGACGTTTCGATCGCAACACAAACGGTCGTCCTCAGGCAGAATAAATCTCCCCCATTAACACAACTGACTTGCTTGCGTCCGTGGATGGAATTGCTTTCCATCTCAGACCCAGCTTGCTTGCCCATCGCCACATATATAACCACTTCTTCTTTGGTCTTTCGACAAAGTCACGTAGAATGAGAATAAAGTAATAAATTGATACAATAAAATAACACAATAAAATTCTCACGACGTTTCGGCCACAACACAAGCGTGTTATTTTATTTTATCAATTTATTATTTTATTCTCATTCTACGTGACTTTACCGAAAGAACCAAAGAAGATGAATCCTTGCAGTCACGAAAGCTTTAAATCGAAATATAACCACTTGTTGTAACAGCTCTCTCGCTGGTTCAGCAGTTCCACTCTGGATTATTTTTTTCCGCCTGACGACGATTGCTTGTGTTGCGATCGAAACGTCGTGAGAAATTATTTTTATTTTGTTTTCTTTTTCTACCTACGTGACTTTACCGAAAGAACCAAAGAGTATACATACACAAGGTCCACTCTTAATTGGCACCGCAGTTGTGAAATGTTGCTCCCTCGCCTTGTATGCAGAAGGATTTGGGTTCGATCCCGACCATGACACCTGTATAGTTGGAGTTTCCACTCCGTCTCCGTGGTCACGTGGATTTTTCTCCAGGTCTTCCGTTTTTTCCCTCCACATCAACATCACGCGTTTAGAGTATTTGGCTTATATACATTTCCACGTAATAAGCCACTTCTTTGAGCTTTTCATTGGTGGAAAAGTCGCTTCTCCACAAAATCTATATTGCTCAGATGACTTTTACATCCGCCGTATTTACTGGATTGGTCACTGAAATTGAGCCACAAACCTCTGCAAACTAGACATCTCCACTCCTCGTCTTTGTCACCACTTTTAAGACATTTGTGTTTTACGTTGTTGTAATAATAAAACAATAATGAATGCACATGAATACTATTGTTTTGAGATATTTATTTTGATCACAGAATATTGCCCGCGAATTCATTGATGTGCCATTAGCCAATTGATAAGCATCTCTTAGCCAAAAATACACAGCCGAACATACACTATTGTTTAGGGACATTCTGTTAATTGCTTAATCTTCCAAATGAATTCATTGATGTCCACTTTTGCCATTGGGCAATGTTTCTTGAGCACGGTTCCGTCATTTTTATGGACTTTTCCTATCGTCGTGTATTGACGTGCTACTGTGAGGAGTTAACCTATTGTTCTATTGCTCAGTTTTAACAACGCAACCATTGAGGGTTAATTGTATGGATCGATGAGTAGGACATATACAGGAGTACTGTGGTGGCAATTTCGATCATTAAGTGTGTTCGGAAATTAGAGTGTTTTTAGATATTAAAGTTTCTTAACACAGAAGAGTCTGAGTGGTTCCTTCCTAAGTTAATGCGTAATTATCTTAATTATAAGAACTGTATCCTGTGGCGACCTCTGAATTCTGAGACCGGACATAATAACACTAAAACATAATCAGTAAAAGTTAAAGCGAGAATAATTGTTTTATCAAGATTGGTAATACACCCGAGACAACGAAGCCGATCCTAATTTATATAATTTGAATACATTTGCATACTTCAATAACTATTTTATTTTGATAAAATGACAATTTTACAATGTATTTTTTTATTATTATTTTTTTTAAACAATATATACAACAAGGCTATAGGGGGACCTTTGTCTTCATCTCCGTGTCCGTGTGTGTGTCTCCTTGACTGTCTCCATGTCTATATCCGTATCTCTCTGTCTCGTAATGAGAGCAAATGCCCAGTCGGATGAACCTGAACAGTTTCACTCAGTGGTGGGGCCTCAACCATCACACGGCCCCACGAAAACAAAGCACCTGTATGGGTATTTTATGCTGAAGGTTGTCGATGTTTTTGTGTGTAAGTGTGTGTGACTTTTTAAATGGGTAATTTTTAAACTAAATTATTCCCAAAATTGCCCCCATCATAAATTAATGAAAATGTTTTTTGAACCAAGAAAATTTGGTATTTTTCTTCTTGGCCATGGGGGTACTTTTGGTGGCATTGATAGCGGTGCTGGTGGCAGTGGCGGTGGTGCTGATTTCCTTGGCATTGGTGTCGGTGTTGGCGGTGGTGGCGTTGGTAATGGCGGTGGCGGCGGCAGTGGCGAGACAAAGCGTCTCAATCTCCTGAAGGAGCGTCTCCTTCTTTCGACGCAGCGTCACGTTCTCCAAATGCAGCCTCTCATTTCCTTTACGCAGCATCTCATGTTGCCACATCACTCGCTCTTGTAGCATCGTCTCCGCGTGCATCGCCACAAACTCCTGACGAGTCATCTCAATCCCTTCACGTAGCATCGTGTTTTCCTCGTGCATCTTCGCTCTTTTCCGCCCCAGATTCTCGTTCTGCTGTCGAAGCGTCGCGTTGTGCACTTCAAACGTTGACAAGGCTGTAAAGTGTGAAACAGGAATCATCATCTTACCATGTTTCCAATGACGCCGCTTCATGACCTGAATGAAAACCGTCATGACCATCAACCCAATCATGAGCAATACCAAAGTCCATGCCAGTGAATCCGTGCCAGGGTTCGGGCATGGTGGCTTGGGGATGAGATGTGAAGCTTTGCTTCTGTTGCCCACGAAGAGGGAGAAGAGGAACCGGACAAATTTGATGCAGAACTGCAACAGCAGCAGCAGTAGCATCAGCATCTTGCCGCTCGTGTTGTCAAAGTCCGTGTGTGAGTGCCAAGTGCGAGCGTGCGTTCTTATAGCACTCCCAGTGGTGACGTCATCAGTTCCGGCCGTGACGCATTGTTACAGGTTTCCTGTCATGACACGTGGTTAGAAAATCCCCTGTGACATCACAAGCACGACTGCACAGTAATTATTTCGTTTGGGTGAAAAAAACATTTACACTGATGTACGCTAGATTTGATCAACGAAACCTCTGCATTGCAAATTTAATTTGATAATCATTAAATCAATGGGCACACTTATTTTACACTCGATTCAAATGTTTGTTTTTATTCCGTTTAACATGTCGGCTTTCGTGACCAATGTTTTCCATAATAGAGGTTTTTGGGTTAGATCTCTTGAATATAAATGTGTCGTTAAACTCACCACCACTATCGATTAAGGCTGCTCCATTCCCATTGAAACTACCTTCTCTTGCTGTTCACGTTACCCTTACACATTTACAAATTTGCGTTTAGATTATTTGGCTGCTATGAATTTCAACGTGATAAGCTTCTACGTTCAGCTATCATTAGTCAACAGTTTGCTTCTGAAAAGTAGCGAATAGTTTGGAAGGTGTTCCATAGCAAATGCAATAGTTTAGTTTAAACGTTTCACCATTCACCATCATTGTCAACCTTTATCATCCAACATTAACAATTTACAATGTGTCATTAATTGTAAATGTTGCGGGCTATGTAGGAGCCTAAATGTACAACATTTACAATTGTAAATGTATTTTTTATTACTATATGTACCTTATTTTATTTTTTCATTATTCATGGAAAGTTGTTTCATATTAAGTAAATAAATCGTACTGAAATAATTTTGGCAGTAGGAAAATAATACACTGGAATGAAATCCCAATTTCATAGCACTTCATGCCAATCGCTTAACCCTCCCATTAGGATTTCGCTGAGGGTCGCTGTTCAAACACTCACTGCTGATGAGGTCATTTGGGGAAATTTCTGAAATGTGCCAACACTTGGACCATCTTGTTGGCCTACACCTCCGATTAGTATGGTTGGCTAAGAAGTTAAACATACATACACAATCTTGATTTGAAGCTTTCGTAACTGCAGGAAACCATACTCTTGATTCTTTCGGTAAAGTCACGTAGGTAGAAAAATAAAACAAAATAAAAATAATATATCACGACGTTTCGATCGCAACACAAACGGTCGTCCTCAGGCAGAATAAATCTCCCCCATTAACACAACTGACTTGCTTGCGTCCGTGGATGGAATTGCTTTCCATCTCAGACCCAGCTTGCTTGCCCATCGCCACATATATAACCACTTCTTCTTTGGTCTTTCGACAAAGTCACGTAGAATGAGAATAAAGTAATACATTGATACAATAAAATAACACAATAAAATTCTCACGACGTTTCGGCCACAACACAAGCGTGTTATTTTATTTTATCAATTTATTATTTTATTCTCATTCTACGTGACTTTACCGAAAGAACCAAAGAAGATGAATCCTTGCAGTCACGAAAGCTTTAAATCGAAATATAACCACTTGTTGTAACAGCTCTCTCGCTGGTTCAGCAGTTCCACTCTGGATTATTTTTTTCCGCCTGACGACGATTGCTTGTGTTGCGATCGAAACGTCGTGAGAAATTATTTTTATTTTGTTTTCTTTTTCTACCTACGTGACTTTACCGAAATAACCAAAGAGTATACATACACAAGGTCCACTCTTAATTGGCACCGCAGTTGTGAAATGTTGCTCCCTCGCCTTGTATGCAGAAGGATTTGGGTTCGATCCCGACCATGACACCTGTATAGTTGGAGTTTCCACTCCGTCTCCGTGGTCACGTGGATTTTTCTCCAGGTCTTCCGTTTTTTCCCTCCACATCAACATCACGCGTTTAGAGTATTTGGCTTATATACATTTCCACGTAATAAGCCACTTCTTTGAGCTTTTCATTGGTGGAAAAGTCGCTTCTCCACAAAATCTATATTGCTCAGATGACTTTTACATCCGCCGTATTTACTGGATTGGTCACTGAAATTGAGCCACAAACCTCTGCAAACTAGACATCTCCACTCCTCGTCTTTGTCACCACTTTTAAGACATTTGTGTTTTACGTTGTTGTAATAATAAAACAATAATAAATGCACATGAATACTATTGTTTTGAGATATTTATTTTGATCACAGAATATTGCCCGCGAATTCATTGATGTGCCATTAGCCAATTGATAAGCATCTCTTAGCCAAAAATACACAGCCGAACATACACTATTGTTTAGGGACATTCTGTTAATTGCTTAATCTTCCAAATTAATTCATTGATGTCCACTTTTGCCATTGGGCACATGTTTCTTGAGCACGGTTCCGTCATTTTTATGGACTTTTCCTATCGTCGTGTATTGACGTGCTACTGTGAGGAGTTAACCTATTGTTCTATTGCTCAGTTTTAACAACGCAACCATTGAGGGTTAATTGTATGGATCGATGAGTAGGACATATACAGGAGTACTGTGGTGGCAATTTCGATCATTAAGTGTGTTCGGAAATTAGAGTGTTTTTAGATATTAAAGTTTCTTAACACAGAAGAGTCTGAGTGGTTCCTTCCTAAGTTAATGCGTAATTATCTTAATTATAAGAACTGTATCCTGTGGCGACCTCTGAATTCTGAGACCGGACATAATAACACTAAAACATAATCAGTAAAAGTTAAAGCGAGAATAATTGTTTTATCAAGATTGGTAATACACCCGAGACAACGAAGCCGATCCTAATTTATATAATTTGAATACATTTGCATACTTCAATAACTATTTTATTTTGATAAAATGACAATTTTACAATGTATTTTTTTATTATTATTTTTTTAAAACAATATATACAACAAGGCTATAGGGAGACCTTTGTCTTCATCTCCTTGTCCGTGTGTGTGTCTCCTTGACTGTCTCCATGTCTATATCCGTATCTCTCTGTGTCTCGTAATGAGAGCAAATGCCCAGTCGGATGAACCTGAACAGTTTCATTCAGTGGTGGGGCCTCAACCATCACACGGCCCCACGAAAACAAAGCACCTGTATGGGTATTTTATGCTGAAGGTTGTCGATGTTTTTGTGTGTAAGTGTGTGTGACTTTTTAAATGGGTAATTTTTAAACTAAATTATTCCCAAAATTGCCCCCATCATAAATTAATGAAAATGTTTTTTGAACCAAGAAAATTTGGTATTTTTCTTCTTGGCCATGGGGGTACTGTTGGTGGCATTGATAGCGGTGCTGGTGGCAGTGGCGGTGGTGCTGATTTCCTTGGCATTGGTGTCGGTGTTGGCGGTGGTGGCGTTGGTAATGGCGGTGGCGGCGGCAGTGGCGAGACGAAGCGTCTCAATCTCCTGAAGGAGCGTCTCCTTCTTTCGACGCAGCGTCACGTTCTCCAAATGCAGCCTCTCATTTCCTTTACGCAGCATCTCATGTTGCCACATCACTCGCTCTTGTAGCATCGTCTCCGCGTGCATCGCCACAAACTCCTGACGAGTCATCTCAATCCCTTCACGTAGCATCGTGTTTTCCTCGTGCATCTTCGCTCTTTTCCGCCCCAGATTCTCGTTCTGCTGTCGAAGCGTCGCGTTGTGCACTTCAAACGTTGACAAGGCTGTAAAGTGTGAAACAGGAATCATCATCTTACCATGTTTCCAATGACGCCGCTTCATGACCTGAATGAAAACCGTCATGACCATCAACCCAATCATGAGCAATACCAAAGTCCATGCCAGTGAATCCGTGCCAGGGTTCGGGCATGGTGGCTTGGGGATGAGATGTGAAGCTTTGCTTCTGTTGCCCACGAAGAGGGAGAAGAGGAACCGGACAAATTTGATGCAGAACTGCAACAGCAGCAGCAGTAGCATCAGCATCTTGCCGCTCGTGTTGTCAAAGTCCGTGTGTGAGTGCCAAGTGCGAGCGTGCGTTCTTATAGCACTCCCAGTGGTGACGTCATCAGTTCCGGCCGTGACGCATTGTTACAGGTTTCCTGTCATGACACGTGGTTAGAAAATCCCCTGTGACATCACAAGCACGACTGCACAGTAATTATTTCGTTTGGGTGAAAAAAACATTTACACTGATGTACGCTAGATTTGATCAACGAAACCTCTGCATTGCAAATTTAATTTGATAATCATTAAATCAATGGGCACACTTATTTTACACTCGATTCAAATGTTTGTTTTTATTCCGTTTAACATGTCGGCTTTCGTGACCAATGTTTTCCATAATAGAGGTTTTTGGGTTAGATCTCTTGAATATAAATGTGTCGTTAAACTCACCACCACTATCGATTAAGGCTGCTCCATTCCCATTGAAACTACCTTCTCTTGCTGTTCACGTTACCCTTACACATTTACAAATTTGCGTTTAGATTATTTGGCTGCTATGAATTTCAACGTGATAAGCTTCTACGTTCAGCTATCATTAGTCAACAGTTTGCTTCTGAAAAGTAGCGAATAGTTTGGAAGGTGTTCCATAGCAAATGCAATAGTTTAGTTTAAACGTTTCACCATTCACCATCATTGTCAACCTTTATCATCCAACATTAACAATTTACAATGTGTCATTAATTGTAAATGTTGCGGGCTATGTAGGAGCCTAAATGTACAACATTTACAATTGTAAATGTATTTTTTATTACTATATGTACCTTATTTTATTTTTTCATTATTCATGGAAAGTTGTTTCATATTAAGTAAATAAATCGTACTGAAATAATTTTGGCAGTAGGAAAATAATACACTGGAATGAAATCCCAATTTCATAGCACTTCATGCCAATCGCTTAACCCTCCCATTAGGATTTCGCTGAGGGTCGCTGTTCAAACACTCACTGCTGATGAGGTCATTTGGGGAAATTTCTGAAATGTGCCAACACTTGGACCATCTTGTTGGCCTACACCTCCGATTAGTATGGTTGGCTAAGAAGTTAAACATACATACACAATCTTGATTTGAAGCTTTCGTGACTGCAGGAAACCATACTCTTGGTTCTTTCGGTAAAGTCACGTAGGTAGAAAAATAAAACAAAATAAAAATAATATATCACGACGTTTCGATCGCAACACAAACGGTCGTCCTCAGGCAGAATAAATCTCCCCCATTAACACAACTGACTTGCTTGCGTCCGTGGATGGAATTGCTTTCCATCTCAGACCCAGCTTGCTTGCCCATCGCCACATATATAACCACTTCTTCTTTGGTCTTTCGACAAAGTCACGTAGAATGAGAATAAAGTAATAAATTGATACAATAAAATAACACAATAAAATTCTCACGACGTTTCGGCCACAACACAAGCGTGTTATTTTATTTTATCAATTTATTATTTTATTCTCATTCTACGTGACTTTACCGAAAGAACCAAAGAAGATGAATCCTTGCAGTCACGAAAGCTTTAAATCGAAATATAACCACTTGTTGTAACAGCTCTCTCGCTGGTTCAGCAGTTCCACTCTGGATTATTTTTTTCCGCCTGACGACGATTGCTTGTGTTGCGATCGAAACGTCGTGAGAAATTATTTTTATTTTGTTTTCTTTTTCTACCTACGTGACTTTACCGAAAGAACCAAAGAGTATACATACACAAGGTCCACTCTTAATTGGCAACGCAGTTGTGAAATGTTGCTCCCTCGCCTTGTATGCAGAAGGATTTGTGTTCGATCCCGACCATGACACCTGTATAGTTGGAGTTTCCACTCCGTCTCCGTGGTCACGTGGATTTTTCTCCAGGTCTTCCGTTTTTTCCCTCCACATCAACATCACGCGTTTAGAGTATTTGGCTTATATACATTTCCACGTAATAAGCCACTTCTTTGAGCTTTTCATTGGTGGAAAAGTCGCTTCTCCACAAAATCTATATTGCTCAGATGACTTTTACATCCGCCGTATTTACTGGGTTGGTCACTGAAATTGAGCCACAAACCTCTGCAAACTAGACATCTCCACTCCTCGTCTTTGTCACCACTTTTAAGACATTTGTGTTTTACGTTGTTGTAATAATAAAACAATAATGAATGCATATCCTTAGTTTTTTTGGTAAAGTCACGTTGAAGGGAAACAACAAAATAATAAAATATATATAAAACAATAAAAAATTATCACGACGTTTCGACCATGGCTCAAACGGTCGTCTTCAGGTTATGGTCGAAACGTCGTGAGAATTTTTTATTGTTTTATATATATTTTATTATTTTGTTGTTTCCCTTCAACGTGACTTTATCGAAAAAACTAAGAATAGGAATTACTGCAGTCACGAAAGCTTTAAATCAAAAAATAATGAATGCACACAATATTTTACTGATATAAAATATACTCACATTGAGAGGAAGTGTGTCGGAGCTGGCGAAAAGCAGACGAGCTTCGAGCACCATCGGGCAACGTCAGGGACGAGCGTCATGCCGACTCAGCGGTCATCCAACGGCAGAGAAGCCTGCAGTTGCCACCAAGAGAGAGAGAGAGAGCGCCATGTGTATGACACGCGCACACACACGACTCATTGCCCAACAGGGAACCAAGGCATTTTCGGTACAACCAGACGCCAAGGCGCCTTGACGTCTGCTTAAAAAGAAAATACACCCACACACACATAACGCAAATATCAGGAATAATAAGATTACTCCATCCCAATGTGGTGCGTTAACTATTAGGTGATCGTGCAAAACATTATTGGGTCCATTGAGCTGCATGAATATGGTCGTTTAGAAGTATTTTACTCATTCGTTTCGTTAAATGCATAACTCTACCAATGAATTTATTGAGGAAACTAACATTTATGAACATCTATGTTACGAATCTACACACTCACAGGAATCATATTATTTCGAGATTTATTTCTTTTGATGACGGAATCTTGCCCATAAATCAATTCAAGCCCAATAGCCAATTGATAAGCATATGTTAGGCTAACAGACACTGCCGCACACTATTGTTCCAGGGCATTTCGTAAATTGCATAATCTTACCAATGAATTCATTGAAATATACTTTTGCCTTAAGCACATATTTCTTTATTACTGTTCGTATGAATATTGTCACATACATTTTTAAGCACTTTTTCCTATCGCTGTGTATGCTCGCTTTACTCTTAGGAATTAGCCGATTGTTATTTTATCCCGCTTAACAAAGGTAACCGTTGAGGGTTAAATGTACGGATCAATGAGGAGAACATCTCCAGGTGTACTGTGTTGACATTTCTAGCATGAGAGTTCGCATATTATAGTGATATGTTTGTTTTACATATTAAAGTTGCTTAACACAGAAGTGTCTGAGTGGTGCTTTCCTAAGTTAATGAGTAATAATCTTAATTATAAGAGCTGTTTCCTGTGGTAAGATCTGAATTTGAGACCTGACATAAAAATACTAAAACATAATCAGTAAAAGTTAAAGCAAGAAACATTGTATTATCACGATTGATAATACACCCTTAGACAACGAAGTGTGTGTGACTTTTTAAATGGGTAATTTTTAAACTAAATTATTCCCAAAATTGCCCCCATCATAAATTAATGAAAATGTTTTTTGAACCAAGAAAATTTGGTATTTTTCTTCTTGGCCATGGGGGTACTGTTGGTGGCATTGATATCGGTGCTGGTGGCAGTGGCGGTGGTGCTGATTTCCTTGGCATTGGTGTCGGTGTTGGCGGTGGTGGCGTTGGTAATGGCGGTGGCGGCGGCAGTGGCGAGACGAAGCGTCTCAATCTCCTGAAGGAGCGTCTCCTTCTTTCGACGCAGCGTCACGTTCTCCAAATGCAGCCTCTCATTTCCTTTACGCAGCATCTCATGTTGCCACATCACTCGCTCTTGTAGCATCGTCTCCGCGTGCATCGCCACAAACTCCTGACGAGTCATCTCAATCCCTTCACGTAGCATCGTGTTTTCCTCGTGCATCTTCGCTCTTTTCCGCCCCAGATTCTCGTTCTGCTGTCGAAGCGTCGCGTTGTGCACTTCAAACGTTGACAAGGCTGTAAAGTGTGAAACAGGAATCATCATCTTACCATGTTTCCAATGACGCCGCTTCATGACCTGAATGAAAACCGTCATGACCATCAACCCAATCATGAGCAATACCAAAGTCCATGCCAGTGAATCCGTGCCAGGGTTCGGGCATGGTGGCTTGGGGATGAGATGTGAAGCTTTGCTTCTGTTGCCCACGAAGAGGGAGAAGAGGAACCGGACAAATTTGATGCAGAACTGCAACAGCAGCAGCAGTAGCATCAGCATCTTGCCGCTCGTGTTGTCAAAGTCCGTGTGTGAGTGCCAAGTGCGAGCGTGCGTTCTTATAGCACTCCCAGTGGTGACGTCATCAGTTCCGGCCGTGACGCATTGTTACAGGTTTCCTGTCATGACACGTGGTTAGAAAATCCCCTGTGACATCACAAGCACGACTGCACAGTAATTATTTCGTTTGGGTGAAAAAAACATTTACACTAATGTACGCTAGATTTGATCAACGAAACCTCTGCATTGCAAATTTAATTTGATAATCATTAAATCAATGGGCACACTTATTTTTTACACTCGATTCAAATGTTTGTTTTTATTCCGTTTAACATGTCGGCTTTCGTGACCAATGTTTTCCATAATAGAGGTTTTTGGGTTAGATCTCTTGAATATAAATGTGTCGTTAAACTCACCACCACTATCGATTAAGGCTGCTCCATTCCCATTGAAACTACCTTCTCTTGCTGTTCACGTTACCCTTACACATTTACAAATTTGCGTTTAGATTATTTGGCTGCTATGAATTTCAACGTGATAAGCTTCTACGTTCAGCTATCATTAGTCAACAGTTTGCTTCTGAAAAGTAGCGAATAGTTTGGAAGGTGTTCCATAGCAAATGCAATAGTTTAGTTTAAACGTTTCACCATTCACCATCATTGTCAACCTTTATCATCCAACATTAACAATTTACAATGTGTCATTAATTGTAAATGTTGCGGGCTATGTAGGAGCCTAAATGTACAACATTTACAATTGTAAATGTATTTTTTATTACTATATGTACCTTATTTTATTTTTTCATTATTCATGGAAAGTTGTTTCATATTAAGTAAATAAATCGTACTGAAATAATTTTGGCA
Source organism: Petromyzon marinus (assembly GCF_048934315.1). Lineage (NCBI taxonomy): Eukaryota > Metazoa > Chordata > Hyperoartia > Petromyzontiformes > Petromyzontidae > Petromyzon > Petromyzon marinus. The sequence goes on from NW_027422597.1 coordinate 5,910,958, forward strand.
GTAGGAAAATAATACACTGGAATGAAATCCCAATTTCATAGCACTTCATGCCAATCGCTTAACCCTCCCATTAGGATTTCGCTGAGGGTCGCTGTTCAAACACTCACTGCTGATGAGGTCATTTGGGGAAATTTCTGAAATGTGCCAACACTTGGACCATCTTGTTGGCCTACACCTCCGATTAGTATGGTTGGCTAAGAAGTTAAACATACATACACAATCTTGATTTGAAGCTTTCGTGACTGCAGGAAACCATACTCTTGGTTCTTTCGGTAAAGTCACGTAGGTAGAAAAATAAAACAAAATAAAAATAATATATCACGACGTTTCGATCGCAACACAAACGGTCGTCCTCAGGCAGAATAAATCTCCCCCATTAACACAACTGACTTGCTTGCGTCCGTGGATGGAATTGCTTTCCATCTCAGACCCAGCTTGCTTGCCCATCGCCACATATATAACCACTTCTTCTTTGGTCTTTCGACAAAGTCACGTAGAATGAGAATAAAGTAATAAATTGATACAATAAAATAACACAATAAAATTCTCACGACGTTTCGGCCACAACACAAGCGTGTTATTTTATTTTATCAATTTATTATTTTATTCTCATTCTACGTGACTTTACCGAAAGAACCAAAGAAGATGAATCCTTGCAGTCACGAAAGCTTTAAATCGAAATATAACCACTTGTTGTAACAGCTCTCTCGCTGGTTCAGCAGTTCCACTCTGGATTATTTTTTTCCGCCTGACGACGATTGCTTGTGTTGCGATCGAAACGTCGTGAGAAATTATTTTTATTTTGTTTTCTTTTTCTACCTACGTGACTTTACCGAAAGAACCAAAGAGTATACATACACAAGGTCCACTCTTAATTGGCAACGCAGTTGTGAAATGTTGCTCCCTCGCCTTGTATGCAGAAGGATTTGTGTTCGATCCCGACCATGACACCTGTATAGTTGGAGTTTCCACTCCGTCTCCGTGGTCACGTGGATTTTTCTCCAGGTCTTCCGTTTTTTCCCTCCACATCAACATCACGCGTTTAGAGTATTTGGCTTATATACATTTCCACGTAATAAGCCACTTCTTTGAGCTTTTCATTGGTGGAAAAGTCGCTTCTCCACAAAATCTATATTGCTCAGATGACTTTTACATCCGCCGTATTTACTGGGTTGGTCACTGAAATCGAGCCACAACCCTCTGCAAACTAGACATCTCCACTCCTCGTCTTTGTCACCACTTTTAAGACATTTGTGTTTTACGTTGTTGTAATAATAAAACAATAATGAATGCATATCCTTAGTTTTTTTGGTAAAGTCACGTTGAAGGGAAACAACAAAATAATAAAATATATATAAAACAATAAAAAATTATCACGACGTTTCGACCATGGCTCAAACGGTCGTCTTCAGGTTATGGTCGAAACGTCGTGAGAATTTTTTATTGTTTTATATATATTTTATTATTTTGTTGTTTCCCTTCAACGTGACTTTATCGAAAAAACTAAGAATAGGAATTACTGCAGTCACGAAAGCTTTAAATCAAAAAATAATGAATGCACACAATATTTTACTGATATAAAATATACTCACATTGAGAGGAAGTGTGTCGGAGCTGGCGAAAAGCAGACGAGCTTCGAGCACCATCGGGCAACGTCAGGGACGAGCGTCATGCCGACTCAGCGGTCATCCAACGGCAGAGAAGCCTGCAGTTGCCACCAAGAGAGAGAGAGAGAGCGCCATGTGTATGACACGCGCACACACACGACTCATTGCCCAACAGGGAACCAAGGCATTTTCGGTACAACCAGACGCCAAGGCGCCTTGACGTCTGCTTAAAAAGAAAATACACCCACACACACATAACGCAAATATCAGGAATAATAAGATTACTCCATCCCAATGTGGTGCGTTAACTATTAGGTGATCGTGCAAAACATTATTGGGTCCATTGAGCTGCATGAATATGGTCGTTTAGAAGTATTTTACTCATTCGTTTCGTTAAATGCATAACTCTACCAATGAATTTATTGAGGAAACTAACATTTATGAACATCTATGTTACGAATCTACACACTCACAGGAATCATATTATTTCGAGATTTATTTCTTTTGATGACGGAATCTTGCCCATAAATCAATTCAAGCCCAATAGCCAATTGATAAGCATATGTTAGGCTAACAGACACTGCCGCACACTATTGTTCCAGGGCATTTCGTAAATTGCATAATCTTACCAATGAATTCATTGAAATATACTTTTGCCTTAAGCACATATTTCTTTATTACTGTTCGTATGAATATTGTCACATACATTTTTAAGCACTTTTTCCTATCGCTGTGTATGCTCGCTTTACTCTTAGGAATTAGCCGATTGTTATTTTATCCCGCTTAACAAAGGTAACCGTTGAGGGTTAAATGTACGGATCAATGAGGAGAACATCTCCAGGTGTACTGTGTTGACATTTCTAGCATGAGAGTTCGCATATTATAGTGATATGTTTGTTTTACATATTAAAGTTGCTTAACACAGAAGTGTCTGAGTGGTGCTTTCCTAAGTTAATGAGTAATAATCTTAATTATAAGAGCTGTTTCCTGTGGTAAGATCTGAATTTGAGACCTGACATAAAAATACTAAAACATAATCAGTAAAAGTTAAAGCAAGAAACATTGTATTATCACGATTGATAATACACCCTTAGACAACGAAGCCAAGCCTACATAGTATAATTACCTACACTTGCAAAACTTCATACAATTGCACCTTCATTTCATTATTACGTTAGGTAATACCCCAAGACAACGAAGCTGGGCATAATTAGCATAAATGCATAATTATCATGATTAGCATAATTTGTTTTGATATGCGTGATTTCGGGAATCAAACATTTGTCAATTGTCATTTAATTTTTATATATTTTTTTTATTTTTCAAGACCTAATATATATAACATGCGTCCGCGATTATTATTTCCGAATTGATTTTTTTCATTCTGCACCCTAAATGTCAGACACTACGTCCGGTCAGGGCTCTCTGCTTTTCTGAAAATGGCAGCTCATTGAGCATTATTGGGAAAATAACATCGGAGGTGTGTATTGGAGATGTCAAATTTGACAGGACCAGTTCTTTTGTCAACGTCCCTTGCTGTTCCTTGCTTGCTCGGGACTTACTTCTTGGGGCAGATGCTCCTGAAAATTTCGATCGATCAGCGTTGCCTTGAGTTACCATCAGGCCGTCGAATGGCCATTTTGGCTTCTCCCACTACTCTACAAGCACTTGCGAGTAAGACCGTGAAGATTCCCCCTGGCGTGCAAATGTCGGTTCCCTTACAATTGCGCAAACTGCTAGATCAGGAGGCGACTGTGGGAGGAATCCTCCTAGGACCCTCAAACAAAGCCATTCGTGGGTTGACGTTGGTGGGGCCACATAGTCAGTTAATCAGGGATAGCGATGGATCTGGACAAAACCGCGTATGTGCGTTCTTGTGTCATATTACCACCGTTTTGTCCCCGGGTTCGCCACTTTCGCCAAACCTCTCCACTCCTTGATGGCAAAGGATCAGAAGTTCCATTGGAGGTAGGAGGAAGAGGCCACATTTGTTGCGCTCTGGGATGGCTTGGTGAACGCCCCTCCCATCCGATACCCCGACTTTTCCTTGCCGTCTGTCCTTGATACAGATGCTAGCAACACCGGAATTGGCGCTGTTCTGTCTCAAGTCGTTAATGGCGTCGAGAGTGTTGTCGCATATGTCAGCAGAATGCTGTCTCCGGCCAAACAACGGTACTCTGTCACACGCCGGGAACTTTTGTCTATTTTTTTCTGTGCAACAGTATCGCCCATATGTTTATGGCAGACGCTTTGAGATGCGCTCTGACCATGCAGAACTACAGTATGCACTGCGTATTGAGCAGCCGTCTGGCCAACTTTCACGTTGGTTGGCAGTCCTCCAGGACTATTCCTTTACTGTTTCTTATCGCAAAGGTATCCGACACACGAACGACGGGTGTGCGTGTTTCCCGGGCATTGTGAGACGCCTACAGAGGACTTGACCCCTCCCCTTGCGACATCGGCCGAGGTTGAAACCTCTGAGAAAGCCGAGAGTCATGTGGCACGTGACGCCGTTTTTGGCTTGGACCATGCTGAGTGGGGGCGCCTCCAGGTTGAGGGCGCTTCCCTGTTCAAGTTACGACGCCATGTCAAGAAGGCGGATGGGTGTGGGGATCGACGGAGTGTAGCCTCTGTCAACCTCATCGACGGATTGCTTATGCGAACTACTCTCTCGAGACAACAAAAGGCCGAAAGGAACACCCCCCCCCCCCCACTACCTGGCCCACACAAAAGACATATGTAGGTTAATTACTGTGGAAAGTTATAAAACTGGAATAACTACACTGAGGGACAATTGAGAGCCTCTGTGTCCACCACAGACCATGAGATGACTGAAGGAAGGGGAGAGGAGGGCCAGGCCTTGATGTCACTTAGTAAATTACTTCAATAAATTAGAACAGACGGACACACACGTACACCAGACAAACGGACACAATCATGAGGACAGTTGTTCCGTCGTAAGAGGAAACTCACTAATCACAGGCCAAGGAGAGAAATCAAAGGCATTCTGGTCCTTTGTGAAAAGACGAGACGGAGGCGAAACATTTTGGATCGAAGAGAAAAGCTGAACTTGGAATAAAATCCCATTTTCACAGCACTTCATGCAGATTGCTCAACCCTTACATTAGGATTTCGCTGAGGGTTACTGTCCAAACATTCGCCTCATTCTCACTGCTGATGAGGTCATTTGGGAAGATTTCTGAAATGTGCTAAAACTTGGACCATCATGTTGGCCTACACCTCCTATTAGTATAGTTGGCTAAGAAGATCAACAAATATACACAATCTTGATTTGAAGCTTTCGTGACTGCTGGAATCTATACTCTTTTGTTCTTTCGGTAAAGTCACGTAGGTAGAAAAATAAAGGAAAAAAATGATATATCACGACGTTTCGATCGCAACACAAGCGGTCGTCCTCAGGATGAACGGATACTCGGACCGTACAATCCGCAAAGCTGTCTCCCCAGCCATGCGGAGACAACATTCTGAGGATCCAACCAAAACCATCCCTTTACCGTACATACCAGGAGTTACTAAAAACATTTCCAAAATTTTAAACAAACACAAGATCCAGGTTCGTTTCAAAACAGTACACAAAATCCGTGATTTAATCCCATCCGTAAAATATGTGATTCCTGACATGCAATACCCTGGTGTCTACAAACTGAGCTATGTGCACTTTAAGGCCATATGAAGTGTCGATCGTCCGCTGGCAGGAGGTGAAGGGACAGACCCAGGTGCCATGGATTGGCTGACTGAGATGACTGGCAGGTGCCCCACCTGTGCCCCCTACTGTGTCACCTTGCTGTTTTTTTCTTAATAAAGGTTTTTGGGTTAGATCGCGTTATTTATAAATGTGTCATAACCCTCCACCACCCGACACGGCCAAACAGTAAAAAATGTGTCACATTTACAAAGGACGAATGGTTCACTACTGTAGCCCACCGGTGTGTTGAAGAGTGAATTACCATCATTTATAATTTGAGTACGACGTTTCGCTGGTAATTACATCCAGCATCATCGGGCAATTCGCCAGAATGGTAAAGCCATCACTTGCTCCCGGTCTTAAATAGAGCAACAGGGTGACGTCATCATTTAATTCATTCTGGTGCAGTGTTTTTAGGCGGAGAGGAGGGGGGTATTGTAATGTGCACTTTAAGGCCATATGAAGTGTCGATCGTGAAGGGACAGACCCAGGTGCCATGGATTGACTGACTGAGATGACTGGCAGGTGCCCCACCTGTGCCCCCTACTGTGTCAACTTGCTGTGTTTTTGTTCCCGGCACTTCGGTTGTTGTTTTGAGCGTTGCTCCTGTTCTCTCCGTTGTTGTTGGAGGAACACTGCATTCAATTGCCCAGTAGCATCCTTCACGAGCTTCCTCTACAGACGCCGATCTTGACACTGCTTATACCAGTCATTGGAAAGTCTACTCAGCTCCATATCCTCTTGTACCACATCATTCCATCTCTTATTCGGCCCGCTCTGTGTCCATTTAGCCCCCTCTATTGGTCCGAACAAAAGTTGTCTGGGGATGCAGTGGCAGGGCATGCGGGCTACATCACCCAGCCAATGCAGAGGAGTTCACCGATGGGACTATGTCCAGATCTTTAATGGATTTGTGAGCTCACACAATACAGTCTGGTTAAACCCAGGATGGATCGTAGGCAGGCCAGCCGGGATATTTATTACCGGGAAAGAAGTTTCATTAGGGTGGGGTTAACTTTTGCAAACATAGAGAAGGGAGGGCATGGTTGTACCCAAAAGGAACCAAAGTTTCGTGTGAGATGACAGACCAGGTATCCTCTACACACTCTCATGCAGCCAATGAAAAGATACTTCTGCTCGACTGATTCGGAGTGAAACCTCTGCTGTCAATCCAGAGGTGGTTATAAGCACAATGCCTAGATATGGAACCCGTTTAACTTTCTCCAGAACTGCCCCATCAGTAATACGGAGTTGATGGGGCGGAGAGTGTTTAATGACACAAAATACCCAGACAGGTGAGGGGAGGGTGCATTTGCTGAGTCAAGTAGCCCACATGTCCAGCCACTGTATGCCCAAGCAGCTTATATTTGGCTGGATAGAGGGGGCTAATCAACCATGGCACGGGCTAGAGAAAAGATGAGTTAATGCGGTAGAGAAGGTTGTGGAGCTGATTTGACTTCATGATGACCGTGGCCAGCAGTGTCAAGACCGGCATCTGTGGATAAGGCTTATGAAGAATGCTACAGGGAATTTCGAGGCATTCGCCTTCCAGCAAGAATGGAGGGCGGAAGAGCGATGCTCACAACACCATGTGGAGCGCAGTGTGGAGTAAATGCAGAAAGTGGGGAGTCATGATCAGACGTGGTGCATCTACCAGTAATCTCAGTTCGTCAAGCCATGTCAATTTAGTCTGTTGCATAACCTGCCAGCAATCCTTCGACACTTCATGTGGCCTCAAGGTATACCTAGCCTGGCACAAGTCCATGGTGCCATCTCCATTAATTTAATTGTGAAAGGTGGATGCTGTTTGATAATCGCAAATCCTCTTTGAGGTGGTCCATTGTTATACTCGGTGTGTCTTGTGCTGTGAGTGCAGGAGCTCGGTTTCTCAGGAGACTCAGGATGATCCTAGTCCAGTCTCTAGTCACCTGGACTTGGCAAAGGTCATCTCAGTTGGAGGCATCAAAACGAATTTCCTGGCTGTTTTGTGTAGGTCTTTCTACTGCACTGTCTGTTTTATCGCTTTAACTACAATCACAGTGGTTAAAATAGCACTACTAGGTAGGCCGGAGTCTTCGTGAAATCAGGTGTGAACGCATTTGAAATTTCTGCATTTGCAAGGGAAAACTATGACAAATTCAATCAGAGCAACAGGCCTAAAGGCACAGCATGAAATATAGTAAATGGCACTGACTTGGTCCTCAAACGACAAGAGGTGCAAAAAGCACGTAGACATTCGTTGCTTGAATATAAATGGTAACTTGTAAGCTGTAAATCATCAACGTTCGTATCGCATTCATTAGCCCTCTTGTGGCGCCTGAGGTAGTGAGAACATAGTTATGTTGTGGTGATCACGGCTGCTGAGTTGGAATTAAGATAAACGTAAGCCAAACAAATGTCACGTGTTGCAGATGTAGTGTCATAGATGATGGCACTATAGTGTAGCGACAGTACTGAGTGAGTGGTACTGTATGTGTGGAGCCTCTCCCTGGCACCTGAGTGAGCAGACCAGGGAAGAGGTCGGGTGAGGTCATGACAGTCTGGGTGAACCCGAGGGGGCACGTGACCGGATGAGGTGGCAACGAAGACCAAGGAGGTGGTGAGAGGAACACGTGATGTGGGTCCTGAACCATCGAGAAGGATCTGGAAAAGGGGCGTGGCCAAGGGCGGAGCCTGGCCACGCCGCAGCGAGCAATAGCCGAGTTCCGGTGGAGATCGTTGCAGTTATTCCATCCAGTATGTAAATAGACCCCTCCAAGTGTATATAGTTGCTCGTGGTAGTCACCACCCTTAGTCTTTTTCCCGTTAAGTAAAGAGTTACCTGTTGAGTAAATGAAGGTGTTGCCCTCAAGATCGAGTGTGCGCCTCAATTGAACCCACTACACAGGTATGCAAAACAAAATAACGTGCTTATTGTAAAGGGGTGTAACTCTCACACTGCATAACTTGAGCACTTTGGGCGAATTGGGATTAAACTATTTAAATAAAAAGGCCAGCGGGATGGATGCTGAATGCAATTGCATTACAGCACATCAACCTTCGAAAGCAGGACTCAGGGTGCAACATAAAACGAAGTGATTGTCTAGGTATCATTGCAACCGTGTGAAAAAGATTTTTTAAAAGCAAATGTACAGTCCTTCATCAATCCATTCCTAAATGAAGGCTGTGCTATGCTGTGTCAGACAGCTGGTTGATTTAACGAACCGAACCACACTAGCCAGTGTAGGTTGGTGAAGGATATGCCTAATTGGCCAATCATTTCAGCCATGGCTGAGAATCAAACTCACACTGTAAAATGAATCAAGCAGTGCACAAATCGCAACATCACTCTCAATCACAAGCTCATTCTACAAATAAAATAAACTAATTGGCCTTTGGCCACACTGCGCCATATCATTTTTGCTGCCAGTTACACTGGTTTCATTTTCTGCTTTCATTTCTCCAGAAGTCAATAGGGAAGTTAACAGTTGAAGCACTCCTCTATTTGCAGAATTGTTTTCTTTTAAGTTGTCATGTTATGATATTCGTGGGTTTGCAGTTTTTTGCGCTTCCTGTTTTAATTGGAGGTCACTTATTTGTTATGTCTCTTTGACCCTTCCTGATTTGACCCCCACCCCGTAATTTCTTAGGCCCAGTCCCCTTCCTCTTAGGGCCCCTCCCCATCCTGTTTCGTCCTTCAGACACAGATTGGGTCTGTTCGTGTAGTGGCGAGGGTTGTAAAAGGTCTGCGAGTGTCCGTGCACAGCAGCAGCATCTCGTGGTGGGTGGTACACAGGTAGGGCTGCGGCGACCAAAATCGCTCTCACATAATACAGAATAAGATGACTACAGTCCGATTATTCACATACACCTAACAATAATTGCCCATCATTGCATGAGAAAGCTCTGGAGAAGGGCTATTGATTAATGTTTTGGGTATGGTAAAGTTTGGTCAAACAACCACATTAACAGTGTAGTGAGGTCTTTACCCAGCAGTGGACTGACAAGGAGTTGTAAATCATTAACATTATGAATGTCAATTACTATTGGAAGAGGTTACTTTACATCTTTTAAAAAAATCAAAAGTTGTGTGTGGTATAAAAGTAATAGATCACGACGTTTCGATTGCAACACAAGCAATCGTCATCAGGTGGGACAACCACAGCAAGAAAAAAACTGCTGAAGTAGGCGAGAGATCTGCCGTGGCATGAGGTTATAGAGGCCTCGGTAGTAGGGGGTGAGAAAGAAAGGGGGGTTGGGGAGGCGGGGCAGAAAGTGGACCCCGCAGCAGCACCCGGGTCACTGGAGTAAAGTGGACCACCGCAGCAGCACTGGAGAGGTCGGCTGCAGGGTGGGAAAGAGAAGGGGGGGGGGGAGAGAAAGCAGGGAAGCACACAGAGAGAGAGATAGAAAGACACAGAAAGTCGGAAATAACAGCTGATATGGGCAGGTAGGATGGAGACATCACAATCAGTTAAGACTTTTCCTGGTTAATAACGTCCTTCCAATGATTGCTCAGTTTGTACCCATCTTCTCGGTTAAAGTTGTGTCTGTGTTTATATATCTGGATGGCTTCATGAAAAAATATCTGATAATAGCTGGTGGGTTTGCAGAGTACCTTCGTCTTGAAAAAGTCAATTTAGTGTGAGCCAACTGCGTTAAAACAATGATCAGCAACGGCAGAGGTATTTCCTGCAGTCATGAAAGCTTCAAATCAAGATTTAGTTGTGTGTGGGTTTGTGTGTGGTCGCGCACTTGGCTCTCCAATGGTGGGATTTACGTGAAAATAAAAAAGCCATGTACCATGTCGTAAGCCCCACGGTCAGCAAGCGCTATTACTTTTTCACATCCGTCAACTTTAAATGATCTTCTTTGGTTCTTTCGGTAAAGTCACGTAGAATGAGAATAAAATAATAAATTGATAAAATAAAATAACGCAATAATATTCTCACGACGTTTCGGCCACAACACAAGCGACCTTCATCAGGTGAAGGGGACGAGACTGTCTGGAGGACAGCGCTGGAGTGAGAAAGCCACGCTGAGATCACGACCTTTAAGCTGTGTGAGAAGAAACAAAGCGCCTTGACAAAGGAACTAGCATATCATTTAGCATTGAAATGGCTGAGTGATTAGCTTGTGACTGGTCACAGAAAAGGCTATGTTAAAGTTAAAACATACACATCCGCAAAGGCACCCCTTGACAAAGGAATTAGCATAGAATTTAGCATTGAAATAGCTAAGTTAAAGTATACACATCCGCAGAAGCACTCCTTGACAAAGGAATTAGCATAGAATTTAGCATCGAAATAGCTGAGTGATTAGCTTGTAACTGGTCACAGAAATAGCTATGTTAAAGTCAGAGCATATACATTCACCGAGGCACCTAGTACAAATCAAACAGGAGAATTTAGCATTGAAATAACTAGGCGAATTTAGCATTGAAATAACTGAGTGATTAGCTTGTGACTGGTCACAGAAATGGCTATGTTGAAGTTAAGGCCTACACATCTGAGCTATTCACAGTAACTGGGTATACAATACAATATATAATGAATACTATATAGTGAACCAATAAAAAATACTAAAATATAAATTACCTCAATGTTATCAATAAACTCTATATTCTCCAATCAGCTAAGCTACCTACAATAAGTCGTTATATTTCACAATGTGATATGGCGAAAAATGGGTGGATTCTTACCCTCAACTTTAGCAACACGGATAGCTACGGGTCCCGTTCAGACGGACGAGTTCATCAATGGTCGGAACAGAGATGAACTCGTCCGTCTGAACGGGACCTGTAGCTATCCGTGTTGCTAAAGTTGATGGTAAGAATCCACCCATTTTTCAACATATAGCATTGTGATATATAACGACTTATTGTTGGTAGCTTAGCTGATTGGAGAATATAGAGTTTATTGATAACATTGAGGTAATTTATATTTTAGTATTTTTATTGGTTCACTATATAGTATTCATTATATATTGTATTGTATTCCCTGTTACTGTGAATAGCTCAGATGTGTAGGTCTTAACTTCAACATAGCCATTTCTGTGACCAGTCACAAGCTAATCACTCAGTTATTTCAATGCTAAATTCTCCTGTTTGATTTGTACTAGGTGCCTCAGTGAATGTATATGCTCTGACTTTAACATAGCTATTTCTGTGACCAGTTACAAGCTATTCACTCAGCTATTTCAATGCTAAATTCTATGCTAATTCCTTTGTCAAGGAGTGCCTCTGCAGATGTGTATACTTTAACTTCGCTATTTCAACGCTAAATTCTATGCTAATTCCTTTGTCAAGGGGTGCCTTTGCGGATGTGTATGCTTTAACTTTAACATAGCCTTTTCTGTGACCAGTCACAAGCTAATCACTCAGCCATTTCAATGCTAAATTATATGCTAATTCCTTTTTCAAGGCGCTTTGTTTCTTCTCACACAGCCTAAAGGTCGTGATCTCAGCGTGGCTTTCTCACTCCAGCGCTGTCCTCCAGACAGTCTCGTCCCCTTCACCTGATGAAGGCCGCTTGTGTTGTGGCCGAAACGTCGTGAGAATATTTTTGCGTTATTTTATTTTATGAATTTATTTTTTTTATTCTCATTCTACGTGACTTTACCGAAAGAACCAAAGAAGATGAATCCTTGTAGTCACGAAAGCTTAAAATCGAAACTTTAAATTAGTTTAATTCACGATTTAGTGCTTTTTGTGGGAGCTTCGCTGTTATTTATTTATTTATGACGCGTGCACGACCATACCAACTCACGCGCCTTTGGTCGCATGGCTTCGGTGGGAGTGAGGGGGATTAAAATAGCCAGGTACCACGCCATAAGCCCAGCCGTGAGCAAGCACTTTTAGAACGTCAGACAATAGATCAACAAGAAAGGGCATGTAACAAGTGGGAGAAGGCTCGGTGAGCCGCTGGTTATTTGCTGGGTTTACCTACGCTATCAAAGATAGATCCAGGGTCCTGAAACCATTATTGACGGTTTATAACACCTTGGGGAAATGCAACCAAAGACAACTCTCATTCCACTCCTTCATAGACAATCGCCTCTGTGGGGCAACCAATCACTAATAGAATGCACAAGGGCTAACTGGGCTGGCAGGAGAGCGACAGGCTTGGAAAGGGTTGGGGACCTTCCCAATAAGGATACCAAACTATCAGAGACACCATCTCCAAAGCTACAAACAAAAACTTTGACGGCAGCACTCACCCCATCTTGGATGGTCTGGTGGACAAAAAGGAAATCAAAAGTTTGTGCAGGCATAGCACGTGATTTTTAAAGAGATTGAGACCGGGTTTAGACACAAAAATAGAAAGCTGAGGGAAAAGGCTGTTCAGACAGGAAATTCCTCACCCGAAATAGACTCAAATATGGTTGGGCCCAGACAGCAGGCCGCAGGTCCCTTCTGATAAACATGATTTTGTTCAAATTCAGGCATGGGTCCTACATGACGAATGACAGGAGAGCCAAATTCACAAATTCCTCTACTAATTGCCCTAGATACCACAAGGCATGGAACAGACATAACTGAATGCCTTCTGGACGTGCCCAGATATTTGAGAATTTTACGAGAATATAATGGATTATTTTAATCGGAACTGGGGCAGTGCTGAGCCCCTCAGTGGACTAAATTCTGCGGGGCTTAAAACCAAGAGGGCTTACAAGGCTAAGGGCGGTTTGTCTTCATTTTTTAGACAGGCCACCACTCGCTTATGCAGCTTTATGGAGCAAGGGGAAAAGGTTGAATGTATCAAAAAAACTCCAAGGAAAGTACTGAACACCCAAACCCATAGTCTCTCACTTATGCCCTTGTGCATTCTCGAACTCACATGCACTGTGAAACAATGTTGTCTCAGCTACCGCTAGGCAACCGAGGCTGTTCTGGATAGCTACACTGGGGTATTGCCACAGCGATTGACACTAGAACGCATCTCTTCTGGTCAGTGATACCACAGACACGAAGTAGTTGTGGTACTTCGTAATTCATGGACTTAATACACAGTCCGTCCAGTATCCTTCATCGGAGTCAGTGCAGTGCAGATAGATGTTCACAGCGCCATGCCGCAGCGAAACAGCCACACGCCAGCAGTGGCAGCTGACATCTGATGAACGACAGCCCCATACGAGTGCTGATGCAGTCGCGGGCCGTTAATCACAGCACAGCGACGCTTCTGGTATCAGCGGTGACAAAGTATAGACGCGATCTTCTCATACATACCGACAGCCAAGTATTCTGGTCCCGTCAGGTGACAGCTCAGCACATAATTATAATAGTTCCATTCATATTCTTGGTTCTTTCGGTAAAGTCACGTAGAAGGGAAACAATAAAATAATAAAAATATAAAACAATATTATTTTATTGTTTCCCTTATACGTGGTGACTTTACCGAAAGAACCAAGAAAATGAATCCCTGCAGTCACGAAAGCTTTAAATTTAAATTTAGTTCCATTCATGTCGCGCTTTTCGTCAATGATCTCAAAGCGGGGTACAGAACACAGCAGCAGCAGACAATCATCATAAACATCATAATATTATAAATACATTTAATAACTAAATCTTAACCGTGATGATAGTCCATGGATCTGTAGTTATGGAGTCACTATTTACCCCGAGTTGATTCCGGTTAGTGACTTGATTGGCACAGTAGAGTGCAGTGGGTGTTCTCTCCTCTGTGTGGATCTTCTCTTCGAGTCCTACTTATCTCAACGTATTCACCAACAACTTTTTACACATTACCTCTAAAACAATTGCAAATATGAAAATCTCCTTTTTTTGTTTTTTATTGTAACTCGACATGAGCCCTGTACAAAGAACAAAACCGTGACGCAGGGAGGGGTCACAGAAACTGCGCGGACAAAACCCCAAGCTCAGTGCTTCTGGGTTGAAGGAAAAGCCACTGAAGTTGCAGAAGCTACAGTGTAAAGTTCTATTCTGATCACGTGTAGGGAATTCTATATTGTAAGTGTAACGCTATCCGCGTCCAATGTAGCATGGTCACACAATTGCTGGGCACTGCCAATACTAAAGCTACGAACACGAGTTGAGTCGCACACACATGGATGAACTGTGGGCTGGGACGCGTCAACGTGCTCTCCTTTAGTACAGTTCGTGCTCTTTTTTTAATAACAATATATTTAACAAAAAGACAGCATTTATTACTTATGCCCGTCATAAAATATATTCAGCCTTCCACGTCCAATGAAACCCATAATTCATCCTCTGCCTTATATTTATGGTGTTTATGTTTCGACTGTAAGGATGACATTTTTAAGTTGTATTAATCTGGTAATTTTGAATAGTAATGTATCATATGTTAATTACCTTCGTGTTAGGTGTTACTTACGTGCCAATGCTCTACAACGTTACGTTTATGTGCAGTCTGTCGACCACCTCCCATAACCAGAAAGGATCTCATCCTAATTAACTCGGCTTGGAGAATATTTTGCCGTATTTAAAAAATCGATATTTCCAATACCATAAAACTTATCTTTTACAATAAACGATAAGGCAAATTACAATGCAATGTATACACGTAAGTTCAGACAATTATATTCATAATTTCCACCACTAAAGCGTATTTCACGCCCAGATCACAAGGCGTTGTACAAACACACACCCAGACTTATACAAATACAATCCAACCCCAAAACAAAGGACACAAGAAGTAGAAAACGTCCTTAAAATTAAGTTGTGTCTTAAGGCGCGATTTCAATAAATCAAGGGGGGAGTCAGCAGAGTGAATGAACGTTCCGTGGAAATGAATGCCACATCCTGGAGGGCCACACGTGGTCACCCATCGTATAAAGACGTGACCTCGACACACCCAATATGTCTACAAAACAAATAAATATCAGATCCACAATACACCAAACCAGTGCATAATGTGTGTTACGCATTGTTGCTGTTTTGTGCCATATATACCCCACAGTTCATGTTAAGTACTCTTGCATCCTGCCTATAACACAAGGCCACATAGCAACGTGTGCTTATACTGATGCAACTATTCCATTCAAAATTGGAACAGAGTTTGCCTGCTTGGATAAAATGCTGCTGTAAATTACACATTGGTTAAGTAACACAATATCAATAAGTAAATAATATGTATGTTGAACTTCTTTCGCAACGTACATAACCAACCATGCTAATCGTAAGTGCATGTGGTGATTCTGACACTTGTATTAATGCATTATTCAATAATGTAGGCCCTAAATATATTATTTGAAAGAGAATATTCGTAATTCCAAATATACGAAGTTCAATTTATTAAATGGAAAATATATTAATGTATGTTAATATCGTTAGTTTGAAACAATCGTTCCATATAGCATTCATTTGGAAAACAATATCATTCATATTTTTCGTTTAAATGTCGAGAGAATAATTTCTCTATTTCGGTCGCTCTAAAAAAAACCCAGGAATATCACAAATTCCTGCCAAGTTCACTTTCATTTATTCTTAGGTACGGATTTAGTGCAGGCTCAGCAGATCCACCAAAGAACCGCAAAAGCACTTCCATTAAATGGTGACACCATGCAGAGACCATTCAGCAGTGTTTTTTCCATTTCTGCTGAATGATTATTACTTATGTAGTGAGCGACTGCTGATACACAACGTGGAGAGGGCTTCTTATTTATTTCTCACACTTGAGCACAATTACTAGGCGACATATGGAAACGTATCTACATAGCTACACACAGCCGACCTTTCTACATAGCCCTATTGTCGGAGTCTAACTACATAGCTGGCTGACTAATGTAGCGACGACGGCGATGGGAGCCGTGCAAAGGATCCGCCATGCAGCCGGATGGCGAGCAGCGATGCAGCCAGGACCCGAGACCCCACGACAGCCCCAAATCTTCGGTCACGTCCCCCTATATGGTTCCAGTTGTGGCCAGGCCCCGCCTCCGACCACTCTCCCTTCTAGAACCTTCGAGCAGGTTCCCGGATCTTCCCGACTGACCCTTCCTTTTACCTTTAACCCAGATACGCCCCCCTTTTAATTGGTTATAATATAACGCAACAATACTCGAAATTACCCCTCCTGGCCAACAGGTGGCACCCTGTCATTGCACTTCTACTGACTATAAATAATGGTAAATGTGTTATGTGTAGTGACTGTTATTCAAGTACTTCACAATCACTATGCTCATCCACTACGCTCAGATCAATAATTGTCAATGATCCATCAACACTGCCAATATATAGTGCTGGGTAGAGAGGCTCAGAGAACTGATGGGAAAATCTGTGTAAAAGTAGCATGGAGTCGGTGTTGTAAAACGACATCATCCCATTCTCCCAGTCAATGTGAATACCGACTCTCTGTGGAGACTCTCTCACAGACAGTGAAGTCTCTACAAAACCATGCTGTACATAATATGTGTTGTGACTTTTAATTAAACACCATGACTTCTCAGTCAATCCCAAGATGGACTGTGGGATGTTCCCGTATGCAACACCAACTCGACATAACCCTGAATTATTCATGTCCACCTCCCAGTAGTGCTGACCCGATGAGAAGCTCTTAGAGCACAGGGATTGGTAATGGATGGCAAACATATTTTCATAAACATGGTGACCTTTAGAGACGGGAGTCCGTGTCAACGTTCTTAGATCTGAATAAATGTTTAGACTATGATGGGCTGTGTTCGGTTTCAGAGTTGGTGAGCATCCATCTGCAGAAAAAAAAGTAATACTACATGTATTATACAAGTACAATATCACAAATAATCACGGTCATCATCAAGTTAAACAAGGATATTTTCACCATTCATTACTGAAATTACTTTATGCATAATAATAATAAAAGACGAAGACTATAATAAGTGGAAAAATAGCAGGTGCGTGTTGCATGAGATGAACATCATTATTTCGTTGCCCATGAATAATAATTAACCTATATTCTTGGTTCTTTCGGTAAAGTCACGTAGATGGGAAACAATAAAACAATAAAAAATAAAAAATATATTCTTTCGGTAAAGTCACGTAGAAGGGAAACAATAAAATAATAAAAATCTAAATCCAAGAATATGAATCCCTGCAGTCACGAAAGCTTTAAATCAAAATAATGAACCTGCTTCATGAGTTTCAATGAGACGCTTATGCAGGGTTTGTCAACAATACCACGTGATTGGGCAAATTATAATTAGATTATAATCACAGCACTGCCGCGTCATACAAACAATGATCGAGTCTCTCAAGGCACGGGACAATAGAGGGCATTATGTGGATGGACCTCAATCACAACGAGCCTCTAGGGGCTTGGGTTGCACAAACCAATTCAGTTTACATAGGAATCCATGATAGGCCCAATCACTGGCCTTCCTATACAGTGAGGGAAAAAAGTATTTGACCCCCTGCTGAATTTGTATGTTTTCCGACTGCCAAAGAAATCATCAGTCTATAATTTTAATGGTAGGCTTATTTTAACAGTGAGAGACAGAATAACAAAAACGAAATCCAGAAAAAACGCATGTTACATTTTTTATAAATCGATTTGCATTTTAATGAGGGAAATAAGTATTTGACCCCCTCTCAATCAGAAAGATTTCTGGCTCCCAGGTGTCTTTAATGCAGGTAACGAGCTGAGATTAGGAGCACACTCTTAAAGGGAGTGCTCCTAATCTCAGCTTGTTAAATGTATAAAAGGCACCAGTCCACAGAAGCAATCAATCAATCAGATTCCAAACTCTCCACCATTGCCAAGACCAAAGAGCTCTCCAAGGATGTCAGGGACAATATTGTAGACCTACACAAGGCTGGAATGGGCTACGAGACCATTGCCAAGCAGCTTGGTGAGAAGGTGACAACAGTTGGTGCGATTATTTGTAAAATGAAAGAAACACAAAAAGAACTGTCAATTTCCCTCGGCCTGGGGCTCCATGCAAGATCTCACCTCGTGGAGTTGCAATGATCATGAGAACGGTGAGGAATCAGCCCAGAACTGCACGGGAAGATCTTGCCAATGATCTCAAGGCAGCTGGGACCATAGTCACAAGAAAACAATTGGTAACACACTATGCCGTGAAGGACTGAAATCCTGCAGCGCTCGCAAGGTCCCACTGCTCAAGAAAGCACATATACATGCCCATCTGAAGTTTGCCAATGAACATCTAAATGATTCAGAGGACAACTGGGTGAAAGTGTTGTGTACAGATGAGACCAAAATGGAGCTCTTTGGCATAAACTCAACTCGCCGTGTTTGGAGAAGGAGGAATGCTGCCTATGAACCCAAGAACACCATCCCCACCGTCAGAAATGGAGGTGGAAACATTATGCTTTGGCGTGTTTTTCTGCTAAGGGGACAGGACAACTTCACTGCATCAAAGGGACGATGGACGGGGCCAAGTACCATCAAATCTTGGGTGAGAACCTCCTTCCCTCAGCCAGGGCATTGAAAATGGGTCGTGGATGGGTAAACCATCATGACAATGACCCAAAACACATGGCCAAGGCAACAAAGGAGTGGCTCAAGAAGAAGCACATTAAGGTCCTGGAGTGGCCTAGCCAGTCTCCAGACCTTAATCCCATAGAAAATCTGTGGAGGGAGCTGAAGGTTCGAGTTGCCAAACGTCAGCCTCGAAACCTTAATGACTTGGAGAAGATCTGCAAAGAGGAGTGGGACAAAATCCCTCCTGAGATGTGTGCAAACCTGGTGGCCAACTACAAGAAACGTCTGACCTCTGTGATTGCCAACAAGGATTTTACCACCAAGTACAAAGCCATGTTTTGCAGAGGGGTCATATTCTTATTTCCTTTATTAAAATGTAAATCAATTTATAACATTTTTGACATGCGTTTTCTGGATTTTTGTTGTTGTTCTGTCTCTCACTGTTCAAATAAACCTACCATTAGAATTATAGACTGATCATTTCTTTGTCAGTTGGCAAACGTACAAAATCAGCAGGGGATCAAATACTTTTTTTCCCTCATTGTAGCATGTGCATGTTATACGTGTTTGCTTGGGCTATCACAACTGCCAATCTTTGTCGAAAAATACGTATCTGCTGACAATGTGCTTTTGGATCAGGGAAGAAATTTTCTACAAATGCACAATTCACCGGAAATATTTTTCTTTGACAAAAAAATGTGGTATAAATGTGAACAGCACCCACTATATATATAACTAATTTATGATATGAGATTACCACTAAGCTATCTTAGACTCATGGTTATTACGGGACGCGTGATGCTGTTGGCGTATTATGTCCATCATAATACTTTAGTTTTATAATGTTGACAATTAAGTTAGCACAGCTGAAACTAATTTGGTAAAATAAATATGAAGTGTATTTCTCAAAATATTTCATGACGTCCATAATTGAGGCCTCATAATAGAAATATATAAGTAATAATACGTGTTAAATACATAAAACTGAAACTCAAATCACAAAAGTCAAATAATAATTTAATGTAAGTGTGTCTCTCTGGTCTGTTTACTCTGAGGAAGGTCAATTCCCTCAACGTTACCCTATTATAGGTTGAATCAATGCCACGTGACAGAAAGGGGGTGGGAGGGTATTCACCCGTACACTCTACTTGTGTAAACCTGAAGTGATGGAACGATAGCCAAAATAGCATACCTGTCAACCCATACGGTTTACCTGAGTTCTCGTACAGGAAAATTAAGTGGTCGGGTCCATAAGGCGTACAGCAGTTTCAAAATGGGCAAAAACATGTTTTGTCTATTTTTTTGTTTCTCCCATGTGTTGGAACTTTGTAGGGTGAATGTTGAGATGTATAAGGGCATGGGTGACCAATAAGGGCTGAGTCGGTCTGGAATAAGGTCGGCACTAATAAGGGGTTGACACATATGAAATAGCCGCATGAATTTGGCCCTTTAAATTTATTAGAATCATAATATTCATTTATACTGGAGGAATACTAGGATATATAAAGCTATTTTTCAAAAATGTCCAGTAGGGCGGGTCAGAACGTTAAAACAACAAGCAATACAAACATATTATAGTATTGCAAAGTATGAGAAAGGTAAGCAAATCAGAAAATAAATAAATAAAACTAGCCAGTTTTTGGTATTTTGCCGGGTAAAGCCCACTGAGTTATTATATTATTTTTCAGAAGCGAACTGGCCACAAATAAGAACTCAAAGAAGTAGCTTATCATGTGAACATTTATAGCAGCCAAATAATCTATACACACCATGGGACCTCCTTTGCCAGTACCAAAATATGAGAATAGGTTTTCCCTTTTTTCTGGCAACAAAACTGGTATTAAGGTCTTAAAACACCAAACTTAAACCTTTTACAAGGAATCATGTCTGCATTAACCACAATACTTGTGGTCAGAATGCAAAAAAACTCACTAATAATATATGCAATGTCCTTGAAACTGATTGGTCCACACCAGAGAAAGCTGTGTATCTGTTCAAATTGCATTAGTACATTAATACCCAAGCTAACACATTCAAATTGAACTATCACTCCATGGGTAAGGATAAAAGTTACAAATCACACGTGCAATTGGGGCTGTGTTCAGCTCAAATATTTTTCTTCCTATTAACCCGAATGCCATTAGAAATATTCTTACTTCAAGCTGTAAATAGTTAAGAAAAATAGATCATTAAGCAAAGACAACTCTTCTGAGGAACATAATGAACATTGTAGCTGGAACCCCTTCAAGACAGTGCACACGCAGAATACATACATTTGAGTAGTCTTAACCGTTCTTCATCTGGTGAAAAAAAAATTACATTAAGTTACTTGTTCAATCAGACAAGAACACATATGCAAACAAGAAAACAATGAAGTTAGTGTGTAAGGAAAGAAACAATCAATATATATTCAACAGCACACACATTTTTTTATTAAGACCTTGACAAAAAGAGCTTGGAAATGTACATCATTGAATTAATAATATTTTCATAAATACACAAATTAGGTAATAATCTACACATGTGTAGTGACTGACTTGGTGATGTATCTATTGGAGGCAATTATTTAATTTAACAACGAGCACACTTTGTACACTATATGCAATACACACCCCACGCTGTTACACAATGCTCTGTCTCTCGCTTAAACACACCTCTACTCTGGTTGCTAGCCTACACCACATCGCTAGCCGTATGACACGGACGGCGCTGAGCTAAGACAGCCAACTACTGCTAGCAGCTTAATTATCAAGTGGGCGACGACAGCGACGAAGGCACGAGACGACAGCAGTGAAGGCGACAGCAGCGATGACAAGGAGATCCCACTCCAACGACGGCTCCCAGCCTTCGCTCGGGGTCCCCTTTTATCCTAGCTCCGCCCTGGCCCCCCCCCCCCCGTCTGGAACCTACGAGCTGGCTCTCGACGCGTCCCCTCCGTAGCCTTAACCCTAGATCCTTCTCTGATCTGTCACGTGGCCTGCTGTCAATAAGGGCTGCTTCACTCTGCAGATCCAGTTCCCTTCCAGCAGCCAACACTATGCCACGTAGTGACCAATTCTATTCAGTTTGAGTTTCATTTCAGTTGTATTTATTTGGTGTAGCCCTGTGAGCCATTCGCTTCTTGAATCAGGTGCAACCGCGACAAACAAAAATCAAAAACATGAACAAGAAAACATCTTAAAGTGACTATGCGCAAACAGAAAAATCCAGAAAAAAACGACAAAGTCTTCCAGAAAAAGCACCATACACCAACGCTGTGTGCAAAAATCCCAGTGGGATGCAAGTCAAACAACAACCACAAAACAACGTAGATTAAAGCCATCAGTCGAACTCTGTACTTTAACAAACAAACATGACCAAACCTAAAAACTTTTCGAAATTACCATAATAAAGCCATAAGCAACGTAACAATGATCATAGGAACTGTGACCGAAATTTCACAATAAACGACACAAACTACATGCACCGCCAAACCCTGTAGCCATAGCTGGCTGCATGAGTCACTCCACAACAGCAGGAGCATCAGTAGGAGTATCAACAATTTTCAATGCACCTTTAAAATCAGCACACTAAATCAAAGTACGCCTTTTGGCGTCTTCTGGTCCAACACCAATGGAGACTAGGCTCTAAGAAAAGCTGTCTCGGGTGTGGACCAATCAAATTCAAGGACAGTGCATATTATTATCAGAGTTGTCTTTTTTGTTTGCATTTTGACTGCTTGTGTTGTGGTTATTGCAAACATGATGCCTTGAATAAAGGTGTTAGTTTTTGTGCCAGTTAAAAGGGTAAAACCTATTCCTATATCTTGTTTCTGGCAAAGGAGGTCTCATAATGTAAATGCTCACCCCGAGCCCTCAATACTCTGAAAGTGCGCTGTTTTTGAGTTGTACGCCTTTTGGCGTCTTCTGGTCCAACACCAATGGAGACTAGGCTCTAAGAAAAGCTGTCTCGGGTGTGGACCAATCAAATTCAAGGACAGTGCATATTATTATCAGAGTTGTCTTTTTTGTTTGCATTTTGACTGCTTGTGTTGTGGTTATTGCAAACATGATGCCTTGAATAAAGGTGTCAGTTTTTGTGCCAGTTAAAAGGGTAAAACCTATTCCTACACAAGATCATACTTTGCAGCGGTAATCCTGAACGAAAACATTTGAATTTAGGCCACTGAATAGCAGTGGCAGCTTGCGGTGTACAACTCCTCTAGAGCAGTTTTGAGTGAAGATCTCATAGGTAGTGATTCATGTCAATACACATGTATAAACTAAAATAATCTAAACCTGTAAAGTGACAGGGACGAAGTGATTCAGTGGTTTGGAAAAAATACCAAAAATTAGGCCAATTTAGAGGCAAAGCAAGCATGCAAAGTAGCTAGCCAGCTTTAGGAGAGGCTTCTCTACTATTGGCAACAAAGTAATTTCAATCAGATAACGCAAAATAAAAATGTATATAAATTATCAATATGCCTAGCCTTTATATAATATCCAAATCACTTGAGTTGGTGAATATTGGTGCAGTATTTCACGTTCGCATGAAATAATGTCCCAGAAAAAAAATACGATATAGTATGTATGGAAGTATGGTACAGCTACAATGAGATTTTATGAAATAACACATTTCAGAGCAGAATAGATGTGAGTTCCACTCCATCCAAAGTAATTTTCTGCAAAACTAGAACATAATTTCCCAAGTGTTTTTTTGAGAAATAAAATTGCCAAAATATTTAAAACATTTACATTGAAAAGTTTTCTCATTACATAGTCATTACAACAACATGGGAAATCAATCACGATTAATGTATGAAGAACGTATTAAAGAAGGCTGCAAAGTTGAGCTCAAGGCCAATATCCATATACATGTGCTTGATGTGGGCTAAACAAAGTAAACTATCCATAATAGAGGTTTTTGGGTTAGATCGCGTAAATATATAAATGTGTCGTTAAAAACCCGTCACCACCCGACACAGGCAACTAGTAAGGGTTGTCACGTAAACAGAACATGCCAATTCGTCACTAGTACAGCACACCGGTGTGTTGGAGAGCCAAGCCACAACATTTACAATCTGAGTACGACGTTTCGCCAGTAACTACAACCAGCTTCATCATCATTGTAATTACTGGTGAAACGTTTACTCAGTTTGTAAATGTTGTATATATCAGACACGGTCATTAACAATAGTTTGCACAGTCAAGCAGGTTTGAATGGTCTATTCAGATTGACGGGTCCCTGGTAACATAACCAGGCGGATTGACGGGCCCATCTTTCTAATGAGGGAGTCGGCACGTTTCTAATCTCTTAAGTATTGATCCAGTCAACTTGTAGCCCTGGAGACACAATAGTTGTGAGTAATTACTGTTACTGGTGTAGGTGACATAAGTGTACTTGTAAATTCCATTGAATGACCAGCTAATTTAAAGTTGAAGACTGATGGAAACGTGCGTAAAATAGTTCCCTCGCATCATCTTTGAGGATGAGTCCAGGGCTCTCTGAAGCGAGGACGATGAAGTCTGCCTCTCGCCAAACCAAAGCCCTTCATTATAACGCATGGGCTGTTATATTTCAGCTCAGTCTTAACTGTATACTAGCTACAGTGTTGAGGTATTGCTAGAGTGTGCTTAAGATAAGTGTAACTGTTTATTATAGCAGTTGTTTGTAATGGGTCTAGTAAGCTAATGACTGTTGTATTTGTTAGTATTATACATTTAACACTGTGATTGATCCTTCACAACACCACTCTGGTGCAGATCGTGCCCAATAAATTCTGAGAATTCCAGATGATGGCCCTAGGTTTCAACTGGATTCATGAGCCAAGGTTCACAGTCTGAATGGATGCGCTCAGATCATGTACATCGTAGTCAGAACAGTACTTGTTAACAATATTCGTATTTTTTCAGATACAAGTTTTGGAGGTACTCTTTGTTTTTTTCCGGTAAAGTCACTGAGAAATAATAAATAATAATGAAATAAAATTACATAATAGCATATGACGTTTCGATTGCAACCCAAGCAATCATCATCAGGTATAGAAGAGCTAAATTTAATAGAGAGAGGAAACACAGAGAGATGGAGAAGCACATCATATTGAACAAGATTTAGTTAAATTTTGGAAACAATATAATGCAGCACAGAAGGTCGGTCAAAACACAATTAACGCATAGTCTGGCTGATTAAGTTATTTCAAAGATTGCTAAATTATAGGTTAAGAGTGATAGAGTACAGATCACAGACACATATACAGACATCCAAGCAGAGAGAGCCAGCACAGAGACATACAGAGAGAGACATACACATGGGACAGAGCTAAATTTAAGAGAGAGAGGAAACACAGAGAGTTGGAGAAGCATATCAAATTGAACAAGATTTAGTAAAATTTGGAAACAATATAATGCAGCACAGAGGGTCGGTCAAAACACAACTAACGCATGGTCTGGCTGATGACGCTATTTCAAAGATTACTAAATTATAGGTTAAGAGTGATAGAGTACAGATCACAGAAACATATACAGACATCCAAGCAGAGAGAGCCAGCATAGAGACACACAGAGAGAGACACACATGGGACAGAGTGAAACAATGCTTCTGTTACGAAGCCTTAAATAGAGGGGGAGGGAGGGGGGGTTGGAGACAGAACAAAGGAATACAAATTAGATGGACTGGGAGCCACCGTACATGCAGACGTAGAAACAAGCCACGTGGAAACAAGCTACATGGAAACAAGCCACCTGGACAGGGAAACACGCCACAAGGAAACAAGCCACATGGAAACAAGCCACATGGAAACAAGCTACATGGACTGGGAGCCACCGCACATGCCGATGCAGCGTGGTGAGGGGGGGGGGCACAGAAGTCAGATTAGCATGTCCACAGGGACTGTGGAGAGAAACAAGCCACATACACGTAGACACAGAGGCAGAAACACAGGTAGAGACAACATAGAGACGCAAACTTAAGTTAAGTGTGACATTTGAGAGAGACACGACACATACACGGAGACACAAACAGAGACAACGCAAAGACACATACTTCATACCTCCCCGTAGAGGTGGTTCAACTTGATTTGGTGTTTTTTGTGACTGCAGGAATTACTCTTTGGTTTTTTCGGTAAAGTCACGTAGAAATAATAAATAATAATGAAATAAAATTACATAATAGCATACGACGTTTCGATTGCAACTCAAGCAATCATCATCAGGTATAGAAGAGCTAAATTTAATAGAAAGAGGAAACAGAGAGATGGAGAAGCACATCATATTGGACAAGATTTAGTAAAATTTTGTAAACAATATAATGCAGCACATAGGGTCGGTCAAAACACAATTAACGCATAGTCTGGCTGATTAAGTTATTTCAAAGATTGCTAAATTATAGGTTAAGAGTGATAGAGTACAGATCACAGACACATATACAGACATCCAAGCAGAGAGAGCCAGCACAGAGACACAGAGAGAGACATACACATGGGACAGAGCTACATTTAAGAGAGAGAGAAAACACAGAGAAATGGAGAAGCATTTGAAATTGAACAAGATTTAGTAAAATTTGGAAACAATATCATGCAGCACAGAGGGTCGGTCAAAACACAATTAACGCATGGTCTGGCTGATGACGTTATTTCAAAGATTACTAAAATATAGGTTAAGAGTGATAGAGTACAGATCACAGAAACATATATAGACATCCAAGCAGAGAGAGCCAGCATAGAGACACACAGAGAGAGACACGCATGGGACAGAGTGAAACAATGCTTCTGTGCGTTATATCGTTCGCATTTCTGATCTAAGTCGTAGCCAGTTAGATACATTAATTTGGAGAATAACATACTTCTGAAAACAGATACGTGTTACAAATTGTTGTGGAATTCATGCGCATGCACGATGTTTCTTCCTTTTTTTCTCAAAATTGACCGCACATCCATCACAACGGAACACAATAGCCAGCAGACGTGACTGAATACGGACACTAATCTTAAATCGGACACTGTAACAATGTAACAAATATCGATGCGTGGCTTCTTTAATCAAAACGGGCAACGCCTACTGTTTAAACTACAATAAAAAAAATGTATAAATAAAAAAATATAGGAAATAGAGAATTTATATTGTTAACAGAGAGTAGTTTAATTTCAGTGTTGATTTAATTTCTCCTTGAAATGTAATCATATATTGAAAATATCTAGTTACTACGCAGTTACTTCATGCGTATTATATATTGTTAAAATATTTTAAAATATAAATGTCGCATTTAAAAGTTAAGGCACTGTCCATGTACAACAAGCATTGCTAAACGGTCCTCTGAGTGACAAAAAAGTTTCACCCTCACAATTTCAAGAATTATAAATGAGCGATGAATGTTAATGCCCATGAAGGTATTACAGACACGGTCATTTACAAGAGTTTTCACAGTCAAGCGGGTTTGAATTTTCTATTCAGGTTGAGTGTCCCCAGTAACATAACTCAGCAGAGTGAGGGGCCCATCTTTTTGATGAGGTCGAAGGAACGTTTTTAATTTCTGAACTTAAGTATTGATGCAGTCAACTTGTAGCCCTGGAGACACAATAGTTGTGAGTAATTAAACTTACTTATGTAGTTGACATGAGTGTATTTGTTAATTCTATGCAATGACCAGCTAATTTAAATTTGAAGTCTGGTGGGAAACGAATCTTTGAGAATGAGTCCAGGGCTCTCTGGAGCGAGGAAGTTGAAGTCTGCCTCTCTCATAAGCCCTTTGTTATAACGTTTGGGCAGTGATATTTCAGCTCAGTCTTTACTGTACAATAGCTACAGTGCTGAATTTTGTCTAGAGCGTGCTTCAGAATAGTGTACCTGTTTATTATAGCAGATTTGTTATATGTCCAGTCAGCTGACTACTTAATTTTGGAGAGTATGATACATTGTACCCAGCGGTGGATCCTTCACAACTTCACTGTGATGAAGATCGCGCCCAATAAATAGGTATATTTCCAGATGATTGCGCTAGGTTTCGGCTGGATTTATGAGCGAGGTTCACAGTCTGAATGTATGCGCTCAGATCAGATACATTATAGTCAGAACAGTACTTGTTAACAATATTCCTGTTTTTCAGACACAAGTTTCGGAGAGTTTTGTTTGAAAGGTAAATAAATTAACGCAACATGTGTCTTGCTCTGATAGGATCACTTATTCGTATAGTTTTTCAGTATCCTACATCTACATCTCTTCCTGCACAATTTACATGCTGAGGTTTTTAATCACCACCAGCCATGATCATTCCTATTAATAGAATTTTTATTTTTATTTTACCAGTTAAACTGTTAAAGCCTACTGAGCTATTAATCTTTTTTCAGACGTGACCTGGCCACATGATAGCTCAACGAAGTATCTATCAAGAGGACATTTATTGCAGACAAATACTGTATACGAATGTTGATTCTAAATGTGGAGGGAGAAATTGGAGGACCCAGTAAAAAATCCACGCGACCACAGAGAGAACATGTAAACTACAAATATACAGGCGTCATGGTCGGGATCGAACCCACGGGATCCTGTTTACGGGCAAGTCCTCCTGCAGCCACTGCCATCTCTCTCGTGTCCTTCACAGAGGCTGCTTCTACCACTCCTTCGCCACGGAGGTCGTCCTCTTGGGTGCGTTCTCTCCTCTGGCTGCCATTAAATCAAACATCTCATAATACAATTGGTCATGATCCCTTCTCGTGACGAGTCTGCTTGACGTCACTTACCTGTCTTAGTCAGGGAGGCGTCTTCCAACTGCGTATGCCCTCTAATCTACACGTTTCTATGTCTTTCAATGTAACTCCAAAGATGTGTAGTGTTGTAAGGACGAGCAGACTTCTTTAGGAGGCACACTCTGTTTATTGTATTATTTCCTTATACATCGCTTAACACACACAGAGGGATATTCGGTCCCCTCACCCGATACCCTAGGGAGGTACAGCCTCCAGACTTGGCGGGACTCACACGTCTACCGCTAACCTCCTTGATACCTAAGGAGGTACAACCTCCGGACTTGGCGGGACTCACACGTCTACCGCTATCCTAGTCCTCCGGCTAGGACCTAGGGGAGGCTATCTGACCCACCGCTGGCCCGGTGGGTCCTGACCACTGGGTATGCCGAGCCTTAGCCCTTAGAAGGGCTGAAAGGCTGGTCCAGGGTCCTAGCTAGGCTTCAGCCCAGTCTTCTGTCTTCGTGCCGGGAGAGAACTCCTCGAGGTCCGTTGGGTCACTCGTCTTATACCCCTTCGTGGCCAGGTAGAACCAATCACACATTCCCACGTGGAACCGTCTGATTGGTTCGCACCAAACCCTGGCCACGATCCGTTTCACCTCGACTGACCCCAACCGTTGTACCCAGGGGTAATGCTGCACTGCCCTGGTGGCAACGCAGGTTACGCAACAGCGCGTAGTTAACACCTCTACATCACCCCCTCCTTCGGAAGCTCCAGCCGTCCCGGCTGCAACAATGGGAACTCCGAAATTACCAACGGTAGAAGAATTGTGAGTGTGCCTCACGAACAACAAGAACAATTAAACACCTATAAATACCCCCCTTAACAACATAACGTATGTACAAGGCACTAGACATGCCAAAAAAAAACATTATAACAACCGGCGAGATTTCGCGCGCGTGCGTTTCGCAGGACCATTGTAGGGGATGGCAGGCTTTGTTGGCGGCACAAGGGAAGGAGGAGGATGAGCCAGAGCATCCGGTGGGCCTTTAGGCATCTCCACGGGGACACCTGCTGCTCCACGGTCCATTGAGGCCGAACGTGGCCTGCATGGAGCCGTCACTCCCGCGTCATCTGCAGGAGGAATGACACGCCTGCGCTGTGGGTTAGGCACCAACGGGGCAACATCTGGCTCGTCGGACGCGTCGCACACTCGGCCCCCATGTCGTGTGTGTTGTGGAGGGACGCGTGGCGTGACGAAGGGTTTTAACCGAGAGGGGTGAACGCACCAGCGACGCCGTCCCCAGCGAATTTTAACACATTGGGGACGCAGGACTTCCACTACCTCAACCGGGCCTCGCCATGGTCTGAGGAGTTTGGCCGACGTGGACACCGGCACCTGGGGGCAGTGGAGCCATGCCCTGTCTCCCGGTGCCCACCGATGCGTGTACGACCGAGGGTCCCGCAGTCGCAAATTCGCCCGTTGGCGGGAAGCCGAATTTTCAATGGCGGCCTCCCGTGCCTCGGCCAACTTACGGAGGTTGAATCGCAAGTGGTCAACGAGCTTTGACTTTTGCGGTGGCTGTTCGATTTCCAGCCGAACGTCGGCGGGAGGAAAGGCATCCCTGCCGTACATTAGAAAGAACGGGGAAAATCCCGTCGCCGCGTGAGGTGCCATACGATATGCGGCGAGGACCCCCGGAACCTGCAAGTCCCAATCGAGGTGGGATTCATCGACCTGATGGCATAACATAGCGGTGAGAGTTCTATGAAGGCGCTCCACCATGCCGTCGGTCTGGGGATGGTAGGGCGAAGTGCGCACTTTCTTAGTGCCCAACAGGCGGCACACATCAGTCAGCAAGGCTCCCGAAAAATTTCTTCCCTGATCGGTCAGCAACCGTTCTGGTGCGCCCTTGTCCAGGACGTAGCCTTGAACAAAGGCGTCCACAACGGCCGCCGCCGACTGGTTGGGGAGGGCCCAGGCCATAGGCCACCGTGTAAAATACTCTACCCCAACCAGAAGGTACTTATTACCCCGTGGCGTAGTAGGAAAAGGGCCCAAAATATCGAGAGCCACCAACTCATTTATACGAGAGACCGAAATGGGTTGCAGGGGTGGGCATGCCGGTTTAGCCGGTGGTTTACGTTGCGCACAATGGGTGCATCCCAGCAAAATGTCAGTGACGTCGCGCAGCATGCCCGGCCAGAAAAATTGCAACCGCAACAACCCAATGGTCTTATGAACACCCAGGTGCAATAAACGCTCATGCGCCGCCCATACGGCCTTGCATCGCAAGGCGGATGGCACGACGATTCTATGTTGACACGAGTCAACATCCCAATGCATCAACAAGCCGCGCTTCATGACAAATGAATTAAATTTGCCCTGTCTTGGAACCGCATTATTCGCGTGGCGACGCAACCTCAATAATGACATGTCCTCGCCCTGGTGCCGACCCCATTCGGCCAAAGTTAGCCCCAGCAAATCGTCACTGGCCATTGGATCTGCATGATCCAACATCGGCGCTGAGGCGGTGGGAAGTGCGGCTGACACCGTTGTGAGAGGCGCGACCTGCGCAGGCGGTGGCGGCTTACAACGGCCCGAGCCCAAAAAACGCACATTTTTGAGCCGGCGGAAGGCGAGACAACGCATCGGCATTCGTGTGTTGTGCACCCCTACGGTAAGTGACATTGAAATCGTAGTCCTGAAGGACTTCGAGCCACCGAGAAAGCTGCCCGGACGGTTGGTCAACCCGCAGAGCGTACTGTAAAGCCGAATGATCAGATCGCACGGTAAAATGCTGACCATACAGGTACGGCCTGTATTGCTGAATAAAAAAAACAATGGCCAGCAGCTCACGTCTGGTCACACAGTATCTTTGTTCAGCAAGAGACAAGACTCTGCTACCATAGGCAACAACCCTTTCAATGCCATCAACTTTTTGTGACAGAACACCCCCAATCCCCGTATTGCTAGCGTCGGTGTCCAACACGAATGGCACGGAAAAATCGGGGTACGCAAGGGACGGTGCCGTCACGAGCGCGTTCCGCAAGGAGTCGAACGCAGCCTGTTCTGCGTCCCCCCAATGAAACACCACCCCTTTCGACGTAAGGGCGTGGAGCGGCTTGGCAATCGTCGCGAAGCCAGCAACAAACCGGCGGTAGTACGACGCAAAACCAATAAAACTACGAACATCGCCCGCAGATGTAGGGGTCGGCCAATGTTGAACACATTTGGTTTTTTCAGGGTCGGTAGAGATGCCTGAGCGGCTAACTATGTGGCCCAGATAGCGCACAGACTCACGCAGAAGGTGACACTTCTGCGGCTTGAATTTCAAGTTAGCGGCCCGCATTTTCAAGAAGACAGCACGCAACCGTTCGATGTGTTCGCCGAACGTGCGGCTAAAGACAATGACGTCGTCAAGATAAATGAGACATGAGTCCCACTGGAGCCCAGCGAGGACCAGCTCCATGAGCCTCTGGAACGTCGCTGGGGCCGAGTGGAGACCCATGGGCAATCTATTAAACTCGAAAAGACCCTGTGGTGTCCGAAAAGCAGTCTTAGGTTTTGACGATTCGTCGAGGGGGAGTTGCCAAAACCCCGACAGAAGGTCCAAGGTGGAGAAATAGTGCGCCCCTGCCAGGGCATCCAATGACTCGTCCATACGAGGGAGAGGGTAGGCGTCCGCTACCGAGATTTTATTTAGGCGCCGAAAATCAATGCAAAAACGGAGACTGCCATCGTGCTTTTTGACCAGCACTATTGGAGCACCCCAGGGACTAGTGGAGGGAGAAATTATATCGGCCTTCAGCATGTCATCCACAGCCGATTTAACATGCTGTTTCTCCGCCGGGCTAAGCCGAAACGGGTTTTGTCGAATCGGGGCAGCGTCACCAGTATCAATGTGGTGACGCAGCAGCTTGGTGCAGCCAATATCAAATTTAGATTTACTAAAGACATCGGAAAATTATCGCAGAAGAGCGCGCAATTTAATTCGCTGCGAATGAGACAGATCACCCGTGTCTGTGCAGAGCGCGTCCAACCATCTCTCATCCGATTCGGAAGGAGGTGGGACCTGCGGCGTGTCACGCACGTGTCCCGCGACTCCGGTCCCCAACGGCACCGGGGTCGCGTGAGCGAGCACAGTTCCTTGCGGAATGACGGTTGTGGACAATCCGACATTCAAAACCTGCAAGAACGGCTCCCTGTCGGCTGCTACGAGGGTCTGTGCAGCCACCAAATCTAACCCCTTAGCAGCTGCGTTTGAAGGCCCCAGCAAAATGCCATGTGCCGAGGCCTCCGGGGCTAGTGGTTTTTTAAGTTGCAAGGGCACGAGCATTTGTGTCCCTGGCGGAATGCGGACTGTGCTCGCAACAAACGCCTGCACCGAGGCACTAGCCATGCGCGGATGTGAGGGTGTGGGCAAGAACGCCATCCGTCGACCCGACGGGAGTTCGATGCAGCCTTGATCTACAAGGATCTTAATAGGCATTTTCGCGAGAAAATCAGTGCCTAACAAACACGGCACGGCGAGGGAAGAAGAGACCAAAATAGGCCCTGCCAATTTAATGTCTCCAATCGAAATTTGCGCCCGAATTTGCCCAATAATGCCAAGTGAACTGCCATTAGCGGCGAAACACGGGATA
This sequence comes from Petromyzon marinus, assembly GCF_048934315.1. Lineage (NCBI taxonomy): Eukaryota > Metazoa > Chordata > Hyperoartia > Petromyzontiformes > Petromyzontidae > Petromyzon > Petromyzon marinus. The sequence goes on from NW_027422597.1 coordinate 5,943,952, forward strand.
GAAACCCGTTCCAAGGGGCGGCATCGTACGGGCAGTATATTGTAAATCAGATCCGAAATGATCGTAGCCGACGCACCAGTATCGACCAACACGCGAAATTCCACACCCTCGATTGATCCGATAACCACGGATGAACCTGCCGTCGCCGCGACTACCCTATGGGCCAACTCAGACCACTGCCCAGGTCCGAGTGGCCGCGAACAAACGCCAGAATACCCCCCATCACACGCCGAATCGCGAGCCCTTCTTATGGTGCGCTGCAGTGTGTATGGTGTGAATGAGGGCCGAGCGTGAGAGGCGTCGCGACTTGCCTGGTTTTGCCGCGATGCCGTGGACGTCCTGTAGTCCTGGCCCCGGGATGCGGAGGGGCGTCGTCGAGGCGCACGGCAGTCAGAGGAGATGTGGCCTCGTCGGCCACAGTTGAAGCACGTCACGTCGCCGCGTGGAGCAGGCCGTCCCCGCTGCTGGTCGTTGCGGCGACCAGCGTGGTCGGACGATCGCCGGCCCGTTGACCTGGTCGCCATGAAGGCCCGGTCGGGGGAGAACTCGGCATCCCTGCTGGAAGGCTCCGACGTCGAAGCCGAGGCGGCGATGGTCGATTCCGTGTGGAGCAGCAGATGTGCGTGGATGCACCGAGCGGCTCGTAGCGAGCACATACTGTCGTCGTCCACCGCTTGGATGACGATGCGCAGCTCGCGCGCCAGCTCCAGCATTTTCTGGAGAACGATGGCATCGATGGCCTCGTCGTCCATGCGAGGGTAACCCGCTCTTGCCATCGCCAGTAGAGCGGTCCGGAATGCCAACGGAGACTCTTTAGGGCGGCGTCGCCTGTCGTAAAATCGGCTGCGGACGTCGGATGGAGGCCCGTACACGTCGGACATCCGTCGGAGGGCCGATTGAAGAGTCGCCCTTTGTTGCCTGGGGATGGTGAGGAGCGAGGCGAGAGCGTCGTCATCCAAAGTGGCCGGTAGTGCTCGGAGCGCCTGTGCGTCCGACCAGCCCACCATCTCTTGGTGGCTCAGGAAGCGACGCTGGAATGCCGCCCAGTCGCCCCCTTCAGATGTGAATTCTCGGAAGATGGGCAGGCGTTGTTGGAGGGCGGACGTCGTCTCCCCCTCAGCTTGTACCGTCTCAAGCCGGAGATCGGCGATTTCCCGGCCGATAGAGTCTACTGTACCGTGTCGGTACAGTGATGACGCGGCGTCCGCTGAGAAAGTTGAATTCGCAGCGTCGCGTGCTGATGACGTTGCGGGTTGTGATGGGCCCCCCGCGTTCCCAGGATGCCCCTGGCTTCCTCTTCCGGCGGAATCACGTGGTTCCCCGGCGGGAAAATCAAAATGTCTGCCCTGGCCGGTGGCGGGAACGTCTGCCGGCGGTTGACTCGGCCTGCCCGCAACCTCCAAGTTGATCTCTTCGAGAATTGAGGCCGCGGCATGTAGGAGTTGAGCGAGACGGCCGTGTGCTGCCCTGAGTCCGTCCCCCATGGCAGGGGGAGCAACCGGCTGCTCAACTGGTGGCTGGGCGGCCGTCAACGCGGCAGCGTTTTCAGCGGAGCTGGGGGTGCATGCAGGTGAGACAGCGTTTTCTTCGTTCTGGCTCCGCGCGTGGGCTGAACTTCTGGTTTCCATTTCCAACCACTTCTGACTCCAGTTGTAGTGTTGTAAGGACGAGCAGACTTCTTTAGGAGGCACACTCTGTTTATTGTATTATTTCCTTATACATCGCTTAACACACACAGAGGGATATTCGGTCCCCTCACCCGATACCCTAGGGAGGTACAGCCTCCAGACTTGGCGGGACTCACACGTCTACCGCTAACCTCCTTGATACCTAAGGAGGTACAACCTCCGGACTTGGCGGGACTCACACGTCTACCGCTATCCTAGTCCTCCGGCTAGGACCTAGGGGAGGCTATCTGACCCACCGCTGGCCCGGTGGGTCCTGACCACTGGGTATGCCGAGCCTTAGCCCTTAGAAGGGCTGAAAGGCTGGTCCAGGGTCCTAGCTAGGCTTCAGCCCAGTCTTCTGTCTTCGTGCCGGGAGAGAACTCCTCGAGGTCCGTTGGGTCACTCGTCTTATACCCCTTCGTGGCCAGGTAGAACCAATCACACATTCCCACGTGGAACCGTCTGATTGGTTCGCACCAAACCCTAGCCACGATCCGTTTCACCTCGACTGACCCCAACCGTTGTACCCAGGGGTAATGCTGCACTGCCCTGGTGGCAACGCAGGTTACGCAACAGCGCGTAGTTAACACCTCTACAGATGCACAAAGCAATGATTCTTTATCAACGTTCTAGGTTTTGCTCCAATTTATTTGATATCCACATTTATGATCTAAGCCGGAGCCATTTAAACATTTATTTGGGGGGAAAAAAACTTCTGAGGACGAATACGTGTTACAATTTGTTATGGAATTCATTCGCATGCACGATGTTTCTTACTTTTTTTTCACAAAAATTGACCGCAAATCCATCACAATGAAGAACAATAGCCAGCCGACGTGACTGAATAAGGACCCTATTCTTACATCGGGTATTGTAACATTGTAACAACGATCGAAGCGTGGCTTCGTTCATCAAAACAGTCAGCTCCTACTGTTTGAAATTCAATTGAAAACCCTATAACCAAATAAAAATCTAAAACATTGAGCGTTTTTAATTGTTAGCAGAGAGTAGTTTAATTTCAATGTTGATTTAATGTGTCATTGAAATGTAATCATACATTGAAATATTCAAGTTACCGAACACCTACTATATTAATATTTATACTTTTAAAATATGTAAAAATGGAAATGTTGCACAGCAAGCATTGCTAAAGGAGCCTCTGATTGAGTCACGAAAAACGTTTCACCCTCCCAGTTCCAAGATTTATAAATGAGTGATGACATTTTAATGCTCTTGAAGAAAATAGTTTTGTACAGAACTTACCTTCAGTAAGATCCCTCCTTTCTTGATCCAAAAACAAGAGAAATTGAATATTAGTAAATTACAAAACATAAAAGTCACAGTTCTGTTGATTAGAAATCACAGGTATAACAGACATGGTCATTTACAAGAGTTTGCACAGTCAAGCGGGTTTGAATTTTCTATTCAGGTTGAGTGTCCACAGTAACATAACTAGGCAGAGTGAGGGGCCCAGCTTTTTGATGAGGTAGTCGAAACTTTTTTAAGCTATGAACGAACTTAAGTATTTATCGAGTCAAATTGTAGCCCTGAAGACACAATAGTTGTAAATAATTGCTATTACTGGTGAAGATGACATAAGTGTACTTGTAAATTCCATGTAATGACCGGCTAATTAAAAAATTGAAGACTGATGTCAAACGTGTGTGAAATAATTCCCTTTCATTATCTTTGAGGATGAGTCCAAGGCTCTCTGGAGCGAGGACAATAAAGTCTGCCTCTATCATAAGCCCTTTGTTATAACGCATGGGCAGTGATAATTAGCTCAGTCTTTACTGTACACTAGATACAGTGGTGAAGTTTGGCTGGAGCGTGCTTAAGATAAGTGTACCGTTTGATTTAAAGCTGTTGTGACTGCAGGGATTCATATTCTTGGTTCTTTCGGTAAAGTCACGTAGAAGGGAAACAACGCAGTCCTCTGGACAGCGTTGTTTCCCTGGTCCCTTCACCTGATGAAGGCCACTTGTGTTGTGGCCAAAACTTCGTGATTATTGTTGTTTTATTTTTTTCTGCCAAGCTGTTTCTCCCTCCATACAGAAACAACCACTTGATACTCCGATCAAAACCATTACACTACCATATATAGCAGGCGTTATTAAAAATATCTTCAAAATTCTAAACAAACACAAAATCCTGGTCCGGTCCAATACAATACACAAAATCCGTGACCTGATCCCTTCCGTGAAGGATGTCATTCCTGGCTTACAGTACCCCGGGGTTTACAAATTGATCTGCACCTGTGGTGACATATCGGGGAGACGAAACGACATGTCTCTGACCGAATTTGCGAGCACAAATCAGATTTGAAACACGGCAGAACGAATTCTTCTGCCATAGCTGATCACTTTACAACGCTGTTGGTGATCACGATATAGTTTTCTCCAATACCAAGGTTCTCTGCAAATCCACGGGTTTTTATCAGAGATGTGTCCACGAGGCAATTCAGATTTACAAACACAGACAATTTTAACCGAGAGGATGGTTTCAAATTAAGCAATCATTGGAAAGATGTTCTAAATCAAAACCAAACATTAAACTAATTTTCAATGGTACAGTATATTTATTCAAGTAGTGGCATCCCAAATTTTCAGAGTAGTACATCAACAGTAGTACATTTTATGCTAATTCCATTGTCAAGGCGTTTTCTGTTTACCCCCTCACAGCTTAAAGGAGGCGACCTGGGCTTGGCTGTCTTCACTCCAACGCTGTCCTCTGGGCAGTCTGGTCCCTTCACCTGATGAAGGCCACTTGTGTTGTGGCCGAAACGTCGTGATTTTTTTTTACCTACGTGACTTTACCGAATAGAACCAAAGAGTATATGGATCCTTGCAGTCACGAAAGCTTCAAATCTAGAATAAAATAATTAAAATATGAAACAATAAAATCCTCACAACGTTTCGACTGAAACACAAGCAATTATCATCAGGTGTGAAACCCACAGCAAGAAAATTTGAAAAAAGTGGCGGTTTTTTTCTTCATTTTTTCCGAACATAGATGAACTCGTCCATCTGAACAAAGTGTCAAATCGCTCTACGTGGTGCTAACGTAAAAAAAAACGCCACTTTTTTCAAATTTTCTTGCTGTGGTTTTCACACCTGATGATGATTTCCTGTGTTGCAGTCGAAACGCCGTGAGAATTTTATTATTTTATATTTGTTATTATTTTATTGTTTCTCTTCTACGTGACTTTACCGAAAGAACCAATAATATGTGCTTGTTTATTATAGCAGTTTTGTTTTTTGTCCAGTCAGCTAATGACTGTTGTATTTTGTTAGTTTTATACATTTTACCCTGTGATAGATCCTTCACAACGCCACTGTGGTGAAGATCGCGCCCAATAAATGTGTAGAATACCGGATGATGGCCCTACGTTTCGACTGGATTTATGAGCCAAGGTTTACAGTCTAAATGGATACGCTCATATCATGTACATCAGAGTCAGAACAGTACTTTTAAAAAATATTACTGTTTTTCAGATACAAGTTTAGAATGGTTTTAATTGTTTTAAATGGTAAATAAATTAACGCAACATGTTTCCACCTCTGATAGGACCACTTCTTCTTATAGTTTTTCAGTATCCTACATTTACATCTCTTCTTGCGCAATTTACAAGCTGAGGTTATTCATCACCACCAGATTTGCTCAATCCTGAAGATAACATGTAAATTACATTTTACCAGTTAAAGCCTACTGAGCTGTCAAGCTTTTTTTCAGAAGTGACCTGGCCACATGATAGCTCATCGAAGTATATTATCACGCAGACATTAATAGCAGCCAAATACTGTTAACGAATGTTTATTCTAAATGTGGAAGTAGAAATTGGAGGACCCAGATAAAAATCCACGCGACCACGAGAAGGACAAAAAAGTATTTGATCCCCTGCTGATTTTGTACGTTTGCCCACGGACAAAGAAATGATCAGTCTATAATTTTAATGGTAGGTGTATTTGAACAGGGAGAGACAGAATAACAACAAAAAAATCCAGAAAAACGCATGTCAAAAATGTTATAAATTGATTTGCATTTTAACGAGGGAAATAAGTATTTGACCCCTCTGCAAAACATGACTTAGTACTTGGTGGCAAAACCCTTGTTGGCAATCACAGAAGTGAGACGTTTCTTTTAGTTGGCCACCAGGTTTGCACACATCTCAGGAGGGATTTTGTCCCACTCCTCTTTGCAGATCTTCTCCAAGTCATTAAGGTTTCGAGGCTGACGTTTGGCAACTCGAACCTTCAGCTCCCTCCACAGATTTTCTATGAGATTAAGGTCTGGAGACTGGCTAGGCCACTCCAGGACATTAATCTGCTTCTTTTTGAGCCACTCCTTTGTTGCAATGGCCGTGTGTTTTGGGTCATTGTCATGCTGGAATACCCATCCACGACCCATTTTCAATGCCCTGGCTGAGGGAAGGAGGTTCTCAGCCAAGATTTAACGGTACATGGCCCCGTCCATCGTCCCTTTGATGCGGTGAAAGATGTCCTGTCCCCTTAGCAGAAAAACGCCCCCAAAGCATAATGTTTCCACCCCCATGTTTGACGGTGGGGATGGTGTTCTTGGTGTCATAGCCAGCATTCCTTCTCCTACAAACAAGGAGAGTTGAGTTGATGCCAAAGAGCTCAATTTTTGTCTCATCTGACCACAACACTTTCACCCAGTTGTCCTCTCAATCATTCAGATGTTCATTGGCAAACTTCAGACGGGCATGTATATGTGCTTTTTTGAGAAGGGGGACCTTGCGGGCGCTGCAGAATTTCAGTCCTTCAAGGCGTAGAGTGTTAGCAATTGTTTTCTTGGTGACTATGGTCCCAGCTGCCTTGAGATCATTGACAATATCCTCCCGTGTAGTTCTGGGCTAATTCCTCACCGGTCTCATGATCATTGCAACTCCACGAGGTGAGATCTTGCATGGAGCCCCAGGCCGAGGGAGATTGACAGTTCTTTCGTGTTTTTTTTTCCATTTGCGAATAATCGCTCCAACTGTTTTCACCTTATAGTAATAGTAAGAGGTTTTTACCCTTTTATCTGGCACAAAAATTGACACCTTTATACAAGGAATCATGTTTGCAATAACCACAAGACAAGCAGTCAAAATGCAAACAAAAAAGAGACAACTGATAATGATATTGATATGTTCTGTTCTTGAATTTGATTGGTCCACACCCGAGGTGGCTTTTCTTACCTTCTCACCAAGCTGCTTGGCATTGATCTTGTAGCCCATTCGAGCCTTTTGTAGGTCTACAATATTGTCCCTGACATCCTTGGAGAGCTCTTTTGTCTTGGCCATGGTGGAGAGTTTTTAATCTGATTGATTGATTGCTTCTGTGGACAGGTGTCTTTTAATGCAGTTAACAAGCTGAGATTAGGAGCACTCCCTATAAGAGTGCTCCTAATCTCAGCTCGTTACCTGTATAAAAGATACATGGGAGCCAGAATTTTTTCTGATTAAGAGGGGGAGTTGTAACTAGGCCCCTTTTCCATCTTAATATTAACAAGTAATTTTCCGATACATATAGATACATATTTCTATTGGTTTTTTTTTTTAATAATGAATAAAAACACCAAACCAGGCCTCCGCATGGCATGTGGAGGTTATCTTTACCATGACCCACTAACACGATTTTGACATTCAGGGCACTCCCAGGGTCTGAGGGAGCAGATAGAGAACAGAGCACAGCGGATTGCAAAGGGCTGACGTAAACACCAAGCCAGGGTCACTGAGAGTTTGCGTTAGCCTAGATATAGTTAAGTCAAAAAGCTAATTGGTTCTGCATTACTATTAAAGTAACTGGAAGTCGGAATTTAACGACAGGGTAGGCTAAAGTTATTGATCTTCACACCCACTTCAATTGAACCCTGCCACAAGTTACGTCAATGTAACCATCACCTGTCTATTAATTTAATATTAAATGCATTTCCAAATTTTAACAATTTCTATACAACTTGACCCAAAGCCTATAACAATAAGATTTTTATAAGTCAACATGAATGCTCTAACCCAGACATGAGCGAATAATGAGCAGAGTTGATATAAGGTTGGAGAGGAAAGAAAAAAAACAAGCGCAGCAAACTGCAAACGTAGGAAAAAAGCCGGGAACAATCAACCAACCTAGCAACAGCGAGCCAGGGCTTAGACAGGCCATCAAATTAAATAAAGAATCACTCCCAGGGTCAGAGGTCACAGACCAAGTGCTGAGAGGCAGACGAAAACCAGAACTGACTCCAAGGCTAACCCGCCCTCACCTACACGGAGTGACGGAAATTAATGAGGCCTTGAGTTGGCGGCGTCAGCGAAAACAGCGGCCACCACGCGCTAGAGAGAGTGAGGGCCAAACAGTGTATAGAGCAAGCAGGAATAAAGACGGAGGCTTGGAGTGTCAGCGCATGTCCGCGAAAACACCAGGCTTAATAAAAATTCACAGAGCATTATTTCCTACATAACATTCGTGTTGGCACCATTCATTGTGAACTATACTAGGCTTACACAGAACATAAACTACATAATGACTTGGGTGATGTTAAATCCAGGGTCGGAGATAAAGGGAGATCCCGGCCGTCTTTGTATCCCCGAAGCACGGGGTAGGAGTGTGTATACGCTCGGGAAAACCTTCCTTTGACATAAAGTCAAATACCACCACGGAAGCTAATCCAGACCTTGGGTTACCTACAGAATCATAACTGTGAAACTGTGAGGGATAAATGTTAACTTTAAAACCCTTAACCATTTCTTTGTGCGTCGGTGAAAGTCGGAGGGAATATCGCCCCTCCCTGCAGGTTGTGCACCCAGGCAGAGAGGCCCCTTCGAGACAATTTATAACATCTGTTTGTTTTACTTCTTGGTGTTTTATGAAAGGAGTATGACAACGGAATATACCGTGGGTGATGCACACAAGGGCACACACTGACACACATACGGACACACACATGGACGCAGATACATACGGACAAATCCTGACACAGCAAAAATCGCAAGAAACCCCGCCTTGTGGGCAGGATCCGAGTGAAGGGATTTTTGGGCAGAAAAAGAGGATCCAGCGCATTGAAACCTCAGTTCGACCAGGGAGTCAACTCAGGAGCGAGCTGCGACCAGCGGGTCGGCTCGACTCATCCGCTGTTCGTCTGGAACTCAGCTGAGTTCGGTCGGCTTACCAGAGCCGGCCATCGGGGGCTCGACTCATCGGAGTGGCTCCCCATCTCATCTGCAGGCAGGCAAGACCCGCTTAACAGCTCAACTCGCCCCTGTGTGGGTCAGCCTCTGCCGACGCGGAGGTCTCTGCTGCCGCCGGGGTGGTGAGGGCGCTGTTTGGCGACGAGGCTACGTGCACACGGTGCGTTGCCAGCCGAGTGCGCACCCGGGTCAGCCCTTTGCCACCGTGCACCCTGTGAGCGAGCTGTGGGCGCCATTTACCGACCGCGTTATGAACTGCAGCTGTCTCAAAGTCATCCGAACCCGTTCACCACGATGACCGCTGAATCGACTGATACGTATGATGCGCACCGCCCCCTCACCACACGACAACCAGGCATCTGTTTGACATAAGAATCGACTCCGAACACTGACGATTCAAAACAATTCATGACACACATGACTTTAACATAGCCATTTCTGTGACCAGTCACAAGCTAATCACTCAGCTATTTCAATGCTAAATTCTCCTGTTTTATTTGTACTAGGTGCCTCTGTAGATGTGTAGGCTTTGACTTTAACATAACTATTTCTATGACCAGTCACAAGCTAATCCCTCAGTTATTTCAATGCTAAATTCTCCTGTTTGATTTGTACTAGGTGCCTCTGTGAATGTGTATGCTTTGACTTTAACATAGCCATTTCTGTGACCAGTCACAAGCTAATCACTCAGCTATTTCAATGCTAAATTCAATGCTAATTCCTTTGTCAAGGGGTGCCTCTGTGGATGTGTATGCTTTGACTTTAACATAGCCATTTCTGTGACCAGTCACAAGCTAATCACTCAGCTATTTGAATGCTAAATTCTATGCTAATTCCGTTGTCAAGGCGCTCTGTTTCTTCTCACACAGCTTAAAGGTCGCGGTCTGAGCTTGGCTGTGTTCGCTCCAGCACTGTCCTCCAGACAGTCTCGTCCCTTCACCTGATGAAGGCCGCTTGTGTTGTGGCCGAAACGTTGTGAGAATTTTATTGTGTTCTTTTATTTTATCAATTTATTATTTTATTCCCATTCTACGTGACTTTACCGAAAGAACCAAAGAAGACACCACGAAACCGAGCAATAACCATCCATCGTTTTTAAGTATATTCATAATTTTCCTCTTTAATATTTAGTGGGCGGTACTCTTAATCGCATAAATTCCCGACAGATCCATCAATACGAATTGATTATTGACACCTTCTTCCGCAGAGCCACGCTCACGTGGGGAATGGTGTGTCCCACCAGATCCTTATCAGGCGATCTGGTCCACAATTAATTAAAACTTGGTATCAGGTAAAAATCTTCGGGGAAAAAGAGCATACCATCGCATGCCCTTACTCCAAGCCATTCTGTAGTCAGATAATCTGCCGATGTATCTGCTAACAATCAAAAAGAATAACTGTTTTTGATTGTTTTTCTTAATCACCGTATAATCTTTAAAGTACCTTTCGTTCACAATCACCGCACATACTCGCATACTCTGCAGAATACTTAACTGTTCCGTGACCCAAATGTGCTAACAACGTGATAAGGGTTGCATATGATCAATAACGAGTGCGGTACTGTGAACAATTCAAGTATAATCATTTAATATAAAGTTAAGGTTTTTGTTTAGCATAACATTGGCATGTTTTATGACTCTCTCTCTCACTAACAACAATCGCTTTATGCGGGGCCCATGTGTTATTAAGGTGAAATCGTACAGTCGTTGATGATACTGTGTTGATACCGTGTGGATACCGTGTTGAAGTTCCGAGATTGAGAGTTCACATACATATTATAGTTAAAGTTTAATTAGAAAATAAATTGATGAATACAGAAGTGGTCGTGTGATTCTTTCCTGATATTTTTGCATAAGATCTGTATCCTGCGATGGGATATGAACTCGGGGACTTAACACAAACACATTAATCCATACTCAAGTAAAATGTTAAAGCGAGAGTGATATGAACCGGGAACCTAAACTATAAACACACCAACCCACACTCATTGAACGTTAAAGCGAATGATATGAACTTGGGACCTAAAATATGAACACTCCGGGATGTTAAAGCGAGAATTATTGTATGATACTGATCGAAAATACGAAGTCAGACAACGAGGCCGAATTGACTAGCATGACTGCACACGATTGATTGCGTTATCCTGATTGATAACATCACCTCGTCAACGAGACGGGGCCTGATTATCATGAAGGCTAACATTAACATAACCATACCCACTCGTATAAATTAATACGATTACCTCTCGAATTAATTACACGAATTAACAAAATTTCGGATTAATTATGCAAATTTCGAATTTCATTTAATTTTCATTATTTTCATCAATTTTCACACACCCACATATATAACAATACGCATCTATATAAAATGATATGTAATTATATTAATATATGACGAAATATCAACATATGAAACTATACATATGTATTTCGCAATATATTTTTTATAAATAAATATTTAAATGTTAATATAAGCATCTAAAAAACATAATATACAGTGAATATGTACAATTATAAAATGTATGAGTGTGTAAATATATTAATAATTGTTGCCCTTATCCGGAATTTGCGTGAGTCGTGTTGGCACAAAGCCTGGGGACGACTTTTATTGTTAGTTCCCAGTCCCTGTCACTGTGTGAAGTTCACACGTGGTGGTGGTTGTTGTGATTGTGGTGTTGGTTGTGGTGGTGGTGGTTGTTGTGGTGATGTTGTTGTGGTGGTGCTGGTGGTGGTTGTGGTGATTGTGGTGGTGGTGGTGTTGGTTGTGGTGGTGGTAGTGGTGGTTGAAGTGGTGGTTGTTGTAGTGGTGGTTGTTGCGGTGGTGGTTTTGGTTGTGGATTTTGTGGTTGTTGTGGTGATTTTGGTGGTTGTGGTGGTTGTTGTGGTGGTTGATAGGGTGGTGATTGTTGTGGTGGTTGTTGTGGTGGCGGTTGTGGTGGTGGTGCTGGTTGTTGTAGTGTTGTGGTGGTTGTGGTGGTGGTTGCAGTGGTGGTTTTGGTGGGGGTTCTGGTGTTGGTTGTGGTTGCTGTGGTGGTGATTGTGGAGGTGGTTGCGGTGGTTGTTGCAGTGATTGTTGTTGTGGTGATTGTGGTGGTGGTGTTGGTTGTGGTGGTGGTAGTGGTGGTTGTTGTAGTGGTGGTTGTTGTAGTGGTGGTTGTTGCGGTGGTGGTTTTGGTTGTGGATTTTGTGGTTGTTGTGGTGGTGATTTTGGTGGTTGTGGTGGTTGTTGTGGTGGTTGATAGGGTGGTGATTGTTGTGGTGGTTGTTGTGGTGGCGGTTGTGGTGGTGGTGCTGGTTGTTGTAGTGTTGTGGTGTTTGTGGTGGTGGTTGCGGTGGTGGTTTTGGTGGTGGTTCTGGTGTTGGTTGTGGTTGTGGTTGCTGTGGTGGTGATTGTGGAGGTGGTTGCGGTGGTTGTTGCAGTGGTTGTTGTTGTGATGATTGTGGTGGTAGTTGTGGTGGTGGTTGTGGTGGTTGTTGCGGCGGTTGTGGTTGTGATTGTTGTGGTGGTTGTTGTGGTTGTTGTGGTGCTGGTTGCGGTGGTGGTTTTGGTGGTTGTTGTGGTGGTTGTCGTGGTGGTTGTGGTGGTTGTGGTGGTGGTTGTTGTGGTTGTTGTGGTGATTGTTGTGTTGCTGGTTGCGATGGTGGTTGTGGTGGTGGTGATTGTTGTGGTGGTTGTGGTTGTTGTGGTTATTGTGGTGGTTGTTGTGGTGGAGGTTATGGTGGTTGTGCTGGTTGTTGTGGTGGTTGTGGTGGTTGTTGTGGTTGTGGTTGTGGTGGTGGTTTTGGTGGTGGTTGTGGTATTGTTGTGGTTGTGGTGGTGGTTGCTATGGTGTGATTGTGGAGGTGGTTGCGGTGGTTGTTGTGGTGGTTGTTAAATTTTTATTTAAAGCTTTCATGACTGCAGCTGAGCTTTAAATCATAACTTAACCGCCTCTATGGGGAGCGTTTCCACATCACTTTAAGATCCTTCAACAAACTCCGGGATAAGAAGGCTCAGCTGATCGAGTCTCTCACCTTTCTGAAGAGATGTCGCGACTTTGGGGTAATACCAATCGCATTTACACTGACCTCTGCTGCTGTAATTTCTTCTAATGCGAAACGAATTATTTTCAAAACTAGCTTAGCTCTTATCTCAGAAAAAATCAGACTTATACCCACCCAACTAGATCAGTTAGACAAGACAATCTACAAATCACACTTATCATTGACGGCAACAATGTCCACATCGGATTGGGAACATGTAGACAATATGACTGCCTCTTCAGCTGCTACTATGTCAACCAAATGTAAGGACAACCTGATTTCCAAATTTAACCTCCTCTTCAACAAAAGACCAGACCCACACACCAAAAAGTTAGACGTTAACAAAGTCGTAATTAATCGCAGTAACAGTTCTATTTCCGATGGTCTGAAATCCGTTTTAGCTAAAGGTCTAAACTTTGCAGTCACACCTAAACACATACCAGTTAATGATATAATTGCCCAAGTAGACGTTGCTCTCAGGGGCCTGGGTCACATCGCTGCAGACGTAGCAAGATATTAAATCGCTGCAACCCTCAAAAACGCTAAGATGCCAGCTAGCAACCTCGGCAAAGATGAGCGTTTTGAATTATATGAATTTCAAAAGAGGGATGAAATTGTACTCCTCTCAACTGACAAGGGCAATGCTACTGTCATCATGGATAAAATAGAATACGACAACAAAATTAAAGAATTACTCGACGATGGTAGTTATACAAAAATAAAAAGAGATCCCACCAACAGCCTCGTCATACAAACCAACAAAATAATTTCTGATTCAACCGCATTAATTGATCAATCTAAACAGTTTTCGTTCAAACCTTCTGCTGCCAGGCCACCAAGATTATACGGCTTACCAAAAATACATAAAGTAGATACACCCCTTCGTCCCATCGTCTCTACTATAAACTCCCCCACCTACAAACTGGCTCGTTTTTTGTCTGAAATCTTGCGTCCTTTCACTGGAAAAACCACCTCTGCGGTACAAAATTCTACTCACCTGGAATCGACAATCAAGGGAATTTCCCTGTCCCCAGACGACCTGCTTGTCAGTTTTGATGTAGTTTCCTTATTCACCAAGGTTACTGTACCTGAAACTATCGCAATCATTGAAGACTTGGTTCATCAAGGACTAAACACTGAGGTACCCCCCTTGGTGAGACACTGTTTAACCAATGCATACTTCACTTGGAATGGAACTTTCTACAAACAAACTGAGGGCACCCCAATGGGCTCCCCCCTATCTCCGGTTATAGCTACCATTTTCATGGAGAAATTTGAGACTGACGCCATCCAGACTGCCACTCTGCGCCCAACCTTATGGAAGAGGTACGTGGATGACACTTTTGTCATCTGGCCACATGGCCGCCCTGCTCTAGACCAATTCTTCGACCACATCAATTCCATACACCCAGCCATGAGATTTACCATGGAAGTCGAAAAAGATGGCAAGCTACCTTTTTTGGATGTCCTAATAAAAAAGAGACCTGATGGTTCAATGAGCCACTCTGTCTACAGGAAAGCTACCCATACGGAAGCTTATCTGAAACCGGATTCCCACCACCATCCATCACAGAAGAATTCTCTGATCAAGACTAGAGCGCAATGCATATCCGACCAGGAACACATAAGCAGTGAACTCAAGCACGTACACCAAGCTCTTAAGGCTAATGGTTACTCCGACTATACAATCCTCAAAGCTATCACTCAAACCATGAGAAAGGACCCTCTTTAGGAGCCTTTCAAAACCATCACTTTACCCTACATTGCGGGGATCACAAAAAAGATCTCCAAAATCTTGAATAAACACAAGATCCAGGTCCGTTTCAACACATTACATAAAATCCGTGATCTGGTTCCATCTGTAAGAGATGTGATTCCGGACATACTGTACCCTGGTGTCTACAAACTAAGTTGCCTCTGTGGTAGTAGTTACATTGGAGAAACCAAACGCCATGTATCGGACCGCATTCGTGAACACAAAGCAGACCTTAAACATGGTAGGACCAACACCTCGGCCGTGGCAGATCATTGTTATAATTCAGTAAGCTCACGTGACATTGACTTTTCCAAGACAGAGGTTATTTGTAAGCCATCTGGCTACCATGAGAGATTCGTTCATGAGGCTATCCACATATACAAGCACAGAGACAATTTCAACCGAGAAGATGGATTCTGGCTTAGCAATCATTGGAAAGATTTGATTAACCATTTCAGGTCTTAATTGATTGTTCACGCTTACAGTGGCTTTCAGACAGCATACATTAATTTTTCGTCTCCCCCCTCCTCTTTTCAGAACATAGATGGACTAGTCCTTCTAAATAAACTGCCAAATCGCTGTGCGTGGCACTGACGTTTTTTTACAAATAAATAAATACACCATTTTAAAATAAATAAATTAATGCGAACTGACACCTGATGACGACCGTTTGTGTTATGGTCGAAACGTCGTGAGAATTTTTATTGTTTTATATATTATTATTATTTTATTGTTTCCCTTCAACGTGACTTTAGCGAAAGAGCTAAGAATATGTGGTGGTTGTTGTTGTTGTGATTGTGGTGGTTGTTATTGTGGTAGTTGTGGTGGTGATTGTTGTGGTGGTTGTTGTGGTGGTGGTTGTGGTGGTTGTTGTGATTTTTGTGGTGGTTGTTGTGGCGTATGTGGTTGTTGTTGTTGCGATTGTTGTTGTGGTTGTTGTGGTGCTGGTTGTGGTGGTTGCTGTGGTTGTTGTGGTGCTGGTTGTGGTGGTGGTTGTGGTGGTGGTTGTGGTGGTTGTTGTGGTGTTTGTCGTGGTGGTTGTAGTGGTGGTTGTTGTGGTGGTTGTTGTTGCTGTGGTGGTTGTGGTGGCGGTTGTAGTGGTTGTTCTGGTTTTTGTGGTTGTTGTAGTGGTTGTTGTGGTGCTGGTTGTGATGGTGGTTGTGGTGTGATTGTTGTGGTGGGTGTGGTTGTTGTTGTGGTTGTTGTTTTTGTGGTGGTTGTTGTGGTTGGATTTTAGGGTGGTTGTGGTCGTTGTTGTAGTGGCGGTTGTGCTGGTGGTGCTGGTTGTTGTGGTGGTTGTGGTGGTTGTTGTGGTGGTTGTGGTGGTTGTGGTGTTGGTTGTGGGTGTGGTGGTGGTTGCTGTGGTGGTGATTGTGGAGGTGGTTGCGGTGGTTGTTGTGGTGGTTGTTGTGGTGGTGGTTGTGGTGGTTGTTGTGGCGGTTGTGGGTGTGATTGTCGTAGTGGTTGTGGTTGTTGTGGTGGTTGTAGTTGTTGTGGTTGTTGTGGTGCTGGTTGTGATGGTGGTGGTTGTGGTGGCTGTTGTGGTCGTTGTCGTGGTGGTTGTTGTGGTGCTGGTTGTGGTGCTGGTTGTGATAGTGGTTGTTGTGATTGTTGTGGTGGTTGTTGTGGTTGTTGTGGTTATTGTGGTGGTTGTTGTGATAGTAGTTGTGGTGGTGGTGATTGTTGTGGTGGTTGTTGTTAATAAAGAATTAAAGCTTTCGTGACTGCATAAAATGACTCATTGGTTTTTTCGGTAAAGTCACGTATGTAGAAATACAATAAAATTATATTAAAATAAATCACGACGTTTCGACCGCAACACAAGCGATCTTCATCAGGTGTAAAAAATATATAGCGAGGGAGCACATAGGGTGACATCAACGCAACACATAGAGAGCGTTAAACAGCACGGATGTAAATACAACAAGATGAGAGACGAGAATTCAACAAACCTAAGAAAAAAATACGTGTTGTTGGCCGACTGGTTTTTGCATCACGTAACGCTTGTATCGTCGATTCTAAAATAATGTATTTTTTTAAAGCTTTCGTGACTGCAGGGATTCATCTTCTGGGTTATTTCAGTAAAGTCACGTAGAATGGGAATAAAATAAGACTTATAACAAAATAAAATTCTCATGACGTTTCGGAGGCAACACAAGCTTCCGTCTTCAGGTGGAACAGACACAGCAAAATATTCGCTGTATTTTTAAGTGAACAACTCTGGAATACCCGAGATTATATACAGGTTAAAGGGGGGGAGGAGCCAGGTATGGACGTGGGTGGGGAGGGGGATGGCTAAGTTAAGACGCCATTTGTTATGCTGCATGGGGTTCGGGGGGAGCGGTGGTGGACTGCAAGAAAGCGGTTAAAACCACCTTTTGTTATGCTACAGGGGGTTCGGGCGGAGAGGTGGTGCACTGCAAAAAAGCGAGTACAACACCCTTTTTGCTGCAGGGGGTTGTAGTATTACACTATGTATTATTATATTAACCCTACCGTATACCACACTGCTTTATGTTCACTATACAATTACGGTACTACATATTGCCTTATGAATTATGTTAAACATTACACTGTTATAATATTTATTATTATGCAAACGCTATAAACTATACTATTGACCGTCGTGTGATAGGTACTAATAGGCAGTGCCAGCGAATGGACTTCGGTCTGAAAGTCACCGTAAAATACAATCAATCAAGAACCGAAATGGTTTGTAACGTCTTTCCAATGGTTACTAAGCCATAATCCATCTTCTCGGTTGAAATTGTCCCTGTGTTTGTATATGTGGATAGCCTCATGAACGAATCTCTCATGGTATCCGGATGGCTTGCAAAGAACCTCTGCCTTGGAGAAGTCAATGTCATGTTGGCCCACTGAATTATAACAGTGATCTGCCACGGCTGAGGTGTTCGTCCTACTGTGTTTCAAGTCTGCTTTATGTTCACGGATGCGGTCCGAGATATTTCGTTTGGTTTCTCCAATGCAGCTGCTGCTACAAAGGCAACTTAGCTTGTAGACGCCCGGGTAATGTATGTCTGGAACCACATATTTTTGCAGACGGAACCAGATCACGGATTTTATGTACTGTGTTGAATCGGACCTGGATCTTGTGTTTATTCAGGATTTTGGAGATATTTTTTGTGACCCCCGCAATGTAGGGTAAGGTGATGGTTTTGAATGGCTCCTCAAGAGGATTCTTCTTCATGGTTGGAGTGATGGCTTTGCGGATTGTGTAGTCGGAGTAACCATTAACCTTGAGAGCTTGGTGTACGTGCTTGAGTTCACTAGCAATGTGTTCCTGGTCGAAAATGCACTAGGCTCTATGGTATAGAGTCTTGATGAGGGAATTCTTCTGGGATGGATGGTGGTGGGAATTCGGTTTTAAGTAAGCATCCGTATGGGAAGCTTTCCTGTATACAGAGTGGCTCATTGAACCATCAGGTTTACATTTAATTAGGACATTCAAAAAATGGTAGCTTGCCATCTTTTTCGACTTCCATGGTAAATCTTATGGCTGGGTGTATGGAATTCATGTGGTCGAGGTATTGGTCTAGAGCAGGCCGGCCATGTGGCCAGATGACAAAAGTGTCATCCACGTACCTCTTCCATAAGGTCGGGCGTAGAGTGGCAGTCTGGATGGCGTCAGTCTCAAATTTTTCCATGAAAACGTTGGCTACAACCGGCGATAGGGGGGCCCATTGGGGTGCCCTCAGTTTGTTTGTAGAAAGTTCCTTTCCAGGTGAAGTATGTGTTGGTTAAGAAGTGTCTCACCAGGGGGGGTACATCAATATGCAGTCGTTGATGAACCAAGTCTTCAATGACTGCGATGGTGTCAGGTACAGGAACTTTGTTGAATAGGGAAACCACATCAAAACTGACAAGCAGGTCATCTGGGGACAGGGAAATACCCTTGATTGTCGAAACCAGGTGAGTAGAGTTTAGAACACCAGAGATGTTTTTTCCAGTAAAAGGCCGCAGGATTTCAGACAGAAAACGAGCCAGTTTGTAAGTGGGGGAGTTGATAGTAGAGACGATGGGACGAAGAGGTGTGTCTTCTTTATGTATCTTTGGAAGGCCATATAATCTTGGTGGCCTGGCCCCGGAAGGTTTCAATGAGAACTGTTTGGTTTGATCAATTAATGGTGTTGAATCATAAATGATTTTGTTGGTTTTAGTAACGAGGCTGTTGGTGGGGTCTAACTCTTATTTTTGTGTAGCTGCCATCGTTGAGTAGTTCCTGAATTTTGTTGTTATATTATGTTTTCTCCATGATGACAGTGGCATTGCCCTTGTCAGCTCAGACAATGTCATCCCTCTTTTTTTAATTGAGATAATTCAAAGCGTTCAACTTTGCTGATGCTGCTAGCTGGCATCTTAGCGTTTTTGAGGGTTTCAGCGATTTCAGATCTTGCTACGTCTGCAGCGATGTGGCCCAGGCCCTTGAGTGCCACGTTGACATGGGCAATGATATCCTTAACTGGTATGTGTCTAGGTGTGACTGCAAAGTTTAGTCCTTTAGGTAAAACGGTTTTCAGACCATCAGAAATAGAACTGTTACTGCGATTAATAACGACTTTGTTAACGTCTAGCTTTTCGGTGTGTGGGTCCGATTTCTTGTTGGAGAGGCGGTTGAATTTGGAAATCAAGTTGTTCTTACATTTGGTCGACAGTGGCAGCTGAAGAGGCAGTCATATTGTCTACATGTTCACAATCCGATGTGGACATTGTTGCCGTCAATGATAAGTGTGATTTGTAGAGTGTCTTGTCTAACTGATCTAGTTTGGTGCGCGTAAGTCTGATTTTTTCTGAGATAAGAGCTAAGCTAGTCCTAAATAGAATTCGTTTTGCATTAGAAGAAGTTACAGCAGCAGAGGTTAGTGTAAATCCGGTTGGTATTACCTTAGAGTCTCGGCATCTCTTTAGAAAGGTGAGAGACTCGATTAGCTGAGCCTTATCCCGGAGTTTGTTGAAGAATCTCAAGGTTGTGTGGAATCCCTCCCCGTAGAGGCGGTTAAATTTCGATTTGAAGCTTTCGTGACTGCAGGGATTATTCTTCTGGGTTCTTTAGGTAAAGTCACGTAGAATGGGAATAAAATAATAAAAATAATAATAACAGAACAAAATTCTCACGACGTTTCGGAGGCAACACAAGCTTCCGTCTTCAGGTGGAACAGACACAGCAAAACAAATCGCTGTATCTTTAAGTGAACAACTCTGGAATACCCGAGATTATATACAGGTTAAGGGGAGGAGGAGCCAGGAAGGGACGTGGGTATGGAGGGGGATGGCTAAGTTAAGCCGCCTTTTGTTATACTGCATGGGGTTCAGGGGGAACGGTGGTCCACTGCAGGAAAGCAAGTACAACACCCTTGTTGCTGCAGGGGGTTGTAGTATTACACTATGTATTATTCTATGAACCCTACTGTATACCACACTGCTATATATTCACTATACAATTACGGTACTATATATTGCCTTATTAATTATGTTAAACATTACACTGTTATACTATTTATTATTATACAAATGCTATAAACTATACTATTGACCGTCGTGTGATAGGTACTCCCCCCCCCCCCTTAACCTGTATATAATCTAGGGTATTCCAGAGATGTTCACTTAAAGATACAGCTAATTTTTTTGCTGTGTCTGTTCCACCTGAAGACGGAAGCTTGTGTTGCCTCCGAAACGTCGTGAAAATTTTATTCTGTTATTATTATTTTTATTATTTTATTCCCATTCTACGTGACTTTACCGAAAGAACCCAGAAAATGAATCCCTTCCGTCACGAAAGCTTTACATCGAAAAATACATTTTTGTTGTTGTTGTTTGAGTTCTCTATTTTTATTGTAGAATTGACGATACAAGCGTTACAATGCCACTGTCGTACGAGTACATTTATACATTTAAAAAAATAATATTATTGTTTTGACTTAAAACTTTTCTTGACTGATGACGACCACTTACGTTGCGATCAAAACGTCATGAGTTTGCGGTTTTTAGCTTTAAATTTGAATTTAATGTTTATTATTACATTTTTCTCTTTTTTTATCTTTTTTTTCTTCACGACTTTACTGACGAGGGTGGCGAGCGCCGTGCGTCGTGGCGTCTGCCCTCTGCGCTGTTCACGTTCACCTCTCTGAAGAAGCACCACTCAGATCCATAATCCTCACTGAGTCCCCCACCCACAGCCCAGGGTGAAGGGGCTGAGTGAATGTTTGGTGAAACGAGTGCAATGGCGCCATGGAGTCGGCGCTGTAAAACGACAGCAGCCCCGCATCCCAGTCCAGGTGGACCCCGACTCTCCGCGGAGGCTGCGGCACCGACAGTGCCGTCACTACCCCGCCATGCAGCACTGAGAAGATGTCGTCATCTTTCTGTAGACACCAGGAGACGTCACTCAGTCCCAGGTGGCACTCAGCACCACGCCCTCTCCGTGGGATCGTCCCGTATGCGACTCCAACCTGACACTGCCTCGTGCTCCCCACGTCCACCTCCCAGTAGTGCTGACCGGACGAGAAGCTCTCAGAGCACAGCGCTTGTGGCCAGCACGCAAAGCGGTGTGGGTGATGGGGGCGACCCTGGGGGACACCGCTCTGCGTCACCGTCCTGAGATCCGAGGAAATCTGGAGGCGGTCGTGCGATGAGTTTGTGTCCAGAGTCGGTGAGCGTCCATCTGTGGTGAGTATTCGTGTACACATACTAAAATTAGTTAGCATTAGTGTACACACACTAATATTAGTTAGTATTAGTGTACACATACTAATATTAGTTAGTATTAGTGTACATACACTAAAATTAGTTAGTATTAGTGTACACAAACTAATATTAGTTGATATTAGTGTACACACTCTAATATTAGTTAGTTTTAGTGTACACAAACTAATATTAGTTAGTATTACTGTACACACACTAATATTAGTTAATATTAGTGTTCACATACCAATATTAGTTAGTATTAGTGTACACATACTAATATTAGTTAATATTAGTGTACACATACTAATATTAGTTAATATAGTTAGTATTACTGTACACACACAAATATTAGTTAAGATTAGTGTACACATACTAAAATTAGTTAGTATTAGTGTACACATACTAATATTAGTTAATATTAGTGCTCACATACTAATATTAGTTAGTATTAGTATACACATACTAATATTAATTAGTATTAATGTACACATACTAATATTAGTTAATATTAGTGTTCACATACCAATATTAGTTAGTATTAGTGTACACATACTAATATTAGTTAATATTAGTGTTCACATACTAATATTAGTTAGTATTAGTGTACACACACTAATATTAGTTAGTATTAGTGTACACAAACTAACATTAGTTAGTATTACTGTACACACACTAATATTAATTAGTATTAGTGTACACATACTAATATTAGTTGGTATTAATGTACACATACTAATATTAGTTAATATTAGTATATACACTAATATTCGTTAGTATTAGTATACACAATAGCATTAGTTAGTATTAGTGTACACACACTAATATTAGTTAGTGTAAGTGCATACAAACTAATATTAGTTATTGTTAGTGTACACACACTAATAAAAGTTAGTATTAGTGTACACAAACTAACATGAGTTAGTATTACTTACACACACTAATATTAGTTAGGATCAGTGGACACACTACTATTAGTTAGTATTAGTGTACACATACCAATATTAGTTAGTATTAGTTTACACATACTAATATTAGTTAGTGTTAGTGTACACATACACATATTAGTTAATATTCGTGTCCACATACTAATATTAGCTAGTATTACTGTACACATACTAATTTTAGTTAATATTAGTGTTCACATCCTAAAATTAGTTAGTATTAGAGTACACATACTAATATTAGTTAGTATTAGTGTACACATACTAATATTAGTTAGTATTAGTGTACATATACTAATATTAGTTAGTATTACTGTGCAAACACAAATAGTTAGTATTAGTGTACAGATACTAATATTAGTTAGTATCAGTGTACACATACTAATATTAGTTAGTATCAGTGTACACACACTAATATTAGTTAGCATTAGAATATACACACTCATATTCGTTAATATTAGTCTACACAATAGCATCAGTTAGTATTAGTGGACACACACTAATATTATTTAGTGTTAGTGTACACAAACTTATATTAGTTAGTATTAGTGTACACACACTAATATTAGTTAGTGTTAGTGTATACAAACTAATATTCAATTCTAGATTTAAAGCTTTCGTGACTGCTAGGATCCATACTCTTTGGTTCTATTGGGTAAAGTCACGTAGGTGAAAATAAAATAACAAAAAATCACGACGTTTCAGCCACAACACAAGCGGCCTTCATCAGGTGAAGGGACGATACTGTCTGGAGGACAGCGCTGGAGTGGAAGAAGCCACGCTTAGATCACGACCTTTAAGCTGTGTGAGAAGAAAAAGACCAAGCGACTTGACAAAGGTATTAGCATATAATTTAGCATTGAAATGGCTCATTGAAATAGCTAAGTTAAAGTATACACATCCGCAGAGGTACCCCTTGACAAAGGAATTAGCGCTGGAGTGGAAGAAGCCACGCTTAAATCACGACCTTTAAGCTGTGTGAGAAGAAAAAAGACCAAGCGCCTTGACAAAGGAATTAGCATATGATTTAGCATTGAAATGGCTTATTGAAATAGCTAAGTTAAAGTATGCACATCCGCAGAGGTACCCCTTGACAAAGGAATTAGCATCGAATTTAGCATTGAAATAGCTGAGTGATTAGCTTATAACTGGTCACAGAAATAGCTATGTTAAAGTTAGAGCATATACATTCACCGAGGCACCTAGTACTCATCAAACAGGAGAATTTAGCGAAACACAACCACGCTCAGACATCGGACCTGTGTGCGAGCAAACAAGGTGTTCTGACAAAGAAATTAGCATAAAAATTAGCATTTGATTGGCGGATTTTAGGAAAGAGGTGGTGTACGTGCTGGTGGACTTGCAGTTTGGCGCGGTGGGGGGGGGGGGGGGAAAGGGGGGAGGGGCAGTTTACCTATTGATGGTGTGAAAAGGGGGGATTTATAAGAGCTGCGAAAGTTTGGGGTACCACTACTTGAAAAATATACTGTACCATTGAAATTAGTTTAATGTTAAGTTCCAACTAATAGCCTAGCGATAAAAACCAACAATCACAAGTTCGACCTCCCTAATCGACCCAACTAAACGTCCCTCCCTAAAACCTTCTGCTGCAAGACCCCCTAAATTATATGGTCTTCCCAAGATTCATAAATAAGGCACCCCACTTCGACCCATCATATCCACAATCAACTCCCCTACCTATAGACTAGCCGGTTTTCTGCCAGATACCTTGCTGCCTTTCACTGGCAAGACCGCCTCAGCAGTACTTAACTCTGCCCAATTGGTCTCTATGGTCAAAGACGTTGTACTGTCCCCTGACGATATCCTTGTCAGCTTCGATGTGGTCTCTTTGTTCACCAAGGTCCCAGTACCTGATACCATTGAAATAATTGAAAATTTGGTCCAACATGGACTAGACCCCGACACACCTGCACTGGTTAGGCACTGCCTCAACAATACCTACTTTACTTGGAATGGCTCCTTCTACAAACAAAAGGAGGGTACCCCCATGGGATCCCCCTTATCACCAGTGATAGCCAATATTTTCATGGAGAAATTTGAATCAGACGCCATCCAGACTTCCACCCTCAAACCTTCCCTGTGGAAGAGATATGTGGATGACACTTTCGTCATTTGGCCACATGGCCTCCCAGCTCTGAACCTTTTCCTACACCACATCAATTCCAGACATCCCGCCATCAAATTCACCATGGAAGTGGAGAAAGATGGCAAGCTACCATTCTTAGATGTTCTGTTTGAGAGGAGACCTCATGGCTCATTGGGGCATTCTGTCTACAGGAAACCCACCCACACAGATACCTACTTGAAACCTGATTCCCACCACCACCCAGCCCAAACGAATGATCTCATCAAAACTTTATACCATAGGGCTCATTGCATTTCGGACCAACACCACCTGACCAGTGAATTAAAACATGTACACCTGGCCCTCAAAAGGAATGGTTACTCTGACCATACCATCCGCCAAGCTGTCTCTCCCTCTATACAGAAACAACCACTTGATACTCCGGTCAAAACCATCACACTTCCATATATAGCAGGCGTTACTAAAAAGATTTCCAAAATTCTAAACAAACACAAGATCCAGGTCCGGTTCAACACAGTACACAAAATTCGTGATCTGATCCCATCCGTGAAGGATGTCATTCCTGATTTACAGTACCCCGGGGTTTACAAATTGAGTTGTACCTGCGGTGATTGCTACATCGGTGAGACAAAGCGACAGGTCTCTGACCGAATTCGCGAGCAGAAATCAGATTTGAAACACGGCAAAACGAATTCTTCTGCCGTGGCTGATCACTGTTACAACGCTGTGGGGGATCACGATATAATTTTCTCCGATACCAAGGTTCTTTGCAAACCCACGGGCTTTTATCAGAGATTTGTTCATGAAGCAATTCAGATCTACAAACACAGACACAATTTCAACCGAGAGGATGGTTTCAAATTAAGCAAACATTGGAAAGATGTTCTAATACGAACTAAACATTAAACTAATTTCAATGGTACAGTATATTTTTCAAGTAGTGGTACCCCAAACTTTTGCAGCTCTTATAAATCCCCCCTTTTCACACCATCAATAGGTAAACTGCCCCTCCCCCCTTCCCCCCCCCCCCCCCCCACCGCGCCAAACTGCAAGTCCACCAGCACGTACACCACCTCTTTCCTAAAATCCGCCAATCAAATGCTAATTTTTATGCTAATTTCTTTGTCAGAACACCTTGTTTGCTCGCACACAGGTCCGATGTCTGAGCGTGGTTGTGTTTCGCTAAATTCTCCTGTTTGATGAGTACTAGGTGCCTCGGTGAATGTATATGCTCTAACTTTAACATAGCTATTTCTGTGACCAGTTACAAGCTACTCACTCAGCTATTTCAATGCTAAATTCGATGCTAATTCCTTTGTCAAGGGGTACCTCTGCGGATGTGTAAACTTTAACTTAGCTATTTCAATGAGCCATTTCAATGCTAAATTATATGCTAATTCCTTTGTCAAGACGCTTGGTCTTTTTCTTCTCACACAGCTTAAAGGTCGTGATCTAAGCGTGGCTTCTTCCACTCCAGCGCTAATTCCTTTGTCAAGGGGTACCTCTGCGGATGTGTATACTTTAACTTAGCTATTTCAATGAGCCATTTCAATGCTAAATTATATGTTAATTCCTTTGTCAAGTCGCTTGGTCTTTTTCTTCTCACACAGCTTAAAGGTCGTGATCTAAGCGTGCCTTATTCCACTCCAGTGCTGTCCTCCAGACAGTCTCGTCCCTTCACCTGATGAAGGCCGCTTGTGTTGTGGCCGAAACGTCGTGATTTTTTATTTTATTTTCACCTACGTGACTTTACCCAATAGAACCAAAGAGTATGAAACCAAAATTCATTTGTATTAGTGTCTACACACTAATATTAGTTTGTATGAGTGTACACAAACGAATATTCGTTTGTATTAGTGTACACACACTAACAGTAGTTAGTATTAATGTACACACACTAATATTACTTACTAATAGAATACACACAATAGTATTCGTTAGTATTAGTGTACACTAATATTAGTTAGTATTAGTGTACACACTCTAAAATTAGTTAGTGTATACAAACTAATATTCATTAGGATTAGTGTCCACACACTAATATTAGTTAGCATTAGTGTACACACAACTACTATTATTTAGAAGTAGTGTACACACACCAATATTAGTTAGTATTAGTATAAACACAATAGTATTAGTTAGTATTATTATACACACACTGATATCAGTTAGTATTAGTGTACGCACGTTAATATTATTTAGTGTAAGTGTACACAAACTTATATTAGTTAGTATTAGTGTACACACACTAAAATTAGTTTGTATTAGTGTACACATACTAATATTAGTTAGTATTAGTGTACACACACGAATATTCGTTAGTATTAGTGTATACAAACTAATATTCGTTAATATTACTGTGCACACACTAATATCAGCTAGTATTAGTGTACACACACTAGTATTAGTTTGTATTAGTGTACAAACACTAATATTAGTTAGTATTAGTGTACACATACTAATATTAGTTATTATTCGTGTAGACACACTAATATTAGTTAGTATTAGTGTACACACACTAATATTAGTTAGTATTAGTGTACACACACTAATATTAGTTAGTATTAGTATACAAACAATAATATTAGTTTGTATTAGTGTACACACACAAACATTATTTAGTTTTACTGTACACACACTAATATTAGTTAGTGTTAGTGTATACAAACTAATATTCATTAGTATTTGTGTCCACACACTAATATTAGTTAGTATGAGTTTACACACACTAATATTAGTTAGTATTAGTGTACACACACTAATATTTGTTAGTATTAGTAAACACACTAATTTTAGTTAGTATTATTGTACACATACTAATATTATTTAGCGCTAGTGTACACACAACTAATATTAGTTAGAAGTAGTGTACACACACCAATATTAGTTAGTATTAGTATACATACAATAGCATTAGTTAGTATTATTATACACACACTGATATTAGTTAGTATGTGTACGCACGTTAATTTTATTTAGTGTTAGTGTACACAAACTTATATTAGTTAGTATTAGTGTACACACACTAAAATTAGTTTGTATTAGTGTACACATACTAATATTAGTTAGTATTAGTGTAGACACACGAATATTCGTTAGTATTAGTGTATACAAACTAATATTCCTTAGTATTAGTTTACACACACTCATATTAGCTAGTATTAGTGTACACATACTAGTATTAGTTTGTATTAGTGTACAAACACTAATATTAGTTAGTATGAGTGTACACATACTAATATTAGATATTATTCGTGTAGACACACTAATATTAGTTAGTATTAGTGTACACACACTAATATTAGTTAGTATGAGTGTACACACTCTAATATTAGTTAGTATTAGTGTACACAAACTCATATTAGTTAGATTAGTGTACACACACTAATATTAGTTAGTATTAGTGTACACACACTAATATTAGTTAGTATTAGTGTATACACACTACTATAATTCATAATAAAGGTTTTTGGGTTAGATCGCGTTATTTATAAATGTGTCGTAACCCTCCACCACCCGACACGGCCAATCAGCAAAAAAAAAGTGTCAGGTTGACAAAAGACAAATAATTCACTACTTTAGCCCACCGGTGTGTTGAAGAGTGAATCCACATTTACAGTTTGAGTACGACGTTTCGCTGGTAAATACATCCAGCATCATCGGGCAATTCGCCAGAATGGTAAAGCCCTCGCTTGCTCCCGGTCTTATATAGAGCAGCAGGGTGACGTCATCACTTAACTCATATCTGGTGCAGTGATTAGAGGCGGAGGGGGGGGGTATTGCAATTATATAATCGATTAGTAATCAGTCATTGGTTATGATTATTAATGAGTTGTAGATTAGTAATTCTTTAAATCAAAATGTAATGTGTATTATTTAATAATACGCTTCCAGGCCGCACTAAGCCTGTAACTGTTAAACTGACACTACTATGTTAGTATTAGTGTACACACACTAATATGATTTAGTGTTAGTGTACACAAACGTATATTAGTTAGTATTAGTGTACAAAGAACTAATTTTAGTTAGTATTAGTGTATACAAACTAATATTCGTTAGCATTAGTGTCCACACACTACTATTAGTTGGTATGAGTGTACACATACTAATATTATTAAGTATTAGTGTGCACACACTAATATTAGTTAGTATTTATGTACACACACGAATATTAGTTAGTATTAGTGTACACTTACTAATATTAGTTATTATTTGTGTACAAACACTAATATTAGTTAGTATTAGTATACACATACTAATATTAGTTAGTGTTAGAGTACACATACTAATGTTAGTTATTATTAGTGTACACATACTAATATTAGTTAATAATATTAGTTATTATTAGTGTACACACAATTATATTATTTAGAGTTAGTGTACACAAACTTACATTAGTTAGTATTAGTGTACACACACTAATATTAGTTATTATTAGTGTGCACACACTAATATTAGTTAGTATTAATGTACACACAACAATATTAGTTAGTATTAGTGTATACATAATAATATTAGTTGTTATTAGTGTACACATACTAATATTAGTTAGTATTAGTGTAAACACACTAATATTAGTTAGTATTAGTGTACACACACTAATATTAGTTAGTAATAGTATACACACAATAATATTAGTTTGTATTAGTGTACAAACACTAATATTAGTTAGTTTTACTGTACACACACTATTATTAGTTAGTATTAGTGTATACAAACTAATTATTCGTTAGAATTAGTGTCCAGACACTAATATTAGTAAGTATGAGTGTACACACACAAAAATTAGTTATTAGTGTACACACACTAATAATAGTTGATATTAGTGTACACATACTAATATTAGTTAGTATTAGTGAACACATACTAATATTAGTTAGTATTAGTGTACACATACTTGTTTAGTTAGTATTAGTATACACACTAATATTAATTATTATTAGTGTATACACACTACTATTAGTTACTATTAGTGTAAACACACTATATGATTTAGTGTTAGTGTACACATACTAATATTAGCTAGTATTAGTGTACACATAATAATATTAGTTAGTATTATTGTACGCATAATAATATTAGTTAGTATTAGTGTACACACACTAATATTAGTTAGTATTAGTATACACACGATAGTATTAGAGAGTATTAGTGTACATACAATAATATTAGTTATTATTACTGTACACACACTAAGATTAGTTAGTATTAGTGTACACAATCTAACATTAGTTAGTATTACTGTACACACACTAATATTAGTTAGGATCAGTGTACACACTAATATTAGTTAGTGTACACTTACTAATATTATTTAGTATTAGTTTACACATACTAATATTAGTGTTAGTGTACACATACTCATATTTATTAATATAAATTTCCACATACCAATATTAGTTAGTATTAATATTAGTTAGTATTAATGTACACACACCAATATTAGTTAGTATAAGTGTACACATACTAATATTAGTTAGTATTATTGTAAACATACTAATATTAGTTATCATTAGTTTACACACACTAATATTAGTTAGTAGTAGTGTACACACACTAATATTAGTTAGTATTAGTGTATACACACTACTATTAGTTAGTATTAGTGTACACACACTAATATGATTTAGTGTTGGTGTACACAAACTAATATTAGTTAGTATTAGTGTACACACACTAATATTAGTTAGTATTAGTGTATACAAACTAATATTCGTTTGTATTAGTGTACACATACTAATATTAGTTTGTATTAGTGTAAACACTAATATTAGTTAGTATTAGTGTATACACACGAATATTAGTTAGTATTAGTGTTTACAAACTAATATTCGTTAGTATTAGTGTACACACGCAAAAATTAGTTAGTGTTAGTGTATACAAACTAATATTCATTTGTATTAGTGTACACACACTTATATTAGTTAGTATTAGTGTACACTAATATTAGTTAGTATTAGTGTACACACGCAAAAATTAGTTAGTGTTAGTGTATACAAACTAATATTCATTTGTATTAGTGTACACACACTTATATTAGTTAGTATTAGTGTCTACACACTAATATTAGTTAGTATTAGTGTACACACACTAAAATTAGTTAGAATAAGTGTACACATACTAATATTAGTTAGTATAGTTTGTACACATACTAATATTAGTTAGCATAAGTTTACACACACTAATATTAGTTAGTAGCAGTGTCACACACTAATATTAGTTAGTATTAGTGTATACACAAAACTATTATTTAGTATTAGTGTACACACACTAATATTAGTTAATATAAGTGTACACATACTAATATTAGTTAGTATTAGTGTACACATACTAATATTAGTTAGTATTAGTGTACACACTCATATTAGTTAGTATTAGTGTACACAAACTAACATTAGTTAGTATTACTGTACACACACTAATATTAGTTAGAATCTGTGTACACACTAATATTAGTTAGTGTTAGTGTACACATACTAATATTATTTAGTATTAGTTTACACATACTAATATTAGTTAGTGTTAGTGTACACATCCTCATATTTGTTAATATTAGTGTCCACATACTAATATTAGTTAGTATTAGTGTACACATACTAATTGTAGTTAAAATTAGTGTTCACATACTAATATTAGTTTTTATTAGTGTACACATACTAATATTAGTTAGTATTAGTGTACACATTAATATTAGTTAGTATTAGTGTACACATACTAATATTATTCAGTATTAGTGTACACGTACTAATATTAGTTAGTATTAGTGTACAAAAACAAATATTAGTTAGTATTAGTGTACTCACACTAATATTAGTTAGTATTAGTGTATACATACTTATATTATTTAGTGTAAGTGTATACAAAATAATGTTCATTAGTATTCGTGTCCACACACTAATATTAGTACTAATACTAATATTAGTTTTTATTAGTGTACACATACTAATATTAGTTAGTATTAGTGTACACATTAATATTAGTTAGTATTAGTGTACACATACTAATATTATTCAGTATTAGTGTACACGTACTAATATTAGTTAGTATTAGTGTACAAAAACAAATATTAGTTAGTATTAGTGTACTCACACTAATATTAGTTAGTATTAGTGTATACATACTTATATTATTTAGTGTAAGTGTATACAAAATAATGTTCATTAGTATTCGTGTCCACACACTAATATTAGTTAGTTTGAGTGTACACAAACTAATATTCGTTTGTATTAGTTTATACACACTAATATTAGTTAATATTAGTGTACACACATTAATATTAGTTAGTATTAATGTACACACGCCAATATTAGTTAGTATAAGTGTACACATACTAATATTAGTTAGTATTATTCTACACATACTAATATTAGTTAGCATTAGTTTACACACACTAATATTAGTTAGTAGTAGTGTACACACACTAATATTAGTTAGTATTAGTGTACACATAATAAAATTAGTTTTTATTAGTGTACACATACAAATATTAGTTAGTATTAGTGTACACACAGTAATATGATTTAGTGTTAGTGTACACAAACTTATATTAGTTAGTATTAGTGTACACACTAATATTAGTTAGTATTAGTGTATACAAACTAATATTCGTTTGTATTAGTGTACACATACTAATATTAGTTTGTATTAGTGTACACACTAATATTAGTTAGTATTAGTGTACACACACGAATATTAGTTAGTATTAGTGTACACAAACTAATATTCGTTAGTATTAGTGTTCACACACTAAATATTAGTTAGTATGAGTGTACACATACTAATATTATTAAGTATTAGTGTGCACACACTAAAATTAGTTCGAATTAGTGTACACATACTAATATTAGTTAAAATTATTGTACACATAATAATATTAGTTAGGAATAGTGTACACACACTAATATTAGTTAGTATTAGTATACACACAATAGTATTAGATAGTATTAGTGTACACACACTAATATTAGTTATTATTATAAGGTACACACACTAATATTAGTTATTATTAGTGTACACAAACTAACATTAGTTAGTATTAATGTACACACTAATATTAGTTAGGATCAGTGTACACACTAATATTAGTTAGTGTGAGTGTACACATACTAATATTATTTAGTATTAGTTTACACATACTAATATTAGTTAGTATTAGTGTACACATACTAATATTAGTTAGTGTTAGTGTACACATACTAATATTAGTTTTTATTAGTGTACACATAGTAATATTAGTTAGTATTAGTGTACACACACTAATATTAGTTAGTATTAGTGTATACACACTACTATGTTAGTATTAGTGTACACACACTAATATGATTTAGTGTTAGTGTACACAAACGTATATTAGTTAGTATTAGTGTACAAAGAACTAATTTTAGTTAGTATTAGTGTATACAAACTAATATTCGTTAGCATTAGTGTCCACACACTACTATTAGTTGGTATGAGTGTACACATACTAATATTATTAAGTATTAGTGTGCACACACTAATATTAGTTAGTATTTATGTACACACACGAATATTAGTTAGTATTAGTGTACACTTACTAATATTAGTTATTATTTGTGTACAAACACTAATATTAGTTAGTATTAGTATACACATACTAATATTAGTTAGTGTTAGAGTACACATACTAATGTTAGTTATTATTAGTGTACACATACTAATATTAGTTAATAATATTAGTTATTATTAGTGTACACACAATTATATTATTTAGAGTTAGTGTACACAAACTTACATTAGTTAGTATTAGTGTACACACACTAATATTAGTTATTATTAGTGTGCACACACTAATATTAGTTAGTATTAATGTACACACAACAATATTAGTTAGTATTAGTGTATACATAATAATATGAGTTGTTATTAGTGTACACATACTAATCTTAGTTAGTATTAGTGTAAACACACTAATATTAGTTAGTATTAGTGTACACACACTAATATTAGTTAGTAATAGTATACACACAATAATATTAGTTTGTATTAGTGTACAAACACTAATATTAGTTAGTTTTACTGTACACACACTATTATTAGTTAGTATTAGTGTATACAAACTAATTATTCGTTAGAATTAGTGTCCAGACACTAATATTAGTAAGTATGAGTGTACACACACAAAAATTAGTTATTAGTGTACACACACTAATAATAGTTGATATTAGTGTACACATACTAATATTAGTTAGTATTAGTGAACACATACTAATATTAGTTAGTATTAGTGTACACATACTTGTTTAGTTAGTATTAGTATACACACTAATATTAATTATTATTAGTGTATACACACTACTATTAGTTACTATTAGTGTAAACACACTATATGATTTAGTGTTAGTGTACACATACTCATATTTATTAATATAAGTTTCCACATACCAATATTAGTTAGTATTAATATTAGTTAGTATTAATGTACACACACCAATATTAGTTAGTATAATTGTACACATACTAATATTAGTTAGTATTATTGTAAACATACTAATATTAGTTATCATTAGTTTACACACACTAATATTAGTTAGTAGTAGTGTACACACACTAATATTAGTTAGTATTAGTGTATACACACTACTATTAGTTAGTATTAGTGTACACACACTAATATGATTTAGTGTTGGTGTACACAAACTTATATTAGTTAGTATTAGTGTACACACACTAATATTAGATAGTATTAGTGTATACAAACTAATATTCGTTTGTATTAGTGTACACATACTAATATTAGTTTGTATTAGTGTAAACACTAATATTAGTTAGTATTAGTGTATACACACGAATATTAGTTAGTATTAGTGTTTACAAACTAATATTCGTTAGTATTAGTGTACACACGCAAAAATTAGTTAGTGTTAGTGTATACAAACTAATATTCATTTGTATTAGTGTACACACACTTATATTAGTTAGTATTAGTGTACACTAATATTAGTTAGTATTAGTGTACACACGCAAAAATTAGTTAGTGTTAGTGTATACAAACTAATATTCATTTGTATTAGTGTACACACACTTATATTAGTTAGTATTAGTGTACACACACTAATATTAGTTAGTAGCAGTGTCACACACTAATATTAGTTAGTATTAGTGTATACACAAAACTATTATTTAGTATTAGTGTACACACACTAATATTAGTTAATATAAGTGTACACATACTAATATTAGTTAGTATTAGTGTACACATACTAATATTAGTTAGTATTAGTGTACACACTCATATTAGTTAGTATTAGTGTACACAAACTAACATTAGTTAGTATTACTGTACACACACTAATATTAGTTAGAATCTGTGTACACACTAATATTAGTTAGTGTTAGTGTACACGTACTAATATTATTTAGTATTAGTTTACACATACTAATATTAGTTAGTGTTAGTGTACACATCCTCATATTTGTTAATATTAGTGTCCACATACTAATATTAGTTAGTATTAGTGTACACATACTAATTGTAGTTAATATTAGTGTTCACATACTAATATTAGTTTTTATTAGTGTACACATACTAATATTGGTTAGTATTAGTGTACACATATTAATATTAGTTAGTATTAGTGTACACATACTAATATTATTCAGTATTAGTGTACACGTACTAATATTAGTTAGTATTAGTGTACAAAAACAAATATTAGTTAGTATTAGTGTACTCACACTAATATTAGTTAGTATTAGTGTATACATACTTATATTATTTAGTGTAAGTGTATACAAAATAATGTTCATTAGTATTCGTGTCCACACACTAATATTCGTTTGTATTAGTTTATACACACTAATATTAGTTAATATTAGTGTACACACATTAATATTAGTTAGTATTAATGTACACACACCAATATTAGTTAGTATAAGTGTACACATACTAATATTAGTTAGTATTATTCTACACATACTAATATTAGTTAGCATTAGTTTACACACACTAATATTAGTTAGTAGTAGTGTACACACACTAATATTAGTTAGTATTAGTGTACACATAATAAAATTAGTTTTTATTAGTGTACACATACAAATATTAGTTAGTATTAGTGTACACACAGTAATATGATTTAGTGTTAGTGTACACAAACTTATATTAGTTAGTATTAGTGTACACACACTAATATTAGTTAGTATTAGTGTATACAAACTAATATTCGTTTGTATTAGTGTACACATACTAATATTAGTTTGTATTAGTGTACACACTAATATTAGTTAGTATTAGTGTACACACACGAATATTAGTTAGTATTAGTGTATACAAACTAATATTCGTTAGTATTAGTGTACACACACTAATATTAGTTAGTACTCGTGTATACACACTAATATTAGTTACTATTAGAATACACACAATAGTATTAGTTAGTATTAGTGCACACTAATATTAGTTAGTATTAGTGTTCACACGCTAATATTAGTTAGTGTCAGTGTATACAAAGTAATATTCATTAGTATTTGTGTCCACACACTAATATTAGTTAGTATGAGGGTACACAAACTAATATTCATTTGTATTAGTGTACACACACGAATATTAGTTAGTATTAGTGTACACACACTAATATTAGTTAGTATTAGTGTACACACACTAAAATTAGTTAGTATAAGTGTACACATACTAATATTAGTTAGTATTTTTGTACACATACTAATATTAGTTAGTATTTTTGTACACATGCTAATATTAGTTAACATTGGTTTACACACACTAATATTAGTTAGTAGTAGTGTACACACACTAATATTAGTTAGTATTAGTGTACACATACTAATATTCGTTTTTATTAGTGTACACATACTAATATTAGTTAGTATTAGTGTACACACACTAATATGATTTAGTGTTAGTGTACACAAACTTATATTAGTTAGTATTAGTGTACACACACCAATATTAGTTAGTATTAGTGTATACAAACTAATATTCGTTTATATTAGTGTACACATACTAATATTAGTTGGTATTAGTGTACGCAATAATATTAGTTAGTATTAGTGTACACACACGAATATTAGTTAGTGTTAGTGTATACAAACTAATATTCGTTAGTATTAGTGTACACACACTAATATTAGTTAGTATTAGTGTATACGCACTAATATTAGTTACTATTAGAATACACACAATAGTATTAGTTAGTATTAGTGTACACTATAGTGTCCACACACTAATAATAGTTAGAAGTAGTGTACTCACACTAATATTTGTTAGTATTAGTATACACACAATAATATTAGTTAGTATTATTATACACACACTGATACTAGTTAGTATTAGTGTACGCACGCTAATATTATTTAGTGTAAGTGTACACAAACTTATATTAGTTAGTATTAGTGTACACACACTAAAATTAGTTAGTATGAGTGTATACTCACTAATATTAGTTAGTATTAGTGTTCACACACGAATATTCGTTAGTATTAGTGTATACAAACGAATATTCGTTAGTATTAGTGTACGCACACTAATATTAGCTAGTATTAGTGTACACATACTAGTATTAGTTTGTATTAGTGTACTAACACTAATATTAGTTAGTATTAGTGTACACATACTAATATTTGTTAGTATTCGTGTAGACACACTAATATTAGTTAGTATTAGTGTACACACACTAATATTAGTTAGTATTAGTGTACACACACTAATATTAGTTAGTATTAGTGTACACACACTAATATTAGTTAGTATTAGTATACACACAATAATATTAGTTTGTATTAGTGTACACATACTAATATTATTTAGTATTAGTGTACACATACTAATATTAGTTAGTATTAGTGTACACATACTAATATTCGTTAGTATTCGCGTTTTCCCCTCCACGTTTAGAATCAATTTGCATTCAGAGGATTTGGCTGCTGATATAAATATCCACGTGATGAGCTATTTCGAAGAGCTGTCATTTGTGATTGGTCGCTTGCGACAAAAGAGCGACAAGGTTAAGTGAGTTCTTTACCTGGTAAAATAAAAGTTGATGAAGGTGGGGAGCACAGAAGTGCAGTGCAACAGAGTGGGGCACGCGGGTGCAAGACTGAGGGACTCACAGACGAGAGGCAGGAGTCTGCGCATGGCCCTTTCAAGGGAGCGGATCGTGGTGGAGTCCAGTGAAGTGGGAGGTGGGGGTGCAGATTCCTTTGGGATCTCTCTCCTGGGACAACCACCAACAGCATCACACACAGCCTCGTTTAGCCACAGCATCGGAAAACTCAGCAACCACAGCACATACAGCACGTGTCTCACACATAGCCCGTGTCTCACACACAGCCAGTGTCTCACACACAGCCCGTGTCTCACACACAGCCCGTGTCTGACACACAGCCTGTGTCTCACTCACAGCTAGCATGTCTAACACACAAACAAACACACCCTGTGTCTAACATATACAGCCCGTGTGTCTAAAACACAAAGCCTGTGTGTCTAACACACAGAGCCCGTGTGTCTAACACACACATCTACTGTGTTGTGAGTTTTTAACAGTGAGACATTGAGGATCTGTACCTGCGCGTCTCCTCCAGGTGCCCCTGTGGAAAAGAAAGACAGGGATCATGAGTGACGTCTCTAACCTTGCACCACGAGCCCCCTGCCACTGCCCACTCTGTTGTTCTGGACACCCAAACGGCGTCTCCACAGAGGTGCTCCCCACCTGCAGGAAGGCGAGCGAGTCCCTCTCGTGCTGCAGGGTGCGTAGACGAGCGGCCGCCACCTGGAGCTCCCCGATCTCCCGCTTGTGACGAGCGATGTCCTCGTCTATC
The DNA here is from genome assembly GCF_048934315.1 of Petromyzon marinus. Lineage (NCBI taxonomy): Eukaryota > Metazoa > Chordata > Hyperoartia > Petromyzontiformes > Petromyzontidae > Petromyzon > Petromyzon marinus. The sequence continues at coordinate 5,982,130 of NW_027422597.1, forward strand.
CGGGACAGCAGCTCGCGCTCCTTCACGGCCACGCGTTGGAGAGCCTCCTTCTCGTCCTCGTCCAGAGCCTTCTTTAGACGGGCGAACTTGCCCGTGATGTGACCCCTGATCCCGGCCACTGATTCCTGCGGAGACGCAAGGACCACGGTTGCCCCCCTGAGCCATGAGCCACTCCGTGTGTGCGTGTGGGCGCCGTGGTGGCTAGGAGATGTTGACTCCCTCGCCTGGTATTCAGCAGGTCGTGGTTCGATCCCGACCTTGACGCCCATTTAGTTGGAGTTTGTTCTCTCTGTAGTCGTATGGATTTTTCTCTGGGTCCTCCGGTTTTTGCCTCCACAATTAGCATCGACATTACGCGTTCAGAGTATTTGGCTGCTAGCAATTTCAACATTACATCCACTTTGTTGAGTTATCATTTATAATAGCCATGTCGCTTCTGACAAATAAGGGGTCATCCATAAATGACGTCACGCGATTTTGGCCGATTTTTAACCCCCTCCCTCCCCCCATGGCGTCACAAAAAGTCAGACCCCCCTCAAATATGACGTCAAAAAGCTCTGCCCCGCCCAAAACCATATTTCCATTTTGAAAATAAAACATGTTTCAAATCACTTTAAACTAAAACGATTGTCACTGTAGTGCGTATCTAATGTGGTGCTGCACTCTGATGTTGTACCAGAAAACATGTATTAAAAAGGAGGCTTTGGAAAGCTGGAATTTAGCATAAAATTAACTTGAAAATAGTCAACGTCTTACTAAAACTGCAGATGTTCAGAATATTATATTGAAATTCTCTTATAATTATAAAATTTCAAAAGTAATTATAACTACAAAAAAAACTTGTTTGTTCTTTCGGTTAAGTCACATAGAAAGAAAATAAATTTAATAATAGCATACGACGTTTCGATTACAACACAAGCAATCATCATCAGGTACGAATGAATGAGAAAAACAAACCTCGTAAACTAAGAAGTATAATGCAATACAACACAGAGAGTCGGCTAACATAACATTCACCACCCTAACTGGCTGATTAATTCTTCCAAAGAGTGCTAAATTTGAGAGCGAGACAAAACACAGACACGGAGACACAGACACACAGCCAGAGAGAGACACACACAGAGACACACAGAGAGAGACACACAGAGACACACAGACATACACACAAGCAAAGAGAGAGACACACAGAGAGACACAGAGAGAGACACAGACAGACACACAATCAGAGAGAGAGACACAGAGAGAGACACAGAGAGAGAGACACACACATAGGCACACAGAGAAACAACACCTCTGTGAAACTTTGTAGTAGAACGAAGCAAAATGGAGAGTACAATTATAACAGTCACATATTCATTTCACAGAATGAAAAACTCTGGTTTAATCAAAATGTTTAAAAACAATTATTCAAAATTTTTACAAAATGTATGCTTCTCCATTCTCCCATGGAGAAGCAAAATGCTCCTTCATGGAATAAATAAAAGGTGACCTTAGTTAATTTAAATAATCAATAGTTAATAATGAAGATTAATAATAATTAGTGTTGTTTTAACAATGAGATTTAATTCATATTCTATTTTAAAGTTGCGAATTTTGATGTGACGTCATTTCTCCAACCCCCCCCCCCTCCCCCTTCGTCACACATCGTCACAAATGCCTGACCCCCCTCCTCCCTTAGGTGCATGACGTCATTTATGGATGGCCCCGAACCTTTCCTGGTAAAATAAAAAAAAATAGTTTAGTCTATAGGTCTCTATGGCTGTCTATGAGTCTCTATGGGCCTAATATCTCTATGTAGGTCTCTCTCGGGGTCTCTCTGTATCTCTATGGTGTCTATGTATCTCTATGTGGTCTAGTATCTATATGGGTGTCTATGTATCTCTATGGTGTCTATGTATCTCTGTGTGTTTTTGATATCTCTATGGGTCTGGTATCTATATGGGTGCCTATGTATCTCTATGTGTGTCTTTGATATATATATGGGTCTGGTATTTATATGGGTGTCTATGTATCTCTATGTGTGTCTTTGATATATCTATGGGTCTGGTATCTATATGGGTGTCTATATATCTCTATGTGTGTTTTTGATATCTCTATGGGTCTGGTATCTATATGGGTGTCTATGTATCTCTATGTGTGTCTTTGATATATATATGGGTCTGGTATTTATATGGGTGTCTATGTATCTCTATGTGTGTCTTTGATATATCTATGGGTCTGGTATCTAAATGGGTGTCTATGTGTAGTGGGTTCGAATTAGGTGCACACACGACTCCTTGGGAGGCAACGCTGATTTATTAGAATGGTAAGTAATAAAACACAGCACATAAGGTGGTGACCACCGACCTACTCTAGCTAACACATACTTCTCAAATACTCTAGCGTGACCCAGCCAGGTGGGCTACTGCCAGGTCCGCTGACTGGAGGCTTGACTCTTCTTGGCGTCTTCACGATGCATCTTCGTTCTTGATACGGGCAGCCTCGAACCTCGTGAGGAGGCTGCTTATATGGGCCTCGGCGTGCCCGGGCCCCGCCCCGGCCACGCCTCCCTTCGAGAACCCTCTCGAAGCCCCCCTGCTGTCCACGTGCCCTCTGAGGTGCCCCCTAGGCCCCCGGCCCCCACTGGGGTCCAGTCACGTGTCCAGCCGGGGTCACAGAGAGTGCCACGGCCTCACACCACCCTCGTGGCCTCCCGATCCCAGAACCGGCCCTGACGTCATTCCCGCCTCCAGCCGGGATGACGTCATGCGTGTGTGTAGACCCGCGTGGTCATGACGCTCCCCCGCATAGTGACGTCACGCTTGTGCGTGTGTACACAGTAGTGATGCTACCATCACTACATCACCCTCCCCCATGTAAAAAAAAAAACAGCCATCTCGGCTGTGACAATACAGAAAAAAAACAGTGTGCCTCCAACAACGTCAACAAACAACCGGCGACCGACAATAATCACCCCGAGAAACATATGTACACACACCGAGAGGGGGGAAGGGAAGAATGTATGGAATGAGGGGAACCAACAACCACATGTACACCAAAAGAACTGGTCAACCCACTTATCCCTCAGCACAGCCCATCCGTGTGAATTTGTACGCATGCACCGACATATGAATGTGGCTGCTTGACAACGGTGTAAGCAATCAACAAGGTGTGAGAGTCATGGACAGCAGCCAGTCTTCAAACGAATTCGCGTGGCCGAGCCTCCAGGGGAGGCGAGCACGCTCTCCCTGGAGGTCCTGGGGGAACTTGAAAAAGGCCCAAAAAGGGCACGGCCCCTCCCCAGGAGTTGGGCAACAGGATGAGCAGGAGTGACGTACGGGCGCTCCACTCTCCCCTTCAAGTCCACATCCGGTCAGCACAACCGGCGACTCCAAGGGCGGCAGGTGCAGGAATCCTGTGACAAGAAGAAACCACCTCCTGAGGCACAGAACCACAAGCCCACGCCTCAGCTCGTCGGACACGACAGCCACCCGGCCCAGGGAAGTGGAGATGATCGTATTCCGCCCGGCGGAAGAAATAAAAACAAAAATACATAGATTCCGACGCGTTGGATGCACAACCAACACCGGTAAATCAAACCAAAACCACACAACCACCCCATAGATGGCAGGGTCTCACACCGCCCTGTTACCGTTCCACCCCACAGGTGGCAATAGGGCGAAGACCGAAAGTCTAACACCCACCTACAAACACCACTTAACATTCCGGACGTCTCCTACGTTCCAGGTCAAGAAGTCGCACTTCAGGGTCGACCCATGTACTGGCTCAAGGAAGTCACTCTTCAAGGTCGAGCCAGTATGCTGCAACCAAAAGGTACAACCGTTGGATGTTGTACAACATCCCGGGTCAAGGAAGTCATGCTTCCAGGTTGACCCATGTACTGGGCAAAGAAGTCGCACTTCAGCGTTGCCTCAGTATCTACATTTTTTGTAAAAAAATGTTAAATCGATGTGACTCAAAAAAATGCCTGGTCTTGCCCAGAAATGGTTCACACAAATACCCATGCACGTACAAAATGGCGGCCGCATGCACGACCCGCATCCCCTGCAGTTTCCCGCGCTCACACAAAATGGCGGCCCCACGTGCGTTTTCCGCGCTCGCACAACTCAGAAGCCCTCCCTTGAAGGCCAACCCAGACATCTCATGCCACTCGGTAGCACCCCCCGCCTTTCCGACGCGCACGTGTCGGCCGTATCGGGGGAATTATAACCCAGTCTCTCTCCAAGACTCGCATCGCAGCATATAGCTGTTCCGACCGAGCTGAGAAGACACAAGAACACCCCTCTCCAGGACTCGCATTGCAGCAATCAGCTGTCCCAACTGGGTTGAGAGGACACACCAACCCCTCTCTCCAAGCCTCGCATTGCAGCATTTAGCTGTACCAACCGAGCTGAGAGAGCAACTCACCACAAGCTCCCTGAGCCTCTGGCTCACTGTCTCGGACGCGCCTCGGAGTGTCTTGATCTCCGGGCCGCCAGGTCAAGCCATCAGCCACACCATGACGGGACCACACTCGTGTCAACACGCAACAATGACAGGGGCATTCTGGTCAGGATCTTTGGCCAAGACTAGCCACAGCCAGCAGCACAATCCAAATCACTGGCACCATATGTCACCATCACAATTTAACGATCCGTACCAAGGATCACAACAATGTATGTCACAACCCGTATCAGTGCAGAGAGACAGTCTATACAGTACACAGTCCACACATCGTGATCTCGAGAAAAATCCCATACAATCAACACTTCGTTAACAAATGTGGCACAAGCTATATATCAACAATCACGAACAAAGCTCCATACAAAGCATACATTGTTAACACTCACAAGCAAAGTTTCGCACAGTCACACATTGACAACATTCACGAGCGAAGCTCCATACTGTATACCCAAAAACAATCGCGACTCCGCAACGGCAATCAAACAAAGTGTCAACAAATCATTAACCCGGCAATTCACTGGATCTTAACGGAGCCCGAGACCCCCCACATAGCCGAATTCATCATTAACTGGCTCCTTAAGATAACAATCCCGACGCCGTACTTAACAACACTGTTACAAAGCAGACACACGCACGGGCGCCGCGTCAATCTGCCACGCACCCAACCCAACTAACACGCTTCGCAACCCAGCGAGTAAAAAAAACACCTAATCGCAACCCGGCGCACGCAAGATGGGTGAAGTGTGTTTTTAGGGCCGGGTGCATTGTGTCACGACTCGCCTGAGAGGCTGTGAGGAACGGAGGCTGCACTGTGGAACTTGAAGACTCTTGGATGGTGAGCACAGGATGCCACCAAGACGGCCCAAGATCTCCCTCCACAGGCGTTGAGAATGGCGGGAACGGCGTTTTGGCGGGAACCGCGTCCCGACCGCCCGCCAAGATGGCGGCCGCGCGTGCACCATGCGCGCGTGAATTTCCCGCCCAGGCACCCGCAGCAGCAGCAGCGGCGGCGTCCTCTCTCCTCCAGCTCCGTCGCTCTCTCTCTCGATGGCGGCGAAGCAGCGACGTGATGTGCGTGCTGCTGCCCCGCCTGCAGCGCCATGGCCCTCCTTCACCGAGGCTGCAGAACCCCGGGGCTGCCCCGAAGATGATCGTCTCGCCTCCTCGTCGTGTGAAAGCGAGCAGGTAAGTTGTAGTAATCGTGCACATATTATACTGACTAGGATAACACCTAACGTTATTTATTTTTCCGCAATTTCTGACACCAAATGTAGTGGGTTCGAATTAGGTGCACACACGACTCCTTGGGAGGCAACGCTGATTTATTAGAACGGTGAGTAATATAACACTGCACATAAGGTGGTGACCACCGACCTACTCTAGCTAACACATACTTCTCAAATACTCTAGCGTGACCCAGCCAGGTGGACTACTGCCAGGTCCGCTGACTGGAGGCTTGACTCTTCTTGGCGTCTTCACGATGCATCTTCGTTCTTGATACGGGCAGCCTCGAACCTCGCGAGGAGGCTGCTTATATGGGCCTCGGCGTGCCCGGGCCCCGCCCCGGCCACGCCTCCCTTCGAGAACCCTCTCGAAGCCCCCCTGCTGTCCACGTGCCCTCCGAGGTGCCCCCTAGGCCCCCGGCCCCCAGTGGGGTCCAGTCACGTGTCCACGGCCTCACACCACCCTCGTGGCCTCCCGAGCCCAGAACCGGCCCTGACGTCATTCCCGCCTCCAGCCGGGATGACGTCATGCGTGTGTGTAGACCAGCGTGGTCATGACGCTCCCCCGCATAGTGACGTCACGCTTGTGCGTGTGTACACAGTAGTGATGCTACCATCACTACATATGTATCTCTATGTGTGTCTTTGATATATCTATGGGTCTGGTATCTATATGGGTGTCTATGTATCTCTATGTGTGTTTTTGATATCTCTATGGGTCTGGTATCTATATGGGTGTCTATGTATCTCTATGTGTGTCTTTGATATATATATATGGGTCTGGTATTTATATGGGTGTCTATGTATCTCTATGTGTGTCTTTGATATATCTATGGATCTGGTATCTATATCCCACGAGTCCGACTCGGGTTTATAGTCAAAGGCATTGATTATCTGCTGTGAACAACCCGCAGAGCCCAAGAGTGTCTCCGGGTTCAAGCAAGCGTTTAGAGTGCAGTATTTAGAGTAGACATTTTAATGAGCTATCTTTGTGATATTCAGGTTCCTTCTGCAAAAGAGCTACATGGCTCAGTGGGGCCTTACCTGGTGAAATAAAAAAATAGTTTAATCTATGGGTCTCTATGTATCTCTATGTGTCCCTATGTATCTCTAGGGGTCCCTATGTATCTCGAGCGGTCTCTATGTATCTCTATGTGTCTGCTGCTATATATATTCACGTGATGATGTCAGCCACTTTGATGAGCTGCTATTATTTGTGACAGCCAGGGTCACTTCTGAAAAAATCTACACAGCTCAGTGGGGCCTTACCTGGTAAAATAAAAATAGTTGTAGTTTCAATAAACTCAGGGGATGTGATTAGGGATGGCGTGAGGTGCAGCTGAGTGGTGTCTGTGGCTCTGCGTCCGTGCCAGTGCACGACCTCCAGTGCAGTGTAACAGCTGCACCACAGCTCCACCCCGACAATCCGTGGCTCTCTCTACATTTTTTTTTGCCGGACGGGTGGAAGACGTCAAGCCAAGTAACCCGACCTTGCAGCAGACTCGCCGATGCGGTCATCGAATCTGGTAAATGAGCAATCCACTTGTAGTTAATGTTGAGTTTGAAATTTAATATAATTATAGTAAGAGGCATAAAAAATATGAAGCTGCACGAAGTTCGCTTGATGAATTTTGACCTCCACGACTTCCACACTGAGTGGATTTCACAGGAGTCAAAGAGCCAGACCCGGACACGGTACCTGCGCCTCCTTGCGAGCGGCCTCCATCCGCTTCATGGACTCCTCCGCCTCCTTCCTCTTCTTCTCCACCGTTCGCGTCTCCTCCCCAACGTGCGTCTGAAGTGAGAGACGAGACGTCACCAGGGGGAGACTCCAGCCCCCTGAGCCACCCCTCACACCGCCCTTCCCTTCACACCGACTCCTTCACAGTGAAGGCCCTCATCTCCTCAAGCGGATGCCTCGTTGTAGCAGCAGCCGGTGGGAGCCGTGCTGGCTTGGTGTCCATACCGACTCAGACCCAAGAGCCCATGTTCCCACAGCTGTCTAGTTAAAAAAATGAATTTAATATGATTGTGGTGGCTGTGATATCAGTCTCACATCTCTATTCACTTAATTCCTTTACACGGGAATTTTGTTTAGTGAGAGCCTGGCATGAAATACATCCTTGAGGCTGTATCCTTCAGTTCATTTCAGTTTATTTTGGTATAGCCCTGTGAGCCAAGCAGGAGATGTCAACACAGACAGAGACAGATTTAAAAGAGAGAGAATGAACATACTGTTTGGTTCTTTAGGTAAAGTCACGTAGGTAGAAAAAATAATAGATCACGACGTTTCAATCGCAACACAAGCAACCGTCATCAGGTGTGAAACAAACACAGCAGGACTGCTGTGTTTGTTTCGAAACGTCGTGATCTTTTATTTTTGTCTACCTACGTGACTTTAACGGAAGAACCAAAGAGTATGGATTCCTGCACTCACGAAAGCTTGAAATTAAGAATGAACACACAATTACGTTTTTTCATCAGATGTTGTAAAGCCCAGTTACAGAATTAGTCAGATCGTGTTGTGGTGTCTCACTCTGAGGGCCTCACCTTCCGTGTCTCGTGCTCGTCCTTCAGCGTGGTGACATCATGTCCTTTGTGTTCACCTGCGATGGTGCACGATGAGCAGACCAGGCTGCTGTCTACTGTGCAGTAGAATTCCAGCTCTCTTTTGTGTTCAGGGCATCTTCGCTCATCCAAGCTCGCAGTGGGATCCACCACAGCATGGTCGCTCAACCTGGGATTCTCCACGTGAGGCCTAAGGTGAGAAAAACAGTAGGACATCTCGCATCTCAGGCAGGTCTTCACTGCAGGAGTCTGGCCATCACCACAGATGTCACACACGACGGCCGCGGCCATCCCGTCTCCAACTCTGAGCTGCTCCGCCAGGTTGGCGAGGGCCACGTTCCTCCTCAGCTGGGGTCGCACAGGGAAGGTCGCTCGGCACTGTGGGCAGCTGAAGCTGCTCGCTGTCTCCCAGGCGGCCTCCAGGCACCGCAGGCAGAACGAGTGTCCGCAGCTCAGCGTGGAGGGGCAGACGAATGTGTCCAGGCAGATGGAGCAGCACAGCTCACTATCCACACTCTCACTGGGAGTCCCGCTCGCCATGACCCATGGCGTTGCTGGGGTCGCTCGTTGTGTGGCTCAGAGAGACGCTGGACCAGGACCTCTCTCTTATAGCAACGGTGAAGAAGGAAGTAAAATACTTAAAATATTTTCATTGTCGTCACTGACATCACGAGACACTGCCAGGAATGTGAACCCGTGCCCCTAGGTGCACAAACAGCAGTCTCAAGGTGAACACGGCTACTGTACATACCGCTATATGAACAAAATGTATCAACGGAACTTACTCTTTAAAAAAAAAAGAAATGAGTTGTTCATATAAGTCGTAGAGGTTCAGCTGCGATGGCTGATTCATGTAATGAGTATCGAGAGATAAAGTAATCTTTGCAAAGCTTAGCGCACAAGTTGATGTCTATGGTAAGCCAGAGCAATGGATTACATGCCACGGTCTCTAGGAGATGTTATCTCCCTCGCCTTATGGCTGCTTTATATTTAGAGCTTGTGTCTCTCTGTCTCCCCTTGATAGCGTGAATTTGTATCTGGGTCCTCCGATTATCCCCTCTACATTTAGAATCAACATCACGCGTTTAGAGTTTTTGGCTGAAGTCAACTTCCACATATGCCGCTTCATTGCACTCACATTTGTAACAGCCAGGTCGCTTCTGACAAAGAGCCACATAGCACAGTGAGCCTTACCTGGTAAAATTAAAGAGTTCGTGTCGTAGATATCTCATGATGTCCTGTAATTCCATCTTCGGGTAATTACCGCAATGTGACGAGTTTTTGAATGGCATTGTGGCATCTGAGATGGAATTTATCTGTAGCCTCCCGTGACCCATCCTGGAATCTTGAGCCTTTTGCAAGCAGTGAGAATCTATCACCAACTTTACCTGCCTCCATCACCCACTGCTGGCGATGACACTGTCTCTCATTTTCACCTTGTCCGAGACTGCAGATCCCTGTTACAATCGTTCGCAGCCGCATCCATTGCGTATTTTATCTGCGTTGTTTCACATTCACACGCGTCCTCCATCCATCTTTCCACAGCCCCTCTCCTCCCCAAGTGCTCCAGTCTTTGCTCATCACACCACGCTGCTCCTCGGGCGTGTTGAGTCACAGCGTGGTGTGATGCACAGGCGTCGTGGCAGCTAAAAAAGCCTGACGGCCTCTCCTCAACAACTAGAAGTTTTCTTTATTTGAAGCTTTCGTGACTGCAGGAATCCATACTCTTTGATTATTTCGGTAAAGTCACGTAGGAATACAATAAATCACTTTTCAGGCGCAACACAAGCGTCCGTTATCAGGTGATGATGACAGATGCTTGTGTTGCACCCGAAATATCGTGATTTATTTTATACCTACGTGACTTTACCGAAAGAACCAAAGAGTATAGAAGTTTTCTTCCCGGAGTAGAGCCCTTTGAGATAAGAAACTATTTTTTCAAGGGTGACTTTGCCAGGAGACATCATCAAAGCGTTCCATAAGTACACACGTACTCACTGGCCCAATCATACTCTCTCGCACTCATACACTCACTTGTCCAAACACGAACCCATTCACCCACGTATCACACCCACTCACTCATTCAGCCATCCTCCCACTGGCCCACTCTCTCACACACACTTCATAATAATAAATAGAAGTTTACTTCCCTGACTAGAGCCCATTGAACTAAGGAAGCTCTTTCTCAAGGGCGACCCGTCTGGCAGTTGTGGGCAAGTTTTGTCGTTGGAGGCCCTCGCCAACTCTCTGCTTGCCACGAGAGACCCGGGCGGTGCCTCTACTGAGGTCAAGGGTCGCAGACCAAAATAACAAATTTAGTTCTACCTGATGACGTTGCTTGTGTTGAAATCCAAACGTCGTACTTATTATTTAATGTATTTTCTTCATATGTCACTTTACCGAAAGAACCAGAGAATCTCCTCCAGTCATGAAAGCTTCAAATCAAGTAAAACAATAACAAGAGCCATTGTTTTTCGAATTTGGTAAAAAAAACTAAAATATTTCCAGAGTGGCTACCACAATGCTTGTGAATATGAGACAAATATTTGGAACTTCATTCACATCGTACGTAGCCAACCGCACTAATTGGCGGTGCAGGGGAAAGACAACAAATTAAACACAACACAGAAGCAGTTCTAAAGAAACTCGTTTGTAAATTTTCATGATTGAAAAGTACCATAGCTCCAGTGGCTTCGTGACCAAACCTGATCAGTCTTACGCTCAGGCAACAGCGTGTGGAATGCGTTGTACATGGATTGTACGAGTTGCAGAACCGGCGAGATCTCTATTTCTGTATGGGGGTTGTTTTATTGCAATCAGGTTAAAGGGTTGCATTTTTAAGGCATTTACATAAATTCCACGCGTCAATCGGCACCCTGAACACCCTTTAGCTAATGAGGGGTCCCATCTGGGGGGACATTTCCCAGGTGAAGAATTTGAATATTATTTTTCCCACGGGCCACCCTCACTGCTTTGGAAACGGTGGTCGTGCAATGCGTGGTTAACTTGCAAAGGGGCCAAAAACACGTTGGCTCAGCTTGTGCCAAGTAAAATTACATCCATTAAGGAGCATAAAGTTACATGATGGGAGCAAATGTCGTTGTAACAAAGAGAAATCGCCCACCAATCGCACCCAATTGTATTTTCTAAAGGGTTTCTCTTTTTTACACGCTTTCATTTAACTCACTGTCTGTTGTTGTATCCTCAAATCTTGTAACTCACTTTTCACCCACTTCCCAAAGTGGTATCGACTGCAAACTTCTTGTAGTTACATCTTTCTGATGACAATACTATATTGTAAAAAAAATGAAAAATATATCTTCTTTGGTTCTTTCGGTAAAGTCACGGAGAATGAGAATAAAATAATAAATTGATAAATTAAAATAACACAATAAAACAATAAAATTATCACGATGTTTTGGCCACAACACAAGCGGCCTTCATCAGGTGAAGAGACGAGACTGTCTAAAGGACAGCGCTGGAACGAAAAAGCCACGCTCAGATCGCGACCTTTAAGCTGTGTGAGAAGAAACAAAGCGCCTTGACAAAGGAATTAGCATATAATTTAGCATTGAAATAGCTGAGTGATTAGCTTGTGACTGGTCACAGAAATAGCTATGTTAAAGTCAGAGCATACACATTCACAGAGGCACCTAGTACAAATCAAACAGGAGAATTTAGCATTGAAATAACTAGGAGAATTTATCATTGAAATAACTGAGTGATTAGCTTGTGACTGGTCACAGAAATGGCTATGTTGAAGTCAAAGCCTACACATCTGAGCTATTCACAGTAACCGGGTATTAATTGATCAGACCAAACAGTTCTCGTTGAAACCCTCTGCTGCCAGACCACCAAGATTATATGGCCTTCCAAAGATACACAAAGAAGATACACCGCTTCGTCCCATCGTCTCTACTATCAACTCCCTCACCTATAAACTGGCACGTTTTCTTGCTGATATACTGCGACCTTTCACTGGAAAAACCACCTCTGCGGTACTAAATTGTACTCACCTGGTATCGACAATCAAAGGCATTTCCCTGTCCCCAGACGACCTGCTTGTCAGTTTTGATGTGGTGTCCTTGTTCACCAAAGTCCCGGTACCTGACACCATCGCTATCATTGAAGACCTGGTTCATCAAGGACTGCATACTGATGTACCCCCCCTGGTGAGACATTGCTTAACCAACACATACTTCACCTGGAATGGAACTTTCTACAAACAAACTGAGGGCACCCCAATGGGCTCCCCCCTATCTCTGGTTGTAGCCAACGTATTCATGGAAAAATTTGAAACTGACGCCATCCAGACTGCCACTCTACGCCCGACCTTATGGAAGAGGTAAGTGGATGACACCTTTGTCATCTGGCCACATGGCCAACCTGCTCTAGAACAATTCCGCGACCACATCAATTCCATACACCCAGCCATCAGATTTACCATGGAGGTCGAAAAAGATGGCAAACTACCCTTTTTGGATGTCTTAATTAAAAGGAGACATGATGGTTCAATGAGCCACTCTGTCTACAGGAAAGCTACCTATACAGATGCTTACTTGAAACCAGATTTCCACCACCATCCATCCCAGAAGAACTCCCTCATCAAGACTCTATACCATAGAGCCCAATGCATTTCTGACCAGGAACACATTACCAGTGAACTCAAGCACGTACACCAGGCTCTCAGGGCTAATGGTTACTCCGACTACACAATCCGCAAAGCCATCACTCCAGTCATGAAGAAGGATCCTCTTGTGGAGCCACTCAAAACCATCACCTTACCCTACATTGCAGGGGTCACTAAAAATATCTCCAAAATCTTGAATAAACACAAGATCCAGGTCCGATTCAACACAGTACATAAAATCCGTGATCTAGTTCCATCTGTAAAAGATGCTGTTCCGGACATACAGTACCCGGGCGTTTACAAACTAAAGTGCCTCTGTGGTAGTAGCTACATTGGAGAAACCAAACGACATATCTCGGACCGCATCCGCAAACATAAAGCAGACTTGAAACACGGTAGAACGAACTCCTCTGCCGTGGCAGATCACTGTTATAATTCAGTGGGCTCACATGACATTGACTTCTCCAAGACGGAGGTTCTTTGCATACCAACCGGCTACCATGAGAGATTCGTTCATGAGGCCATTCACATATACAAGCACAGAGACAATTTCAACCGAGAAGATGGATTCTGACTTAGTAACCATTGGAAAGATGTTTTAAACCATTTCCGTTCTTAATTAATTGTATTTTACGATGACCTTCAGACCGCAGCTCTTTCGCTGGCATTGACTCTTAATACCTCTCACACCACGGTTAATGGTATGGTTTACAACATGGAGTATAACAGCGCCTCGCAGCTGTCTCTCTCCCCCTCCTCTGTTCCGACCATGGATGAACTCGTCCGTCTGAACGGGGCCCGTAGCTATCCGTGTTGCTAAAGTTGAGGGTAAGAATCCACCCATTTTTTCGCCATATAGCATTGTGATATATAACGACTTATTGTTGGTAGCTTAGCTGATAGGAGAATATATATATAGTTTATTGATAACATTGAGGTAATTTATATTTTAGTTTTTTATTGGTTCACTATGTAGTATTCATTATATATTGTAGTATATACCGGTTACTGTGAATAGCTCAGATGTGTAGGCTTTTACTTCAACATAGCCATTTCTGTGACCAGTCACAAGCTAATCACTCAGTTATTTCAATGCTAAATTCTCCTAGTTATTTCAATGCTAAATTCTCCTGTTTGATTTGTACTAGGTGCCTCTGTGAATGTGTATGCTCTGACTTTAACATAGCTATTTCTGTGACCAGTCACAAGCTAATCACTCAGCTCTTTCAATGCTAAAATCTATGCTAATTCCTTTGTCAAGGGGTACCTCTGCGGATGTGTATGCTTTAACTTTAGCATAGCCATTTCTGTGACCAGTCACAAGCTAATCACTCAGCTATTTCAATGCTAAATTCTATGCTAATTCCTTTGTCAAGGCGCTTTGTTTCTTCTCACACAGCTTAAAGGTCGCGATCTGAGCATGGCTTTTTCGCTCCAGCGCTGTCCTTTAGACAGTCTCGTCCCTTCACCTGATGAAGGCCACTTGTGTTGTGACTGAAACGTCGTGAGAATTTTATTGTTTTATTGTGTTATTTTATTTTATCAATTTATTATTTTATTCACATTCTCCGTGACTTTACCGAAAGAACCAAAGCAGATGAATCCTTGCAGTCACGAAAGCTTTAAATTGAAAAATATATATTCTTAGTTTTTTCGGTAAAGTCACGTTGAAGAGAAACAACAAAATAATAAAATATATATAAAACAATAAAAAATTCTCACGACGTTTCGACCATAACTCAAACGGTCGTCTTCAGGTGTGTTGGTTCGCATAAGTTATGGTCGAAACGTCGTGAGAATTTTTTATTGTTTTATATATATTTTATTATTTTGTTGTTTCTCTTTAACGTGACTTTACCGAAAAAACTAAGAATATGAATTACTGCAGTCACGAAAGCTTTAAATAAAAATTTGTAAAATATATGTTAAAAAAATCTTTTAACACTTTCTATTAACTCACTGTCTGTTCTTGTCGTGTCCTCAAATATTGTAACTCAATTTTAACCCACTTCCCAATGTGGTATCGACTCAACACTTGGAATACTTATGTCATACTGATGACAATACTATATTCTATCGTTAAAAAAATTTAACCATCTTTTTTAAAGGTTATGTTTCAGCTTGGGTCTAATTGTCCACGCTCAACTGACGTTGGCTGTAAATCACCACGGTCCCTTACGTTGTGGCAAGCCTCTGGGCCACTTCCTGGAGTCATGGAGTTCTGCCATTACCAGTACGGTACATTTCATTAAATCGTGTTTTTAAAAACGTATTTTTTAACATTACTTATTTATTTTATTTACGAAGTATATATATATTTCACGCTATATATTCCTTGCATATGAATATATAAAAACAAGAATTGACGCCTTTTGGCGTCATCTGCGCCTTTTGGCGTCATCTGGTCCAACACCATGTGAGACTAGGCTCTAAGAAAAGCCGTCTCGGGTGTGGATCAATAAATTTCAAGGACACTGCATACATTATCAGAGTTCATACTCTTTGTTTTTTTCGGTAAAGTCACGTAGGTAAAAATAAAATAAAAATAAATGAAAAGAACTAAATTAAATCACGACGTTTCGGAGGCAACACAAGCTTCCTTCATCAGGTGTAAAAAAGGCACAGCAAAATAACTGTAGAGAGAGCTATTTGTGATGATAGGGTAAGAGGAGGAGGAGAAGGAGCCAGGGAGGATGGGCGCAGCATGGGGGGGTATGGGTGGAGCCAGGAAGGTGAAGCTCCTGTTAGAAAACATCGGAGCCATGGATGGGGGGGGGGGGGGGGTACGCGGAGCGGGGGAGAATATCGGTTAAGGTTTAACATGGTTAACCACATCTTTCCAATGATTGCTCAATTTGAATCCATCTTCTCGGTTGAAGTTATATCTATGTTTGTATATCTGTATGACTTCAAGGACAAATCTTTGGTGGTATCCAGATGGCTTGCATTGTACCTTGGTATCGGAGAAAACAATATCATGATAACCCACAGCATTATGCCAATTGTCAGCCACGGCAGAGGTATTGGTTTTGCCGTGTTTAAGATCTGCCTTGTGTTCGTGAACACGGTCTGAGACATGTCGTTTCGTTTCCCCAATGTAACTGCTACCGCAAGTACAACTCAGTTTGTAGACTCCAGGACATTGCATGTCAGGAATGACATCCTTCACAGATTGGATTCGATCACGGATTTTGTGTACTTTATTGAATCGGACCTGGATCTTGTGTTTGTTTTAGATTTTGGAAATATTTTTGGTAACACCTGCTATGTATGGTAACGTGATGGTTTTGATCGGCTTCTCAGGGGGTTGTTTCTCCATGGCTGGAGAAACAGCTTTGTGAATAATGCGGTCCGAGTACCCATTCATTTTGAGGGCCTGGTGTACATGTTCCAGTTCACTGGCTAGGTGGTGTTGGTCGTAAATGCAGTGGGTTCTATGGTGTAGTGATTTGATGAGGGAATTCTTCTGTGCCGGATGGTGGTGGGAATCAGATTTCAGATAGGAATCTGTGTGGGTGGCTTTCCTGCAGACAGAGTGTCCCAACGAGCCGTCAGGTCTCTTTTCAAACAAAGCATCCAGGAATGGTAGATCACCATCCTTCTCCACTTCCATGGTGAATTTGATGGATGGGTGGATGGGATTGATGTGGTTGAGAAATTGGTTCAATGCTGGCAGGCCATGTGGCCAAATGACGAAAGTGTCATCTAAATATCTCTTCCACAAGGAAAGACGTAGGGTGGATGTCTGGATGGCATGTTTCACATTTCTCCATGAAAACATTCGCTATCACTGGTGATAAGGGGAAACCCATGGGGGTACTTCAATTTCGTGTGTAGAAAGTACCATTCCATTGCTGCTACTTTGGCATTGTTGCTGCATTGGCACTCGTGCACCGCCCATGCTACCAGTGCTGTTGGTACACTTGGGCTACGCCCATCCCCAAACCTTTATAAATAGTTTGCCTTTAGAGGCTGACTCCTTTGCCTGATGACCACTGCTTGTGTTGCAATCGAAACGTCTTGGTTTCTTTTATTTTATTTCTAACTACGTGACTTTACCGAAAGAACCAAAGTGTATGGATTCCTGCAGTCACGGAAGCTTCAATTCAAGATTAATGACAACAGTTTACCGTGATTTGAAGCACTTTTTTTTTTCAAAATGTAAATATGGTTTTGGGGGAGTGGGGCAGAGCTTTGTGACGCCATATTTGAAGTCTGACTTTTTGTGACGCCGTGTGACGAGGGGGGGGGGTAAATACATCGCCCAAAATCGCGTGACGTCATTTATGGACGTCCCCAAAGCACGTTACATTTAAATGTAGTGGAATAACGCGTGCAGGATTTTGCAAACAGTGTGCACGCATGTGTGAGTGGCGGACAGTGAAGTCACGTCAGGGCAAACAGGTGCGGAAAATGAGAGCAACCAGAGAAAGGCGACCAATTGAGATGCATAGTAGTGATTGGCTGGCTGCAAATTCACGACAAGGTGTAGGCTCTAGGAGTCTGCAGATGGAGGCGATAAGCGTGGCGGAGACGCCGACTGAGCGGCTGGTTAATGAGGGCCATCTGGGGCCACTTAATGAGGAGGAGGATACATAAGGAAACGTGCGAGGCAGAGGGTTGGGTTGGTTGGAGCGAAGAGAAGGGTGAAGACAAGAGAAGTCCGGGACCCCGCTCTCCACACCTCGTCCTCTCCAGCAGTGATGGCTGATCCCCCACTGAAGGCAAGGGCGAGGTTGGAGAAGCAAGGGTAGACGACTAGCAGTCGAGAGGCTAGTGGAATATATAGTGATAGGCTAGTAGTGAAGCTAGCAGAGTGTATAGGGATAGGCTAGCAGAGTGTACGGTGGAAAGCTACCAGAGTGTGTAGTGATAATAAAGTATTAAAGCTTTCGTGACTGCATAAAATTACTCATTGGTTTTTTCGGTAAAGTCACGTATGTAGAAATACAATAAAATTATATTAAAACAAAAAACAATCACGACGTTTCGATCACAACGCAAGCAATCTTCATCAGGTGTCAAGAACAAATCACGGAGGTAAATACAACAAAAAGATGAGAGAAGAGAATTCAACAAACGTGAAAAAACATTATGTGAAGCACATCCAGTCAGGCCAACAACACAGTTAGACACTTCCTGGCGGACCACGAATTTCAGAAGAGTGTTAAATGTCGTGTTCAAACTTTGGATTGCACATACCAGCATAGATAGAATGAAAAATACGAGGTACACGGTCAGTAGAAATACATATACAAGTCCACCAAGAGGTAAGGAGGGAGGAAAGATTAACAGGGAGGCAGAGAGAGAGAGGGGGGGGGGGCGGGGGGATGAACAGAAGATTAAATAGGAATACGGTTGGTGGGGGGGGAGGGGCCAGAGCGAGAGCGGCAGCTCAAACACGCACATCTTACACATACAAAACGGCAGCTCAAAAAAGGACCACCTCTTGTAAATACAAAACGGCAGCTCAAAAAATGACCACCTCTTGTAAATACAAAACGGCAGCTCAAAAAAGGGCACATCTTACACATAATTACAACGGTAACTTTCCCGTAGAAGTGTGATAATAAAGTATTAAAGCTTTCGTGACTGCATAACATTACTCATTGGTTTTTTCGGTCAAGTCACGTATGTAGAAATACAATTAAATTATATTAAAACAAAAAACAATCACGACGTTTCATGTAAGATGTGCCCTTTTTTGAGCTGCCGTTTTGTATTTACAAGAGGTGGTCATTTTTTGAGCTGCCGTTTTGTATTTACAAGAGGTGGTTCTTTTTTGAGCTGCCGTTTTGTACATGTAAGATGTGCGTGTTTGAGCTGCCGCTCTTGCTCTGCCCCCCCCCCTCCAACCGTATTTCCCATTTAAGCTTCTGTTCATGCCTCCGCCCCCCCCCCCCCTCTCTCTCTCTGCCTTCCCTGTCCGTCTTTCCTCCCTCCTTACCTCTTGGTGGACTTGTATATGTATTTCTACTGACCGTGTACCTCGCATTTTTCATTCTATCTATGCTGGTATGTGCAATCCAAAGGTTGAACACGAAATTTAACACTCTTCTGAAATTTGTGGTCCGCCAGGAAGTGTCTAACTGTGTTGTTGGCCTGGTTGGATGTGCTTCACATAATGTTTTTTCAGGTTTGTTGAATTCTCGTCTCTCATCTTTTTGTTGTATTTACCTCCGTGATTTGTTCTTGACACCTGATGAAGATCGCTTGCGTTGTGATCGAAACGTCGTGATTGTTTTTTTGTTTTAACATAATTTTATTGTATTTCTACATACGTGACTTTACCGAAAAAAACAATGAGTGTGTAGTGATAGGCTAGCAGAGTGAGATAGAGAGCGGTGCAAGTGGAGCGTGGCAGACAAGGCTAGCAGTGGAGAGGCTAGCAGAGGTGAGAGTGGGCTAGCAGTGGAGAGGCTAGGAGAGTGAGAGAGTGGGCTAGCAGTGGAGCGACTAGGAGAGAGAGCAGGCTAGCAGTGGAGAGGCTGGGAGAGAGAGCAGGCTAGCAGTGGAGAGGCTGGGAGAGAGAGCACGGAGTGAGCGAACCAAGAGGAGTGAAGCAGGCGAGCAGCGCAGGCGGGAGAGTTGCGACGGAGTCACGTGGTGTTGAACGCGAGGAGTTCTGTTCGAATAAAAGTGACACGGGAGAAAAAAAGTTGTCCGCGTGAAATAACACCTACATACACACTTGGTACGTAATACTTTCACGTGCAGATTACAGGGGGAGGGTTCTAAACATAGAACGCTACCCAAAAAAAAGCTAAACATTTCAATCTTAAGAAAAAACAATGGGTTATGAAGGGCAGTTTCTGTTGGATTCAAATTTCCGTCATGTTCCTTTTCTCTGGGACTTTCCACTCCCAACTCGCATCCCCAGCTCCAGCTGAGGGGATATCGAGGGGGGGGGGGCAAAATTTATCAAAATAAAACCATGACATGGGCACAGGAACGCACACACTGGGAGCAGAACGAGTGTCCGCAGCTCAGCGTGGAGGGGCAGATGAACGTGCCCAGGCTGATGGGGCAGCGCAGCACACTATCCAAACGAAACGTCGTACTCTATTATTTATTTATTTTCTTTATATGTGACTTTACCAAAATAACCAAAGAGTAATTCCTGCAGTCACGAAAGCTTCAAATCAAGTTCAAAATAACAAGAGCCATTTTCTTTTTCGAATTCGGTAAAAAAACTATATTTCCTGAGTTGCTGCCACAATGTATATGAATGAGACATCTATTTGAAACTTTTTTCACATCGTACGTAGCCAACTGCGCTAATTGGAGGTGCAGGGGAAGGACAACAAATTAAACACAACGCAGAAGCAGTTCTAAAGATATTAGTTCGTAAATTGTGATGTTTTTAAAGTACCATAGCTCCAGTGGTTTCCTGACCGAACCTGATCAGTCTTGCGCTCAGGCAACAGCGTGTGGAATGCGTTGTGCATGGATTGTACGAGTGGCAGAACCGGCGAGACCTGTTTCTGTATGGGGGTGTTTTTTTGCAATCAGGTTAATGGGTTGCATTTTGAAGGCATTTTTTATTTTGTATTCTCCATGATGCTCATTTTTTTTTCCACGCGTCAATCGGCACCCTCAACACCCTTTAGCTAATGAGAGGTTCCATCTAGGAGGGCATTTCCCAGGTAAGATTTTTGAATATTTTTTTACCACGGGCCACCCTCACTGCTTTGGAAACGGTGGTCGTGCAATGCGTGGTTAACTTGCATAGGGGACAAATACAAGTCGGCTCAGCTTGTGCCAAATCAAATTACACCCATTAAGGAGAACAAAGTTACATGATGGGAGCAAATGTCGTTATAACAAAGACAAATCGCCCTCCAATTGCACCCAATTGTATTTTCTAAACGGTTTCTCTATTTTTTACGAAGTGTATGTTTTTCACGCTATATATTCATTGCGTTTGGTTTCACTTTATTTTGCTCATTCGGTGATAGCCGCTGAGGTCGTGATGGGTTTTTTTTCAATTCTTGTTTTTATATGCGCCCAGTACCATCTCTGTCATGGTGTAACGTGCACCTATGCCTACTTTAGTGAGGGCGATATTGGCACGTAGAATAAAGATCGATTGACTCACGTGTTGGGGCAGCGAGGTGGCCTTGCGACAGTGCTTGCCACTTTGTTTCAGAGGTTCCACGACTGCGGGTGCTGTCTATTGCACAGTCGACGGTCACCATCCTTGGACATCATTCCCAAGAATATACCCCATTGTGCGCGAGTGTCATTTTCCAAATTCCAAAAATGACACCACAAATTTTTACGATTTTTAATTAACTTGGTAAGGTCTGCAGACAAATTCCATCTCAGATGCCACGATGACATTTAAGAAAGTTGTTGCATTGGGGGAATTAACCGGAAATGGAATTACAGGACATGATGAGATATCTGCAACTGTACGAACTATTTTTTTTTATTTACAAGGTAAGGCTCACTGAACTATGTAGCTCTTTTTCAGAAGCAAAATGGCTACAACCACAGCGAGATGTTATCTCAATTGTGACTGCACACAGCAGCTGTAGTCATCGCCTGCTACGGGCAGACTCCTGCGCCAGTTTAAAATGCAGATGAGACTCATTCTGGTTTCTTATGGCCCAAACCAGACTACACACACAAATTGGTTTCCCTCACATGGTGTCAAAATGTTAACTACCTCGCCGAGCATACACAAGGTCATGGGTTCAATCCCAAACCTGACGCCTGTATATTTGGAGTTGCATAATCTCGCCATGGTCAGGTGGATATTTATTTGGGTCCTCCGGTTTTTCCCTCCACATTTAAAACCATGCATTTACAGTATTTGTTTACTGATATAAATTTCCACTTTATTAACCGATCGTTGAGCTATAATTTTTATTATTATTACACGCTTTTATTTAACTCACTCTGTCTGTTGTATCCCCCCAAAAAGTATCTTCCAACTCTATTTTTACCCACTTCCCAATGTGCTATCGACTGCAAACTTGAAATACCTATATCATACTGATGACAAGACTATATTCTATCATTAAAAATCCAAAACATATTTTGTAACATTTTACACGCTTTTATTTAACTTACTGTGTGTTGTATCCTATAATCTTGTAGCTCAATTTCAACCGTATTCCCAATATCGTATCGACGGCAAACTTGGCATAGGTATGTCATACTGATAGCAATACTATATTCTATCATTAAAAATTTTAAATATATATTTTAAAACAACCTTTTTACTGCACTAATTGTCCACGCTCAACTGACGTTGGCTATAAATCACCACAGTCCCTTACGTTATGGCAAGCCTCGGGGAGCCACGCCGAGGGGCAGGGGATTTGGAAGGAGGGGAGGGGCGAAGGCGGAAGGGGGGAAGGGGGAGGGGCGAAGGCGGAAGGGGGCAGGGGGAGGGGCAGCTCGGACAGTACATTTCATTAAAGCGTGTTTTTAAAAAAAGTATTTTAAAATATGTTTTTGATAGCAAGGTCACTTATGAAAAAGAGCTACAAAGCTCAGTGGGTCTTACCTGCCATCTGTTCAGTGGATGGATTTGAATGCAAGGACAAGCACCTTGTCTACTAGCAATCCTGTTTTTTCTTTCAATTCATGGGTAGAAGTCAGATATTAAACGTTGAGTACGGGGTGACCAGCCCCTCCCCACCCAGCCACACCCATCCCACCCCCATCCAGCCCCACCCACCCTCCCTACCCAGCCCCTCCCCACCCTCCCCTCCCCACTCAGCCCCACCCTGCCCACCCAGCCCCTCCCCACCCTCCTCTCCCCACCCAGCCCCTCCCCACCCAGCCACACCCATCCCACCCCCATCCAGCCCCACCCAGCCCCTCCCCACCCTCCTCTCCCCACCCAGCCCCTCCCCACCCTCCCCTCCCCACCCAGCCCCTCCCTCCCCACGCAGCCCCTCCCCACCCTTCTGTTGTATATGTGGGTGTTATGAAAATTGATGCAAAATAATGAACAGACGGACAGAAAAAAGTCCCGTGTGGGCTGGTGTAACCAGGAGGTTCCAACCAGTATAACCGCATTTGAAATCGGTTGCAACATGGGCTCAGACTCAAGGATGGATAACAAACATCGACCCTGGTAACTGATTGGAGGTGTTGGGGCCTCTTCGTAGCAGTTGGCCAAAGCAAATCCTCAATGGAGGTTCCAAATTCCCTAGTATAAAAATATTTTTTCAGGGATCTTGATTATTTTTGTTCATTAAAAAAAAGTTTTGCAGTGTGAGAACAATAGTGGGAAATTGTTATGAAATGTAAAAAAAAAGATTAATAAAATGTTTTACTAAATATTTGAGACGCCGTGGGTTTTCTTTGAAGTAAAAAATAATCGGGACACTTTCCTTGGCGTGACACTCACTCTGGTCGTGATGACTCCCCACTTTAAAGTGTATTTCACTATTTTTTTCTTTTCTTGAAAAAAAATTATCTCAAAGTTATTTAAAAACAAAACAGTACAGTCAGTGACTGCAATTGGTAAAATGAGAAATAATGATTGCTGGTTGGGGAGGGCCCAGGCCATAGGCCACTGCGTAAAAAAACCCTACTAGAAGGTACTTATTACCACGTGGTGTAGTAGGAAAAGGTCCCAAAATATCGAGAGCCACCAACTCTTCTTTGGTTCTTTTGGTAAAGTCACGTAGAATGAGAATAAAATAATAAATTGATAAAATAAAATAACACAATAATTTTCTCACGACGTTTCGGCCACAACACAAGCGGCCTTCATCAGGTGAAGGGACGAGACTGTCTGGTAGGACAGCGCTGGAGTGAAAGAGCCACGTTCAGATCACGACCTTTAAGCTGTGTGAGAGGAAACAAAGCGCCTTAACAAAGGAATTAGCATATATTTTAGCATTGAAATGGCTGAGTGATTAGCTTGTGACTGGTCACAGAAATAGCTATGTTAAAAGTTAAAGCATACACATCCGCAGAGACACCCCTTGATAAAGGAATTAGCATAGCATTTAGCATTGAAATAGCTAAGTTAAAGCATACACATCCGCAGAGGCACCCCTTGACAATAGAATTAGCATAGAATTTAGCATTGAAATAGCTGAGTGATTAGCTTGTAACTGGTCACAGAAATAGCTACGTTAAAGTCAGAGCATACACATTCACCGAGGCACTTAGTACAATTCAAACAGGAGAATTTAGCATTGAAATAACTAGGCGAATTTAGAATTGAAATAACTGAGTGATTAGCTAGTGACTGGTCACAGAAATGACTATGTTGAAGTCAAGGCCTACACATCTGAGCTATTCACAGTACTATATAGTGAACCAATAAAAAACTAAAATATAAATTACCTTAATGTTATCAATAAACTCTATATTCTCCAATCAGCCAAGCTACCAAGAATAAGTCGTTATATATCACAATGCTATATGGCGAAAAAATGGGTGGATTCTTACCCTCAACTTTAGCACCACGGATAGCTACGGGCCCCGTTCAGACGGATGAGTTCATCCATGGTCGGAACAGAGGAGGGGGAGAGAGACAGCTGCGAGGCGCTATTATACTCCATGTTGTAAACCATACCATTAACCGTGGTGTGAGAGGTATTAAGAGTCAATGCTGGCGAAAGAGCTGCGGTCTGAAGGTCATCGTAAAATACAATTAATTAAGAACAGAAATGGTTTAAAACATCTTTCCAGTGGTTACTAAGCCAGAATCCATCTTCTCGGTTGAAATTGTCTCTGTGCTTGTATATGTGAATGGCCTCATGAACGAATCTCTCATGGTAGCTGGTTGGTTTGCAAAGAACCTCCGTCTTGGAGAAGTCAATGTCATGTGAGCCCACTGAATTATAACAGTGATCTGCCACGGCAGAGGAGTTCGTCCTACCGTGTTTCAAGTCTGCTTTATGTTCGCGGATGCGGTCCGAGATATGTAGTTTGGTTTCTCCAATGTAGCTACTACCACAGAGGCACTTTAGTTTGTAAACGCCCGGGTACTGTATGTCTGGAACAGCATCTTTTACAGATGGAACTAAATCACGGATTTTATGTACTGTGTTGAATCGCACCTGGATCTTGTGTTTATTCAGGATTTTGGAGATCTTTTTAGTGACCCCTGCAATGTAGGGTAAGGTGATGGTTTTGAGTGGCTCCACAAGAGGATCCTTCTTCATGACTGGAGTGATGGCTTTGCGGATTGTGTAGTCGGAGTAACAATTAGCCCTGAGAGCCTGGTGTACGTGCTTGAGTTCGCTGGTAATGTGTTCCTGGTCGGAAATGCATTGGGCTCTATGGTATAGAGTCTTGATGAGGGAGTTCTTCTGGGATGGATGGTGGTGGGAATCTGGTTTCAAGTAAGCATCTGTATGGGTAGCTTTCCTGTAGACAGAGTGGCTCATTGAACCATCATGTCTCCTTTTAATTAAGACATCCAAAAAGGGTAGTTTGCCATCTTTTACGACCTCCATGGTAAATCTGATGGCTGGGTGTATGGAATTGATGTGGTCGCGGAATTGGTCTAGAGCAGGCTGGCCATGTGGCCAGATGACAAAGGTGTCATCAACGTACCTCTTCCATAAGGTCGGGCGTAGAGTGGCAGTCTGGATGGCGTCAGTTTCAAAATTTTCCATGAATACGTTGGCTACAACTGGAGATAGGGGGGAGCCCATTGGGGTGCCCTCAGTTTGTTTGTAGAAAGTTCCATTCCAGGTGAAGTATGTGTTGGTTAAGCAATGTCTCACCAGGGGGGTACATCAGTATGCAGTCCTTGATGAACCAGGTCTTCAATGATAGCGATGGTGTCAGGTACCGGGACTTTGGTGAACAAGGACACCACATCAAAACTGACAAGCAGGTCGTCTGGGGACAGGGAAATGCCTTTGATTGTCGATACCAGGTGAGTAGAATTTAGTACCGCAGAGGTGGCTTTTCCAGTGAAAGGTCGCAGTATATCAGCAAGAAAACGTGCCAGTTTGTACGTGGGGGAGTTGATAGTAGAGACGATGGGACGAAGGGGTGTATCTTCTTTGTGTATCTTTGGAAGGCCATATAATCTTGGTGGTCTGGCAGCAGAGGGTTTCAACGAGAACTGTTTGATCTCATCAATTAATGCTGTTGAATCAGAGATGATTTTGTTCGTTTTGGTGACCAGGCTGTTGGTGGGATCTCTTTTTATTTTTGTATAGCTGCCATCGTTGAGTAGTTCTTGAATTTTGTTGTTATATTCTGTTTTGTCCATGATGACAGTGGCATTGCCCTTGTCGGCTGAGAGGATGACACTATCATCCCTCTTTTTTAATTGAGATAATTCAAAACGTTCGTCTTTGCTGATGTTGCTGGGTGGCAACTTAGCGTTTTTGAGGGTTGTAGCGATGTCAGATCTTGCTACGTCTGCAGAAATGTGACTCAAGCCCTTGAGTGCAACGTCGACATGGGCAATGATATCATTAACTGGTAAGTGTCTCGGTGTGACAGCAAAGTTTAGACCTTTAGCTAAAACGGATTTCAGACCATCAGAAATGGAACTGTTACTGCGATTAATTACGACTTTGTTGACGTCTATCTTTTCGGTGTTTGGATCCGATTCCACACATCCTTAAGATCATTCAACAGACTCCGGGATAAGAAGGCTCAACTAATCGAGTCTCTCACCTTTCTGAAGAGATGCCGCGACTCTAAGGTAATACCAACCGCATTTACACTAACCTCTGCTGTTGCAACTTCTCTCAATGCAAAACGAATTCTAGCTAGAACTAGCTTTGCTCTTATCTCGAAAAAATCAGACTTACACGCACCGAACTCGATCAGTTAGACAAGACACTCTACAAATCACACTTAAAATTTACAGAAACAATGTCTACATCGGATTGGGAACATGTAGACAATATGACTACCTCTTCGGCTGCCAATATGTCGACCAAATGTAGGGACAATTTGATTTACAAATTCAATCACCTCTCCAGCAAAAAATCGGATCCACACACCGAAAAGATAGATGTCAACAAAGTCGTAATTAATCGCAGTAACAGTTCCATTTCTGATGGTCTGAAATCCGTTTTAGCTAAAGGTCTAAACTTTGCTGTCACACCGAGACACTTACCGGTTAATGATATCATTGCCCATGTCGACGTTGCACTCAAGGGCTTGAGTCACATCTCTGCAGACTTAGCAAGATCTGAAATCGCTGCAACCCTCAAAAACGCTAAGTTGCCACCCAGCAAAATCAGCAAAGACGAACGTTTTGAATTATCTCAATTAAAAAAAGGGATGATATTGTCGTCCTCTCAGCCGACAAGGGCAATGCCACTGTCATCATGGACAAAACAGAATATAACAACAAAATTCAAGAACTACTCAATGATGGCAGCTATACAAAAATAAAAAGAGATCCCACCAACAGCCTGGTCACCAAAACGAACAAAATCATCTCTGATTCAACAGCATTAATTGATGAGATCAAACAGTTCTCGTTGAAACCCTCTGCTGCCAGACCACCAAGATTATATGGCCTTCCAAAGATACACAAAGAAGATACACCCCTTCGTCCCATCGTCTCTACTATCAACTCCCCCACCTACAAACTGGCACGTTTTCTTGCTGACATACTGCGACCTTTCACTGGAAAAACCACCTCTGCGGTACTAAATTCTACTCACCTGGTATCGACAATCAAAGGCATTTCCCTGTCCCCAGACGACCTGCTTGTCAGTTTTGATGTGGTGCCCTTGTTCACCAAAGTCCCGGTACCTGACACCATCGCTATCATTGAAGACCTGGTTCATCAAGGACTGCATACTGATGTACCCCCCCTGGTGAGACATTGCTTAACCAACACATACTTCACCTGGAATGGAACTTTCTACAAACAAACTGAGGGCACCCCAATGGGCTCCCCCCTATCTCCAGTTGTAGCCAACGTATTCATGGAAAAATTTGAAACTGACGCCATCCAGACTGCCACTCTACGCCCGACCTTATGGAAGAGGTACGTTGATGACACCTTTGTCATCTGGCCACATGGCCAGCCTGCTCTAGACCAATTCCGCGACCTCATCAATTCCATACACCCAGCCATCAGATTCACCATGGAGGTCGAAAAAGATGGCAAACTACCCTTTTTGGATGTCTTAATTAAAAGGAGACATGATGGTTCAATGAGCCACTCTGTCTACAGGAAAGCTACCCATACAGATGCTTACTTGAAACCGGATTCCCACCACCATCCATCCCAGAAGAACTCCCTCATCAAGTCTCTATACCATAGAGCCCAATGCATTTCCGACCAGGAACACATTACCAGTGAACTCAAGCACGTACACCAGGCTCTCAGGGCTAATGGTTACTCCGACTACACAATCCGCAAAGCCATCACTCCAGTCATGAAGAAGGATCCTCTTGTGGAGCCACTCAAAACCATCACCTTACCCTACATTGCAGGGGTCACTAAAAAGATCTCCAAAATCCTGAATAAACACAAGATCCAGGTGCGATTCAACACAGTACATAAAATCCGTGATTTAGTTCCATCTGTAAAAGATGCTGTTCCAGACATACAGTACCCGGGCGTTTACAAACTAAAGTGCCTCTGTGGTAGTAGCTACATTGGAGAAACCAAACGACATATCTCGGACCGCATCCACGAACATAAAGCAGACTTGAAACACGGTAGGACGAACTCCTCTGCCGTGGCAGATCACTGTTATAATTCAGTGGGCTCACATGACATTGACTTCTCCAAGACGGAGGTTCTTTGCAAACCAACCGTCTACCATGAGAGATTCGTTCATGAGGCCATTCACATATACAAGCACAGAGACATTTTCAACCGAGAAGATGGATTCTGGCTTAGTAACCACTGGAAAGATGTTTTAAACAATTTCTGTTCTTAATTAATTGTATTTTACATGACCTTCAGACCGCAGCTCTTTCGCCAGCATTGACTCTTAATACCTCTCACACCACGGTTAATGGTATGGTTTACAACATGGAGTATAATAGCGCCTCGCAGCTGTCTCTCTCCCCCTCCTCTGTTCCGACCATGGATGAACTCGTCCGTCTGAACGGGGCCCGTAGCTATCCGTGGTGCTAAAGTTGAGGGTAAGAATCCACCCATTTTTTCGCCATATAGCATTGTGATATATAACGACTTATTCTTGGTAGCTTGGCTGATTGGAGAATATAGAGTTTATTGATAACATTAAGGTAATTTATATTTTAATTTTTTTTATTGGTTCACTATATAGTACTGTGAATAGCTCAGATGTGTAGGCCTTGACTTCAACATAGTCATTTCCGTGACCAGTCACTAGCTAATCACTCAGTTATTTCAATGCTAAATTCGCCTAGATATTTCAATGCTAAATTCTCCTGTTTGATTTGTACTAAGTGCCTCGGTGAATGTGTATGCTCTGACTTTAACGTAGCTATTTCTGTGACCAGTTACAAGCTAATCACTCAGCTATGTCAATGCTAAATTCTATTCTAATTCTATTGTCAAGGGGTGCCTCTGCGGATGTGTATGCTTTAACTTAGCTATTTCAATGCTAAATTCTATGCTAATTCCTTTATCAAGGGCTGTCTCTGCGGATGTGTATGCTTTAACTTTTTAACATAGCTATTTCTGTGACCAGACACAAGCTAATCACTCAGCCATTTCAATGCTAAATTATATGCTAATTCCTTTGTCAAGGCGCTTTGTTTCCTCTCACACAGCTTAAAGGTCGTGATCTGAACGTGGCTCTTTCACTCCAGCGCTGTCCTACCAGACAGTCTCGTCCCTTCACCTGATGAAGGCCGCTTGTGTTGTGTCCGAAACGTCGTGAGAATATTATTGTGTTATTTTATTTTATCAATTTATTATTTTATTCTCATTCTACATGACTTTACCGAAAGAACCAAAGAAGATGAATCATTGCAGTCACGAAAGCTTTAAATCGAAAGCCACCAACTCGTTTATACGAGACACCAAAATGGGTTGCAGGGGTGGGCATGCCGGTTTAGCCTGTGGTTTACGTTGCGCACAATGGGTGCATCCCAGCAAAATGTCAGTGACATCGCGCAGCCAGGCCAGAAAAATTGCAACCGCAACAACCCAACGGTTTTATGAACACCAAGGTGTAACAAGTGCTCGTGCGCTGCCCATACGGCTTTACATCGCTAGACTGAGGGCACGACGATTTTATGTTGGCATGAGTCAGCATTCCAATGCATTATCAAGCCGTGCTTCATAACAAATGTATGGAATTTCCCCTGATGCGGAGCCGCATTAATTGCGTGACGACGCAACTGCAACAATGACATGTCGTTCCTCTGGAGCAGACCCCATTCGGCCAAAGTCAGCCCCACAAGTCGTCACTGGCCGTTGGATCTGCATGGTTCGACATCGGCGCTGAGGCGACGGGAAGCGCGGCAGACACCGTTTCAAGAGGCGTGACCTGCTCAGGCAGTGGCAGCTTACAACGGCCAGAGCCTAAAGCAGGCACATTTTTTGAGCCAGCGGGAGGTGAGAAAATGCATCGGCATTCGTGTGTTGTGCACCCTTACAGTAAGTCACGTTGAAATCATAGTCGTGAAGGACTACGAGCCACCGAGAAAGCTGGTCGGACGGTTGGTCAACCCACAGAGCGTACTGTAATGCCGAATGACCAGATCGCACGGTAAAATTCTGACCATACAGCTACGGCCTGTATTGCCGAATGAAAAACACAATGTCCAGCAGCTCACATCGGTTAACACAGTATCATTGTTCAGCAGGATACAAAACCCTGCTACCATAGGCAACGATCCTTTCAATGGCATCAACCTATTGGGACAAAACACCGCCAATCCCCGTATTGCTAGCGTAGGTGTCCAATACGAATATACAGAAAAATCGGGATATGCCAGGGACGTTGCCATCACGAGTGCGTTCCGCAAAAAGTCGAATGCAGCCTGTTCCGCATCCCCCCAATGAAACATCACCCCTTTGGACATAAGGGCATGAAGCAGTTTGGCAATCATCGCGAAGCCAGCAACAAAACGGCGGTAATATTACGCAAAACCAATAAAACTGCGAAAATCACCTGCAGATGTAGGGGTCGGCCATTGGCTAACGCATTTGGTTCTTTCAGGGTCGGTAGAAATTCCCGAGCGGCTGACTATGTGGCGCAAATAGCGCACAGACTCACGCAGAAGGTGACATTTCTGCGGCTTGAATTTTAAGTTAGCGGCCCGCATTTCCAAAAAGACAGTACGCAATTGCTCAAGGTGTTCGCTGAACGTGCGGCTAAAAACGATGACGTCGTCAAGATAAATGAGACATGAGTCCCACTGGAGCCAAGCGAAGACCAGCTCCATGAGGCTCTGGAACGTCTATGGGGCTGAGTGGAGACTCATGGGCAATCTATTAAACTTAAAAAGCCCTGTGGTGTCCGAAAAAGCAGTCTTAGGTTTTGACGCCTCATCGAGGGGACGTTGCCAAAACCCCGACCGAAGGTCCAGAGTGGAAAAATAGTGCGCCCCTGCCAGGGCATCCAATGACTCGTCCATACGAGGGAGAAGATAGGCATCAGCTACCGAAATTTTATTTAGGCGCCGAAAATCAATGCAAAAACGAAGACTGCCATCGTGCTTTTTGACCAGCACTATTGGAGCACCCCAGGGACTAGTGGAAGGAGAAATGATATCAGCCTCCAGCATGTCATCCACAGCCGATTTAACTTGCTGCTTCTCCGCCGGGCTAAGCTGAAACGGGTTTTGTCGAATAGGGGCGGCGTCATCAGTATAAATGTGGTGACGCAGCAGCTTGGTGCAGCCAATATCGAATTTAGATTTACTGAATATATCAGAAAATTATCGCAGAAGAGCGCACAATTTTCTTCACTGCGAACCGGACAGAACACCCGTGTCTGCACAGGGCACGTCCAACCATTTATCATCCGATTTGGAAGGAGGTTGAACCTGTGGCCTGTCAAGCACTTGTCCCACGACCCCGGTCCCCAGGGGCGCTGGGGTTGCGTGAGCGAGCACAGTTCCTTGCGGAATGACGGTTGTGGACAACCCGACATTCAAAACCTGCAAGAACGGCTCCTTGTCAGCTGCTACGAGGGTCTGTGCAGCCACCAAATCCAACCCTTTAACAGCTGCGTTCGAAGGCCCCAGCAAAACGCCATGTGCTGAGGCGTCCAGGGCTAGCAGTTTCTATAATCGCAAGGGCACGAGCATTTGTGCTCCTGGCAGAAGAAGTACTGTGCCGGCGACGAACGCCTGCACAGAGGCATTAGCCATGCATGGATGTGCGGGCGTGGGCAAGAACGTCATCCGACGACCCGACTGGATTTTCGCGAGCAAGTCAGTGCCTAACAAACATGGCACGGTGAGGGAGGAAGAGACCAAAATAGGACCCGCCAATTTAATGTCACCAATCGAAATTTGCGCACGAATTTACCTAATAATGCCCAGCGAACTTCCATTAGCGGCGAAAGACGGGATAGAAACCCGTTCCAAGGGTCGGCATGATATGGGCAGTATATTATAAATCAAATCCGAAATGATGGTAGCCAACGCACCGGTATCAACCAACACACGGAATTCCACACCCTCAATCGAGCCCACATCCACAGAGGAACCTGCCGTCACCGTGACTACCCTATGGGCCAGCTCCGACCACTGCCCAGGTCGGAGCGGCCACGGAGAATCACCGGAACACCGCGCATCATACGCCAAGTCGCGATAATTTCTTATGGTGCGTTGCGGTGTGTATGGTGTGAATGAGGGCTGAGCATGAGAGGCGTCGCGACTTGCCTGATTGTGCCGCGATGCCATGGGTGTCCTGTAGTCCTGGCCTCAGGATCCCGAGGAGCATCGTCGAGGCACACGGCAGTCGGAGGAGATGTGGCCTCGTCGGCCACAGTTGAAGCACGTTGCGTCGCGGCGACCGGCGTGGTCGGACGATCACCGGCCCATTGCCGTGGTCGCCATGAAGCCCTGGTCGGGGGAGAATCTGTCGTCCCTGCTGGCAGGCTCCGATGTCGAAGCCGGGGCTGCGTTGGTCGAATCCGTGTGGAGCAATAGATGCGCGTAGATGCTCCAAGCAGTTCGTAACGAGCACATATTCTCCTCATCCACCACTTGAATGACGATGCACAGCTCGTGCGCCAGTTCCAGCATCTTCTGGAGGACGAGAGCATCGATGGCTTCATCGTCCATGCGGAGGTAAGCCGCTCTTGCCATCGCGACTAGAGTGGTCTGGAATGCGAGTGGAGATTCTTTAGGGTGGTATCGCCTGTCATAAACCCGGTTGTGGACGTCGGACGGAGGCCCGTAGACGTCGGACATCCGTTGAAGGGCCGATTGAAGAGTCACCCATTGTTGCTTGGGGATGGTGATGAGCGTGGTAAGAGCATCATCGTCCAGGGTGGCCGGCAGTGCTCGAAGCGCCTGTGCATCCAACCAGCCCACCATTTCTTGGTGGCTCAGGAAACGATGCTGGAATACCGCCCAGTCGCCCCCTGTAGACGCGAATTCACGAAAGATGGGCAGACGCTGTTGAAGAGCGGCCGGCTTTTCTTCATCAGCCTGCACAGACTCGAGCTGGAAATCAGCAATTGCCTGGCTGATAGCGTCTACTGTACCCTGTCGGTACTGTGATGACGCGGCGTCGGCTGAGTAGCGTGAGTTGACAGCATCGTGTGCTGATGACGCTGCGAGGTGTGATTGGCTTCCAACAGTCCCATAATGCCCTTGGCTTCTGCTTCCAGCGGAACCACGTGATGCCTCGGCAGGAAATTCAAAATGCCCGTCTTGGCCGATGTCGGGAACATCCGCCGGCGGCTGATCTGATCCATCCGCAGCCTCCAAGTTGATCTCGTCAAAAATGGAGGCTGCAGCATATAGAAGTTGGGCGAGATGGCTGTGTGCTGCCCGGGGTCCGTCCCCCATGGCATGAGGAGTGATCGGCTGCTGAGCCGGTGGATGGGCGGCTAGCAATGCGCCGGCATTTTCAGCGGAGTTGGCGGTTCCCACGGGTAACTGTATTAAAGGGTTTTCTCTGTTCTGACCTCGCACGTGGGCTGCAATTCTTTTTTCCATTTTTCAACCACTTCTGACTTTGGTTGTAGTGTTTATAATGACGAATAAACTTCTTATGAGGCACACTCTGTTTATTGTCTTCCTTCTCTGACACAGTCCCTAACACACAAAAGGGTATACGGTCCCTTCACCCGATAACCTAAGGAGGTACAGCCTCCTGTCTTGGCGGGACTTACTCTCGAGTCTACCGCTATCCAAGAGTCCTCCGGCTGTGACCTAGGAGAGGCTATCTGACCCACCGCTGGCCCTGTGGGTCTTTACCACTGGTTACGCCGAGCATTAGCCCTCAGAAGGGCTGGGAGGCCGGGTCCAGGGTCCTGGGTATCTTCAGCCCGGGCTTCGGTCTTCATGTAGGGAGAGAACTCCCCGCACTCTGCGCGGTCACCCTTATACCCGTTTGTGGCCAGGTCTAACCAATCCCACATTCCCACGTGGAACTGTCTGATTGGTTCTTACCAAGCTACGATCCACTTCACCTCGTCTGAACCCAACCGTTATTCACACAGAGAGGTAACGCTGCGCTGCCCCTTTGATACCTAGTGGCAATGCAGGTTACTGAACAGTGAGTAATTAGCACCTCTACACATGCATAATGCGAATTCTGTATGGCCACCCCGACCCTGAACCCCTCCTCACTCATCTGTAGATCCCTATCTCTCTAACTCAGTGGATCTTAACATTCACTGCAGCTTTGCACCCCTTTGGTTCTTAATCGTTAACAAAATCACAATGTTAATTAATACATAGTTTTTTTAACAAAGTAGTTGTACTTATGTACCTGTACTTTATTTATTTTTCGATTAACCTTTAAAAAAACCTGGCCATGTCTCGCATCCCCAGAAAGTGCATCTCGCACCCCCAGGAGGTGCTTGTTTTTTTTTAATTTGCATTTTGACCACAAGTATTGTGGTTAATGCAGACATGATTCCTTATAAAATGTTTCAGTTTTGTTGCCATAAAAAAGGGAAAAACACGAATTTTAAATTTTGGTACTGGCAAAGGAGGTATAATGATGTAGACACACTGTATGTCAAAACCAATGCAGAATCTGCTTGTATAATTATCAATGCTACCGACACGTGACTCTCCCAGAAGGTAATGGAATTGATGAGTTCTGTAATAAACAGTTGTTTTTGTTTGGAGGGACAGATATATGAAGGCAGTGGTTCTTAACCTTTATTGCAGCTTTGCACCGATTTGGTTATAATCGTAAAAAATGTACAATATTAATAAATACATAGAGTTTGATGAAACAAAGTAGTTCCGTTACTGACGTGTCCGTTCTTAATTTGTTTCCATTATTTACCTTCTATAAAACCTGGTACGTCTCACAACCCCAGAAAGGGCATCTCTAGGGAATGCATGCACCTCAGATTAAAAACAATAACTGTATTAAGGGGTCGTAGTGACTGCTTATCAATATTGTTACTTTTAATCTTCCGTGTAATAAAATAAGGCGAGGAATCTGGTGCCGCCCGCAAGCGATGGTGTTTGATGCTAAAGCTCTTAATGAGGCGGCCAATAGGAGATGCGTAAGTGGTAAGCAGCATGAGGCCGAGGTCAGAATCGTGAGAGACTCTCCATGGGAGCTCGGTTCCCACAGACAAAGACTCCCCGCTTTGACCGAGAAACCCCGGCAGCCTGAGCAGTTGGACGTCCTCTACCATAGGGCTGGACCGCTGATAATGAAGTGACATTCCAGGAGGCCAGTGAAAGGAGGAGAGTGGATAACAGTGTCCATGGTGAAGAGATGTCAAGGCTAATCTGGTGATGTGAATTAAATATCTGGCCACTTCTAACATCATTGAAGAGTTGATTATTAAATGGATCTCGACCCCACTTCACCAACCTGAATTGTATTTTATGCTCTTATTGTATTTATTGCGAGAAAGCAATGTTCGTTCTTTTGAATGTTCAATGCTCACACCCGCTCGTAATCCAAGTGCATTGTCTTCGGTTAGGCTGTGCGTTGAAGAACGAGCTACTGACATTTTAAAGAGTCACAGTAGAAGTAACTTTGTATTTCGTATTTAACGCCTGTAAATGGCCACTTTAGCACCTGGAGAATGCTTGAGAGACGTGACGGTCAACACGCAGCCCAACCCAGACAACCACACGTGGAGTATTTGCATTTGATGGAGCTTATTGCACCTCATTCATCCAGTAGACGATGACTAAAAAACATCTGGAAATTCAGGAACATCTGAAAAATGTCAGGCAGACTTCAAGGAATAT
Organism: Petromyzon marinus; assembly: GCF_048934315.1. Classification (NCBI taxonomy): domain Eukaryota; kingdom Metazoa; phylum Chordata; class Hyperoartia; order Petromyzontiformes; family Petromyzontidae; genus Petromyzon; species Petromyzon marinus. The sequence continues at coordinate 6,018,265 of NW_027422597.1, forward strand.
CAGGAAGGATGCATGCTGAACATATTATATCTGTGTTTTTAGGCAGTCTTTATAACTTTTGAGACGATAGGCTATACCATTATTTTGTCTCCAAATAGGCTGAAACATGTCACGTAAAATGTTTGCTTTTTTAAAGTGCACAATGGAATGATAACTCGTGCTTAAACTATTCGCATTGCAGCTGTTTAAGAGAGAAGGCGCTCACGTTTGGAATGCTGCTGAGCGTTGATCCAGTGTTTGCCCAATCATTACACTTCTAGTTGGTCTACAAAGGTCGCAGATATTTTACCCTTTAAGCTGCCTGTCAGTCTTCAACGCAAAACAAACCTCTTATTTAACTTGTAGATTTAAATATTTTTTCATCTAGTGACACTGCGTTGGCAGTTGTCTAGAAGCAAAGATAACAAACTCTCAACACAACAATAGCCAGATAATAGGAAACGCGTAACTGGTGTCGTTTGAAGCAATAGCTCTTTTTGAGAGCATAAATAATAGATATAAGAAGAATGTCAATTGCTATAAACGTCGCGTATTGTGTGTATAGACGCATTTATTTATATGGCAGTGTTATTGATGTGTTGAGTTGTTTTGAAAAACGATGAAGATTACAATTCGTAAATTGCAGTGCATTGTCAGTAGAACACGCGCACAGACTGAAGAGGCTTCACCACCACCTTGATCAGCATCACTCGGTGGAGCCCAGCTGAGTAGAAGCCTTTTGGGGGGAGTGGTTGCTGGATCACGAATATTTGTGAAACTCAAAAGTACCTGAGGCTGCAAAGTAGCCAAATGTTGTACATGAAGCGGGTTCGTTAAACCTTCTGTGTGGCCCTATATGTGCCTTGCCTCAGTCAATCATTTAATTTTCGGTTACTAGGCTGAAAACTGTTGTGAGTTGAAGACGGTAGAGCAGAACAATCCAATGATGTACTGCAATTTGTACCTCTGTCTATAGATCTCACGTCTACCACCAACCCGTACTGGCTGACATGGTGAAGTAGGGGCAAACAACCCCCACGATCCGCACGGCCTGTGAAAACTATCAATCATTTATTCTGAATTACTGCGTTCGTTGAAATGGGTGGCTCGCAGATTTATGCTCCGTCCATAGTAGAAACACCCAACTTTACACATCTCTCTCAACGAGTTACCCTTTTTACTCCACCAGATAAAGCCTTCGTTTGTGTATCAATCATAAACTTCTCCACAAATGTTCTAACCACCCTTTATTCGCCCTCAAACAACCTACTGCGCTGTACCTCCATAGCACGAGCTGTGGTGATGCGTGCCTGAAATCCAGCACTGGATTCCATTAAGGATGGATCCCTGTAATCCAGGTGGATCACACCCTTCTCCCTGGGCACTGAGGTCACTATTCCCTGGCTTGCCAGCAGATGGCAGTACAGCAAGTGGACTTATCTCCACCTGCTCCATCGCGTTAGATCTGTCTGGGTACTCGGGTTCATCATCAAACTCGCCTCTCCTTCTCCACTGGAGCAGCTGCGCTGTGTGCAGCTCAGCAGCATTGCCACTCACGACCCCTCACGTCCATTCTCATTGACGTGCGCACACTCCTTCACTTTGATGTTGTAGCTCGTGTGCCTACACGCGGAGGGTTCTGTCACGCGTTGTTACTTTGATTTTAAAATAACATATTTCCCAACAACAGTGATTTCCCCTTTGCTTTATGTGATGTACAATGGGTGGGTGGCGTTCGTGCGAGTGAATAAGTTCATCCAAACCGCACTGGGATTGTTCACCTGATGCTGGCGGGACGAGCCGTCTCGAGCACGCCCTGCCCACAGGACGTCCACAACGCGCCGAGTGGCTATCAACTCCGTGCTCTGTACAAGACGCAGCTACTCACACTCGCCTGCCCCTAACATCCACGATTTAACACGGGGGGTGGGGGGCGACCGGTTTATTTATTATTCTTTTAATTTGCTTGTTGTTTATTTTATTATTCATGTATTACTCATACATCTTTCATTTTATTAAAATTATAAAATATTTTAAAAACAATATTTTATAATATTTGTTCATTTAAATAATTACGTAAAATAAAAAAAAACATGTATTTCATTATTAACGTACTCATAAATGATTAACGCAATTTAAATTATATTTTATTCTTTTATTTAAATGCATAAATTCACGGAACGTATACATTTTATTTACAATTAATTTTATAATGCATTCATATTATAATTTTTATTATAAATATTCTTTACTCATTATTACATTTATTTGCTACTTAATGTTCTTCTGCTATTCGTTGAGTGCAGTTGCAAATTGACCCGCTGAGGTCGTGATGGGTTTGTTTTGTTCCGTTCCTGTTGCTCTGTGGCCCCGGCACCATTCCCGTGCTGCTGTGATGTGCACCGACGCCCACTTTAGTGAGGGCGATGTTGGCACGCAGACTGAAGATCGATAGAAGAGGACAATTGCGAGTACCTTCGTTTCCAGTCAATGTCTCGTTACTTTAATAAATATGAAAAACATTACCCATGGCTCTAGGAGTATCCTGAAGCTCGTTAAATATCTTATCCATTATGATTAGAATCTCAGCTCCACGGAACAAACAATGAAAGCTGTCAACGCTCCTCACATTTCCACTTTCAACTGAGGAAGCTTCAAATCTTGACGATGCTCCCAGCACGTGGAGGGAACGTCACAGACATCGCGCTGATCAACAAGGGGCAGAACCTAAAACCGCATCGTAGAGAGGCACAACGCATAACCTGCACACAGCACTCCGACGTGCACGCCGCTCACCAATCCAAGCGCTACAGTCCAGGCTCAACCTTGCGAAGCTTCCCAGATCTGTAAAAAAAATCGGCGACATTCCGGGTTGATTTTTCCACAGCTTCTTTTGAAATCTCCCTTGCACTTTCATTACTCAGCGCGCCCCGCGAATCCCTGCGGTGGAGTGGCAGCGCCCTCGCGTGGCGTGCACCAACACCGCTCCAGGCCCCACAGGGACCCAAACGGCGTCTGGGAATCGGTCGCGATTCGTGACTCGGTCCGCAACTCTGGACCAGTGCCGGCAGTAAAACAATGAACCCCACGTGATCCCCAACATCCCCATCTCCCCCACCCCCTAGGGGTCCCTCCTCTCGCGTGACAACCCCCAAGCCCCCCCACCCAGACAACCCCCCCTCATGCACCTTTCCCTAGCACCCCACACCCCCTCCCACTCCCTCAACCCTTCTCACTACCCCTCCCACTGCCCCTCTCCCTCCCCCTACTCCTACCCAGCCCCCAAACCCAGGTGTCCCCCTTCTCCACGCACCACACTTCATGTGCTGGTCTCTAATTGGTGAGGGCTGGGCTAGGCCTCGTGCTCTTCACGTGGTAGATTACAGTCAGCTGCTCGCTCAGCGGATCCCTCCGTGCGGTCCATCACTGCCGCTCAGCCAGGCCGCTCGCCCGCTCAACGCAACGCGTCGTGTTAGAGGCATCCTGGACCACGGCAACGGTGTGAAGGAGCGACGTCAGCGGTGCGAGTTCAAGTTGAGACGTCTCCACGTGGGGTCTCCTCGTGATGGGAGCCCCACGGTGTCCGCGTCTCTGCCGCTCGGGGCTGCGCTGCCACCCGGCGTGGGGAGCGGTGGCGCAGCGGTTAGCGGCACGCTGCGCTACGAACTCGGGCCGACCGAGTTGGATTCCTGCTCACGGCCGCCAACGCCGGTGATGAATGATCTGAACAACCGGTCCTGGGCATCCCCTAGATCGACTCGGCCTCAAATGTGTACCTGGTGTGGTGTGTAGTAAACATCACCACTAGGGAGACAAAGGCGGCCGGGAATGGTGCAAGCCTCCTACCCCCTCGTGTGCCACAGTGTTGGCCTTCACAGGTGCTGCTACTCACTAACAGCACTTGACCCAACAGTCTGCTAAGGCTACACGGGGGATATTTGTCGTTGTCTCCGCTAGTCAGGGCTCTGCTGCTATCGAGTAATACAAGAAGATCGATGTAAGTTGTTTTTACTGGCTTAAATGTGAACAGCTGATTAATGCAGATGCCGGTTGCTATGGAGACGCGCGACACAGTCACTATGCATGGGGACGTGCGTGGTGACGTCACAATGCACAACACGTGACAATCAGTGACTAATTCAGCACAAACCGGTTGTGTGCTGGAGAGTGAACCCACTACAACGTTGACGATTTGAGTTCTGTGACGTCTCGCTGGTGACTACAACAACAATCAGCTGCATCGGTCGATTTACCAGGCAAGGCCCACTGAGCTATGCGGCTCTTTTATAGTTCTACTCACAGAAGCGACCTCGCCTCACGTGACGACAGCTCAATGACGTGGCTTATCACGTAGAAATGTATAGCAGTCAAATTCTCACAATTCTAAATGTGGAGGAAAAACCGGAAAAAATCCACGCGACCACGGGGAAAGAGAGAGACACGGAAACTCCAAATATACAGCAGGCGTCAGGGTTGGGATCGAACCCACGACCTCTTGTACACCAGGCGAGGTAGTTAACATCTCCTTGCCACCGTGGCGCTTTGATGTGGAATGATGCTCTGAGCCTCGTGTCAGTGTCTTGTGCACCAACATACTTTACATCCTAGTGTCACTTTTTAGTTGGCTGTTGGTATCCTGAAGATCATAAAATATGAAGGAGGAGGAGGGAGCAGGTGGAGGGGGAGGACAGGGAGGGGGGAAGAAGGGTGGAGGGGCGGAGGAGGGGGAGGGGAGGAGGAGGGGGTAGGAGGAGGCGGTGGCGTAGGAGGAGGGGGAGGAGGAGGGAGGAGGTGGAGGAGGGACGAGAAGGGGGTGAGACACTCTGTAAGTGTAGCGATGGCAGTGGAATGCAATCGCTGAGCACGCTTCACAAGCATCTTGATAAACACCGAGCGTTGGAACCCGGCTTATGAGGAAGCCTTTTGAAGGCGAGGGTCACGCTAGGGGCTGCGAGGTGGCCAGATGGCGCTACATGGAGCAGGTTCGTGACACCCTCCTTGACGCTCCTCGCATTCGTCTCCGTAACGCTCCCTGCGGTCGCGACACTGAGACGACGTCGTGGGCAGTAGGGGGCAGTGCAGCGACATCCGTGGCTGCCCTGCGCTGTGATAGTCTCTCAACGTCTGTCCACGTATCCCGTCTTCACAACCCGCGCATGGCAGAGTGGCAAAATACGGTCAAAGAACTCCCATAACCGGCACGGCATGGAGCAGCCTCTGTCCGTGTGCGTATCTACGTACGTGTGTTGAACTTCTTTCGCACCGTACATCGCCAACCATGCTAATGGGAAGTGTGTGAGTCCAGGAGTGGGTTGACAATAAAAACAACAACAAGAACGATTATTTCAACTTGTAGCACGCTGCACGGTAAGTCGCTCGCTCTCGTGCAGAGAGGACGACCTCAGAGGCGCCAGGAGGAAATCCACAGACGTGGAGGGGGGTAGGCAGCAGCCAGGCGGCGAGGAGCCGGCGCCACCAATGATTGCCCCAAATTCTGCGCTCCTCCTCTGCAAATGAAAGTGGCGTCTGGCAAGTTTTTACTAGGGGCTTAAACATTTCTGGGAGGACAGAGAACTCAGATTGACGGAGGTGAGGGTGGGGAAGGTAGGAGGGAGGGGGGATTGAGGGTGGGAGTGGAGAGAGTGGAGAGAGGGAGGGAGTGGAGTGGAGGGAAGGACGGAGAGAAGGAGGTAGTGAAAGGTGTTGAGGGAGGGAGAGAGGGGAGACACTCTATCCCACACAGACAGAATAGATCTCCATTCCGAGGGGCCGGTGGCCGGTCTTGTGTAGGGAATGTGATCAGAGTAAAATATATAAATTAATTTTAAATTATTTGGTAATTAAAATATTTTATCATCACCAATGTGCACGCTCAATTGCTTATTAACGCTCTCAGTTGTCAGAAAGTCCCCATCCATTAATTCCGCATTACCCAAAGATTCTTCCTCACTGCCCCCCCTCCATTTGTGTTTTTTTTTGACCCAGCCCCAAGCGTCCCAATTGAGGATCACGCAGAAACATCACACCAGCACCACGGTGCGTCACGTGGCACCATCTAGCTACTACCACTACCACACCGCTGTCATCACACCAGCACCACGATGCGTCACGTGGCACCATCTAGCTACTACCACTACCATACCGCTGTCATCACACCAGCACCACGGTGCGTCACGTGGCACCATCTAGCTACTACCACTACCACACCGCTGTCATCACATCAGCACCACGGTGCGTCACGTGACACAGTCTAGCTACTACCACTACCACACCGCTGTCATCACACCAGCACCACGGTGTGTCACGTGGCACCGTCTAGCTACTACTACTACCACACCGCTGTCATGACACCAGCACCACGGTGTGTCACGTGGTACCGTCTAGCTACTACCACTACCACACCGCTGTCATCGCACCAGCACCGCAGTGTGTCACGTGGCACTGTCTAGCTACTACAACTACCACACCGCTGTCATCGCACCAGCACCACGGTGCGTCACGTGGCACCGTCTAGATATTACCACTACCACACCGCTGTCATCGCACCAGCACCACGGTGCGTCACGTTGCTCCGTCTAGCTACTACCACTACCACACCGCTGCCATTACACCAGCACCCTGGTACGTCACGTGACACCGTCTAGCTACTACCACTACCACACCGCTGTGATCGCACCAGCACCATGGTGCTTCACGTGGCACCGTCTAGCTACTACCACTACCACACTGTTGTATATATGCCCCCTTTTCCATCTTAATATTAACAAGTTATTTTCTGATACATATAGATACATATTTCTATTGTTTTTATTTTATTTTAATAATGAATAAAACAGTCCCAAGACCTCTGCAACAGCATGTGCAGGTCAAATTAAATAAATAATAACTCCCAGGGTCAGAGGTCACCAACCAAAAGCTGGACATCGAATTCCACGAGACTGAGGTGAACACCCGAAGGCCAGGCCATTATCACAGGCTGTGTGCAAGGGGGGAGCGAATTTAAACAACCGCACGTCTGAGCGTGAAAAGGCCGTTGACCTGACATTAAGAATAATAACTCCCAGAGCAGAGGGTGGGATGGCCATGTTGAGACAAGAATAAGAGTGTTGTATATCTCTCAAGGACGCAGACTCAGCTGAACAGCACAAAGCTGCGGGGTTGACGTAAGCGGAGCCTAGGGTCACCAAATTTTCGCGTTAGCCGAGACATAGTTAAGTCAGAAAGCTAATTTATTCTGTATTTCTATTAAAGTAATGTTAACGTCGCAAGTTAACAACAGGGTAGGCTAAAGTATTGATCTTCACACCCACTCCAATTAAACCAGGCCACAAGCTACGTTCGTGAACCATCACCCATCTATTGATTCAATATTAAATGTTATTTCCATATTTTAATAATTTTTGTACAACTTTACCCGAAGCATATGACAGTCAGAATTTTCCTAAGTCAAAATGAATGTTCTAACCTCCAGACATACGCGAATAATAAACAGAGTTAATATAAGGTTAGAGAGGAAAAAAACAAGCGCACAGCAAAACTGCAACGTAAGCTAAAAGAGCCTGGCAACAACGGGCGGGTAGAGAAAATGAGGGCAAAGGGTGGCAGACACCGCGCGAGCAGAAATAAGCGAGGGGGGAAGAGATGCTTGGAATGCCCGCATGTCAGTGACAAACCAGGCACAGTTAATTAAAATTCACAATACATTTTTCATCCATAACATTCATGTTGGCGCTATTCACCGTGAACTATACTAAGCTTACACTAACAAAAACTGCATCATGACTTGGGCGATGTTAAACCCAGGATCGGAGAGGAAGGGAGATCCCGGCCGTCTTTGTCTCCCCACAGCGCGGGATAGGAGTGTGTATACGCTCGGGAAAACACCTTCCCTTGACATAAAGTCAAACACCACAACGGAGAGCTGACACAGACTTTGGGGTTACATACCAAACCATAACTGTGGAACGGTGGTGAAATGAATTGTTAACTTAAAACTGTTTAACCATTCCCTTGTGTGTCAGGGACATGATGCAGGGAGGGAAGCTTGCCCTCCCTCTCGCACCAGCAGACAGAGAGGCAGACCGAGAGACGCCTTCGAGACAATTGGTAATGTCTGGTTGTTTTACTTTTTGATGGTTATGGAAGGAGGAGGACAGCGGTATAGGCCGTGGGTGACACACAAGGACACACACTGAAACACGTATGGACACACACATACGGACAGATGATGACACTGCAAAATCGGAAGAAGCTCCGCCTTGTGGGCAGGATCCAATTGAAGGGATTTTTGGCATAAAGAGAGGACCCCGCAGCATTGACTCATCAGTTCGACCTGCGGTTCGGCTTAGGAACGAGCTGTGACCGGCGGGTCAGCTCGACTCATCAGTTCGACCGGGGGGTCGGCACACCAGAGAGTTCGACCTGCGGGTCGGCACAGGAGCGAGCTGCGACCGGCGGGTCAGCTCGACTCTGCTACGACCTCGTAATCAGCAAGGGCTAAGAGAAGCTCGGCTCATCAGCCAGAGGGGCTTCTACCAGCTCGGCATCTGCCAGCAGGGCAGAGAGCGCGATCAGCCACAGAGCGTCGTCAGCCACAGAGCGCCATCAGCCACAGAGCTCCATCAACCACAGAGCGTCGTCATCCACAGAGCGTCGTCAGTCACAGAGTGTCGTCAGCCACAGAGCGCCATCAGCCACAGAGCGTCGTCAGTCACAGAGTGTCGTCAGCCACGGAGCGCCGTCAGCCACAGAGAGCCGTCAGCCACAGAGCGTCGTCAGCCACCAGAGAGCAGCACAGCCATCCAGCAGTGAAGAGAATCTGCTGCCTGCGGCTTCCCGTGCTGCGCATATTCGAGCTGCACCAGGAGTTGGCAGCCTGCCAACTCTCCCACCCAGCCGTGGACAGAGGCTGGCCGCCGTGTGGAGGAGTGCCGGTTATCCGTATGATGCACACCCCCACGCACCCTCACCGCTCTAAAGGGAGCGAGTATACTTTTCATTTTTCGATTTAATACAAGGGATGCCCCACGTCGGCGTATGTTAATGCAAGAAGACCAACCACACTCACACATTACCCTATAAAAAGAACTCAACGATATGATGATGCGCTATGCCCCCCACTACTCGACCAATCCGACGTCTGCTTAACGCAAATAATTAATTCCGAACACTGACTACTCCATACATTTCATGACATAAACACACTCAAGTCTGTAAAACGTACTGACTGTGAAGGCATCACAACGAGACCGAGTGATAACCATCCGTCGCTTATAAGTATATTCGTAATATTTCCTCCTTAATATTTTGTTTTGGACTGTACTTCTAATCGCATAAGTTACCAACCGATCCATCAATACGAATTAATCCTTGGCACCTTCGCCACGGAGCTACACTCCCGGGGAGGAATCGTGCTAAACCGATTTTCTGATCATACAATCTTGTTCACGAATAAATTAATCTCCCGCACGTCCCGCCGCACACCCTCACACTAAGCCATTTTGGTAATCCTATAATCTGTTCGGTGGATCTGTTGTTACATTTATTGCATAGTTAATGACGACACGAAGGCAGATGTTGTCGGGGCTGACGCCAACAATTTATTAAGGGCTGTCGCCTAGCTTTTAGGGAAGGGCTAACACAAGACTTGGGTAAGCTAAATCTCCCCAGGGGAAAGGGTAGTGGGAATCCCTACGACTCCCAGGCTAACGGGCTCTTCCCACAGCGCTGACTGATGGGTTATCCAACTCGGCCAGCCGGGTGAAGTAGCCCCCCTAGCCTGGAGCTAGTTGTCCCCTACCCTGGGTCCCCACTTCCCTACCGCTCACGAACCCGGCTCCTGGTGAAGACCCCCTCTACGTCACTGGTCCCCCCTCAAATACCCCGAGGGGACATGACATCACTCCTCCCAAAGCGAGTGTGACATTCCGTCATCCCTCTACTCCTCAACATCACCCCCCCCCCCCCGTGAAAAAAAAGTCAGCCGACCCGGCTGCAACTACTCTGTGAGCGGTGCCCCCCCTCCCCTTTCGGGAAGCCACGATAACACCACAAACGCAACACAACGAATGCAACCCCCCGAACGTAGAAGCTTGACCGGCTGCTAGAAACTGAACATTAGGGCACGGCGGCACAAGCCAAAGTCCAGGAATAGATGCCACCTGGAACGGCAAGTGGCGATAAGGGCGGGAGGGAAGAGGACGGCATCGCCATCCTTCAGCGTATGCGCCTGCCCCGCGCGCGTGTGCCTGCCGCCTGTCCACTCCCTCGCGCGGCGGCAGCCGCCGAAGCCAGCATTGCACCGTCCCGCCACGGCCCAGATGGACCCTGGCCAGGACAAGGCGCCGTAGGTGACGCCGCCGGCGGCGGTGCAGCCGGCGCCTCCACCATCGGCCCTATGCCCCCCGCGGCGTCCGTTTCCGCAATCGGCGGCATCAACGGCGATAGCTCTGAGGACACACAGAAGGGCAAGGCAATAGTAACATCCACCCCGCCCCCAGGACCCGGCCCGTCGGACGCATCTTACCGCCGGCCGCCCCGGAATTGGGCATGAATCAGGGAAAGCGGGCGGCGCCACCCGCTTGAGCCGCGCTGGGTGCACGGTCCAGTGACGCCGGCCCCACCGGATGCAGACACACTGAGGCCGACGGACACCCCACTACCTCGACAGGGCCCTGCCATGGCCGATGTAGTTTAGGGGACGTGCCTACCGGCACCTGAGGGCAGTGCAGTCACGCCAACTGGCCCATTTTCCATGGCAACCCAAAGGCCTGATGTTTAGGCAAGCGCTCTGTGGCCGCCTGGCTGAATTTTCTAAAGCTGCCTGCCGCGCTTCGCACAGCCAATCCAGCGCGATTTTCATTGGAAGGGGAATGGACGACCCCTTCTTGACTGTGCCGAGGTCCAATTGAACGAGCACCGGGGGCTCGGGCTCCCTCCCGTACATAAGAAAAAAGGGGGAGAACCCCTTCGAGGCATGAGGAGCCAGTCTTTACACGGCCAACACCCCCGGGATGAACAGGTCCCAGTCCGATTCGGACTGGGGATGGTAGGGCGAGGTGTGGACTTTCTTCGTCCCAAGGAGGTCACAGACCTCCTTGAGTAAACGGGAAGAAAAATTCCGCCCCTGATCAGTTAAGAGCTGTTCTGGTGCCCCCTTATCGAGAACATACCCCTGAACGAATGCCTCCGTGATGGACGAGGCCGATTGGTCCACCAGGGGCCACGCCATGGGCCAACGTGTGAGGTATTCCACCCCACCAAGAGGTATTTGTGTCCCCATTGGGATGTCGGGAATGGTCCCAAAATATCAAGTGCCACGAGCTCATTCACACGGGAAACCCGGATGGACTGCAGGGGGGTCCGATCTTGACCCACTGGGGCCTTCCTCCACGCACAGTCATGGCAACCCTTCAAAATCAGTGCCACATCATCCTCCACACCCGGCCAATAGTAGTCCCGTTTAAGGGTCAAGAGGGTCTTGTGGTAGCCGAGGTGCATAAGCTTCTCGTGAATGGCTCGGGTCAATTTACCTCGTAAGCCAATGGGCACCACCACACAATATCGTTCCAAATGAGCATCCCAACGCACGAGGAGTCCGTCATGCATGGCGACCACTGGGCCAGCCGACGGAGCCGAGCCCCGGGCCTTAGACCCAACCCGGCGTCGCAGCCACAGCAGAGAGGAATCCTCCATCTGCATCTGGGACCATACCTCCCGGGGGAGTCCCAGACCAAAATCCCCAGGTAAATCCCCAGGCAACGCCCCACCCGGAGAGGGCGCCGCGTCGGCTGATGCAACCAACTGGGCCACGGTATCCACTGGGGCCTTACAGCGGCTGGAACCCAGGGCGCAGGCGCACTCGCCCACCGGGGGCCGCCTGGAAAGGCCGTCCGCATTCCCATGCAGAGTCCCCTTCCTGTGGATGACATCGAAGGGGTACTACTGGAGAACCTCGAGCCAGCGTGACAGCTTACCCGAGGGCTGGTCAATTCGGAGGGAATATTGCAGGGCTGCATGGTCGGTCCGGACGGTAAACCGGCGACCATACAGATATGGCCTTTACAATTGGACGAAGAAAACAATGGCCAGCAGCTCCCTCCTGGTCACACAGTACCGCTGCTCAGTGGGGGACAAAACGTGGCTACCGTAGGCCACCACCCACTCCACCCCATCGACAACCTGACCCAGGATGGCCCCAATGCCCGTGTCACTGGCATCGGTGTCAAGGAGGAACGGCCGGGAGAAATCCGGGTACCCCAAGGGCGGCGCATCCGCTAAGGCCGTGCGAAGTGCCGCAAAAGCGGCCTCCTCCTCCTTCCCCTAGCGAAATTTCTGTCCCTTGGCAGAGAGTGCATGTAGTGGCTTCGCAATAGTTGCAAAATCGCGGACGAACTGGCGATAGTACAATGCAAAGCCCACAAAACTACGCACCTCAGCGACAGATGTGGGAGTCGGCCACGTTCAGACACAAGCAGTCTTCTCCGGATCCGTGGCCACACCTGATGCGCTAACAATGTGGCCTAAATACTTCACCAATGGTTGCCGGAGGTGGCATTTCTGAGGTTTGAATTTTAAGCCCGCAGCGTGCACTTTGGCGAACACCGCCTCCAACCGCTGCAAGTGTTCGTCAAACGTACATCCAAAAACGATAACGTCGTCCAAGTAAATCAAACAAGACTCCCACTGCAGCCCCGCCAAGACCAATTCCATGAGTCGCTGAAAGGTGGCCGGGGCCGAATGAAGACCCATAGGGAGCCGATTGAATTGGAACAGCCCCTGGGGTGTGCGGAATGTGGTCTTTGGCCTGGAGGCCTCATCCAATGGTAACTGCCAAAAGCCCGAAAGCAAATCGAGGGTTGAAAAGAACCGCGCACCCGAGAGGGCGTCGAGGGAATCGTCCATGCGAGGCAAGGGATATGCATCGGCCACGGAAGTCGACGCAGAAGCAGAGACTCCCGTCCCGTTTCTTGAGTAGCACGATTGGGGCTCCCCAAGGGCTAGTGGAAGGAGAGATAATGTCTGCCGCCAACATGTCATCAACTGCGGAGCGGACATGATCCTTTTCCGCTGGGCTAAGCGGTGTAAGTTCAGTTGAATAGGAGCCGAGTCACCCGTGTCGATATGATGTTCCAGGAGAGTGGTACGGCCCAAATCGAATTTGCCCTGGCTGAACACATCGGCGAATCTGACGATGAGATCGCGGAGCCGCTGGCGCTCCTGGGAGGACAACGAGGCGTTCTCAATGCACAACGCATCAATCCAAGAAGCGTCGCCCCCCCCCCCCCCCCCCCCACGGGCAGTACTCCCACCAGCACCCCTCCCGGCGGCTCAAGGATGCCGGGAGGAGGGCCTGGGGTGGCATGCGCCAACACAGCACCAACAGGGACAGCGATCGGCGCGGGCCCCGAATTTAGGACCTGCAAAAAACGTTCCTGGCCCGCAGCCACAGCTCTGAAAGCGCCCACCAGCCCGTCGAATCTCGCAAAATAATTGGAAGGAGACAGGAGGATGCCTGCAACTGGGGACACCAACGTCAACGGCCTGCGCAGCCTGAGGGGAAGCAGGATCTGCGACCCGGGTGGAACCGTCACAGATTTTGTGGTCATAGCCCGTACACTGGCAGCCAGGGGAGCTATGACCAAGGGGGACTGCAGGAAATGCAGCCGGTCTCCCGACAGCATCTCCACACACCCCTGGTCGACCAGGATCTGAATGGGCATCTTGGCCAAAAAATCGTTGCCTAATAGGCACGGTACGGCCAGAGTCCTAGAGACCAAAACAGGTCCCCGCAACACAATCTCCCCTATCGCCACAGACGCGACGACATGGCCCAAAATACCGAGGCTACCCCCGTTGGCAGCCACGCACACCCCGCGCACCGGCCGCAACGGCCCCACACTGTGCGGCAGCGACTCGGGCACAATGGTGGCGGACACCCCCGTATCCACCAGGATCCTCACGTCGACCCCCTGCACGCGCCCCACCACGGCCGAGGACCCGACAGCGGCGGCCACAACGTGATGCGCGAGGGCCCGCCACTGACAAGTCCCTCTGGGCCACCCGATTGTCGGGCGCACCCCCGTGTGCCCCGAACCGGAACCCCCAGAGATGGGCCCATGAAGATGGACCCTAACCCTACGAGGTGCCTGAGGAGGAGAGAGCGGGCGTGCAATGGATGCATCGCGACTAGCCTGCTGCCTGGGAGGCTCCGCTGCTGGAGGGACGCCCGCAGGAGGAGAGGCCTTGGAGAAGGCCCCGGGCTCGTTGTTGCACCCCCTCTCAAAGTGGCCCACCTGGCCACAACGAAAGCAGGTGGCCCGCCCCCGGGCCTGCGAACGGTGAGGTCCCGTCCGCCCCGGCCCCCCTGGCCGGCGAGCATACCCACCATCCTTTCGGCGGTCATAGGCCGCTGCGGCCATGAGGGCATCCTCCCCGCTGGGCGGCGCCACCGCTGGCGGCGCTGGGGCACCCACGCACGCCGCCATCACTGGAGGCCGACGCAGCGCAAGGTGGGCCTGAATATTTTGCGCGACGGCCAGCGAAGTGGCCTTGGCCCCTACCCCGATGGACATAACAATCCCCAGCTCCAATGCGAGGACCAGCAGCCTCTCCAGGACCAGGGAGTCCAGCGCAGTTCCTTTTACGTCGGGATATGCGGCCCGAGCCAATTCAAGGAGGGAGCAGCAGAACGCAAGAGGCGACTCCCCTTCCTCCCTGCGGCGCGCGGTGAACTTGAGGCGCGCTTTGTCGGGCGGCTCGAGCACCTCGGCCATCTGCTGATAGGCCGACTGCAGCGTCGTCTTCTCTGCCGGTGGGATGTTCAGAAAGGTGTGCAGTGCCCTATTGTCCAAGCATGTGGGCAGTGCAAGCAGCGCCTCTTCTTCCGGCCAGTGCACGGACTGATAGGCCGCATCAAACCTGGCCTGGAAATCTAGCCAGTTCCCCTTTGTGGACACGAACGGCGCCACAGGGGGCAGCCATCACAGCCGAAGGTGAGCCGACCCAACCCCCGGCCCAGACTCACCCACAGCAGCGATCGCTGGCGTCGCAGCGGCCGCAGCTGACTCGCCCGAACCCGGGGCCCTGGCAGGCTGCGGGCATATCGCCCCCCGTCCCGCGACCGCCGCCTCCCCCGCAGCTTCCCCCGCCGCCCCGGCTCGCAGCGTGGCAGGTGTCATGGCGGCGACCTGTGGCGTCGCGTAATCCATGGTGGCGCCGGTGACATCGCAGAAAAAATGGCGCCCGCTGGCGGCGTCGCAGAAAAAATGGCGGCGCCCTGTCCCGCTGCGGTGGTTGGTGAATTGGCGCCAACCGGGAGTTCGGCGGGAAGCGCGGCCTCGGCAACGTTGTGATGGCCGTGCCCCCCATCGCCCCCGCGTGTGTGCGCACGCCCACCTCGAGCACCTCCACGGGGCGTATATCCGGGGCGACGACCTCCAGGGTCTTCACCAGGGCCGCGTCACCGTCTTCCCCTTTGTGCGCCGGTACACCAGGCACGGTCTTCCCTCTCGCGCCAGATTTGGACATGGTCGCAAGCACAGAAGCCACTTCTGACACCAGAAGTGGCTTCCTACACACTAAGCCATTTCGGTAATTCTATAATCTGTCCGGTGGATCTGTTGTTACATTTGTTGTGTAGTAAATGACGACACGAAGGCAGATGTTGGCGGGGCTGACGCCAACAGTTTATTAAGGGCTGTCGCCTAGCTTTTGGGGAAGGGCTAACACAAGACTTGGGTAAGCTAAATCTCCCCAGGGGAAAGGGTACTGGGAATCTCTACGACTCCCAGGCTAACATGCTCTTCCCACTGCGCTGACCGATGGGTTATCCAACTCGGCCAGCCGGGTGAAGTAGCCCCCCTAGCCTGGAGCTCGTTGTCCCCTACCCTGGGTCCCCACTTCCCTACCGCTCACGAACCCGGCTCCTGGCGAAGACCCCCTCTACGTCACCGGTCCCCCCTCAAATACCCCGAGGGGACATGACGTCACTCCTCCCGAGGCGAGTGTGACATTCCGTCATGCCTCTACTCCTCAACACGTTTATGCCTTTGGAAATAATAACTGTTTGATCGTCTTTTTATATGAATACCATTGCATGTTAATCAATTGCCTGTGGCACTGTGCTGACGATTCCAAGCATAATAATCGTTCAAATTATAATGCATAAGGTTTTTGTTAGAATAGCTTGCAAGCATGTTTTAATGACTCTCTCTGTCACTAACAACAATCGCTTTATGCGGGATCAATGTGTCGTTCTCAAAGTGAAATCGTACAGTCGTTGATGATACTGTATTGATATCGTGTTGAAGTTCCGAGATTGAGAGTTCACATACTATTTTATAGTTAAGGTTTAATTAGAAAATAAATTGATTCATGCAGAAGTGGTTGTGTGATTCTGTCCTGAAATTTCTGCATAAGATCTGTATCCTGCGATGAGATATGAACCAGAGGACAAAACATAAACGCACTAATCCATACTTAGTAAATGTTAAAGCGAGAATGATATGAACTTGGGACCTAAAATATAAACACACTAAATCCACTCAATAAACGTTAAAGTGAGAATAATTGCATGACACTGATCGATAATACGAGGGGAGACAACGAAGCCGGGTTGACACTAGCATAACTGTATACGACTTGATTGCATTTATCCCGATTGATAACCCCACCTCGTCAACGAGGCGGGGCCTGATTATCATTAAGGCTGGCATTAACATAACCACACCCACTCGTATAAATTAATACGATTACCTCTCGAATTTGCATAATTGTACGCATAATTACCCAAATTAACATAATTTCGGATGATTATGCAAATATGAAATCTAATTAAATTTTCATTATTTTTCATCAATTTTCACACACCCACATATACAACGAAACCGCTGTCATCGCACCAGCACCACGGTGCATCACGTGGCACCGTCTAGTTTCTACCTCAATGCTGTCATCACACCAGCACCACGGTGTGTCACGTGGCACCGTCTAGCTACTACCACTACCACACCGCTGTCATCGCACCAGCACCACGGTGCGTCACGTGGCACCGTCTAGCCACTACCACTACCACACCGCTGCCATCGCATCAGCACCACGGCGTGTCACGTGGCACCGTCTAGCTACTACCACTACCACAACGCTGTCATCACACCAGCACCACGGTGCATCACGTGGTACCGTCTAGCTACTACCACTACCACACCAGTTGTGGTGGTGGTTGTGGTGTTGGTTGTGGTTGTGGTGGTGGTTGCTGTGGTGGTGGTGGTTGTGGAGGTGCTTGCGGTAGTTGTTCTGGTGGTTGTTTTGCTGCTGGTTGTGGTGGTTGTTGTGGTGGTAGTTGTGGTGGTGATTGTTGTGGTGGTTGTTGTTGTGGTGGCGGATGTGGTGGTGGTTGTGGAGGTGGTTGTTGTTGTTGTGGTGGTGCCTGTGGTGGATGTTGTGGTGGTTATGGTGGTTGTTGATGTGGTGGTTGTGGTGGTTGTTGTGGTGGTTGCTGTTGTGGTGGTGGTTGTTGTGGTGTTTGTGGTGGTTGTTGAGATGGTGGTTGTGGTGGTTATAGTGGTGGTTGTGGTGGTGGTTGCTGTGGTGGTGGTTGTGGTGGTGGTTGTGGTGGTGTTTGTGGCGGTTGCCGTGGTGGTTGTGGTGGTGGTTGTGGTGGTGGTTGTTGTGGTGGTTGTGGTGGTGGTTGTGGTGGTGGTTGTGGTGGTGGATGTTGTGGTGGTTGTGCTGGTTTTCGTGTTAGTTGTGGTGGTGGTTGCTGTGGTGGTGATTGTGGTGGTTGTTGTGGCGGTAGTTGTGGTGGTGAATGTTGTGGTGGTTGTTGTGGTGGTTGTGGTGGTTGTTGTCGCGGTTGTGGTTGTGATTGTTGTGGTGGTTGTAGATGTTGTGGTGGTTGTTGTGGCGGTTGTGGTTGTTGTTGCGATTGTTGTGGTGGTTGATGTGGTTGTTGTCGTTGTTGTGGTGCTGGTTGTGGTGGTTGTGGTGGTTGTTGTGGTTGTTGTGGTACTGGTTATGTTGGTGGTTGTGGTGCAGGTTGTGGTGGTTCTTGTGGTTGTTGTGGTTATTGTGGTGGTTGTTTTGCTGGGTTTTAGGGTGGTTGTGGTGGTTGTTGTGGTGGTTGATAGGGTGGTGGTTGTCGTGGTGGTTGTTATGGTGGCGGTTGTGGTGGTGGTGCTGGTTGTTGTGGAGGATGTAGTGGTTGTTGTGGTGGTTGTGGTCGTGGTTATTGTGTTGGTAGTGGTTATGTTGGTGGTTGCTGTGGTGGTGATTGTGGAGGTGGTTGCGGTGGTTGTTCTGGTGGTAGTTGTTGTGGTGATTGTGTTAGTTGTTGTGGTGCTAGTTATGGTGGTGATTGTTGTGATGGTTGTTGTGGTGGTTGTGGTGGTTGTTGTGGCGGTTGTGGCTGTGATTGTTGTGGTGGTTGTAGTTGTTGTGGCGGTTGTTGTAGCAGTTGTGGTTGTTGTTGCGATTGTTTTGGTGGTTGTTGTGGTGCTGGTTGTGGTGCTGGTTGTGGTGGTTGTTGTGGTTGTTGTGGTGCTGGTTGTGGTGGTTGTTGTGGTTGTTGTGGTGCTGCTTGTGGTGGTGGTTGCTGTGGTGATGGTGGTTGTGGTGGCGGTTGTGGTGGTGGTTGTGGTGGTGGTTGTGGTTGTTGTGGTGGTGGTTGTGGTGGTTGTGGTGGTGGTTGTGGTACCGGTTGTGGTGGTTGTTGTCGTGATGGTTGTGGTGGTGGTTGTGGTGGTGATGATTGTTGTAGTGGTTGTGGTTGTTGTTGTTGTTGTGGTTATTGTGGTGGTTGTTGTAGTGGGTATTATGGTGGTTGTGGTGGTTGTTGTGGTTGTTGTGGTTGTTGTGGTGCTGGTTGTGGTGGTTGTTGTGGTGCTGCTTGTGGTGGTGGTTGTGGTGGTGGCGGTGGTTGTTGTCGTGGCTGTGGTGGCGATTGTGGTCGTTATGGTTGTTGTGATGATTGTTGTGATTGTTGTTGTGTTGGTGGTGCTTGTGATGGTTGTTGTGGTGTTTATTGAGGAGGTGGGTGTGGTTGTTGTGGTGGTTGTGGTGTTTGTTGTGGTGGTGGTTGCTGTGGTGATGGTGGTTGTGGTGGCGGTTGTGGTGGTGGTTGTGGTGGTGGTTGTGGTTATTGTGGTGGTGGTTGTGGTGGTTGTCGTGGTGGTTGTGGTGGTGGTTGTGGTACCGGTTGTGGTGGTTGTTGTGGTGGTGGTTGTGGTGGTGATGATTGTTGTGGTGGTTGTGGTTGTTGTTGTGGTTATTGTGGTGGTTGTTGTAGTGGGTATTATGGTGGTTGTGGTGGTTGTTGTGGGGGTTGATAGGGTGGTGGCGGTTGTAGTGGTTGTTGTGGTGGTGGCGATTGTGGTGGTGGTGTTTATTGTGGTGGTTGTTGTTGTAGTTATTTTGGTGGTTGTTGTGGTGGTTGTTGTGGTAGTGGTCGCGGTTGTGGTGGTGGTTGTGGTGGTGGTTGTTGTGGTGGTTGTCGTGGTGGTTGTGGTGGTGGTTGTTGGGGGAGTGAGCGTGGTGACGTCACCACGTCCATGACGCAGCAGCATCAGACGACTTGAACAGCTGGGACATTAAATTTTGATTTAAAGCTTTCGTGACTGCAGTAATTCATATTCTTAGTTTTTTCGGTAAAGTCACGTTGAAGAGAAACAACAAAATAACAAAATATATATAAAACAATAAAAAATTCTCACGACGTTTCGACCATAACTCAAACGGTCATCATCAGGTGTGTCGGTTTGCATAAATTTATTTTGAAAACGGCATATTTATTTATTTATATAAAAAATAACGTTTGCGTCACGCGCAACGATTGGCTGTTTGCCAGGACTAGTCCATATATTTTTTGAAAAGAGGAGGGGGGAGACGAAATTTGTTTTTATGTATGCTGTCTGAAAGGCACTGTAAGCGTGAACAATCAATCAAGAACTGAAATGATTTATCAAATCTTTCCAATGATTGCTAAGATAGAATCCATCTTCTCGGTTGAAATTGTCTCTGTGTTTGTATATGTGGATAGCCTCATGAACGAATCTCTCATGGAAGCCAGATGGCTTACAAAGAACCTCCGTCTTGGAAAAGTCAATGGCATGTGAGCCATATGGCTTCCATGAGAGATTCGTTCATGAGGCTATCCACATATACAAACACAGAGACAATTTCAACCGAGAAGATGGATTCTATCTTAGCAATCATTGGAAAGATTTGATAAATCATTTCAGTTCTTGATTGATTGTTCACGCTTACAGTGCCTTTCAGACAGCATACATAAAAACAAATTTCGTCTCCCCCCTCCTCTTTTCAAAAAATAGATGGACTAGTCCTGGCAAACAGCCAATCGTTGCGCGTGACGCAAACGTTATTTTTTATATAAATAAATAAATATGCCGTTTTCAAAATAAATTTATGCAAAGCTGGGACATTGTTGGCGCCTTTTGTATTCGGCGCCGTCTCTTTATTTGTTTATTAATTTGTAGATTTCATTTGCTCGGCAGTGGCTGTGTAGAGGGTTTGCTCCTCGTGTTTAATTAATGAACAGTGAGCACGAATGACGCTGTACACAACTACATTGTTGTTGTTTTTTTGTGTTCTGTAATTTTATTGTAGAATCGACGATACAAGCGTTACAATGCCACTGTCGTACGCATACATTTATACATTTTAAAATCATTAATATTATTGTTTTGACTTAAAACTTTTCTTGACTGATGACGACCACTTGTGTTGCGATCAAGACGTCATGAGTTTTGGGTTTTTTATTTGTATTTTTTATTTAGTGTTTATTATTTTTATTTTTTTATCTTTGTGACTTTACCGACGAGGGTGGTGAAGGCCGAGCGTCGTGGCGTCTGCCCTCTGCGCTGTTCACGTTCACCTCTCTCAGGACGCACCACTCAGATCCACAATCCTCACTGAGTCACCATCCTCCCACCCCACCGCCAGCCCAGGGTGTAAGGGCTGAGTGAATGTTTGATTAAACGAGTGCATTGGCGCCATGGAGTCGGCGCTGTAAAACGACAGCAGCCCCGCGTCCCAGTCCAGGTGGACCCCGACTCTCCGCGGAGGCTGCGGCACCGACAGTGGCGTCTCTACCCCGCCATGCAGCACTGAGAAGCTGTCGACATCTTTCCGTAGACACCAGGAGACTTCACTCCCTCCCAGGCCGCACACAGCACCACGCCCTCTCCGTGGGATCGTCCCGTACGCGACTCCCACCCGACACCGCCTCGCGCTCCCCACGTCCACCTCCCAGTAGTGTTGACCCGACGAGAAGTTCTCAGAGCACAGGGCTTGTGGCCAGCACTCAAAGCGGTGTGGGTGATGGGGGCGACCCTGGGGGACACCGCTCTGCGTCACGGCCCTGAGATCCGAGGAAATCTTGAGGAGGTCGCAGGCTGAGTTAGTGTCCAGAGTCGGTGAGCGTCCATCTGTGGTGAGTATTCGTGTAGACATACTAATATTAGAATTAGTGTACACATACTAATATTAGTTAGTATAAGTGTACACATACTAATATTAGTTAGTATTAGTGTACACATACTAATATTAGTTAGTATTAGCGTACACACGCTAATATTAGTTAGTATTAGTGTACACATATTAATATTAGTTAGTATTAGTGTACACAAACTAATATTAGTTAGTATTAGTGTACATATACTAAAATTAGTTAGTATTAGTGTACACATACTAACATTCGTTAGTATTAGTATACACACACTAATATTAGTTAGTATTAGTGTACAAATACTAATATTAGTTAGTATTAGCGTACACATACTAATATTAGTTAGTATTAGCGTACACATACTAATATTAGTTAGTATTAGCGTACACACGCTAATATTAGTTAGTATTAGTGTACACATACCAATATTAGTTAGTATTAGCGTACACACGCTAATATTAGTTAGTATTAGTGTACACATACTAATATTAGTTAGTATTAGTGTACACAAACTAATATTCGTTAGTATAAATGTATACATACTGCTAATCACTTGTGAATAATAATAATAAATCATAATAGCACTACACTAACTTTGTGTGTGTGCAGTGGTAGTGAAGAGTGGTGATGATGCCAGCGCCACGATGTTGACACCACTCTCACACCCACACACAGACATTGTGTGTCACAGCCTCGCACACTCTCACACCCACACACAGACATTGTGTGTCACAGCCTCGCACACTCTCACACCCACACACAGACATTGTGTGTCACAGCCTCGCACACTCTCACACCCACACACAAACATTGTGTGTCACAGCCTCGCACACCCTCACATCCACACACAGACATTGTGTGTCACAGCCTCGCACACTCTCACACCCACACACACAGACATTGTGTGTCACAGCCTCGCACACCCTCACATCCACACACAGACATTGTGTGTCACAGCCTCGCACACTCTCACACCCACACACAGACATTGTGTGTCACAGCCTCGCACACTCTCACACCCACACACAAACATTGTGTGTCACAGCCTCGCACACTCTCACACCCACACACAGACATTGTGTGTTACAGCCTCGCACACACTCACACCCACACACACAGACATTGTGTGTCACAGCCTCGCACACTCTCACACCCACACACAGACATTGTGTGTCACAGCCTCGCACACTCTCACACCCACACACAAACATTGTGTGTCACAGCCTCGCACACTCTCACACCCACACACAGACATTGTGTGTTACAGCCTCGCACACACTCACACCCACACACACAGACATTGTGTGTCACAGCCTCGCACACTCTCACACACACAGACATTGTGTGTCACAGCCTCGCACACTCTCACACCCACACACAGGCATTGTGTGTCACAGCCTCGCACACACTCACACCCACACAGACATTGTGTGTCACAGCCTCGCACACTCTCACATCCACACACAGACATTGTGTGTCACAGCCTCGCACACTCTTACACCCACACAAAAACATTGTGTGTCACAGCCTCGCACACTCTCACACCCACACACACAGACATTGTGTGTCACAGCCTCGCACACTCTCACACCCACACACAGGCATTGTGTGTCACAGCCTCGCACACACTCACACCCACACACACAGACATTGTGTGTCACAGCCTCGCACACTCTCACACCCACACACAGACATTGTGTGTCACAGCCTCGCAAACTCTCACACCCACACACAGACATTGTGTGTCACAGCCTCGCACACTCTCACACCCACACACAGGCATTGTGTGTCACAGCCTCGCACACTCTCACACCCACACACAGACATTGTGTGTCACAGCCTCGCACACTCTCACACCCACACACAGACATTGTGTGTCACAGCCTCGCACCCTCTCACACCCACACACAGACATTGTGTGTCACAGCCTCGCACACTCTCACACCCACACACAGACATTGTGTGTCACAGCCTCACACACTCTCACATCAACACACAGACATTGTGTGTCACAGCCTCACACACTCACACCCACACACAGACATTGTGTGTCACAGCCTCACACACTCACACCCACACACAGACATTGTGTGTCACAGCCTCGCACACTCTCACACACAGCCATTGTGTGTCACAGCCTCGCACACTCTCACACCCACACACACAGACATTGTGTGTCACAGCCTCGCACACCCTTACACCCACACACAGACATTGTGTGTCACAGCCTTGCACACTCTCACATCCACACACAGACATTGTGTGTCA